>NC_090826.1:158460950-159085950 GCF_028021215.1 Eschrichtius robustus
CCTAGGGTTCTGTCCGTCCGTTTTTTTTTTTACTTAATAAATTTTTTTTCTTAATAATTATTTTTTATTTTAATAACTTTATTTTATTATATCTTTATTTTATTTTATTTTATTTTATCCTCTTTCTTTCGATTTTTTCTCCCTTTTATTCTGAGCCATGTGGATGAAAGGCTCTTGGTGCTCCAGCTAGGCATCAGGGCTGTGCCTCTGAGGTGGGAGAGCCAACTTCAGGACACTGGTCCACAAGAGACCTCCCAGCTCCACGTAACACCAAACGGCGAAAATCTCCCAGAGATCTCCATCTCAACACCAAGACCCAGCTTCACTCAACAACCAGCAAGCTACAGTGCTGGAACCCTATGCCAAACAACTAGCAAGACAGGAACACAGCCCCATCCATTAGCAGAGAGGCTGCCTAAAATCATAATAAGGCCACAGACAACCCAAAACACACCACCAGACGTGGACCTGCCCACCAGAAAGACAAGATCCAGCCTCATCCACCAGAACACAGGCACTAGTCTCCTCAACCAGGAAGCCTACACAACCCACTGAACCAACCTTAGCTACTGGGGATAGATACCAAAAACAATGGGAACTACGAACCTGCAGCCTGCGAAAAGGCGACCCCAAACACAGTAAGATAAGCAAAATAAGAAGACAGAAAAACACACAGCAGATGAAGGAGCAAGGTAAAAACACACCAGACCTACCAAATTAAGAGGAAATAGGCAGTCTACCTGAAAAAGAATTCAGAATAATGATAGTAAAGATGATCCAAAATCTTGGAAATAGAATACACAAAATGCAAGAAACATTTAACAAGGACGTAGAAGAACTAAAGAGGAACCAAGCAAAATGTCGTGTACAACACAATAAATGAAATTTAAAATACTCTAGAAGGGATCTATAGCAGAATAACTGAGGCAGAAAAACGGATAAGTGACCTGGAAGATAAAATAGTAGAAATAACTACTGCAGAGCAGAATAAAGAAAAAAGAATGAAAAGAACTGAGGACAGTCTCAGAGACCTCTGGGACAACATTAAACGCACCAACATTCGAATTACAGGGGTCCCAGAAGAAGAAGAGAAAAAGAAAGGGACTGAGAAAATATTTGAAGAGATTATAGTTGAAAACTTCCCTAATATGGGAAAGGAAATAGTTAATCAAGTGCTGTAAGCACAGAGAGTCCCATACAGGATAAATCCAAGAAGAAACACGCCAAGACACTTATTAATCAAACTATCAAAAATTAAATATAAAGAAAACATATTAAAAGCAGCAAGGGGAAAACAACAAATAACACACAAGGGAATCCCCATAAGGTTAACATCTGATCTTTCAGCAGAAACTCTGCAAGCCAGAAGGGAGGGGCAGGACATATTTAAAGTGATGAAGGAGAAAAACCTACAACGAAGATTACTCTACCCAACAAAGATCTCACTCAGATTTGATGGAGAAATTAAAACCTTTACAGGCAAGCAAAAGCTGAGAGAGTTCAGCACCACCAAACCAGCTTTACAACAAATGCGAAAGGAACTTCTCTAGGCAAGAAACACAAGAGAAGGAAAACACCTTCAATAACAAATGCAAAACATTTAAGAAAATGGGAATAGGAACATACATATCGATAATTACCTTAAATGTAAATGGATTAAATGCTCCCACCAAAAGACACAGACTGGCTGAATGGATACAAAAACAAGACCCGTATATATGCTGTCTACAAGAGACCCACTTCAGACCTAGGGACACATACAGACTGAAAGTGAAGGGATGGAAAAAGATATTTCATGCAACTGGAAATCAAAAGAAAGCTGGAGTAACAAATCTCATATCAGTCAAAATAGACTTTAAAATAAAGACTATTACAAGAGACAAAGAAGGACACTATATAATGATCAAGGGATCGATCCAAGAGGAAGATATAACAATTGTAAATATTTATGCACCCAACATTGGAGCACCTCAATAGATAAGGCAAATACTAACAGCCATAAAAGGGGAAATCGACAGTAACACAATCATAGTAGGGGACTTCAACACCCCACTTTCACCAATGGACAGATCATCCAAAATGAAAATAAAGAAGGAAACACAAGCTTTAAATGATACATTAAACAAGATGGACTTAATTGATATTTATAGGACATTCCACCCAAAAACAACAGAATACACATTTTTCTCAAGTGCTCATGGAACATTCTCCAGGATAGATCATATCCTGGGTCACAAATCAAGCCTTGGTAAATTTAAGAAAATTGAAATCGTATCAAGTATCTTTTCCGACCACAATGCTATGAGACTAGATATCAATTACAGGAAAAGATCTGTAAAAAATACAAACACATGGAGGCTAAACAATACACTACTTAATAACGAAGTGATCACTGAAGAAATCAAAGGGAAAATCAAAAAATACCTAGAAACAAATGACAGTGAAGACAAGACGACCCAAAACCTGTGGGATGCAGCAAAAGCAGTTCTAAGAGGGAAGTTTATAGCAATACAAGCCTACCTCAAGAAACAGGAAACATCTCAAATAAACAACCTAACCTTGCACCTAAAGCAGTTAGCGAGAGAAGAACAAAAAAACCCCAAAGTTAGCAGAAGGAAAGAAATCATAAAGATCAGATCAGAAATAAATGAAAAAGAAATGAAGGAAACAATAGCAAAGATCAATAAAACTAAAAGCTGGTTCTTTGAGAAGATAAACAAAATTGATAAACCATTAGCCAGACTCATCAAGAAAAAAAGCGAGAAGACTCAAATCAATAGAATTAGAAATGAAAAAGAAGAAGTAACAACTGACACTGCAGAAATACAAAGGATCATGAGAGATTACTACAAGCAACTCTATGCGAATAAAATGGACAACCTGGAAGAAATGGACAAATTCTTAGAAATGCACAACCTGCTGAGACTGAACCAGAAAGAAATAGAAAATATGAACAGACCAATCACAAACACTGAAGTAGAAACTGTGATTAAAAATCTTCCAACAAACAAAAGCCCAGGAGCAGACGGCTTCACAGGCGAATTCTTTCAAACGTTTAGAGAAGAGCTAACACCTATCCTTCTCAAACTCTTCCAAAATATTGCAGAGGGAGGAACACTCCCCAACTCATTCTACAAGGCCACCATCACCCTGATACCAAAACCAGACAAAGATGTCACAAAGAAAGAAAACTACAGGCCAAAATCACTGATGAACATAGATGCAAAAATCCTCAACAAAATACTAGCAAAGAGAGTCCAACAGCACATTAAAAGGATCATACACCATGATCAAGTGGGGTTTATCCCAGGAATGCAAGGATTCTTCAATATATGCAAATCAATCAACGTGATACACCATATTAACAAATTGAAGGAGAAAAACCATATGATCATCTCAATAGATGCAGAGAAAGCTTTCGACAAAATTCAACACCCATTTATGATAAAAGCCCTGCAGAAAGTAGGCATAGAGGGAACTTTCCTCAACATAATAAAGGCCATATATGACAAACCCACAGCCAACATTGTCCTCAATGGTGAAAAACTGAAACCATTTCCACTAAGATCAGGAACAAGACAAGGCTGCCCACTCTCACCACTATTATTCAACATAGTTTTGGAAGTTTTAGCCACAGCAATCAGAGAAGAAAAAGAAATAAAAGGAATCCAAATCAGAAAAGAAGTAAAGCTGTCACTGTTTGCAGATGACATGATACTATACATAGAGAATCCTAAAGATGCTACCAGAAAACTACTAGAGCTAATCAATGAATTTGGTAAAGTAGCAAGATACAAAATTAATGCACAGAAATCTCTTGCATTCCTATACACTAATGATGAAAAATCTGAACGTGAAAATAAGAAAACACTCCCATTTACCACTGCAACAAAAAGAATAAAATATCTAGGAATAAACCTACCTAAGGAGACAAAAGACCTGTATGCAGAAAATTATAAGACACTGATGAAAGAAATTAAAGATGATACAAATAGATGGAGAGATATACCATGGTCTTGGATTGGAAGAATCAACATTGTGAAAATGACTCTACTACACAAAGCAATCTACAGATTCAATGCAATCCCTATCAAACTACCACTGGCATTTTTCACAGAACTAGAAAAAAAATTTCACAATTTGTATGGAAACACAAAAGACCTCGAATAGCCAAAGCAATCTTGAGAACGAAAAATGGAGCTGGAGGAATCAGGTTCCCTGACTTCAGACTATACTACAAAGCTACAGTAATCAAGACAGTATGGTACTGGCACAAAAACAGAAACACAGATCAATACAACAGGATAGAAAGCCCAGAGATAAACCCACGAGCATATGGTCACCTTATCTTTGATAAAGGAGGCATGCATATACAGTGGAGAAACGACAGCCTCTTCAATAAGTGGTGCTGGGAAAACTGGACAGGTACATGTAAAAGTATGAATTTAGAACACTCCCTAACACCGTACACCAAAATAAACTCAAAATGGATTAAAGACCTAAATGTAAGGCCAGACACTATCAAACTCTTAGAGGAAAACATAGGCAAAACACTCTATGACATAAATCGCAGCAAGATCCTTTTTGACCCAGCTCCTAGAAAAATGGAAATAAGAACACAAATAAACAAATGGGACCTAATGAAACTTAAAAGCTTTTGCACAGCAAAGGAAAACATAAACAAGACCAAAAGACAACCCTCAGAATGGGAGAAAATATTTGCAAATGAAGCAACTGACAAAGGATTAATCTCCAAGATTTACAAGCAGCTCATGCAGCTCAATAACAAAAAAACAAACAACCCATTCCAAAAATGGGCAGAAGACCTAAATAGACATTTCTCCAAAGAAGATAAACAGATTGCCAACAAACACATGAAAGAATGCTCAACATCATTAATCATGAGAGAAATGCAAATCAAAACCACAATGAGATATCATCTCACACCGGTCAGAATGGCCATCATCAAAAAATCTACAAACAATAAATGCTGGAGAGGGTGTGGAGAAAAGGGAACACTCTTGCACTGTTGGTCGGAATGTAAATTGATACAGCCACTATGGAGAACAGTATGGAGGTTCCTTAAAACTAAAAATAGAACTACCATACGACCCAGCAATCCCACTACTGGGCATATACCCTGAGAAAACCGTAAGTCAAAAAGGGTCATGTACCAAAATGTTCATTGCAGCTCTATTTACAATAGCCAGGACATGGAAGCAACCTAAGTGTCCATTGACAGATGAATGGATAAAGAAGATGTGGCACATATATACAATGGAATATTACTCAGCCATAAAAAGAAACGAAATTGAGTTATTTGTAGTGAGGTGGATGGAGTTAGAGTCTGTCATACAGAGTGAAGTAAGTCAGAAAGAGAAAAACAAATACCGTATGCTATATGGTATATATATGGAATCTAAGAAAAAAGAAAAAAAAAAGGTCATGAAGAACCTAGTGGCAAGATGGGAATAAAGACACAGACCTACTAGAGAATGGACTTGAGGATATGGGGAGGGGGAAGGGGAAGATGTGACAAAGTGAGAGAGTGGCATGGACATATATACACTACCAAATGTAAAATAGATAGCTAGTGGGAAGCAGTCGCATAGCACAGGGAGATCAGCTCTGTGCTTTGTGACCACCTAGAGGGGTGGGATAGGGAGGGTGGGAGGGAGGGAGATGCAAGAAGGAAAAGATATGGGATCATATGTATACGTATAACTGATTCACTTTGTTATAAAGCAGAAACTAACACACCATTGTGAAGCAATTATACTCCAATAAAGATGTTAAAAAAAAAAGCACTTGAAAGATGCTCCACATTGCTAATTATTAGAGAAATGCAAATCAAAACTACAGTGAGGTATCACGTCATATCAGTCAGAATGGCCATCATCAAAAAGTTGACAAACAGTAAATCCTGGACAGGGTGTGGAGAAAAGGGAACCCTCCTACACTGTTGGTGGGAATGTAAATTGGGAGAACCCCTATGGAGAACAGTATGGAGGTTCCTTAAGAAACTAAATATAGAACTACCATATAATCCAGCAATCCCACTCCTGGGCATATATTTGGACAAAACCATAATTCAAAAAGGTACATGCACCCCAATATTCATTGCAGCAGTATTTGCAATAGCCAAAACATGTAAGCAAGCTAAATGTGCATCAACAAAGGAGTGGATAAAGAAGATGTGGTACATATATACAGTGGAATATTACTCAACCATAAAAAAGAACGAAATAATGCCATTTGCAGCAACTTGGATAGACCTAGAGATTGTAATACTGAGGAAAGTAAGTCAGACAGAGAAAGCCAAATATCATATGTTATCCCTTATATATGGAATCTAAAAAAAAATTGGTACAAATGAGCTTATTTACAAAACAGAAATAGAGTCACAGATGTAGCAAACAAATGATTACCATGGGGAAAAACGGGGGAGGGATAAAGTGGGAGATTGGGATTGCCATATACACACTACTATATATGAAATAGATAACTAATATGGACCTATTTGATAGCACAGGGAGATCTACTCAATATTGTGTAATGGCCTATATGGGAAAATAATCTAAAAAAAGAGTGGATATGTGTATATGTATAACTGATTCACTTTACTCTATACCTGAAACTAACACAACATTGTAAATCAACTATATTCCAATAAAAATTAAAAAAAAAAATTCAGTTCCTCCCAGTCACACTAGACACAATTCAAGTGCTTAATACCCTCATTTGGCTAGTGGCTACTGTATTGGAACTGCAGATATAGAACATTTACATCATTGCAGAAAGTCTAATGGACAGCACTTTTCCAGATACTACAGTATTACAAGAACAATTCTCTGAATATGTATGTGTTTTCACAGGTTAATCTTTACTTTTTCAAAATGAAATTAACATGTGAAAGTAAACAGCACAGGACCTAACACAATATAGACATACATCAACAACAAAAATGTGTTAGTATCTCTTCCACTCAAGTTGGAAGGAACATTTCCATGAAGTAAGAGTAAGAAGAAAATCAAGGGAATTAAAAAAAGTGCTCCAAAGTGAAAACAAGAGATGGAAGTTCAAATTAGCTTAGGGCAGAAGAAGAAAATTAGATAATTTTAAAGGTAGATGAGTAAGGATAAAAGCTTTCTAAACAAGATACAAAAGCAAGAAGCTAAAAAAAAATTAATAAATGACTGATATGAAGTTTTAAAATTAAAAAATTCTATACAAAAAAAAGGAAAGGCATATAAACAAAGTTTACAAAAAAAGAACAATTGTGAAGTTTTTGTAATGAATTTGGAAAAGGAAGTATTTCTTCCATGTCTTCTTCTCAGCACTCATCATCTTGATGTTACATTTTATATTTATTAACACTAGATTTTGTGGGTATTTGTTTTCATCCCCCATGAAGACAAGCATGTGATCTGCCTTGTTCATGACTGTATCTTCAGTGCCTCAAGTGGTTTGGGCATATGATAAGAATTCAATAAATGGTTGATGAATGGATGAATATAAATTTAAAACTTTGAGAAAATAACTATTAGATACCAGTAACCCAACAGCAAAGCAGGCAGATATGTGAATAAGACATTCATTAAATATTAAATGGAAATAGTCCATATTAAATAATAAAACAATATATACATAAAATTTATACTCAATACATTGGCAAAATGAAAAAAATGTTTCATAATACACCATTTTGAGGAAAGGAGAGAGAACCAGAACTTTTATACACTAGTTAGAGTTCAGTCCCTTTGCAGGATAATTTTGTAAAATTTATTAAATTATAGCTATCACCTTAATAGCTCAGAAAATCTGCTATTTAAAAAATGTGCCCTATTGCTATACAAGTGCATAAAGATATAAACACACATAAAGATATTCACACACAAATATACTTATTTCAGCATTGTTTGCAATTACCCCCCCCGCCCCAAATAAAGTGTCTCTACAACCTGATATTCTGGTGTTTTGAGCAACTGAGTCCACTTTCCTGAGTGTCAACCTCACTCTTCAAAAAGAACTTTAGTGAGGAGGATAACAGAATCCCATAAAGTGTTTTTGTTTTGACAAGCGATTCTGAGTTTGCATCAAAACATAATTACTACAAAAACAGTACCCAATTCTAATTCACGAAGGCGTTCTCCCTCCTACTCCTGCACCTGTCTCCATCAAAGCATCACAAGAATCCACACACCTGGTCATTAAGCCAAATTCACTTAGCACTCTCTTGGGCACTGAAAGAAGACAACACAAGAGAAGCATGACTTCTACCTAGAGGAACTTACTGCCTAGTCAGGGAAGGTAGTTGCATAAAGAGGAGAAAGTTGGATCCTTCTGACCCTGTGCCTTTACTCCAATACCAAGACTGAAAATCCTGAAGAATCTGCACAACTCATAGACCTCCATTAGGAACTTAGTCTCCTACCTCAGCCTTTCTCAATGGTACTCAATAATTTATTTTCCACCCATTCACGCCACAGTCATGAATACATGCTGTGTAATTATGGGGACACTGGCACACTGGAGAGAAAAGGTAAAAAGAGTACGATGCTCATTCTCAAAGAACTCACTGAATGGCAGCTGAAGCAGGAAACAGATGTGGTAAGTGCTGGGACAGACCTAAGAACAGTCCACTATAGAAGCGAGTACACAGGGCACCTAACATAGAGTGAGAGGGAAGGAGACGGGACATCAGGAACTGGCATTCATAGTTAGCTTCCTCTCCTGCTCTTTACGGTGACTGTTCCAATCTTCCACTACTGGCTCAAATTTCTCAACTGCTATGAGGTTGCTAAAATGAATGTAAAACAGAGAAGCTTAAGTTAACTAAAACTACTTTACTGAGGTACAATTTATATACACCAAAATGCACATATTTCAAGTATAAAATTTGCTAAGTCCTGACAGATGTCTGTACTACTTCAATTAAGATACAGAACATTTTCATCATCATAGTAATTGAAATGCCCTCATGATCACTTTTGGACAAGATAACCCCTTCCCCAGAGAAAACTAGGATTCTCATTTCTATCACGATGTTTTAGTTTTGCCTGTCCCAGAACTTTATAAAACAAAATTTTACAGTATGCACTTACTTATGTCTGGCTTCTTTTGCTCCACATACTGTTTTGATAATCATTCATATTATTGCATGTATCAGTGTTCCTTCTAACTGCTGAGTTCTTTTCATTGTATGAATATACTACAGTTTGTTTATAGACCTTTGGGTTGTTTCTAGTTTATGGTCATTATAAATAAAACTGCTATGAATATTCCTGTCATTTCTTATTATGGACTTATGTTTTCATTTTTTAATGTAAATACCTTCCACCTGCTTTTGACAAACAGAATGTAGTATTTCTGAACCTTAAAAGTTAGAAGGTGGGGATAAAAAAACCCAGTGGTATCAGTGGGTCAATAAATCTCAACCTAATATTCAAATGACCCCCCCTTGCCTGTCACTTCAATTTAAAAATGGAGGTTAACAAAGATTAACTCCATCAACTTACTGCATCCACATGTATAAATTTGTTTGTCTTTATATCTCCTCCCTCCTATTTTCCCCAGTTTCTGAAGAAGAGGGTTCTATTTTCCTGTCCAGAGCAAATCCCTTTTTATCTCATTTTATTCCATCTCTTCAAGGGCTTAACTGTACTTTACCCTCAAGTTTTTTTTAATATTAAAAAAAAAAATGAAGCTTCATAGACAACAGTATGGCACTCAGACTCTAGCAAGTGAGAAAATACTGTACATATAATCCCAAATTAAATATATAACTAGAGTGGCAAATATTGTGACCGAAACTAAAGGGAACAATGAAAGATTAAAACAAACGATCCTGGTTTAGTTTGGAAGCTTGAGAGCCTTCTCTAAACACTTGGATGGAAAAGATTGAACCTATGTATGAGACAGAATTATAGAAAAGGAAGGTCCTAGAAGAGATAGGATAGAATTAAAGTCAAAGTACAGGACAAACTACATGCAGGATATGAATCAAAACCCTTTTTCTGAGATGGAAAGAAAGATGGGACTAGAAATTGAAAGTACTCTCAAAGTATGGAAATTGGTATGTTTATATCTCAAATTTTCCTATGAACCAGGGGCATGGCAATCTTTTGAGTCAATTGTGGTTATTATTTAAGAATTTGAAGGAAGAAGTGAGGAATTGGAAGTGCTGCTATGAGAAGTGGGAGAGGCTGCTGACAAAGGTTTGACAAGAGGCCCTAAGGGTCCAGGTGAGGTTGGGAAGCATGGTGTTCTGGGCAGAGAGGCTTCCACCAGCAGCACTCAGCTGTACAGGTACAAGCTCACAGAGGAAGCAGGAGGTTTTCAAGGTGGGTCTAGCACAAGGATAGGCCCTGGAGGACATTCAATGATCTAGAGGGTTTAGAAAAATTATTGAAAGAATTAGAAAATGTTCGAGAGTCTTAAAGTGACAATAAAGTTTAAAAACCTATCTTTTCTCCTGCCCCACATCAAACACATGGATATGTGGTGCATGTTCAGCCACTGCTATACATGGCTGCAAAGAAAGCAGTGTCTTTCAGGAAAGACCAAGTTTCTATTAAGGTCAGGAATCTAAAATAATCTCTAATAAAGAGACCTATAAGGGAGTTTCTATATATAAGTAAGACTTAGTAACTGAAATAAAACTCTTTAGTTTTTCTCCTCTTGAATGACAGAAATGCCAGAAAGACCAGCAGTTCTCAAATTTTAATGTGCATATGAATCACATTGTTTAAATCTTGTTAAAATACAGATTGTGATTCAGTAAAACTGGATTGGGGCCTGATAGTTTCCATTTCTAACAAGCTCGCAGAAGATGTTGCTGCTTCCGGCCCTGAGGAGTGTAAATCAATTCTGAGTGACTTAGTGTTGGAGAATATAGGAAAAGAAGTTGCCAGACCTCAGAGAAAGAGCAAAAGAAACACATAAGGACCCTTGGGTCTCTATGGTGAAGAAGTCTACACTGATCTGAATTCCAAGACTACTCAATAGCTTTGGAGGTTCTAGTTCCAATAGGAGGTGCCATTCACATATTTCCTCAGTCACTGAGTAGAGAACTGGCAGCATCATTTGGCATTCTGGGGACAGACTGACATCTAACGGTATATCCAGAAATGGGAGTGAATACCTCTGTCACCTTTATCATTGAATAGGGATGTTGGAAGGCATACTGTAAACTGTTGAAAGGAGAGCCAGCAATGAGGTACAAACTGTAAAGCAGAAGGGTTAAGTCAGGTGAAAGTGTAACACTGTAGAGTTAAGTGAATGTTATGGGCTGAGTTGTGTCCCCCAAATTCCTATGTTGAATTCCTAATTCCCAGTATCCTAGAATGTGACTATATTTGGACACAGAGTATTTTAAAATGTAATTAAGGTTAAATAAGGTTAAATTAGATTGGGCCCTAATCCAATATGACGGGTGTACTTATAAGAAGAGAAAATTAGGACATAGATACACAGAGGGAAGACCATATGAAGATATGCAGAAGATGGCTATCTGTAAGCCAAGGAGAGAGGCCTCACCTGAAACCAACCTTGCTGTTACCTTGATCTCAGACGCACATCTCCAGAACAGTGAGACAATAAATTTCTATTGTTTAAACCAGCCAGTCTGTGATACTTTGTTATGGCAGCCCTAGCCAAGTAGCAGATTAAATGAGATGGCATTTGGGTAGTGCCTAGAATAAAAAGATAAGAGACTTGGTATGACTATCTGGGTTTGAGTATCTGAAGGGCACTTTGCTCTAAAGTGATTACCCTGTTGGTGCTGTGAATGAATATCTAATGATGTTAATAGTTCAAAGTCTGGGTGCTTGTTGTAAAGCCAAAGAAATTGGATCCCTCTGTGGGTTAACATTAGCAACAGAATACACATAGATGTAAACACTTAAGGTGAAACATTTGGCAACATGTGCTTTCCTGTTCCTAACCAAACACATCAGGAGAAAGTCCCAAAAGGATTAAGAACCGTGCTCTGTGTTGATCTCTCACTGGCAGGTTCAACACCTGGAAAGGAACAATTGTTGATCATTTGTAATATGCCAAGAATGAAACTGCATTTTTGGATATTTTATTCTGCTCTCCAATCTAGCAGAGAAGGCCAAGAGGAAGAAATTAAATTAAAACTCATAGATCAAAAGCTTAACTTTTCTTCTAGAAATGCATTTACACATTACTTAACATTCATAACTAATTTTGTGATTCTGTGACTTTCAAGTTACCATCTTTCATGGCCAATGTTCCAGTTTCTTGCTGATCCTATCAATGGGTCTCATCTGAGAATATCAGCATCTAGGATGGGCATAATGGGGAGAATATGCTGACTGGCTCCTGTGCAAGAGGTGATGAACTCCATCAGATGTTTGATCCTCTCATCAGAAATGCTGCACACAGACTGTTTTGGTATCTAACAAGAACTATATGTATTTTATTTTAACTAAAACTAAATACATGACTCCAGTGATATAAAAGGAAATTTTATTTTATCTCAAGCAGAGAAAAGCCTGTAAAAGAGGTCTGGGGAAGTATGCTTCCTGGGCATGCTAATCCTTTTGGATTAGTCTAAGAAACATACAAAGATTTTGTTTTTTCATTTATATGTTTTGAATTCTTTTAATGCAACATTCAGCAGAAAGTACTGGTTGACTGCCACAGAAGGACAGAACCTATCAGTCTATAATAATCCAGATAGGTTTGGTGATCCAAAGGCAGAATGATACATGTGCCACTTCCTTCCTAGCACCATGGGAGGGGCCGGCCTCATGGAATGGCTGCAGCAAAGTGGAGTAGACTCAGGAGAGAAACAGTGGAATCTGGCCCTGTTTGCTCAAGAAGGACCTGTGAGAGGTAGAAGAGATCCAAAAATTCCTGAGGCCCTTGAGTGCTGGGCATGGAAGCCAGATGAGAATTAAGAAATATGTTGCCTACTGAGGTTCTCTACAGTGTGGAATGAGGGACCTGTAGATAAGGGTAGCCAGTTATAGACAACAGTGATGATGGTGGTGGTGGGGAAGGGAGTCTCTAACATTGACAAGAACAGACCATGGGCTGCACCAATGCTGGAAAATTGAACACTGGATACAGCCAGGCCAGAGGGCAAGACTCAAAGACATGAGTACGGCAAGACACCTCAGTGAAGGTCAGTGAGAGCCCAAGGAGCAAATAAGGACCTGAAATCAGCAAGTGGTCCAGGGCTCCTCTTGCAAAACACGACGTCATATTAACCTACCCCTCTGCACTGGAATGCTGTCCAAGAAAAGGAAAGGAGAAGGTAAGGGGACTTGGGAAGAAACTTTACCTAAATGACAGTAAGTCACTGGGAAGTGACAGGATAAACAGAAAGTGATTTGGTTATAAGTAACAGGAAAAATTAAGCCATATTTCAAGAAACTGGAAATGAATGAATAGAAATAGGGCTCATGAGGAAGTTCAGGTCAGTTATTGAGAAATAAAAAGATGTATATATATGTATGTATATGTATATGTATGTGCCTATTGATGTCGTGTTGTGGTGGTTAATCTTAAAAAGCTGAACTAGGGGTTCGAAAGGGAAATTCCTTTCCATTTCATAGCTCAGAAGGCTTGACTACTGCTTTCTCCCTGATGGTGAGAAATCCAGCTCAATAAATGTGCCTCTTTCCACTCATGCAGAGCAAAAGGAAATGAACCTAGTCAATGGATTTAATGGATTTAAGAACTATACCTTAAAATGGAAAATAGAGAATGTTACCTAGTGCTACAGCACATAATTAAAGTGTTTCTACCATATCATATTAGTGAAAGACATAGGGCAGGAGAGGACAAAGAGAGGTGATGCCACTCTTGAGAGTCAACATATTAATGGGAACTTTCAGCCTAATAATGTAAACGAATCTTGTTAAATCCTACTCTCAGTAAAATTCCAGGGAATGAGAGCTACAAAGAGAACGCCCTTCTCAGGGAACCTCACTAGCATTAGGACATTAACTTGAGAAATGATGGTGATGGTCTATTCTAGATGAAAGACTTAAAAACACTATTTCTAAAAAGGTCTTAGCTGTCAAATATGAGATTCACATCACCAAGCCTACATTTTCTTGCTTCCTTTTTTTGTGAAATAAGATCTCTTTTCCCCCCACAATCTTCCATTTTCTACATTTATTGAGATTTTTGTCTCAAAATGCAAAAACTAGATGGCATGACAGTACCTAACATAGAAAATCAAAATTATTTCACTCTGTGCATACCCTCCATTTACATCCACCCCTCAGTATAAAATTTGAATCTATCCAATAATCAGATAGCATTGTCTAGATAGTATTTATATATATTTATGATATTAGTCTTTTATGCAATCTTACATAAAGATAAAATTTTAAACATTAATGGGTCACACAGCACTTTAATTTTAAATCCACTGGACAGATGCACTCTATATTACTTGTCTACAGGTATCTTCAGAATTAAACTTGTACAAGCTCGCTCCAGTTTTTTTTGGCTATAGCCCAAAGGATATCACAGGACTGTTAAGATAGCAGAAATTACTGGGCCAACCATGTAACTGTATCATCATTTCCTAAACATGGAGACTGCTCAACTCATTTGTTTATTCATTAATATCCTTTGAATATTTATCATGTTCCAGGAAGCACCATGATACTAAGATGCCTAAAATCATATGAAGGAAGTAAAACATTCCCACAGATAACTACAGTATGAAAGTTTCCATATGAGTGATAGAAATAACTACAAAAATCTGGGAAAGAAATAAGTCATTCCAGGCTCTAGTGAGTAGAAAAAGCATTTCAGCTGACCTTGAAGAATGGGTAAGTCTTCACCAGACTGAAAGATGAGATCCTCACATGGAGATAAACAGGCTCCACAGCTTATACAAAAGGCAGGAATTTTAATGGAAACAACATTGTAGTCTAGTTCAGATGGGACATAGGTAAATAGAGTAAGATAAAACTAAAAGAGTCGCCAGATTTCAGAAGACCCCTTCACTCTCCTGCATGCTTATGAGCACTGAAGCATGAATTGAAAAATTCTCCGATGTTTATAATTCATGATTAAGATACCTCTAACTTTAAAGAACCACAGTTTCAAAAAGCTTTGCATTTTTCATCTCCAGGCTCTCAGAGAAAGTGCAAGATCTTCTAAATCAATCTCTTGGGAGCTGAGGAAAAGTCATGACTTTTAATGTTACATTTTCATTTTATCTAAAATTTTAAGTTTCATTATGTTCATCTGCCCCATACTTTCTAGGCTCGTTGTTCTGCTACAGCTTAGGAGACAAAATATGATGCAAAAACCATCCAATAAAACTTCTCATTTTCAGAGTTAGAATTTTCACCACTTTTTCTTGGTTGCTAACGAAGTAAACTATATTCCATTAGCTTAATGTTAACTTGAACAATTAAAAAAATCCAATGTACAAGACTTTAACAAATTGACCATTATGGCTTGATTTCACAGAGATATTTCAAACCAAAGCACATGCTTTGAGATGAATGCGCTTCCCAGAAGGTTATTATGGCCTTGTAAATTATAGATTAATTGATTAATCTTATACTGATTGACAGTACTAAGTAAAGTCAACCTCTATTCTTTTCATGTTAGTGTCCTCAAATTTTTGGTAGATTACCATCACCATCAACTGAATTTATTTCAATTAATTTAATTAAATAAATGGCAATTACATATTTGGGATAATTTCACTTAGATCTTTCATCCTTTTAAAAACAAGCATTTTCTTTCTTTCCAATCTGTTATAAGTATCAAGTCAGATCAGAATAAGACATTGACGTGTCCTGATTCTCCATGTTTTACTTGTCTCTTCAAGTTAAAAAATAACCGAGTTCTGTGGCTTGTACTATAGTAACTCCCAAATAAACAAATTCACAAAATTTTAAAACCCAGTATGCAATTTTGTCAAGCTGTTTGTTCAGTCCATAACTGGGTCTGAATTTATTATTTAATTTATAAGGTCACTAGAAAAATGTTTATCTAAAAATTATTAACCTGGAATTTGGCAGACCTACCTCATAAGACTATAGCAGAAATCACTTACAGGGTACAAGGCAGGACAGGATAACATGGTATATAGAAAATGATGAAAAGTTGGAGCCTATATCATACCAAAGACGGTTTAAACTCCTTAGCAAAAATTTTACATGAAAACTCATAACAACATGAAAACAAATACAGATAAGGAAATGAGGTCCAGAAAGTTTAAGTGACTTTGTAATACATATCAATTTAGGGAGAGGATTGGGACTAGAATCTCCTTTTTCCATCTATGTAGCATTTATCTGAGTCTTTATATTCAAAGTGGGCTTTTTATACACAGCATGCTGTTGGGTATTTTTTTTTTTTTAATCCAATCTGACGATCTCTGTCTTTACCTGGTACTTTTATACTATTCACATTTAAAGTGATTATTTATATATTTGGATTAAAATCTACCATCTTTGTACCTGTTTTCTACCCACTGCATGTGTTCTTTTTTCTTTTCACCTCTTTTACTGCTTTCTCTTACTGTTTTATATCATTCTATTTTATCTCCCCTTTTTATGCTTATTTTTTAATTAAAACATTTCTATTTAAATAATCTAAAAACTATTTAAAAGTTGCCCTGGGATAAGCAATATATATCTTAAAATAAATTAAATCCACTTTCAAATAACACTACACTACTTCATCAGAAGTGCAGGTACCTTATAACAGAGAATTCCTAATTCCTCTCATCCCTGATGACATTGCTATCATTTAGATAATTTATCCATGTGCTCTAATTCCCTAATGTTATTATTATTATTGCTTGAAAAAGTTGTATTTTAGATCAGTTAAGAATAAGAAAATAAAAGATTTTGTTTTACCTTCATTTATTTCTTCTCTGATGCTCACTCTTTCATTGTGTACATGCAAGTTTCTGACTCATGTCATTTTACTTCTGCCTGAAGAATTTCTTGCAGGGAAAGTCTGTTGGTGGTGAGCTCTTTCAGTTTTTATTTGTCTGAGAAAGGCTTTATTTCTATGTCACCTTTCAAGGACAAGTTAGGTAAACACAGAATTCTAGGAAGGCAGATTTTCTTTCAATATTTCAAGGAGTTCACTCCTTTCTCTTCTTGATTGCATAGTTTCTGATGAGAAGTCTGCTCTGATCCTTGTGCATTTTCCTACAGATGATTTTTATCCTTGTCTGTCTTCTGCCAAGATTTTCTCTTTGTCTTTAGTTTTCTACAGTTTAATATGTTAGGTTTTTGTTCATTTTCCTTTAAAAAAATCCTACTTCACCTTCTTTTATGTTGTCTATATTTTCCTATTAGGGTCCTTTATATTTTAATTACTGCTATGCTAAATTCTCTGTCTGATAATTCCAGTATCTGTGTTATGTCTTAGTCTGGTTCTGATGATTACTTTGTCTGTCCTGATGATTACTGCATTTTTTTCTTGCCTTTTTGCATGCCTTGTAAGTTTTGTTGAAATTTTTTGTTGAAAGCCAGAAATGTTGTATCAGGTAATAGAGACTAAGGTAAATTAGGCTTTAATGTGAGAATTTCTATTAACACGCCTAGGGGTTCAGCTGTGTTTAATGTTAGTTGCCGCTATAGGATCAGAGGCTTCCAATTCCTCTAGGGTCCATTTTGTTTGTTTGTTTTTGCTTTTGTTTTTTGTCTTCTCTCTTGATTTGAGGGCTACTCTTGGTACTAGTTTCAAGAAGATCTGTGCCTTACTGGTCTTCAAACTGTAATACAGTGTATTATACTGGAGGCTTACTGGTGTGGTGGTAGGGAATAGCAGATAGGAACATTGTATAATTTTCTGATTACTTCTCAGTCATTTAGTGGGGCTGTGGCCTTCATGTGTGTTTCTGTCCCACCCTCCTCAAGGGATATAGATTTGTGGTTTTTTTCCCACTTTCCCTGTTCCCTTCTCTGGTTTTTTTCCCACTTTCCCTGCTCCCTTCTCTAATCTATTTCCTTGAAGGGCTGCCCCCTGATGACTATGGTTTTTCTTTTTTCCTCAGGGTAGATAGTGCTGGAGTGGGGCAGAATTCCCTTATCCTAGCTATGATAAAGTTCCAGAATTGCCTCTGAAAAATTCCTTTTCCCTGGAGAGAAGGCCTTTGTTGGGGAGAAGAGACTGGGACAGTTACCCTTCCATTCCCCCTGCCAAGGCTCTGAGGAGATTTTTCTCAGAACCTAACCCTGAGAACCTGGTGTGCTTTCTAAAGGGAAAGCCCACAATGTATGAGGGCCTTACTATGACTATGAGTCTCTCAGTCTCATGCTACTCTGCCCTCAGTCTCCAGCAATTCATCATTGTTACTATTTAAGAGTTCCTACTAATTGACAATATCTAGCATCTTCTGTTCCCCATAAGCAATTCTGCCCACCCCTTCCTGCTCTCATGCGGTACGTCCCTGGATGAATCTAGCTCTATAGGTTTCAGGGTGGCAGGTAGACCTATGACCTCAGTTCTCTGATGGGTCTAAGATAGGTCATTGATTTTCAGTTTGTCCAGGCTTTTCGTATTGTAGGGATGGGAGTGATGAATCACAAGCTCTTTGTATATTGGAGGTGAAAGTGGAAGTCACATTTCTTCTTATCCGTGAGAATCTTACCAAATTACTAAATCTATTTTTGAGGTTTTTTTTTTTATCTGGTGCTCAGTCAATGCTGATTCCATCTCTCATATGCCAAGTGACCAGTCTGACTCAATTAAAAGTAATGAATACTTGATTTGCTCACTTGATATAGAGTTATATAAACATGGCATATTTTTATAGTTAAGTGGGTTGTGTTTTATAATAGTTCATCTACTAGTTGTTTCACAAGCTGTATCTAAACAAAAAAAATAATCCAATGAATTGCTCATTCCAGGGATGTGGCCTCTCTAGTCAAGAAAATATGCTTGTATACTTTCCTAGAGCTGCCATCGAAATTACCACAATCTTGGTGGCTTAAATAAACAGGAATTTATTCTTACAGTTCTGGAGGCCATAGGCACAAAATCAGGGTGTTGGTATGGCCATGTTCCCTCTGAAGGGCCTTGGGGAAAATCCTTCTTTGCTTCTTACTGCTTCTGGTGGCTCCAGTCATTCCTTGTAGTGGCATCACTCCAGTCTCTGCCTCCATCTTCACTTGGCCTTCTCCTCTATTTCTTCTCCTTTCTTGTCTCTTACGAGGACACTCATCATCGGATTTATGGCCCACCTAGATAAACCAGGGTGATCTAATCTCAAGATCTTTAACTTCAGCACATCTGCAAAGGCCTTTTTTTTTCCAAGTAAGTTGACATTCACAGGTTCTGGAAGTTAGGGTGTGGACATATTTTTGAGGGGTCACCATTCAACCCACTAAAATGCATTAGCTAAACTGGCCGTTGCACTGAAACAACCCATCAGTTTGGTCAAAGGATCGATCTTAAATTTTTGTGTAAAGTTCTAGATTTCCCTAGAAGAACATAGTGGAATGTTTTTATTTCCTTGTCCAATATAATAGATTCCACGATACAATCATCAGGGCTAAATACTCAAGGAAACATGATCAACCATATCAAATTATAGTTTTTTCCCCAAAGCAGATCACAATATTTTATCTTCAGAAGCAATTTTGGATCATTCCTTTGAATAGAGAAGAAGCAAATAATATGGTTCTTATGTTGTAAATGGGAAATTTAGAAAGAAGGGTAATTCAGTTAATGTTTACAGTTTAATTAGAAATGCTGACAGGAAGACTTGCAGTGTTGGTAGACCTCCTTATTAGTGCTGTCAAATAGCTGCATTGCCTCATCTTATTTTCTTTCTCAAATTTCAATCTGGGCTCCAGAACCAAAGAAGTTCTATTTTGCATGCATCAGTAGCAATAAACAATTTACACTTATCTATCCTCCTCTGTAACACTACAGCAGCTGCTTGGAAGTCCTCATTCTACTGTGATAAGCAGGTTTGCTATTTTATTCCTCATTGGTTCAGTGCACATGCCAGGGGTGAGGCACAGAGCTGAGTAAATAGGAGAACAAAGACACAATAACATTCCATTTCTAAATAAACAAAAATGGTTATTTTAAAATACAGTGTACTATCTTAATTTTCAAGGTCTGCAATTTGTTTTCAAAATGTTTAAATACACTCTTGTATATAATGCTTTAGCCTCACTTCTGAGCATATACATATCATTTGGACAGCAAACAAACCTCTGACTGGTGCAGAACAATGCAAAATTGCACAGCGTACTGGCAGGATGGATTCCAAGACCATTTACCCAATTTCAAAATAAGAACTAGGTATTAGCTGACTCAGTGATGTGTGGACAGTTTTAGATTCTCTATCTGTAAATTTTAAAATTATATAGAGAAAAAAGGAGATGGAAGGTAGACTATTAACTGGGATTGAATGTCTTTTTCTTTATTGTTAAAAATCTATGTGGAAACATTCCTCATGGATATGATAATATTCCAGTTTTGTGTCTTAGAAATATCTAATTAGTTTCCCTTATCAAATAATCATTAACCACTTGGTGTCCCACCTCCATCACCCTAGTTTACTTTTTGATACACAAGCATATGCTCTGTTCAACCTGAGAAAAATAGTGGGAAAGGATAAGCAACTGCACACCTGGCATTCCTAAGGTAGGGATGGGTGACAGTCAGTGATGATAAATGTGGCCAGTTACCTCTTGGGTTCTCTCTGAATACTGCGTGTTATGCTGTGCTGTTTAAGACAGCAGTTTTTGATGCAGAACAGGGACCTAAGAGAACTATATAGCTATCATTTATTGAGAACTGACTATATGCAAGGCTTGTAATACTCAACCTCATAATTCCTCACAATAGCCCTATTAGATACACGTTTTCAGCCTCATACAATATATGGTAAAAGTGAGGTTTAAAAGGTTAAGTAACTTGCCCATGCCCTCATTAAGTAGGAATTTATGGGCAGGTCTGTTTGACTCCAAATCCTATTCTCTAAACCATGGATGTTCTACCTATTGTGAATAATAACTAATACTCTTTGAGCATTTATGGCATTGTTTTTAGTACTTTACATTTCACTCATTTGGTTTTACTTTGTTAATGATTGTAACAACCTAAAAGGATGTAGGTGATGACCAAGATGGCCATAACATTCTCCTCAGCTTGAATAAACTGTAGACAGGCTTTCTCCTGACTCTTGGCCCCTGACCTCCCTTTTCTTAAAGCATTTACTTTAGAAAATTTGTAATTGAAATTCTTTTTCTGCTCCTCTGTGGTACACTTTTAAAACACCTCTTGCTTGTTTTACAACCTAGGACTCTTTTTCAAGGTGCTGGGAGCCATCCCCTTGAAATGAAATCATCATGAAGGATAGCACCCCTAAATCCCAGTATCTGTAGGAGGAGAGGAGACTAACCTCAGTGGGTACCTTGCTCCAAGTTGTAAAATTACCTCCTGTCACAAAGATACGGGAAAGATTACTTTCTCTTTGAGTAAGCCCAATTGGAAAACACAGATGGCCTATGATCTCCCCCACCCATGTCTCAGAAAAATTCTCCCATCCTTTGTTTCAGTGAAGTTGAGTTCAGATTGCTTTCTGGTTTCTCTCCCCTACTACAATAGCCTTGAAAAATGTCTTCCTTGCCTGTTGAGTTTGTCCAGTGCAATTTTTGCTTTGACAATGCTTTCTATCTCCATTTTAAAGATGAGAATACTAATGTACAAACACGAAGTGATTTACCCAAGGCTACACTACTGGTGGACAGGACTAGAACCCTGGGTTTCTAGTTTTAGAGGCCATGTCCGAATCATTATACTACAAAGGGAAATAGAATATTCACAGGGCTATGGGGAAGTTTGTGAAGCCCGGCACCTGTGCATAATAGATGCTCAAAAGCTGAAAGCTGTGCTTATAGAGGGAAAGAAGGAAAATATGGCAAGTCAAGCAAATCTGGTTCGGGTCCAGGAAGTACCTCTTAGCAACCTTGCAGACTTGGGTGATCACAGTAATAGTTTCAGAGTTTTGTGCTTATTCTGATGCCTTATGGCTGAATACCATTGTGCTCTCATTGCTTAAACTGGTTTTACTGCCACTCTTGACCATCCAGTGGGAAGCACACACACCACTAAGGAATGATGGGCTAGTGTGTCTGTGACATTTTTGAGTGATATCTCACTATATTACTACTAAGGTTAAGAAAGAAATGAGAATTGACCGTTTTAAAGACAATCTAATCAAATCTCAGTGTCAATCTAATCAAATCTCAATGTCATTTAATAGGTTGAACAATGCCACATGGAAGCCTAAATTATGAAATGCAAGGTCAAATTTAGTCAAGAAACTAACACATGTACACAGAGAACAAAAGAAATTGTGGAGAGAGATGTGTATTTATTATTCTCCAAGAAGGCAGGGAGCAATCAAGATGGCGGAGGAGTAGGATGTGGAGCCCACCTCCTCCCACAAATACATCAAAAATACATCTACAAGTAGAACGATTCATAAAGAACATCTACTAAATGCTGGCAGAAGACCTCAGATTTCCGAAAGGGCAAGAAAACCTCCACGTAGCCAGGTAGGACAAAAGAAAAAAAAAAAAAAAAAGAGAGAGAGAAAGGAATCAGGATGGGACTTGTGCCCCAGGGAGGGAGCTGTGAATGAGGAAATATTCCTGCACCAGCAGGGCGATCAGCCTGGACAAAGGGGGAGCATTGGAGCCTCGGAGGAGAGTGCAGCACCTGGTTTGCAGTAGGCAAGTGGAGGGTGATGTGCACAGACAGTCAGTACTGCCGCCATGCGCTCCCCAGCCTGAGACATTTATCCGCCAGTGTGGGCAGCAGTTGGGTGCTGGCTTCGGAGGTCAGACCAAGGGAAAGGACCAGGGTTGGCTGTGTGGAGACAGCCTGAAGAGGCTGGAGTGTTGCAACTGAGGGCATACTTGGAAGAAGCCTGGGCCTGCCAGATGGGCAAGGTGCCATCATTGGTGGGGGCGGGGTGCATGAGGAGAGGGGTGGAGCCGCCATTAAAGCTTCTTTACCTGTGCATGCTCTCAGGCAATAGGACACCACCTACATGAGCTCTGGGGGGTGGGTGTGAGCCGTTGCCACCATACTGGGCTCCAGAGGTGGACATGGGCCACTGCCACCATTAACAGACCATGAGCAAGTGCCAAGCACTGCCCCTGCCATCCCGGGACTGTGCAGGCTGCTGCTGCCAGTACGAGACCCAGGAGCAGGTGCCAATCACTGCCTCCGCTGTCCCGGGGATATGCGAGCCACCAATGCCACTGTGAGATGCATGAGTGGACACTGATTGCTGCCCTCCCTGTCCCGGGAGTGCAGGCAGGCTGCCGCACCTGCACACTCCATATCAAGGGGATAACAGGCAACACACACTAAGAAAAGAGGCTGGAAGCATCCAAACTAAAAACATCCCCTCAATTCCAGACAAGATGGCAGAGTAGAAGGACTTGAGCTCTCCTCCTGTCATGAAAACACCAAAATCACAACTATCTGCAGAACGATCATCAGTGAAGAAGACTGGAACCTACCAGAATAGATATTCTACATCCAAAGACAAAGAAGAAGCCACAACAAGACGGGAGGAGGGGCGTTTTTGCGATATAATGAAATCCCATACATGCAACCTTAAAAGTAATTATGTCACAGATGTTCTCCCACAGAAGTGAGAGTTCTGAGCTCCATGTTAGGCTCCCCAGCCTGAGGGTCTGGCATCAAGAAGAGAAGCCAACAGAGCATTTGGCTATGAAGACCAGCTGGCCTAGAGTGCAGGAGCTCCAGAGGACTGGGAGAAACAGAGACTTCACTCTTGGAGGGCACAAACAAGGTTTCACATGCACTGGAACCAAACACAAAGCAGTGACTCCATAGGAGCCTGTGCTAGACCTACTGGTGGGTTTGGAGGGTCTCCTAGGGAGATGGGGCTCAGCGGTGGCTCACTGTGGGGGCAAGGGCACTGGTGGCAGAGGCTCCAGGAAATATTGACCAGTGTGAGCTCTCCTGGAGGTTGCCCTTTTGGCACCGAGATGTGGCCTGACCCAACAGCCTGCAGGCTCTAGTGCTGGGACACCTCAGACCAAACAACAGGCAAGGTGGGAACACAGCTCCACCCATGTGCAAACAGGCTGCCTAAAGTTGTACTGAGCTCACAGCCACCACTAAACACAGCTCTGTCCACCAGAGGGAAAAGACCTAGCTCCATCCACAAGTGGGCAGGCACCACTCTCTCCCACAAGGAAGCCTACATAAGTCCCTGTACCAACCTCACCCACCAGGGGCAAGACACCAGAATCAAGAGGAACTATGACCCAGCAGCCTGCAGAAAGTAGACCACAAACAAGACAAAATGAGATGGTGAAGAAATATGTTCAAGATGAAAGAACAAGATAAAAACCCAGAAGAACAACTAAGTGAAGTGGAGATAGGCAATCTTCCTGAAAAAGAATTCAGAATAATGATAGTAAAGATGATCCAAGATCTTGGGAAAAGGATGGAGGCACAGATCGAGAAGACACAAGAAACGTTTAACAAGGAGCTAGAAGAACTAAAGAACAGAGATGAACAAAACAATAACTGCAAGAGAAGAAATCAATAGCAGAATAAATGAGGCAGAAGAACGAATAAGTGAGCAGGAAGACAGAGTGGTGTAAATCACTGCTGTGAAACAGATAAAGAAAAAAGCATGAAAGAAATAAGGATGGTCTCAGACTTCTGGGAGAACATCAAATGCATCAAAATTCTCATTATACAGGTCCCAGAAGGAGAAGAGAGAGAGAAAGGGACTGAGAAAATATTTGAAGGGATTATAGTCAAAAACTTCCCTAATGGGAAAGGAAACACTCACTCAAGTCCAGGAAGCACAGAGAGTGCTATATAGGACAAACACAAGGAGGAATACGCCGAGACACATATTAATCAAACTGACAAAAATTAAAGGAAAAAAGAGAAAATATTAAAAGCAACAAAGGAAAAGCAACAAATAACATACAAGTGAATTTCTATAAGGATGTCAGCTGATTTTTCAGCACAAACTCTGCAGGCCAGAAGGGAGTGGCATGATATACTTAAAGTGATGAAAGGGGTCTCGCAAGATGGCAGAGGAGTAGGAGGACGTGGAGTTCATCCCTCTCTACAAACACATCAAAATACACTTAAAAATGGAACAATTCTCACAGAGCACCTGCTGAACTAGCAGAGGACACTGGACACCTAAAATGACAAAAAGATCCCCACATAACTGGGTAGGATGAAACAAAGAAAGGGAAAAGAAAGAGGAGAGGAAGCAAGATGGGACCCGTGCCCCTAGGGGGCGAGCTGAAGGTGAGAAGAGGTTCCTGCATCTGGGGAAACCCCTCACCACAGGGAGATCAGGTGGGACAGAAGGGGAGATTCAGGGGCTCAGAGGAGAGTGCAGCAACCAGTCTGTGGCAGGCAGGACAGAGTGAGAACTCCAAAGATGGTTTGTGCCACGGCCCTGTATGCACCATCCTGAGACACAGTGCACACAGGGACTGGGTGCGGGAACGTGGAGCTTGGAGAGCAGAGCCAGGGAGGGGACTACTGTTGGCTGAGAGGAGACAGCCTGAGGGGACAGGAGTGAGGCGGTCCACAACCAGGAATGCTTGTGGAGGAATCCCAGACCACCATAGAAGCAAAGTGCCATTTTGAGTGACAAGCAAATGGCAGGGCTGCCATTGCAGCATCTCTCCTCACTTACCATTCCCTGCCTCCATGGGCACTAGGGAGGGCTTCTGCCAGAGCTGGGTCATGCACCCATGGCAGTCGCCTCCTCCAGCCCCTCCCTGTCTGGGTAGCATGCTTGCCCTGATCAATCGTTTCCTCAGCACCCTCCAGCCTGGGCCACCTGCTTTCCCTGATCGCCACCTTGGCTCCCGCCCACCTGATGGGCTCGTGTGCTCCAGCAGCCTCAGGCGCAGACATGCAGAAGTGGGGCTCTGCATGTGAGAGGAACACACGTAGAGGTGGGGCTGAAACTACAGCTGAGCCCCAGGGGCCATGTGACTAAGGAAGAAGAGCTGAAATCTCTCCTCATGGCTTCATGAACAGTGGAGTTACACCTCCGCTGACGGCTTCCTAAGTTCAGCGTCTGCAGAACATCCAAATGGACAATAAGTGCTTCTGCAGCTGAGACGGGTCTGGCTTTAGCAGCTGTGGGCTTTCTGGGCACATACATGTGGGGGTTGGGCCAGGTCAGAGTCTGAGCTGCCTCCAGAACTCTCAGCAAGTCCAAGTACATGATTACTGCAGTCCTGGGACCTGAACTCAGTGGATCTGCACCAGTGGTCTGGTGAAAACAATGCCTGAGGGACACCAGGGCTAACTGCCAGCATACCCACTATTAAGGTGGGACTGAGAGCAGTGCAACCAACAGTGTACTTTGTGATCCAGCACAATGGGCGAAAGGGGACACAACAGAGCACATTCACAGGTGAACAGCTAGAGGGGAGGAACAGCAGTTTCTCCCAGTAGGAGTGCTCCAATCCTGCCTCCCTCACAACTCAGATCTGAAACACAGCTAAGAAACAGATCTGGGGCCTCTACTGCAACAACTATGGAGCAGATCCCACCCCTGACAGGGCAGTGACAAGCACAGATCAAAGGGGAGGCCCCACTCAATATCCAGGGCAGGCTCTGGTCACCACAACACCAGTCAAACCCACTATCAAGGGGAAAACAGCCAGCATACACTGAAGAAAGAGGTGGCAGTCATTCATACTAAAAACAGTCCTTGCACCAAAAAAAAAAAAAAAAAAAAAAATTAAAACCACGCAGGCTACAAAGGGATGTTCTCACATAAACAAAAGCCCTCCAAGAAATTCTGAGGGTCTGGAGTTGAGAGGAAGAACCCCAGAGCACTTAGCCTTGAAGGCAAGTGGGGCTTAAGTGCAGGAGCTCCACAAGGCTGGGGGAAACAGAGGCTCCACTCTTGGAGGGAGCACACAAGGTCTCTCATGCACAAAACAAAAGGGGCAGACACAAGAAGCAATAGAATCTATGATCCTGCAGACTATGGAAAGCAAAACACAAACACAGTAAGGTAGACAAATGAGATGACAAAGAAATATGTTGCAGACAAAGGAGAAAGATAAAAGCCTACAAGAACAACTAAATGAAGAGGAGATAGGCAATCTACCTGAAAAAGAATTCAGAGCGATCATAGTAAAGATGATCCAAGATCTCAGAAAAAGAATGGAGGCGTGGGTCAAGAAGATACAAGAAATGTTTAACAAAGACCTAGAAGAACTAAAGAACAAACAAACAGATGAACAGTAAAATAACTAAAATGAAAAATACACTAGAAGGAATCAATAGTAGAATAACTGAGGCAGGAGAACGGATAAGTGAGCTGGAAGACAGAATGGTGGAAATCACTGCTGTGGAAAAGAATAAAGAAAAAAGAATTAAAAGAAATGAGGACAATCTTAAAGACCTCTGGAACAACATTAAATGCACCAACATTTGAATTATAGGGGTCCCAGAAAAAGAAGAGGAAGAGAAAGGGTCTGAGAAAATATTTGAAGAAATCATAATTGAAAACTTCCCTAACATGGGAAAGGAAATACCCAAGTCCAAGAAGTGAAGAATCTTATACAGGATAAACCCAAGGAGGAAAACACTGAGATACATATTAATCAAACTAAAAAAAATTAGATACAAAAAAAATTAAAAGCAACAAGGAAAAAGCAACAAATAACATACAAAGGAATCCCCATAAGGTTATCAGCTGATTTTTTCACCAGAAACTCTGCAGGCCAGAAGGGAGTGGCACGATATATTTAAAGTGATGAAAGGAAAAAATTATAACCAAGAATACGCTACCCGGCAAGGCTCTCATCAGATTCAATGGAGAAATCAAAAGCTTTACAGACAAACAAAAGCTAGGAGAATTCAGCACCAACAAACCAGCTTTACAACAAATACTAAAGGAACTTCTCTAGGCAGGGGAAAAAAGGAGGTCACCATGAGAAACAAGAAAATCACAAATGGAAAAGCTTGGTGGTAAAGGCAGACAGTACAATCAGGAACTCATCCATACACAAATATGATATCAAAACCAGCAACCATGAGGAGAGTACAAATGCAGGAAATGGGAATTGCATTTGAAATTAAGAGACCAGCAACTTAAAAAAGCATTATTTATACACACACACACACACACACACACACACACACACACACACACACACTGCTATATCAAAACTTCATGGGAAATGCAAACCAAAAAACTACAATAGATGTACACAAAAAAGAAAAAGCTTCCTAAACACAACACTAAAGATGGTCATCAAACCACAAGAGAAGAGAACAAAAGAGGAAGTGAAGAAAAAAGACCTACAAAAACAAACCCAAAATAATTAAGAAAATGGCAATAGGAACACACATATGGTAATTACATTAAACATGAATGAATTAAGTGCTTCAATTAAAAGACTAAGACTGTCTGAATGGATACAAAAATAAGACCCATATATATGCTGCCTACAAGAGACCTACTTCAGACCTAGGGACACATACAGACTGAAAGTGAGGGGATGGAAAAAGATATTATATGCAAATGAAAGTCAAAAGAAAGAGGGAGTAGTAATACTCATATCAGACAAAATAGACTTTAAAATAAAGACTGTCACAAGAGACATGGAAGGACACTACATAATGATCAAGGGATCAATCCAAGAAGAAGATATAACATATATAAATATATATGCACCCAACACAGGAGCACCTCAATATATAAGGCAAATGATATCAGCCATAAAAGGGGAAATCAACAGTAACACAATAATACTGGGGGACTTTAATACCCTACTTACACCAATGGACAGATCATCCAGACAAAATTAATAAGGAAACACAAGCCTTAAATGACACATTAGACCATATAGACTTTATTGATATTTATAGGACATTCCATCCAAAAGCAGCAGAATACACTTTCTTCTCAATTGCACACGGAACATTCTCCAGGATAGATCACATCTGGGGTCACAAATCAAGCCTCGGAAAATTTAAGAAAATTGAAATTGTATCAAGCATCTTTTCCAACCACGATGCTATGAAATTAGAAATCAATTACAGGAAAAAGACTGTAAAAACCACAGACATATGGAGGCTAAACAGTGAGCTGCTAAATAACCAAGAGATCACTAAAGAAATCAAAGGGGAAATAAAAAATACATAGAAACAAATGACAATGAAAACATGATGACCCAAAATCTATGAGATGCAGCAATAGCAGTTCTAAGAGGGAAGTTTATAGCAATTTGATCTCACCTCAAGAAACAAGAAAAATCTCAAATAAACAATCTAACCTTACACCTAAAACAATGAAAGAATAAAGTTAGTAAAAAAGTTAGTAAAATGAAAGAAATCATAAGGATCAGAGCAGAAATAAATGAAATAGAAATGAAGAAAACAATAGCAACGATCAATAAAACTAAAAGTTTGCTCTTTGAGAAGATAAACAAAATTCATAAACCCTTAGCCAGACTCATCAAGAAAAAAAGGGAGAGGACTCAAATCAATAAAATTAGAAATGAAAAAGAAGTTACAATTCAAAACATAGAAATTCAGGGGATCATAAGAGACTACTACAAGCAACTATATGCCAATAAAATGGACAACCTAGAAGAAACGGACAAAATTTTAGAGAGGTACAACCTTCCAAGACTGAACCAGGAAGACATAGAAAATATGAACAGACCAATCATGAGTACTGAAATTGAAACTGTGATGAAAAATCTTCCAATAAACAGAAGTCCAGGACTAGATGGCTGCACAGGCGACTTCTATCAAACATTTAGAACAGCTAGCGCCTATCCTTCTCAAACTCTCCCAAACAATTGCAGAGGGAGGAACACTCCCAAAAGTGTTCTATGAGGCCACCATCACCCTGATACCAAAACCAGACAAAGATATCACAAAAAAAGAAAATTATAGGCCAACATCACTGATGAACTAGACACAAAAATCCTCAACAAAATACTAGCAAACTGAGTCCAACAACACATTAAAAGGATCATACACCATGATCAAGTGGGATTTATCCCAGGGCTGCAAGGATTTTTCAATATCCGCAAATCAATCAGTGTGATACACCACATCGACAAACTGAAGAATGAAAACCATATGATTATCTCAATAGATGCAGAAAAAGCTTTTGACAAAATTCAACAGCAATTTATGATAAAAACTCTCCAGAAAGTGGGCATAGAGGGAACATACTTCAATATAATAAAGGCCATATATGACACACCCACAGCTAACATCATTCTCAAAGGTGAAAAACTGAAAGCATTTCCTCTAAGATCAGGAACAAGACACGGATGTCCACTCTCACCACTTTTATTGAACATAGTTTTGGAAGTCCTAGCCACGGCAATCAGAGAAGAAAAAGAAATAAACGGAATCCAAACTGGTAAAGAAGAAATAAAACTGTCACTGTTTGCAGATGACATGATACTATACATAGAAAATGCTACCAGAAACTACGAGAGCTCATCAATGAATTTGGTAAAGTTGCAGGATACAAAATTAACACCCAGAAATCTCTTGAGTTCCTATTCACTAACAATGGAACATCGGAAAGAAAAATTAAGGAAACAATCCCATTTATCATCACATCAAAAAGAATAAAATACCTAGTAATAAACCCACCCAAGGAGGCAAAAGACCTGAAGCAAGAAAACTATAAGATACTGATGAAACAAATCAAAGATGACACAAACAGATGGAGAGATATCACATGTTCTTGGGTTGGAAGAGTCAGTATTTTCAAATTGACAATACTACCCAAAGCAATCTACAAATTCAATGCAATCCCTATTAAATTACCAATGCCATTTTTCACATAATTAGAACAAAATATTTTACAATTTGTATGGAAACACCAAGGACCCTGAGTTGTCAAAGCAATCTTGAGAAAGAAAAACAGAGCTGGAGGAATAAGGCTCCCAGACTTCAGACTATACTACAAAACTACAGTCATCAAAACACTATGGTACTGGCACAAAAACAGAAATATAGATCAATGGGACAGGATAGAAAGTCCAGAGGTAATCCCACACATCTGTGGTCACCTAATCTATGACAAAGGAGGAAAGAATATACAATGGAGAAAATACTGTCTGTTCAGTAAGTGGTGCTCGGAAAACTGGACAGTTACATGTAAAAAAAAATTGAATTAGATCACTCTCTAACACCATACACAAAAATAAATTCATAATGGATTAAAGACCTAAATGTAAGACTGCACACTATAAAACTCTTAGAGGAAAACATAGGCCAAACATTCTTTTACATAAATCACAGCAATATCTTATTTGATCCACCTCCCAGAGTAATGAAAATAAAAACAAAAATAAACAAATGGATCCAATTAAACTTAAAAGCTATTGCACAGCAAAGGAAACAATAAATAATACAAAAAGACAACGCTCAGAATAGGAGAAAATATTTGCAAATGAAACAACCAACAAGGGATTAATCTCCAAAATATACAAATAGCTCATGCAGCTCACTATCGAAAAACTAACAACCCAATCAAAAAATGGGCAGAAGATCTAAATAGACATTTCTCCAAAGAAGACATACAGATGGCCAACAGGCACATGAAAAGATGATCAACATCACTATTTATTAGAGAAATGTAAATCAAAACTACAATGAGGTATCACCTCACACCAGTCAGAATAGCCATCGTCAAAAAATCTAGAAACAATAAATCCTGGTGAGGGTGTGGAGAAAACAGAACCCTCCCACACTGTTGGTGGGAATGTAAATTAGTACAGCCACTATGGAGAACAGTATGGAGGTTCTTTAAAAAAAAACTAAGAATAGAGTTACAATATGATCCAGCATTCCCAATCCTTGTCATATATCTGGAGAAAACCATACTTCAAAAAGATACGTGCACCCCATTGTTCATTGAAGCAGTATTTACAACAGCCTCAACATGGAAGCAACCTAAATGTCTATCAACAGAGGAATGGATAAAGAAGATGTGGTACATATACGCAATGGAATATTAGCCACAAAAAAGAACAAAATAATGCCATTTGCAGCAACATGGATGGACCTAGAGATTGTCACATTAAGTGAAGTAAGTCAGACAGCAAAAGACAAATATGACATCACTTATATGTGGAATCTAAAAAACGGTATAAGTAAACTTATTTACAAAACAGAAATAGAGTCACAGATGTAGCAAACAAACTTATGGTTACAGGGGGCAAAGCGGAGGAGGGATAAACTGGGAGATTGGGATTGATATATACACACAACTATATATAAAATAGAAAAATAATAAGGACCTATTTTATAGCATAGGGAACTCTACTCAATACTCTGTAATTGCCTCTATGGGAAAAAAACGAGTGGATATTTGTATATGTATGATTCGCTTTACTCTACAGCTGAAACTAACACAACATTATAAATCAACTATATTCCAATAAAAATTTTTTTAAAATTAAAAAAAAATAAAGTGATTAAAGGGAAAAGTCCTACAAATGAAGAATGCCTAGCGAGGCTCCCATTCAAATTCTACAGCGAAATCGAAAGCTTTACAGAAAAGCAAAAGCTAAGTGAATTCATCGCCACCAAACCAGCTTACAACAAATCCTAAAGGAACTTCTCTAGGTGGAAAAGAAAAGGACACAACTAGAAACATGAAAATCATGGATGGGAAAGCTCACCAGTAAAGGCAAACATACAGTAAAAGTAGGAAATCATCCACACACAAATATGATATCAAAACCAGCAATCATGAGAAGTGTACATCACTTATATGTGGAATCTCAAACAGTGATGCAGGGATATATTAGGACTTTGGGATTAACCTATACACACTACTATATATAAAATAGATATTCAACAAGGCCCTACTGTATATCACAGGGAACTCAATATTCTGTAATATCTATATGAGAGAAGAATATGAAAAAGAATGGATATATGTATATGTATAACTGAATCACTTTGCTGTATAACTGCAAGTAATACAAAATTGTAAATCAACTATACTCCAATATAAAATAAAATTGAAATTTAAAAAAAAACCCTTGCAGCTCACTAATTTGAAAAGATTATGTGTTAATTAGGGGGGTAATTTAGGCCAGCTTTCTATTGTGCCCATATTAAAAAAGCAAGTGTGATGCTCTCATCCCTATATCAAGAATAGAGTAGGTCAAAGCAACTGCTGATTGCAAATTAAAATGTTAATTTCTACCCATGTTACTTTTTGATAAATTCCTATTGAGAGCTACTGATGATTTTAGAAACTTTGAAGGGCTGCAATAGCTTTCATTCTATTGAGTACCCAGGAATCAGCCTCAGGGGGCAACTGGTTTCAGGCTCTATTGTGAGGAAGTCTAAAGTATTCTCCGGAAGAGTGAATGCCTTCTCTTGGCTTCAGAGAAAAAATATTTCAACGCATGAAATGCAAAGTACTTGAAGGCAAGTGATGTACTCGCAAATGCACACAAATAGTTGAGGATATGGGCTTTCAAGGAAAGTTAAAATACACAATATTTGAAGAAGACAGGCCAGTGGTAGTAGTGCTACAGGCAGTAGTGCTATCTATGCTTTATTGAACACTTACGAAGTGCCTATGACTGATTCAAAGCCCTTCTATGTATTAGGCATTTTAATCCTCACAACAATCCTTTAGATGCTATCCTTATCCAGGTTCACAGCTAATAAAAGTAAAACAGATATTTTCCCAAGGTTACACAGCTAGTAAGCTGAGGTTCAAACCCTCAGTCCAATACCAGGTTCATGCTCTTAACCACTTAGAGTGCCCAGGGCTCTTGAGGCTGTGGCAGGGAACTTTTCATATTCTGCATTGCTGAAAATCACTAAAACCAAACTTCTGCGAGGGAGTATTGCCTTTTTCCTTTATCTGTGCCTGGAGAACCACAGAGATGAAGCATGTATAAAAAAGGGAAATTATAATAAAAGAGCTTTTATTTGAACGGAGGCTACTACACTTCATAATAAGAACATAACTATCACAGGGATCATTTTCAATGAATTCAGTTATCTGATGGAGCTACTAAAATACAGAACCCAAATGCCCAGATGTCTACTAGATAATTAACAAAATCAATACTCTAATCAATAGCATACTACCTTTCTAGAAGTGAGGGCATGCTAGCATGAAAACTGAATCACAACGGGATGATAAATTCCTCAGGTGAAATACAGTCTAAATTCTTTATGCTCTTTATTCAGTACATAGTATAAATGGCATATGGTGATGTAGGCATACATTCTAAATGTAGCAGTACTGGATAGATACTGTCAAGTTGTCTCTTTAATATATTTTTAAACTTCTTTGTAGTCATAAAAATTGGTAAATATAATTAAACGAGCAATTATTTGGTTAGTATCTGCTTCCACCACCTGAATGTTAAGCTCTGGATGGGCAGTGGCCACCTTCCTAACAGTGAACCAGATAGGCAAGGTCACAGGCTGGCTATACTTACATTGTAGTGAAGGAGACAGACAATTGTAGTATGGCATAAATGAAATTATTTCAGATACAAAGCACTGTGAAGAAAATAAAAAAAGATCCTGTGAATGAGAGGCACTACTAAATGACAGGGACATGTTAACAATCTTCCCTTTGACCAAGAAATCACCTTATTGAATTGAAAGTGTCTACATTAAGTTGTCTTCTAGGAGAGAGTTTGGAACTCATACTCAGTTTGTAGAAATAAGTACAATTATAGTGTGTGCATATCCAAAGCTTTAATGTTTTAATATTATACTTGTTATACAGCTACAGATGATGTGTAGTTAGAGAATAGAAAAAGCTAGCATGATACACAGACCATGCCATTGGATTCACTTCTGTATTAGATTTTTTTTTTTAAAGCCTTATTCTTTTTTAAATTTTATTTATTTATTTATTTTTGGCTGTGTTGGGTCTTCGTTTCTGTGCGAGGGCTTTCTCTAGTTGTGGCAAGCGGGGGCCACTCTTCATCGCGGTGCGCGGGACTCTCACTATCGCGGCCTCTCTTGTTGTGGAGCACAGGCTCCAGACGCGCAGGCTCAGTAGTTGTGGCTCACGAGCCTACTTGCTCCGCGGCATGTGGGATCTTCCCGGACCAGGGCTCGAACCCGTGTCCCCTGCATTGGCAGGCGGACTCCCAACCACTGCGCCACCAGAGAAGCCCTGTATTAGATTTTTGAGCCAGGAATAGAGACTGAGGATGAGATGGAGGAGAGCCCGAAGAGCATAGCACCGCAAAAGCCAACTAAAGGAAGTGTTCCAGCCAAGAGATGCTGCTTAAGAGTCAAGTAAGATGAAAGCAAAGAAGGTGGAGACCAGTGAGAATGTACGGAGGCATGGTTAGTTCTGTTGAGGGTATAGATACCTTTGGATAGGTAAAAAGGGAGAGAACAAGTAAAGAGACACAAACCAGACATGAAGGAGTCAAAAACAATATTCAACAATTTTGTCTTTGAGGGGCTTACCATCTGGGTAGTGAGGACAAATTCATAACAAGCTTCGAAGGATACAAGACTTGATCTATATTTTAAAGAAACTAGGAATTAGATGTATGGAGAGAGGGAGAAAGGACGTTCTAGGCACAGGTTTGACCAATGTCGGTAGGTAGGAGAAATCAGTTGCTCTGTTAGGCTGCAACATTATCCTCAGGATAATGGAGGGTAAGATTGAAGAGGTAGAAGTGGAGGGGATAAGAAGAGTTTTGGAGTTGGCTAAGTAGGGTTGTAGGGTGAGGTTTTTGAAGTGAAAAAAAAGCAGAAATTAGAGGAAGATGTTCTACCAGGTGGCACAAATCCAACGATTTTTTCACTGACAAAATTACTAAGAAAAAAAGAGTAACAATCCAGTAAAATAGACAGCACCCAATTTTTTTAGCTTCAGGCACAGACATGAATACTCACTTTAAGTGCTTTTTTATGAAATTAAAAAATGCATGTAATTATGTTCATTCATTCTAAACATAACCCCTCCCCAAATCTACCTTTTTAATAAAAATTTTTTTTTAAAAAGGCTGACATGGGGCTTGGAATTGTGGTTTAAAATGATTTGGGTGTCAAGTCAAATATTTTGTAAATGAGCTTCTGCCCATCTGCTATAAAGCCTGTTGTTGCCATTTGACCAGAATATTCCAAATGTAGTGGCATGTGAAAATTAAGAAATTTAATACTTTAAGCCTTTAAGATGAATGTTACAATATCTGAACAAGAATAAACTCCATGATTATTCAATTACCTTGCATCTGAGGGTCTTATTTGCCATCAGTTTTCCCAGCATACTGATCTATTTACTGCTAAATAGAATAATTCCCCCTAACGGGGATAACATACTCTTACTGACAGCTTGTCTCTAAATTCTTTGATTTCACAGTATCGATAGACAAATATATTATACAGATATGGTTGCCTGTGTGCATCAATTATGATGTAAACAGCAGCTGCCAAAAATACGGTATTAACCTAAACTTATTTCATTTCTCTTTGTTGGTGTTCACCTTCTTAAATATAGTTGGTTGTGGCAATCTGTGAAATGAAGAGGCACAAATATCAGACACCTCCATTTTACTGATGATGGTTCTACAGCCTTCTTCTGATGGCTTTCTTGAATGATGCGCATCACAACATACAGCTTCCATGTTTGTCCAAGAGCCTTTGATTAAGCTATTACACTGAGCATAAAGATTACTCTTCTTAGACTGCCACTTTCTCACTAATGTTTGGTAATTTATTTAAAGGAATAGCCAGGTGTAGTTCCCCTCCTACTCCATCCAGGCAATGACAAAACTGGATTGACTGGGAGGCTTAAAGGTGGTTTCTTTTTTTCTTTTCCATCAGCCATGATCTGTTGAGACAACAGGTGCATCTGATACTGACTGAAAGATTTGAGTTTATTTTCTCCCCCAGAGCATTGGAATCAATTTAAGCTGGTCTGTTTTTACAACAATTGATGTAATTTTTCTAAAAAAACTATATATACACACACACACACACACACACACACACCCCTCAGGAGATGGCTCCACCTCCCATCCAGCTGTGCAAATCCAAACCTAGAGTCTCCTTGATCTTTCTTTTCCTCAGCCCCCATCATCAGCATATCCTTTTGGCTCTGTCAGCAAAAGAATTTCAAACCTGACTCTTTCTCATCTCCACTGTCACTACCCTAGTCTAAGCAACCATCATCTTTCTCCTGGACTATGCCACAGGACTTTTATTGGGTCTCCTAGTTTCCATTCCTCCTCCTAAAGCCAGTTTCCACACAACAGCCAAAGTAATATTTAAAACATGCTCCTCTTTAGAAAATCCTCTCCACATAGTACCAAAGATGGAAGCTGACAGTCTAAGGTTGTGATCAGGGCATGGGGAGGGCTCAGTTGGGCCAGCCCAAGTCACACCTACACCTTTGACAGGGAACACACTGGGTCCACTCATAGCTCCACAATAGCACCCTATTGCTTCCATGGCCAAAGGGGTTCTCATCTGTGAGGGACAGAGCAAGCCCAGCCCAGAAGGGCATCTGAATGGGGCGGGGATGTCGTTACTCGTGCTTATGGAGGCAGTGCATCAGAAGTGGTGCGGGATGCTAACTGGGGCTGGGATCATCACCAAAACCTGTACCTAGACTCATGCTGAGTGTCTGCTCCAGCACTGCTCCAACTGGGGGCAAAGGTGCCAGAGTGGACAGAGCATACTTAGACAGAAAGGAGCCAGCTTGCACTCAAATCTCAAGGCTTCTACTTCAGCAACTTGAGTTTGAACCCTAATGCCAATAGGGTAATGTTGGCCACTCAGCATGGAAGAAGCCTGGCTCACACCCGGCCCTGGCTCAAGGACTCCCATATCCAGCCTCAACACCTACCAAGTGATAGCTGCCAGCACACCCAGGGGGAAGATGTGACCCATGCTCATGTCAGATCAAGCTCTCCTACAAAAGGCACTGGGCACACACAGACTGTATAGGGATGCTCCCACAAAAGGACACCCCTTCAAGATTGGAATAGGTAATGGTTTCACCTAATTTCAAAGAGGCAGAGAAAGATAATCAAAATGAGAAGACAGATGAATTTGTTTCAATTGAAAAAACAAGAGAAACTAACTACTGAAACAGAAATAAATAATCTACCAGATAAAAAGTTCAAAGCATTAGTAATAAGAATGCTAACTGAATTACAGAAAAGAATAGAGGAACACAGTGAGAATTTTAATAAGGAACTAGAAAATATAAAAGAGACCCAGTTGGAAATAAAGAATACAGTAACTGAAATGGAAAACATACTAAAGGGAATGAACAGCAGACTAAGTGAAACAAAAAAAACACATAAGTGAAATGGAAGAAAGAATAATGGGAATCACCCGATCAGAACAGCAAAAAGGAAAACATATTTTTAAAAAATATGAACCATTTAAGGTCCTCTGGGACAACATAAAGCATATAAACATTCACATTATAGGGGTCTCAGAATTAGAAGAGAGAGAGAAAAGGGTCGATAATGGATGTGATGAACTTACGGCCGAAAAATTCCAGAACATTAAGAAGGAAACAGATATCCAGGTACAGGAAGCACAGAGATGAACTCAAACAGACCCAAACCAAGACACATCATAACTAAAATGGCAAAAATTAAAGATAAAGAGAGAATTCTAAAGGAAGCAAAAAACAAACAAACAAAGAGTGATATAAAAGGTAACCCCCATAAGGCTATCAACTGATTTTTCTACAGAAAATTTGCAGGCCAGACGGGAGTGGCATTATATATTTCAAGTGCTCAAAGGGAAATATGTGCAGCCTAGGATACTCTACCCAGTAAGATTATCATTCCGAATTGAATGAGAGATAAAGGACTTTTCAGACAAGCAACAACTAAGTGTTCATCAATACTAAGCCTACATTAAAAGAACTTTTAAAGGGTCTTCTCTATGCGGAAAAAAAAAGCTACAACAAGAGGTATCTATAGGAAAAGAAAAATCCCACTAGAATGACAAACATATAGATAAAGCCTGAGGATCCACCACTTAAATAAGCTAGTATGAAGATTAAAAGACAAAAATTGTAAGGTCAAATATAACTACAAGAAACAGTGAAGGGATAAACATGGAGATATAAAATATGACATCAAAAACATAAAATATGGGGAGGGGTGTTAAAATGTAGATATTTTAGAATGTGTTTGAATTTAAATGACTACTAGTTTAAAAGAAATAGATATAGTTATAAGTCAACACATATGAGCCCCATGGAAACCACAAATAGAAAACTTACAGAAAAACGAGAGAGAAAACAAGATACACAAAAACTAGAGAGAAAGGAAAACAAGCATACCACTAAAGAAAACCACAAAGGAAGAAACTAAAAGAAGAAGAAAAGAACAGAGAAGAACTACAAAAATGACAAGAAAATAAGTAGCAAAATGAGAGTAAGTACATACCTATCAGTAATCACTTTAAAGGTCAATGGACTAAATGATCCAATCAAAAGACAAAGTGTGGCTGATTGGGTAAAAAACAAGACCCATCTATATGCTGCTTATGAGAGACTCACTTCAGAGCAAAAGACACACACAGACTGAAAGTGAGGGTAGAGAAAAAGATATTCACTGCAAATGGAAATGAAAAGAAAGCCAGCATAGCAATAATCATGTCAGACAACATAGTCTTTAAAACAAAGTCTATAACAAAAGACAAAGAAAGGTATGAAATAATGATAAAATGGTCAATACAAGAAGGGGATATAACACTCATTAACATATATGCACCTAATGTGGGAGCACATAAATATATAAATCAAATATTAACAGACATAAAATGAGAAATTGACAATGATGCAATTATAGTAGGGGATTTTAATACCCACTTACACCAATGGACAGATCATGCAAACAGAAAATCAATAAGGAAACCGTGGTCTTAAGTGACACATTAGACCTACGGAACTTAATAGATATATACAGGATATTCCATCAAAAAACAGCAGAATAAACATTCTTTTCTAGTGCACTTGAAGCATTCTCCAGGATAGATCACATCCTAGGCTACCAAACAAGTGTCAACAACCTTAATATGATAGAAATTATCTGAAGCATTTTTTCCAACCAGAATGATGTGAAACTAGAACTCAATTACAGGAAGAAAAATGGGAAAATCACAAACATGCAGAGACTAAACAACATGCTACTAAAAAACCAATGGATCAGTGAAGAAATCCAAGAGGAAATCAGAAAATACCTCGAGGCAAATGAAAATGGAAACACAACTTTCCAAAATCTATGGAATGCAGCAAAAGCAGTTCTAAGTGGGAAGTTAGAGGTATACACACCTACCTCAGGAAACAAGAAAAATCTCCAATAAGCACCCTAAACTACAATCTAAAGGAATTAGAAACAGAAGAACAAACAAAACCCAAAGTCAGCAGAAGGAAGTTAATAATAAAGAATGGAAAGGACATCAATAAAATAGACATTCTCCCTCAAAAAACTAATAAAAAACATAAGTGAAACCAAAAACTGTTTTTTGAAAAGATAAACAAAATTGATAAGCCAGGTTCATTAAGAAAAAAAGAGAGAGGACCCAAATAAACCAAATAAGAAATGAAACAGGAGAAATAACAACCAATATCATAGAGACACACAAAAAAATCATAAAAGAATACTACAAACAGTTATGGGCCAACAAATTGGACAACTTAGAAGGAATGGATAAAGTTTTAGAAACATATGACCTTCCAAGACTGAATCAAGGAAGAAACAGACCATCTGAACAAACTGATCACTAATAGTGCAATAGAATTTGTAATTTTAGAACTCCCAGCAAACTAAAGTCCAGGACCAGACAGCTTCACAGGGGAAATCTACCAAACATAAAAAGAAGAGCTAATACTAATCCTACTGAAACTATTCCAAAAAATTGAAGAGGAAGAAATATTCCCAAATTCATTCCACAAGGCCACAATTACCCTGATACCAAAATGAGACAAACACCCTACTAAAAAAAAAAAAAAAAAAAAAGAAGAAGAAGAAGAAAGAAAATTACAGGGCAATATATCTCATGAATATATTGCAGTAGGGGCAAAAATCCTCAAGAAAAGATTAGCAAACTGAATTCAACAGTATATAAAAAGGATCATACACCATGATCAAGTGGGATTTACTCCAGGAATCCAAGGATGTTTCAATACCCACAAATCAATCAAGGTGATATATACCACATTAAAGGAAGAGTAAAAGTCACATGATCATCTCAATAGATGCAGAAAGTGCATTAGACAAAATTCAACATCCATTCATGATAAAAAACTCTCTTCAAAGTTTGTACAGAGGGAACATATATCAACATAATAAAGACCATTTATGACAAACCCACAGCTAACATCACATTCAACAGTGAAAAACTCTTCCTCTAAAATTAGGAACAAGAAAAGGTTGGCCATTCTCAGCAGTTCTATTTAACATAGTATTGGAGGGTCTAGCTATGGCACTCAGACAAGAAAAAGGCATCCACATTGGAAAGGAAGAAGTAAAATTCTCAGTATTTGCAGATGACATGAAACTATATATAGAAAATCCTGATGTCTCCACCAAAAAACTATGAGAACTAATAAATGAACTCATAAAGTTGTAGGATACAAGATTAATACCTAGAAATCTGCTGCTTTTCTATACATTCTTAAAGAACTATCAGAAAGAGAAAGCAAGAAAATAGTCCCTTTTAAAATCACATCAAAAAGAATAAAATACCTAGGAATAAACTTAATTGAGAAGGTGAAAGACCTATTTTCTGAAAACTGTAATACATGGATGAAGGAAATTAAAGATGATACAAAGAAATGGAATGGTATCCTGTGTTCATGGATTGGAAGAATTAATTTTGTTAAAATGTCCATATTACCAAAAGCAATCTACAGATTTAGTGCAATCCCTATCAAAATACCCTTGACATTTTCACAGAACTAGAACAAATAATCCTAAAATTTCTACAGATCTACAAAATTCCCCCAATTGTCAAAGCAATCTTGAGAAAAAAGAATGAAGCTGGAGGTATCACACTCCCTGACTTCAGACTACATCACAAAGCTACCATAATCATAAAGGCATGGTACAGGCACAAAAACAAAACCAAAAACACCAACAAAACAAGCAAACACACAAACAAGTGGAACAAAATAGAGAGCCCAGAAATTAACCCACGCACTTATGGTCATTAATCTATGACAAAGGAAGCAAGACTGTACATGGTGAAAGTCTCTTCAATAAGTGGTGCTGGAAAAACTGGACAGCTACATGTAAAAGAATGAAATTAGAACATTTTCTCACACCATATACAAAAACAAGCTCAAAATGGATTAAAGACCTAAATGTAAGAGCTGAAACTATACTCCCAGAAGAAAACATAGGCAGAACACACTTTGACATAAAGGACAGCAATATTTTTTATGGATCTCTCTCCTAAGACAAAAGAAACAAAAGCAAAAATAAACAAATGGGACCTATTTGAACTTAAAAGCTTTTGCAAAGCAAAGGAAACCATTGACAAAAGAAAAAGACAACCTACTAAATGGAAGAAAATATTTCCAAATGATATTACAGATAAGGGGTTAATATCCAAAATATTTAGACAGCTCATGGAACTCAATATCAAAAAAAAAACAAAAACAAAAACCAAACAACCCAATTAAAAAGTAGGCAGAAGACCTGAATAGACTTTTTCCAAAGAAGGTATATAGATGGCTAACAGGCACATGAAAAGATGTTCACCATCACTAATAATCAGAGAAATGAAAATCAAAACCATAATGAGATATTTCCTCACACCTGTCAAAATGGCTATCATCAAAAAGTCTACAAAAAAACAAATGTTGGTGAAAGTGTGGAGAAAACGGAACGCTAGTACACTGTTGGTAGACATGTAAATTGGTACAACCACTATGGAAAACTGTATGGAGGTTCTGCAAAATACTAAAAATAGAACTACCATATGGTCCAGCAATTCCACTCCGGGGTATATATCCAAAGAAAATGAAAACACTAATTCATCAAAAAGATACATGCACCTCAATGTTCATTATTTACAATAGCCAAGATATGGAAGCAACCTGTGTCCATCAACACATAAATGGATAAAGAAGATGTGATATACATATATCTCTCCATACACAAAATGGAATATTACTCAGCCATAAAAAACAAAATTCTGCCATTTGCAACAACATGGATGGACCTAGAGAGAATTATGCTTAGTGAAATAAGTCAGAAAAAGACACTCTATGTTACATTTGGAATCTAAAAAATAAAAAGAAAAAAGAATGAATACAACAAAATAGAACCAGACTCACAGATATAGAGAACAAACTAGTGCTTACCATTGGTGTGGGGAAAGGGAGGAGGGACTAGATAGGAGTAGGAGATTAAGAGATACAAACTACTATGTATAAAATAAATAAGCAGCAATGATATATTGTACAGCACAGGGAAATATAGCCATTATTTTTTAACAATTTAGATTGAGTATAATCTATAAAAATATGGAATTACTATGATGTACACCTGAAACTAATATAAATCAACTCTACTTCAATTAAAAAATGATAATCTATAAAAATATGGAATTACTATGATGTACACCTGAAACTAATATAAATCAACTCTACTTCAATTAAAAACTGATTTTTTCAGTTCTTATATAATCTTCAGGTATTCCAAAAATTCATGGGTTTGGTATTCATTTGGTATTTGGTATTCATTTCTTGCCTCCATATCTATAACCCTCTCTCTAGATAAGTTAACACAAGTAAAGAATTTAGAGCAGTTTCTTTCACAGAGTAAATGCTCAAAATATTAATTATTAATATAATTAATTGTTTTAACCTCTTCTTTTTCTCTAAATTCAGGCAGCTTTATCACTGACTCAGCTTTGAAGTGTTGATTCTTTGAGTTTTAATGAGCTTTTAATTTCTGCAATGGCAATTACTTTCTCTTTAGTTTCTTTCCTTAATGTGGCTAGTTCCCTTTACATCAAATTCTCTTGTGTATTCATCTCATCTTTGATTTTTTTCATTCAGAACATTAGATGATATGTGTTAAATTTTATTAAAGTCCTTCATGTTGTAAAATACTTGTCTAAATTTTCTTCTACTTCCTTGAATGTGCTTTCTTCTCAAATGTGTTCTTAAATCAATATTTTGCATGGTAGACTCCTTTCTTTTACATTTTGGCCACATTTTGCATAAATTTAGAACAGGTAAGTTATGTTATTCTAGGTAGGTTTGAATAATAAAGGTATTCCATGCAGGCCTGCTTTGCCCAAAACTAGAATGGATGCCTTCCCCTTGAAACTCATCCTTGTTTTCCTGTTTATTGTTCGAAAAATATCTTTGGAACATGACCAAGAAGGTTAGAATCCATGTTTCTACTTTTTAAAAAGTCTTTCAAGAGGGATATAGTCAAAGAAGAAAAAGGGACCCTTGGGAGTCAAGGGGTTCTGTATTTTCTATCTCCTCCAACAATTCATCTGAATACCCAGCAACCTGGGCCAGCTCTACAAAATTGAAAGTGTGCTCTGGTGTGTAAAAGGTACCTTTGGGATTTTAACTTGTTTCATTACTTGGGGAAGGGCAGGCAAACTTTTTATGAGATCCTTGTGGTTTATGAGTTTAGAATTTTTCAGTTTCCCTCAACATTTCATTTTCTGTTGTTATTTTGGGCAGAGCCATTTGATCCTTAAATATTTGTCTCTTTCCTTAACTGGCCAAAGGAAGGAATAATCAATTTTGTGGTGTCATTCAAATGAAAACCTTGAAAAACCATGTATCTTTAATGGAGAGAAAGAACTTCAAGTAAATTACTTCATGTCTTCCTTGAACTGCCTACACCCATATTCTTGATCTGTCAAAATCTGAGACTACCCGTGGCATCATTTTTAGAATTCTTTCCTGAAAGATCTCACTGCAGTGATCTCTCACAATGGAAACTACCTCTCAAACGCTCAGGCCTTTCTTTTAGTTTGATACAAAGTGTTCTATAGCTTAGGATAATGAAAGCATGTGATATGTTATTGAGAACTTTCTTTAGGAGGAATGTGCATTTTAAAAAATGTATTGTATTACTTCTTTCTATCCTTTCTCAGGGACAACATGAGGTCAGGTATAAAATCATAATTTTTTTCTGGAAGCTTTTCTTAGGTTTCTTAATACTCAGAAAGTTTTACAAACGAGAGGGAGACAATTAGGTATATCAGATGAGGATAAGCTTCATTGAAGCCTAAAGTTTTCAAGAGTGGTTCTCGGAGTTGTTGAAGAAGTTGAACTACTTCTAGCATATTCTATCCCCAACCCCCAGTAAGTCTATTTATGGACTTACTACCCTTCCTCTCCTGAACTGTCTCATCAGACTTCAACTGTCCATGCTGATAGGCCTTTTCATAAACTTGGTATCATTCTTAAAGCGAGTAGCCTACAAGCCACAGCACTTCCTCTGGCAAATTCTTTCTTCCAGACCTTAAGTTCGCCACACCCTGACAAGCACCAATATCCACGGGGTCACAGTTAGCACCTGATGATTGTGGAATAATTACTAATCAGGGTTCTTAGCGCCACATTTAAGCTACCTTATATCATTTTGTGGACTGGCCTAAAAAATAAAATTTTATTAATAACACTGTGATTATAGGGAAATGCATTATATCCAAAAGACTGATTTAAAAAAACCTTTTGAAATAAAATATATTCACAATTGGGCACTTTTGTGTATTATGCTCATTTTCTTTATGTTCCTTTACCTCTTACAAATTGCAGGCCTTATGGATGGAGACATCATCTTATCTTGTTTTATTATCCACACATACTTTGCAGGAAATTTGCTTCTCTAACAAGCAGCGGCTATCTTTTAAAGTACTCATCTCACCATTCTCAGTTTATTAATTTAATAATAATTCTACCATCACAGGAAAGGTCAGGTCATGTAAGGGCCGTGTAGTGGTTTCCAATCTCCAAAATGGACTTGTAACATATTTTAGTGAATATTTAAAATTCACTGCAGGAAGATGCTTAAGGAGCTTTGGGCTTTAAAAAGGGAAAGATGTACAAATATTTTCCAGAAACAGTAATTACTGAGTAAATAAGAAGAAGAAGAAGAAGGAGGAGGAGGAGGAGAAGAGGAAGGAAGAGATGGGGAGGAGGAAGAAGAAGGAGAAAAAGTAGTAGTAGTAGTAGTAGTAGTAATAGTAGTAGTAGTAGCAGCAGCAGTAGCAGTACTGAAGTACTGAGTAAAAATATAAAATACTGAGCTCCTTGAAGACTTAGCTGAGAGGTCATTTCCTATAAGAAACTTTTCCTGGGCCTTCAGGCACCCATAGCATCCTCAGCATAATTTGTCTCAGCACTCACTAATTATTTGAAATTATCTGAATATATGTCTGTCACTAAACTGTAACTCTTACTCACGATAGGACCACACTTTACTGATTTTCCAGGTGCTATGTGTGAAGATTAACGCTCCCTTGCAGAGTAACTCGAATGAGCTCTTCCCCAAATCTGTAGACAGAAGGTTTTCATGCTTCTCCTTAGCCACTAGCCTTGTCACTTCCTCTTTATCCTCTTCGATCTAGCAATTACCTATAAAATGGATGAGCAGTAGCCAGCAGTGTGACTGAAACTCACACAAGTTTAAATTTTACTGCTCCCAGATCCCCACACATGCTCAGAAGGAACAGGATGAAAGGAAACGCTAGTGTTCCTCCAATGGCTTGTTCCAGCAGCAGCAATTTTCTGAGCAGCCAATGGGCCCACGTCTGAGGGTCAGTCTCAGATCTGCTAAGTTGCAGAGGACTGCAGGAACTTAAAGCCTGTATTTCTGGTCTTGATTACCTTTAGGTCAGGGCAAAGAGAAATGTTATAGAGAGAACAAGTCACTTTGAGGTTTGCACTGAGGCCACACCTCTCCCAGGTTGCTACCAATGATTGAGCACAATAAGTTTATTAAAATGGTCCATTCCTGAGGGACACAGGACACTGTTTGTGATTTTAGCTTAAGAACTTCCAAAGGGCATTGCTGAACTTTTCCTAGAACTGCACTGGAGACTAAGACACTTTCAGTCAACCTTCTTTCCCTCGCCCACCCTTTTACTTTCTTTCCCTTCCTTCCTTTCCTTCCTTCCTTTCCTTTCCCTCCTTCTCTTCCCTTCCCTTTCCTTCCTTCCTTCCTCCCTCCACCTCTCTCTTCCTTTCTCTTTCTTTCTTCTCTTCCTTCCTCTGGCAAACATATTTTTACAACAATAGAATTCAAATCATTCAAATGTTTAAATTATTTCCTTTTTTAAATTAATTAATTAATTAATTTTGGGGTCTTCATTGCTGTGCACAGTCTTTCTCTAGTTGCAGTGAGTGGAGGCTACTCTTCGTTGTGGTGCGCAGGCTTCTCATTGCGGTGGCTTCTCTTCTTGTGGAGCACGGGCTCTAGGCGTGCGGGCTTCAGTAGTTGTGGTACGTGGGCTCAGTAGTTGTGGCTCATGGGCTTAGTTGCTCCTCAGCATGTGGGATCTTCCCGGACCAGGACTGGAACCCATGTCCCCTGTGTTGGAAGGCGTATTCTTAACCACTGCACCACCAGGGAAGCCCTAAATTATTTCCTTTATTACACTTTTTAATGTACTTCAAACAGGGAACTCTATACTCAAACATCACTATTAGTACTTACCACTTAATAGAAGACAAGAAACACTTTCAAATGAGCAAATTAACTCATTACACTTGAATATTCAGGCAAATGAGAAATACACACCATTCAAATCTTCTCAGTGAAATAATTGTTCACAGTTCTCAATGGCCTGCTAATGGCCTCTATAAACCATCATGCTATATGTGTGTGCATGTGGGGGAGTCACTACCAAATTTGAGGAGAAAGAGTCTAAGGGCGTTCCCTTGTCTCAGGACAAAGTGTTCCCATGGTATTACCATGTCTCTGCTTTAGATCCATCTCTGTTCATAACCCCAGGACAGGGTCAGTAATCTGGAAAGCCTCCTTAAAACAAAACATAAAGTTCAACATCAACAATTATACTCTCATAAAAATTATTAAGGTTTTTAAAAAACTTTTAGAGAAATTTCTTGAGGAACAGATGAATCTGCTTTCCTCATACTCTCCCCTTTACCTCCAGTTGATGCCTGCATAAATCCGAGGAGAGAAGCCCACCAGTAGGGCACGGCCTCCCAGCCTCTCACTCACAGTTCATGGTGTCACTGTGACAGTATTATTATTAATACCACGTGGTACCTTTTTCAATTTAAACTCTCTGGAAGATATTAAATAAATGTGCTGAAATTTTATTTCCTAAATTTGCCAAATAATGATACATTGTGCATAACATCTTGGATGCAGCTAGAAAGTTTGCTACTAAATATATGCCTAATTTCATTGGGAAAAAAAATCACATCCATGTCAAATAACATTTGTTAAATCTCTGCACCTGCATAACTCCATACTTGTCACTCAGAATTATTTGATAACATTAAGTGGAGAGGCCACCTGTCCAAGTGTAAAAGTACACAACAGTTGTGGGTCAGGACACCTGAATTCCAGCCTTCTGTCTGATACACTGAGCTCATCACCCGGATGAGTCACCTATTCTCTTGGGGCTACAGTGTCCTCACAAATCAGTCAAGAAGTCTGGGGAAATTATTGCTACTCTCCCTCTGACATAATGTCTTATGCCTCTAAGAGAATTGCATGTACAAAGTGCTCTGTTTCTCTGGTCTTTTCACCCAATTCTTAGGCACTGTGTCTGCTTTATAGGGCTGCCATAACAAAGGACCACAAACCTGGTGGCTTCCAAGAAGAGAAATGTATTGTCTCACAGTTCAGAGACTAAAAGTTTGAAATCAAAATGTCAGAAGGGCCAAGCTCCCTCTGAAATGTGTAGGAGAATCCTATTACCCTTTCCATTGACATTGTTCTGACTTTGGGGGGAATTACATGGGATTCTTTCTCCTCATTGCGTTCACATTGTCTCCTCAACTTCACGGTACTGCTAGTCATTGTTTATATTAGAAAACAGCTGCTGTTAATCATATTCACATATCTAGTGTCCCTTTCATAATAAGTTTTATTAAGTTACTTTGGAAAAATGATTGTCACTTCCATTTATCTTAACCACACAATTCACACAAACCAGTCGCACTGCCACAGAGCTCCAACTATTCCCTTTTCACTGACAGTGTTCTGACTTTTGAGGGAAGTCCTGACAGGACCATTCAGAGACACCCCCACCCCACCATGCCTCCCAAGCTGCCATGAGACAAGGACTTCCACAGATGTCTCTGCCCCAGAGCAGCTGCACCCTCTAAGGGCAGTGTGTGCTTTAGATACCTACTTTTTTACTGGAGCCTTTGCTTTGAATTTGAATTGGTTGGGATCACGAAGAAAACAGGCATTTTCAGAAAGACAAAACTTGGTTTTTCTTATCTGGTTGCTTGCATTGAATCCCTTTATTCTTTTTTTCCTATTTTTATTTTGATGATGCTTTTTTTGTCCTAGTGACAGATTAAGATTGAGAGATTACATGTTATAAGATCCAAATTCATCTTGATAGAGTGATGCCCTTTCACGTTGAGGTAATTTAAATATCCCCAGCCAACATTCATTAACATTTGTACAAATGTGACATTAACAGAAAATACAAAAAAGAAAGAAAATTTCAAAAATTATTTTTAGAGTCTAGAAAGCACTGCTAGATTTTGAAACATTGGGAAAAATACAGCAAACCTAAGAAATATATTCATATATTGAATCTCCTTTTTTGTCTATTACCAGAAACTTGGAAATGTTTTGCAAAAGAGGTTTTGGAATTAATCTAGCTAACATATTTTCAAATAAAGCTGCTAGTCCTCAAAAACTAGAATTTTTAAATTATTATTATTCATTAGGAAATGTGGCCCCTCTACTAAAAAAAAGGCTGGTATTGACAAATCAGCCACACTTGAGTGGGCGAGAAGAAAAAAAATGCAACTACTATGTGTAGAACAAGAAGGAGAGGATACTCTTTTTTAGTTGGAAAGTTTACTTAGCCCCAATTTTCACTGAGTTCTGGTGAACCACCTCACTGTATGACATCAATCTTCATTTTATTCCTGAGAGTACAAGTATTTTTCAAGAGGTATTTTCAGTGTTATTGCTTTATGATAATGAATTTCTCTTCCAAATAAACATGCCTTTAGGAAGAAAGAGTATATGTTTTGGAGACACCTGGAATTTAGTCAAATATATGCAGGTATCTTTCAAGAGATTAGATTTTCACCCTAATTAGTGAGAATTAGGGTGAAAAATTATCTTGTTCTGGCACACTAATGACATGATTAGGCTATGTTTAAGCTCAGCTGTATAGATGCTTTCTACTTATTTTCAGAAATCAGTGTTCTATCCAAAAAAAAAAAAAAAAAAATCCACACTATGCACACCTCACAGAACAGGCAGACTCCTGCTCAGTGACCTGAAGGACACTTCCCATCATGGCTTTGTAGATCTCTGCTTAATTTGCTTTACTGAATATTGCCCACACTGACCCTAAAAGTTGGAGACTTTTCCTAGGGTTTCCCCTGGGAAGTAGAAAAGTTATAGTTAATTTTGGGAATTTAAAAACAAAATTTCCATCACTATTTGTCAACAAAGAATACAGCAAATTCCAATTATATTCCAATGTACTCTTTGGTCACCTATTATTTCTAGATTGACTGTGAATACATTTAAATAATTCTGCATTTGGGGATTCTCCCTAACAATAAGATTCTCGATGCTCATTCACTATTGTCATCATGAGTTTTTTTGCATGCAAAAAGCATCTACTCTTCTGTGCTCAAAAATGTTCTATGACCTATGGCTGTCATGCTCAATAAATATGCATTGAATTAATGGATCTGACAGACATAAAAGAGGTATAAGAGAGTCCTTGATCTTATTAGACCTACAATAAAGTTAGGAAGAGAATATATAAAACTAAAGATTAATAAATAGTCCAGAACAACATCAAATGCAACTAAGTGCTAAACTGTGATTTGATGATGTAGTCCAGCAAAGGGAGACCACTGCACAGCAGAAGAATCAGTGAGAGCTACACAAAGGAATAAGTTTGTTTAAAACGCACAAAGCTGCCAAACTCCTGGGCAACTCCTTCTTTTAAATGCTGGTGTTTCCCTGGGTTTAGTCTTTATCCTTCTTTTCACCTCCATCTGTGTTGTTTCCCTAGATGAAAACATCCAATTCCATGGAGCACGTACCAGTGAGTCCCACTCAATATCTCTGACACCAACCTCCCCTTTGAACACCTGATTTGAAGATCCAACCATCTACTTGACAGCTCCACTTCCATGTCTAATAGGCAGCCCAAATGTACAATGTGTTTAAAACAGAACTTTTAAATTACACTTCCTGACCTGCTACTTCCCCAATACCCCAAAAATTCATTAAGAATGCCAACATCCTGCCAGTTACTTGGACCAAAACCTAGAAATCATCCTTGATTGTTCTCTTTTCTTTACTGCCCATATCCAATTCATCAGCAGATTCATTAGCACCCATATCAAATTCATCCAATCACTCTCACCCTCTTCACCATCCCTTCGTCCAAGCCATCATCCAATCTTTTGTTTAACTGGTCTCCACTTTTGCATGTCTACTGTTCAACAAGTAGAGTTGCTTTTAAATTCCTAATCAGTACTCTACTTAAAACACTCCAATGGTTTTCAATGACTAATGAAATTAGTAATTTCATTACAAATTTTCTTACTATGCTTTACAAGATCCCACGCCAGTAAATCATGAACCATTAATCATATCAGTTTGGCAGATTATGACCTACACTTAAAAAAAAATACAGCAGAATAAATACCATAGTGAATCATATGTAGTGGGGTAAGTCTTTTTTGTTTTGTTTTGTTTTTCAGTTTTATCTATATAGGCTGTGTGTGTATTTGTTTGCAATGCAAAACATATGTCTTAATACAAGTTATGCTTTTAAAAAATGTTTGCAAACCCCTGATCTACAGATCGTGTAGGTCACCTCTCCAATCTTTTCTCACACCATACTCTACCTTGTTTACTGTGCTGCAGCCTTACTGACCTTCATTCTAGCTCTCAATCAGGCAAGCCATCCCTGCTTCAGGATCTTTGCACATACTATTCAATATTACCTCTGCTTGGGATGATTTATCTTTAGATTTTTAAGTGGCTGATTCTTTCTTATTATTGATCTCAATTCAACTGTCACCTCCTAACAGGCATTGTATCTAAAGCAGTATCCTCCTTCCTGTGTTGCCTCCTATGGCTATCCCATCACCCTATTTAACCTTCCTCTTAACACTGTAGCATCTCATCTCATTCATTTACTTGTTTGTCCTTATTTTCTGCATCTCTTTTTTAGAATGTAAACCTCTATGAGTTCAGGGATCACATCTGTCTGATTTACTACTTTAACAGTGCAAAGAATACTGTTTATCATACAATAGTTTTTCAATACATACTTGTTGAACAAATAAAGGAACTAGAAGACAATTATCCTGTGGAGGCATAGCTGGGGAGATCTGTGGTCTCTCTTGGGCTTCTCAGGGCTCCATTTAGAGAAGATGATGCAGTGGGATTAGTATTCAAAACTCCTCCCTTTGGCTTTGTATTCAGTCCAAGAACCATTTAATATTCATTTCAGCACATTACTGTTAATTGTGGGGTCTGGCTTCTCCTTTCTTTATGTGTACAGGATAAATAGTTATTATTAGTCATTTAACAGGTTGAGATTTCTTTCAGGGCAATCATTATTAAAATTGTACAAATACATACATAAAGACATTTATTTAAAATTAAGACAGACTGACTTAATAGTTTCCATTTATCTTCTATTCACTATCATGTATACTGCTTCTTGGAATAAGAAGAGTCCTTTTTTGCTCTTCCTCCCAATTGATTTCCTAGCCCATGCAAACATGCGCACCATTGCTATGATCAAAGTAACTTTAATCTATTTATAGAAATTCACTTTCAAGACAGTGAATTTCGCTGGCATTACTGATTTAGTTAACATTATTTTAGACACTAAGTAATTTTTTAACAAATTGTGGATATTTAACCAAATTGATAATCTTGTATAATATGTACTCTGTAAGTATTGTTTTCTCTGAATTTTCATTGCAAGTAGATGGAACATGGCTTATCAAAAACATAGAAACCTAGACGAGACTTCAGTTATTTGGTGTCTTGGTTCCAGCTCTAACCTTAGCCAGCTGATATATTTGGATAAGTCATTTAAATTCCTTGAGCCTCAGTATTCTCATTTGTACAGTAAGAGGGCTCGTTTAGGTAAAAATCCCCACTATTTATTGGGATTTATTATATTATATTAAAGCCATATTTTAAATTAATCATCAGTTAATCCTCACAAAAACCTTATGAAATAGTTATATTATTTATCCCATTTTTACATATGAGGAGGAGGCAGAGAGAGAGGAAAAGAGAGTTAAATGGTGTAGATGGTCTGAATTTAGTTAGACTGACTTCAAAATTCACACACTTATTCACCTATCTTACTATAGGATCTGTGTTCTTGTCCCTCTCTAAGAATCAAATTTACAAGTTTTGAATACTTGGATCTTAAGTTAGCTTATCTGTATACTTAGTCTCATTCTTCTAGCAGATTGTAAACTACTTAGGACAATTAGCTTAGTGTCTTGCATGTAGTAGTTATTCAATATTTACTTTTAAAATGGGTGGGAGTCAATGGATTCATGTGACAGTTCTTTGATAAACAAGATGAAATCTAAGCTCCACTCTAGAGTCTATGATTCAGGTATTAAACATTCTTCTTGAAGGACTTGGCTGTGTCTGCATGAATTCACATCTCACTTACTCCTCAACCTACTGCAATCTGGTTTTCACCCCATCATGCCATTGAAAGTGCTCTTGCCAAAGTCAGCAGCAAACTTCAAAAGACATCTGAGAACATCTGATACAGTTGCTACTTCCTCACCTCCCTTGAATTGAGTGACAAAGCATTATCCTGGCTTCTCTCCCAACTCTCAGGGTGCTATCTTTATTTCAGGATCTGCATGCTTGGCCTATACCTACAATGTTGGTATCTCCCAAAGCTGGCAGAGACCCTTCTCTTACCACTTTACACACTATCCTCTTAATATCACATTTGCTCCCTTGGCTTTGCTCTACCATCTACATGCTGATGATTTTTAAATCTATACCTCTAGCCCCTATCTCTCTCACGAGATTCAGACCTGGTAAAATGGTCAAAAGTAATAATTCACTTTAAAAATATGAACACTGTGATGTATGTGTGGAGTAGGTTAGTTAGCATTTGAAGCAGCCAAATAAGGAATCCACACTCCAGGGATGGAGAGCTAACATTTGGAGCTGATCAGGGATATACACTCCAGAGGCGGCTTCAAAACTGCTTCATATAATGTTATCACAGTGTCTCCCAGAGGATTTAATTAAATAATAGTGTTAGAAATAAATTTTTATTTGTGAAATGAGTGATGTATACAAAGAAGGGGTCAAGATCCAGTAAGCCAAGCAGCCCATTCCTTTGAAGCATCACTAAGGGAGACTAGCCTTGATGGATCTATGCCTTCTCAGCTTACAAAGAAGTCTGTTGTCATCTAACTCGACCCTATAAGCTGACTGTTTCCACATTAAATCAGTTACCAAGCTCCCTTAACTCTATCACCTAAATAATTTTCAAATCCATCTGTTTCTCTCCATCTCCACTGGCACATCCAAAATCTAGGCTGCCAGCACCCTCCCACCTTTCCTAGGTCACTACAATGACTTTCTCACTGTTTTTCTGTCTCTAGTCTTGACCCTTCTACTTTATTCTCTACCCATAAGCCAAAGTAACTCTTATAAAATGGAAATCTGTATTCTAATTCCATTGTAGCTACTTACTGTAAAAAAAGGGTGCTATTCAAAATATATAACTGTTAATAGTATATGCACCAACCAGTCAGAGCAAATACCAAGCTATTTACAATGAGAAACTATTATAAACACCATTTTGGACAAGCTAGGTTATTCATGCAGTTATAACCCCTGCTAGTCTGCAAACTCTGTTATGCTGTAGATTAGGTATGTCAGTGTTAACCCTGGTATCCTTAGCACCTAACTTGACATACAGTAGCCTGTTGCTGAACAAATGAAAAAATATGAATGAAGAGATACTTCAATAAATCAAATAAGGCAATAGTTTCAACATGGTTTCCAGCATCTTCGTTTCTAGAACCAATTCTTAACCTACCCTGAGGGTGGGAAGTAGTGTGGATTTAAGAAAGAGTGATCTAAGACTTTAAGCTTACTAAAATTAAATCACTCTTGCTGCTTTTCTAGCCCTGATATTGAATCCCACATTCACATCTTACTCTCTCACTCTCTTGTCTCTTTAGGAAAGGGAATGATTCCCTTTCCTCCCTTCCCTCTCCACTTCCACCCCCCAGTTTGCTTCTTAAGGACTGGAGTATGCCCCAAACCTAGAGACTGAGAAGTTTCACTAACGCATGTTGACTGATATACTGGACTTAGTACAACCAAATTCTCTATTTTCTACCAAGGTTCAGTTAAGTACAACCAAATTCTCTATTGTCTACCAAGGTTCAGTTAAGTCCAGTTCAACAAATATTTATTGAGAAACGCTTATAATACGATAATTAATGAATCACACTTTCTCTTTAAGAGCTCACTGTATATTGGTGAAAATATACACAAAAGTGGGTCATTTAATTTTAAAAAATTATCCAACAGAAAGACTAAACTCATACTTAGGATACTAGCATAACAGGGAACAAAGGATGTTGAGAAAAAATTTAGAGGAGTTTGATATAGTTGGTATAAAAAAGAAACAGAACAAGCACCAGTGGACAAATTCGGAGCTTTGTGGACTTCATTAACCTTACATTATCATTTAATATTACCTTAATTTTTATTACACTGTTGGGTTACACAATAGTTTTGTCCTCTCAATACAAAGGCCTCTAAAATTCTTAATCCATTCCTAGTAAGTGCTAAGATAGAGACATAAACAGGATGTTATGGGAGCATACAGGAAGACAATTAAATCAGTTAAGAAAGGGGAGGGTAGCACACAGGATTTTAGAAGAAGTGATGTTTGAACTAGGTATTGAGAGACAAACTCACCAGGTGAAGGCTTGGGAAGCAAGGTGAAACATACAATCCCTTTGGTGGGATTCTTTCATCACCCTTAGCTAGAGCTTTCAATATTTCCTGCGGGCCTAGATCATCATCTGTTTCTCTCTGTAACCTATTAAATCTGCCACACTGAATCTTCCCTATCTACCACCTAAAAGATGTATCTAGCTCCAAGACCCATGCTTGGCTGCATCCCAACAGTCAAGAATCATAGATCATTTATTCCATCCCAGTAAGGCTACTTTGCTCACAGTTTCTATTTTTGCTTTTCCTTCAGTGATCACCTACACTTCTTAATCATTAAAAAAATGTCAGTTAGCATAATCACTACACTTCAAAGCCTTATTAGAAATTATCTTCTATAGGAAGTCTTTCACAAGGAATAGAGAAGTATGCATATAAAGGGCTACCTTCTAATGAAAAGTGACCAATTGTTTATAATTCAGTATTTATACATATATATCCAAAGTACAGAAATCTGTATGGCTAAGCATAACTAATGTCATTTAGCCAAGATTGTAAATTTTTCAGCTGAATGTATCCAATCTCTCCTTGCTTCACATTGTCCTGTCATCATCTCAAATGCCTAGTGGAACAACACCAACACTGTAGAGTCACAACGGTTCATTGAATCCTCACCTAGTTGTTGTTGGTTTTTTTTTAAGCATCCTTATTGGAGTATAATTGCTTTACAATGTTTTGTTAGTTTCTGCTTTCTAACAAAGTGAATCAGCTATATGTATACATATATCCCCATATCCCCTCCCTCTTGCGTCTCCCTCCCACCCTCCCTATCCCACCCCTCTAGGTGGTCACAAAGCACAGAGCTGATCTCCCCATGCGATACAGCTGCTTCCCACCAGCTAGATATTTTACATTTGGTAGTGTAGATGTGTCAATGCTACTCTCACACTTCGTCTCAGCTTACCCTTCCCCCTCCCCGTGTCCTCAAGTCCATTCTGTACGTCTGAGTCTTTATTCCTGTCCTGCCCCTAGGTTCATCAGAAGCATATTTTTTCTAGATTCCATATATATGCATTAGTATACAGTATTTGTTTTTCTCTTTCTGACTTACTTCACTCCGTATGACAGACTCTAGGTCCATCCACCTCACTACAAATACTTCAATTTCATTTCTTTTTATGGCTGAGTAATATTCCATTGTATATATTTGCCACATCTTCTTTATCCATTAATCTGTTGATGAATGAACACTTAGGTTGCTTCCATGTCCTGGCTATTGTAAATAGTGCAGCAATGAATATTGTGGTACATGTCTCCTTTTGAATTATGGTTTTCTCAGGGTATATACCCAGTAGTGGGATTGCTGGGTCATATGGTAGTTCAATTCTTAGTTTTTTAAGGAACCTCCATACTGCTCTCCATAGTGGCTGTATCAATTAACATTCCCACCAACAGTGCAAGAGGGTTCCCTTTTCTCCACACCCTCTCCAGCATTTACTGTTTATAGATTTTTTGATGATGGCCATTCTAACGGGTGTGAGGTGATACCACATTGCAGTTTTGATTTGCATTTCTCTAATGATTAGTGATGTTGAGCATCCTTTCATGTGTTTTTTGGCAATCTGTATATCTTCTTTGGAGAAATGTCTATTTAGGTCTTCTGCCCATTTTTGGATTGGGTTGTTTGTTTTTTTGATATTGAGCTGTATGAGCTGCTTGTATATTTTGGAGATTGATCCTTTGTCAGTTGCTTCATTTGAAAATATTTTTGCCTTTTCTGAGGGTTGTCTTTTCGTCTTGTTTATGGTTTCCTTTGCTGTGCAAAAGCTTTTAAGTTTCATTAGGTCCCATTTGTCTATTTTTGTTTTTACTTCCATCTCTCTAGGAGGTGAGTCAAAAAGGATCTTGCTGTGATTCATGTCATAGAGTGTTCTGCCTATGTTTTCCTCCAAGAGTTGTATAGTGTCTGCCTTACATTTAGGTCTTTAATCCATTTTGAGTTTACTTTTGTATACAGAGTTAGGGAGTGTTCTAATTTCATTCTTTTACATGTAGCTGTCCAGTTTTCCCAGAACCACTTATTGAAGAGGCTGCCTTTTCTCCATTGTATATTCTTGCCTCCTTTATCAAAGATAAGGTGAACATGTGTGTGTGGGTTTATCTAGGGGCTTTCTATCCTGTTCCGTTGATCTATATTTCTATTTCTGAGCCAGTACCATACTGTCTTGATTACTGTAGCTTTGTAGTATAGTCTGAAATCAGGGATCCGGATTCCTCCAGCTCTGTTTTTGTTTCTCAAGATTGCTTTGTCTATTCGGGGTCTTTTATGCTTCCATAAAAATTTTGAAATTTTTTGTTGTAGTTCTGTGAAAAATGCCATTGGTAGTTTGATAGGGATTGCAATGAATCTGTAGCTTGCTTTGGGGAGTATAGTCATTTTCACAGTGTTGATTCTTCCAATCCAAGAACATGGCATATCTCTTCATCTGTCTCTATTGTCTTTAATTTCTTTCATTAGTGTCTTATGCTTTTCTACATACAGGTCTTTTGTCTCCTTAGGTAGATTTATTCCTAGGTATTTTATTCTTTTTGTTGCAGTGGTAAATGGGAGTGTTTCCTTAATTTCTCTTTCGGATTTTTCACCATTAGTGTATAGGAATGCAAGAGATTTCTGTGTATTAATTTTGCATCCTGCTACTTTACCAAATTCATTGATTAGTTCTAGTAGTTTTCTGTTAGCATCTTTGGGATTCTCTATGTACAGTATCATGTCATCTGCAAACAGTGACAGTTTATTTCTTCTTTTCCAATTTGGATTCCTTTTATTTCAAGATTTCTTCTCTGATTGTTGTGGCTAAAACTTCCAAAACTATGTTGAATAATAGTGGTGAAAGTTGTCAACCTTGTCTTCTTCTTGATATTAGAGGAAATGGTTTCAGCTTTTCACCATTGAGAACGTTGTTGGCTGTGGGTTTGTCATATATGGCCTTTTTATGTTGAGGTAGGTTCTCTCTATGCCTACTTTCTCGAGAGTATTTATCATAAATGGGTGTTGAATTTTGTCGAAAGCTTTCTCTGTATCTATTCAGATTATCATATGGTTTTTATCCTTCAATTTGTTAATATGGTGTATCACATTGACTGATTTGTGTATATTGTAGAATCCTTGCATTCCTGGGATTAACTCCACTTAATCATGGTGTATGATCCTTTTAATGTGCTGTTGGATTCTGTTTGCTAGTATTTTGTTGAGGATTTTTGCATCTATGTTCATCAGTAATGTTGGACTGCAGTTTTCTTTTTTTGTGACATCCTTGTCTGGTTTTGGTGTCAGGGCGATGATGGCCTCATAGAATGCGTATGAGAGTGTTCCTCCCTCTGCTATATTTCAGAAGAGTTTGAGAAGGATAGGTGTTAGCTCTTCTCTAAATGTTTGATAGAATTCACCTGTGAAGCCATCTGGTCCTGGGATTTTGTTTGTTGGAAGATTTTTAATCACAGTTTCAATTTCAGGGCTTGTGATTGGTCTGTTTACATTTTCTATTTCTTCCTGGTTCAGTCTCGGAAGGTTGTGCTTTTCTAAGAATTTGTCCATTTCTTCCAGGTTGTCCATTTTATTGGCATCTAGTTGCTTGTAGTAATCTCTCACGATCCTTTGTATTTCTGCAGTGTCAGTTGTTACTTCTTTTTCTTTTCTTATTCTGTTGATTTGAGTCTTTTCCCTGTTTTTCTTGAGGAGTCTGGCTAATGGTTGATCAGTTTTGTTTATCTTCTGAAAGAACCAGCTTTTAGTTTTATTGATCTTTATTGTTTCCTTCATTTCTTTTTCATTTATTTCTGATCTGACCTTTATGATTTCTTTCCTTTTGCTAACTTTGGGTTTTTTTTTTTTTTTTTTTGGTCTTCTTTCTCTAATTGCTTTAGGTGTAAGGTTGGTTGTTTGAGATGTTTCTTGTTTCTTGAGGTAGGATTGTATCGCTATAAATTTCCCTCTTAGAACTGCTTTTGCTGCATCCCATAGATTTTCTGTCATCGTGTTTTCATTGTCATTTGTTTCTAGGAATTTTTTGATTTCCTCTTTGATTTCTTCAGTGATCTCTTGGTTGTTTAGTAGTGTACTCTTTAGCCTCTATGTGTTTGTATTGTTTACAGTTTTTTCCCTGTAATTGATATCTAGTCTCATAGCATTGTGGAAAAGATACTTGATACGATTTCAATTTTCTTAAATCTACCAAGGCTTGATTTGTGACCCAAGATGTGATCTATCCTGGAGAATGTTCCATGAGCACTTGAGAAGAAAGTATATTCTGTTGTTTTTGGATGGAATGTGCTATAAATATCGATTAAGTCCATCTTGTTTAATGTATCATTTAAAGCTTGTATTTCCTTACTTATTTTCATTTTGGATGATCTGTTTATTGGTGAAAGTGGGGTGTTAAAGTCCCCTACTGATTGTGTTACTGTCGATTTCCCCTTTTATGGCTGTTAGCATTTGCCTTATGTATTGAGGTGCTCCTATGTTGGGTGCATAAATATTTACAATTGTTATATCATCTTCTTGGATTGATCCCTTGATCATTATGTAGTGTCCTTCTTTGTCTCTTGGAATAGTCTTTATTTTAAAGTCTATTTTGTCTGATATGAGAATTGCTACTCCAGCTTTCTCTTGATTTCCATTTGTATGGAATATCTTTTTCCATCCCCTCACTTTCAGTCTGTATGTGTCCCTAGGTCTGAAGTGGGTCTCTTGTAGACAGCATATATACGGGTCTTGTTTTTTATCCATTCAGCCAGTCTGTGTCTTTTGGTTGGAGCATTTAATCCATTTACATTTAAGGTAGTTATCGATATGTATGTTCCTATTCCCATTTTCTTAATTGTTTTGGGTTTGTTATTGTAGGTGTTTTCCTTCTCATGTTTCCTGCCTAGAGAAGTTCCTTTAGCATTTGTTGTAAAGCTGGTTTGGTGGTGCTGAATTCTCTTAGCTTTTGCTTGTCTGTAAAGGTTTTAATTTCTCCATCAAATCTGAATGAGATCCTTGCTGGGTAGAGTATTCTTGGATGTAGGTTTTCCCCTTTCATCACTTTAAATATGTCCTGCCACTCCCTTCTGGCTTACAGAGTTTCTGCTGAAAGATCAGCTGTTAACCTTATGGAGATTCCCTTGTATGTTATATGTTGCTTTCCCTTTGCTGCTTTTAATATCTTTTCTTTGTATTTAATTTTTTATAGTTTGATTAATAGGTGCCTTGGCTTGTTTCTCCTTGGATTTATCCTGTATGGGACTTTGCACTTCCTGGACTTGATTGTCCATTTCTTTTCCCATGTTAGGGAAGTTTTCAACTATAATCTCTTCAAATATTTTCTCAGACCCTTTCTTTTTCTCTTCTTCTTCTGGGACCCCTATAATTCGAATGTTCATGCATTTAATGTTGTCCCAGAGGTCTGTCCTCATTTTTTTTTTTCCTTTTTTTGCTCTGTGGTAGTTATTTCCACTATTTTATCTTCCAGTTCACTTATCCACTCTTCTGCCTCAGTTATTGTGGTACTGATTCTTTCTAGAGAAATTTTAGTTTCATTTATTGTGTTGCTCATCACTGTTTGTTTGCTTTTTAGTTCTTCTAGGTCATTGTTAAACGTTGCTTGTATTTTCTCCACTCTATGTCCTAGATTTTGGATATCTTTACTATCATTACTCTGAATTCTTTTTCATGTAGATTGCCTATCTCCTCTTCCTTTGTTTGGTCTGGTGGGATTTTACCGTGCTTTTCATCTGCTGCATATTTCTCTGTCTTCTCATTTTGTTTAACTTACTGTGTTTGGGATCTCCTTTTCACAGGTTGCAGGTTTGTAGTTCCCATTGTTTGTGGTGCCTGCCCCCAGTTGGTAAGGTTGGTTCGGTGGCTTGTGTAGGCTTCCTGGTAGAGGGGACTGGTGCCTGTGTTCTGGTGGGTGGGGCTGGATCTTGTCTTTCTGGTGGGCAGGGCCATGTCCAGTGGTGTGTTTTGGGGCATTGGTGAACTTAGTATGATTTTAGGCAGCCTCTCTGCTAATGGGTGAGGTTGTGTTCCTGTCTTGCTAGCTGTTTGGCATGGGGCGTCCAGCACTGGAGGTTGCTGGCCGTTGGGTGTAGCTGGGTCTTAGTGTTGAGACAGAGATTTCTGGGAGGGCTCTCGCGGATTGATATTACATGGGGCTGGGAGGTCTCTGGTGGTCCAATGTCCTGAACTCGGCTCTCCCACCTCAGAGGCTCAGGCCTGACACCAAGCCAGAGCCCCAAAACCCTGTCAGCCACACGGCTCAGAAGAAAAGGGAGAAAAAAAGAAAGAAAAAAATATTAAAGTAAAAAAATAATAATAATAAAAAATGAAGAAGAGAGCAACCATACCGATAAACAAATGCACCAATGATAACAAGCGCTAACAACTATACTAAGATAAACTTAAAAACCAGAAACAAATCAGTCACAGACAGCAGACCCCCAAGTCTACACATGCTCCCAAAGTCCACCGCCTGAATTTTGGGATGATTCATTGTCTATTCAGGTATTCCACAGATGCAGGGTACATCAAGTTGATTGTGAGGACTTAATCCGTTGCTCCTGAGGCTGCATGGAGAAATTTCCCTTTCTCTTCTTTGTTTGCACAGCTCCTGGGGTTCAGCTTTGGTTTGGGCCCCACCTCTGCATGTAGGTCGCCCTCAGGCATCTGTTCCCACCCAGACAGGAGAGAGGTTAAAGCAGTTGCTGATTAGAGGGCTCTGGCTCACTCATGCCAGGGGGAGGGAGGGGTATGGTAGTTATATTTGGAATGCTGGGCGAGCCTTCGGCGGCAGAGGCCAGTGTGACATTGCGACAGCCTGAGGCACACCATGTGTTCTCCCGGGGAGCTTGTCCCTGGATCACTGGACCCTGGCAGTGGCGGGCTGCACAGGCTCCCGGGGGGGTGGTGTGTGGATAGTGACCTGTGCTCGCACACAGGATTCTTGGTGGCTGCAGCAGCAGTGTTAGCATTTCATGCCTATCTTTGGGGTCCAAGCTGATAGCTGCAGCTCGCACCCATCTCCGGAGCTTGTTTTGGTGGTCCTCTGCCTTCTGTGGGCAGACAGGGAAGGAATCCCCTCTCCTCGTGCACCCCAAAACAATGGTCTCTTGCCTCTTCTGCAGGTCCAGAATTTTTCCGGACTCCCTCCTGGCTCGCTGTGGTGCACTAGCCCCCTTCAGGCTGTGTTCACACAGCCAACCTCAGTCCTCCCCCGGGGGTCTGACCTCTGAAGCCCGAGCCTCAGCTCCCAGCTCCCACCTGCCCCGGTGGGTGAGCAGACAAGCCTCTCAGGCTGGTGAGTGCTGGTCAGTAGTGATCCTCTTTGCGGGAATCTCTCTGCTTTGCCCTCTGCACCCCCGTTGCTGCGCTCTCCTCTGTGGCTCCAAAGCTTCCCCCCCACCCACCTCCAAACTCCGCCAGTGAAGGGGCTTCCTAGTGTGTGGAAACTTTTCCTCCTTCACAGCTCCCTCCCAGAGATGCAGGTCCCATCCCTATTCTTTTGTCTCTGTTTTTCCTTTTCTCTTTTGCCCTACCCAGGTACATGGGGAGTTTCTTGCCTTTTGGGAGGTCTGAGGTCTTCTGCCAGCGTTCAGTAGGTGTTCTGTAGGAGTTGTTCCACATGTAGATGTATTTTTGATGTATTTGTGGGGAGGAAGGTGATCTCCAAGTCTTACTCCTCTGCCATCTTGAACGTTCCCCCCCCCCCACCTAGTTTTTATTTAGCTTTATTCCTTCACAATTCCTCACTAACATTAGATTATTGGTGAAAATCTGCTCAGAGTGAGTGATGTAGGAAAGCCAGATTACTAAATCTTTTGGTGGACCTTAATAGTTTTGAAGAATTAGAGTATTTTATATGGGGAGCACTCCATATTCTCCTCTTAAAAAAGGCAGTAAGAGTTTTGTTTCTGGCTTGGATTAGGACCTGATCAATTGCCAAGAGAACTGTAGGCTCTCATACAGAGATTCAGAGCAGAATTACAGCTTCTCAGCATGGAAATCTCAGAAAGCAAGTAATTTAGGCCCCCAAACAGACATTTTAAACAGAGGACCTGTTCTCTTTAAAAGTATGGGATTTATCTAATTGATGGCCATTTAAAACTTTCTGCTGTCACCTGCCTTTCTTTTCTTTAGATGTCATCCTCTATTACCGGAAGATGCTCTGAAGTAACAAACGTCTAGAGAATTAATAGGATTTCAATTTAGTGCTTTACTGGGTTTCAGTAAAGCTGGTTAATTAATTTTTCTGTAAATTAATGCAAATTATTCAAAATAGAAAAACAATCACTAAGAAGAAATCATTGGCATAAAAACTCCGACGTTGATCCATGACACCATTATTTTTCATAACAATTATTTTACTCAACTCCATTAAATTATCTTTTTGCACTGGACTGATACACTGTGTCTCTTCCTATTTCCCAACTTGGAGCAATTCTTGAAATTACATTATTCATTCATTCATTCATTCATTTGGCAAATATTATTGACAACCCATTGTGTGTCAGGCACTGCTCTTTTTTTTTATTACATTTACAAATGATGGTATTATTATAATAAATGAAATCAGCATTTACTTTTACAATCCAAGCAATTTACCAAATTTAAGAATCTTAGAGATCTTGTCCAAAAACCTAGGCAAGTGAGACTTGAGAGAAATCAGATAAGGGGCAGGCTGTGCATTTTGCAGGTCAAAGTTTTTCTAAGACATCTGTATTAGAATCACTTGAAGTCCTTATTTAAAATGCAGATTCATAGCCTCAAATCAGATTATCTGGGGCCATGGCCCAGGAATCTGCATTTTTAAACCAGTGCTCCAGGTATTCCTTGTGCACCTAAAGTGCCATAGGAATCTTATGGAAGAGGGAGTAGAAAGGAGCTCTGCACACAGTCCCTTCGATAGGAACATCTTCACTTTTAAGTTTATAATTTACTGGGGGTCCCTGTGTGGTGTATCCAGAAAAAAAAATGGATTCCAGTGATGCTAGAGTTTCTTTGAAAACCACTTCTTTTAAGTGTAACTTCACTATAAAGTCATATATATGAGACTCTAGCTTGAACCATCATTATATATTTTTTTAACATCTTTATTGGAGTATAATTGCTTTACAATGGTGTGTTAGTTTCTGCTTTATAACAAAGTGAATCAGTTATACATATACTTATGTTCCCATATCTCTTCCCTCTTGCATCTCCTTCCCTCCCACCCTCCCTATCCCACCCCTCTAGGTGGTCACAAAGCACAGAGCTGATCTCCCTGTGCTATGCGGTTGCTTCCCACTAGCTATCTATTTTACGTTTGGTAGTGTATATATGTCCATGCCACTCTCTCACTTTGTCACATCTTACCCTTCCCCCTCCCCATATCCTCAAGTCCATTCTCTAGTAGGTCTGTGTCTTTATTCCCGTCTTGCCACTAGGTTCTTCATGACCTTTTTTCTCCCCCTTAGATTCCATATATATGTGTTAGCATACTGTATTTGTTTTTCTCTTTCTGACTTACTTCACTCTGTATCTATCATTATATTTTAAACATGGTGTAGTGAAGAAAGCATGGATTTTGGAATTAGAAAGATAAACCTTCACCACTTCTAGTTGCATAAGCTTGACAAGCTAATTAATCTGTGCGAGTCTTGGTTTTTTCTTCTAGAAAACTGGGACAATAGCAAGGAATAATGACAAGGTAGTTGTTGAGATTGAAAGATTCACAGATAAAACACCTGGCAAAAGAGTTGGCTCAGATGGGTGCTCTCCAAGTTTTAAACATCCTCCCCACCCCCCAATTTTGTCAGTTTTTATAGAGTAGCCATGTTAAAACTCTTTGCTGAAATGCTGTTCTTGAAGACATTAACCTTTCTGTTGTATAAGATGTCAGATGTTAAATTCCCTTTAGAATGTGGCACCAGGATCAAGTTCACTGTTTTTTGGTTAAAATATTATGTTTCTATTTAATATCAATGGGAATTATACACACCACCATAGTTTAGTTTAAGTTATTGGGAATGTTATTAATGTTCAATGACAGAAAACATTTATTACTCTCTCTATATTGCTTATATTTATTTTTTAAAGTATCTCTTTCTTATTTATTCACCAGTTTTTTTTATCCATCCAATTGATTTATTGGGAGCAGATAATGTCAAGTGGAAGAGCTAGAATCTGACTACCTGGGTATAAATAAACTTTATTTACTCATTAGCTGAGTGATGTTAGATGAACTATTTCTTAGCCTCAAACTTCCCAGGTGTTAAACTAGGCTAATACTTCTTTCATAGAATTGTTGTGGGAGTTAAATAAGATAAATCGTATGTAGCTCTTAGAACAATGTCTGGCATTTGGTATGCACTCTAATGATGCTATTTAGTATTATTTACCACACAGAGAGTAGTTACTGACAATACATGGTAAAAACAGCATGTAAGTGCATACAAAGCATACATTATAAATTAATAATGTAGTAAATGATATTCTCATTGATCTCATGGCAAGACAAATCAACTACCACCTTTATGAAATTTGGATCTTTATTTCACTCCTAACTCTAACCTATTACCCATAAAGGCATTCCTCATTTACCCTCAAGATTATCTATATGAGTGAATGGATGAGCAATCAGAAATGTACATGCATTGATCCAAGTTCCATTGATCCGTGTTATGAAGAGCAGTAAAACTTTGAAGCACCTAGTCCCTTCTAGGGTGGTCCACTCAATCATGCTGACAAAAAAAGACACTTTCAGCTCTGCTTTGCTCTGGTCTCCTGAAGTATAAACACTGCAAATGAAGGAACCACACTCGCAGGACTCCTGCGAGTTGAACAAATCACTTCTGTTTCCTTCTCTCTACCCATGCGCCAAGTTCATTACTATTAAAAATAAAACTGTGAGATCTTGATTAAATGTTTACAGTGGGCAACACTGTGACCTCAACACATAGTTCTTACAGCCTTCTTTCTTTATTTCCTAAGAGCCTCATCTCTTTAGATGAGCCCAATTGTCTACCTTTCATCTCTAGCTCCTCAAATAATAATTACCATCACTTCTAAGACCCACTCAGAGACACTCACTGAAGCTTTTAAATTAAGGTACTTGATTGACTTAGGAACAAGAACAGGGAAACTGAAATCTATCAGAGGCATTATGTGGACCATTATTGTAAGACTTCTTGGTGTTAAGATGAAACTGAACTGCTTGCCCTTTACCTTGCTGTAGGAAGAAATAAGAAAGAATCTTCAGGCAAACTTGGTTGTTAAGGAGCTTCTGAGATCATTGGCACAAATAATCAACTAATGTATTGATTTGGTGGAAAGACAAGAAATGTTTCCTTCCTGCACTAAAATACAGTGTGTCCTGCTTTACATCGTTTAGCATCAGGAGGTTTGAATTTCCCAAAGGGCTTAACTGCTAATTAGCTGTGTGAAGTTGCCAGATGAATGCTGTTAAGCCTTAATGTACCCATTCTGGTGAAATACCACAATAGTTAAATGAAGCTAAAGTAATGATCTCTATTACGTGTTGTAGCTTGACTTAGCTGTGCCCTACTTTCTATTATAATATCTACAACATGGTGTTATGAAGATCATTGTGTATCTATCTTCCTCTCCCACTAGGCTGGAAACTCCTTAAGTATAAGGATTGTCCCCGATTTAACTCTGTATTCCATGATACTAGCTTGACACTTAGCAGACACTTATCAATGTTAAGTAAGCAGGGACTGGGTGAGGACCACTGAGAACTATCTTTCCAGGACTTTGGATACCTATACATACAGTTAGTAAACATTCATGAAAAACCAGAAACCTACTCAGAAATTAGAACTTTATCTAAGTACAAGATCTGCAAATATATTAATAAATACAGAAATCATTATAATCAGAACAATAAATTATTATGTTTCCTATGGTTGGTTTCTTACCTAATAGTTAAGATGCATAGGTAACTGCTCCCATCTAAATGATCTGGACAGAGAGTAGAGTGGATGGGCTGAGTCCAAAATGGAACATAAAGTAAAGCTATACATTGAGGTTTTTTAAAAAGCAACAATATAGAATGGAGCAGAATTGACAGCAACTTATGAGATTTGTTGTTGTTGACCATAAGCTTCCCCACCAGCCAACAGTGGGATGAAGCTAATAAAGAAGCTATACAGAATGCACAGCATTAATTCAATGGGTAGGTATTTTGACCAGAGAAAATAAAGTTTACTTTCAGCTTTTGGGTTCTTTATCTTCCTTCCTCCCTCCCTTCCTCTCCCTCCCTCCCTCCCCTTCCCTCCCTCCTTCCCTCTTTCTTTCTTTCTTTCCTTTCTTTTCTTTCTTTTTCTTCCTTCCTTTCTTTCTTTCTTTCTTTCTCTTTCTTTCTTTCTTTCTTTCTTTCTTTCTTTCTTTCTTTCTTTCTTTCTTTCTTTCTTTCTTTTCTTTCTTTCTTTCTTTTTCTTTCTTTCTTCCTTTCTCCCTCCCTTCTTTCCTTCTTTCCTTCCTTCCTTCCTTCCTCCCTCCCTCTCTCCCTTTCTTTCTTTCTATCTATTTATCTAAAATACTATTGGTAAATCTAATTTTGTAAAGACCCATATTGTAACCAAAGCTAAAGATATATGGACACTCTGGATTTCCTTTAGCTTTTCTTCCTTATTCTGCTCTATGACAGCTAACAACCATAGCTAAAAACTTCCTGAGCATTTACCATCACCCAGCTACTATAGTAATATATTACATATATTAACTCATTTAATTTTCACAACAACCACTATCACTCTTTTTCCACAGATGAAGAAACAGAAGCACAATAGAGTCTAAGGTCACAAAGTTCATGAATGGAAGGGCTGGATTTAACTGGGGAGTGTGGCTTCAGGGTCATTCATAATCATTACCTCACAGGGCCTCTCCTCTGAGGATGTTATAAATGGAAGGTTCAGGAAAGCAGTATAGTCTTGGCATCAGGGAGAAAGATGTTTAAAACGCAAGAAGCACAATAGGAGTAGATATTTTTTCAACTTTGTTCAATATCACAATCTTTATATTACCAGAGATATATATAGATATTTTAAAATTAGTAGCGTACTTTTGTATAGTTAATACAATGATAACTCTGATTCTTCCATATTCCATTTCTCCAGAGAAATGGAGAAATTTGACTATGCCTAATTTAAAAGCTTTAGCACCTAGTAGTAAAATTCCAATACCTCAGAGCAATAAAGAATAACAGGTGCAAATTTGCTAACACAATTTCTATTTAAGTCAGTAAGAGAAAAATTTAAACATTGCATGAATGACAATCCTAATGAGGAGAATTATGCAATGATATCAGACTGCTTTGGGGAGGAAGGGATAGTATAACACATTTCGCCTTTACTCAAGTTTTCATATATGGCTTTTTGTGCTACTGAAATGGTGAGAGATTCATGAAAATGTAAAAGAAACACAGTTTACTTTATTGCTGACTTATTTCTGACCCATATGAAAATGTACTAATGTAATAATCAAAAGTGCCCTTGATAGCAACATGCTATTGGAAAAAACTACATGGAAACAAAATTAAATGACAGAAGGAAAAAATAAACAGAACCTGTACTAGGAGGAATTCATATATCATAAATGCCTTATATTTACTGGGTGTGTGCATATATGCATGTATAGATATGAGATACATATGCATATAAATTACATTTAATGTTCCAACACTCTTAAGAGAAAGGAAGGCATGGTTATACTCATTTTACTGAGAAAATGGAGTCTCAAATACACTACACTAAGTACTTTGCCCAGTGGCACACAGAAGTTAGGCAGGTTCAAAGAGGATCAGATGACAAAGCCTTTGTCTATGATAATACAGGGCCATCCACAGAAGCGCAGCATTCTTTCTCCTGACAAGGAGACTATATGCATATCTGCTCCCTGACCCAAGGTGAGGGAGCAAGTGGACAGATCTGGAAAGGACACATGAAGAGGGACTGTAAATGCAACATCTGGAAAGGTAAGTAGGGGAAGAAAGTTCACCAGGAGCAGCTGAACTGGTCACTTTTATGAAACATAAGTTGATCAGTTCATTGATAATTTCCCATTCTATTCCATACAGCTCAGTAATCCAAATAAACCTGTGGGATTCTCCACAGCTTGGTAGAAATGTAAAGAAGCCTCCAGCCAAGAAGCCATTAGGGTAGGCTAAACAAAATCAATTTATTTATGATCTGTCACTTCTATAAGCTGGGGAATTAGAGGTTTCCCAATGTTAGTCAAGCAACTGTTTTCTAGCCTCTTTGTAAAACTATTTTTAAAGTTCACCTTGACCGAAAGATGACCTTAAAAAAAGCTTTACCAAGATGAGATAATGTTTTCCACACAGCCATCTGTGAGTGCCATAAGGAGATGCCTCTTCAGGGCTTGATTAGGGACAAAGCAAGCCTCCAGAGGAGGATGTCCACACTGTGAGCAGAGCTGCCCCACTGCGAAGCAGGCACAAGGACAAACCCAGAGGATGTGCAGGCATGCCTGGAATGGGTAATAATTTTCTTAGGCATGGAATTTAGCAAGCCATTACAAGAAAATACTGTGAGAACAAACCAACAGGAGGCCGTGTTTGGGTAACCAGCTATCGGGCACAATGTGGGATGCTCCCTGTTTAGAGGAGAAAATGAGACAAAATTCATTATATTCACATAACTCAGAGGGATGAATGATGGGGATTAAAAAAATGCCCATTTCTCCTCAAAAAGTTGGACAAGAACATTAGGTTTCCATTATGTGCACATTTTGTAAAAACTGAATCAAAAAAGGTTGATTGTCTTCCTTTTTCTGATATTTACTAAACATGTATTCTCTAGTTATCTTGGTGGCATGTGGCATTTTCTATAAAAACTTTGTATTTCATGATTACTTTAATTTTTTCCTATTTCTGTATGTTTTTTTTTTTTTAATAAATTTATTTATTTTTGGCTGCGTTGGGTCTTCGTTGCTGCACGCAGGCTTTCTCTAGTTGCGTTGCTGTGCATGGGCTTCTCATTGCGGTGGCTTCTCCTGTTGTGGAGCACCGGCTCTAGGCATGCGGGTTCAGTAGGTGTGGCTCACGGGCTTAGTTGCTCCATGGCATGTGGGATCTTCCCAGACCAGGGCTCGAACCCGTGTCCCCTGCATTGGTATGAAGATTCTTAACCACTGCGCCACCAGGGAAGTCCCTTTCTGTAGGTATTTCACTTTAGTTTATAGCTGGAGGAGCATACTCTGCAATTTTAGTTTTCTGACTCACTTTCTAGGTAGGAGGTTTTGGACTGGACTGATTATATCTTAGGTAATAGGGTATTTCCCAGAGCCAGCATGCCTTGCCAGATATTTTAAACATCACCAATATAAAAAGATATCCATTCACCTTTCACAGCACTAGTTTAGTAGACATTCCATGGTTTCTGCTAAGTACTGCTCCTGAACGGAAGGCTGGCTTGGTCTAAGAATGTGGTTTAATTAATGAATTCCTCAGTTTCTCTTTTGTCCCTATGCTAGTTTGCTAGGGCTGCCATAACAAAATACTATAGACTGGATGGCTTAAACAACAGAAGTTTATTTTCTCACAGCTCTGGAGGCTGGAAGGCCAAGATCAAGGTGTCAGTAGGTTTGGTTTTTCCTGAGGCCTCTGTCTTTAGCTTACAGATGGCCGCCTTTCTCACTGTGTCCTCATGTGGCCTTTTCTCTGTATACACCTATCTATGGTGTATACAGAGCCCTAATCTCCTCTTTTTATAAGGATAGATTGGGACCCACCCCAAGGGCCTCATTTTAACTTAACTACTGCTTTAAAGGCCCTATACCTCAAAACAGTCACATTCTGAAGTACAAGGGGTTAGGGCTTTAACATATGAATTTGGAGGGGACAAAATTCAGGACACAACAGTGCCTTAGAGAACATGCATGAGATTAAAGACAATTATAACTATGTAAAAATATGCCAGGCCTCGGTTCAAATCTTAGTTCCATATTTATTAGCAGTGTGATTCTGGTCAAGACATTTTTGCTCTCCGATCTTCAGTTACTTTGCTATAAATGGTGAAAAAAGCAGTTGTGTTTACCTCACAGGGTACTGAGAGGCTCAAATAAAATGTCCTGTAAAAGCTTTGCTAATCCTTAGATGCTAAATTACTTTTAAGGTAAATTTTTAGTAAGAATATTATATATGAAAGTATGCTATGCTAAATTTTTATACATTTCTTAATTTAGTTATATGATTAATCTCACTAGACAGACACAAAGAACAATTAACAATCAAAGGTCCAATCAAGAAATCTAGATGAATGTGCAGGTCTACATCCTGACTTTCACTCACTCTCTAATACTAACTAAATCACATTTCCAATCACCTCCATCCATAGATGAACACGGGACTACACTACCTACCCCAATTAGGGCAAAAATGAAAGAGGGAGGGAAGAATAGCAAGGAGAAAGAAAAGGGGAAGGAAGGAGGATCTTCACTTTAAACATGAAGTGCTATGTGACACTTAGTCTTTTCCTTTTACTGAAAGATGTTTAACCACTTTCAAATTACACAAAAAAGTGTAGAAGTTGAAATAATTAAAGAAATGGATAGAACTAGATGGCAATATTTCTGACATCTCTCAGAACAGATCCACAATCTAGTAATCTAAGTGGTAAAGATATTTTGAAAGACATCTGATAAACATACAGCACATCTGATGAGTTAAGCTGGGTAGACTTAAAAATTAAAGCTTTCATTAAACTATCACAGTGCTAGAAATACCAGAAGACCTTGAGAAGTGACAAATGTAGGGGAAAGTTCTGCCAGAGTGCCCTGTGACCTTGCATATGCCCACATAGACTGTGCAGGCAAGGCTCAACTGCAGTCTGACCATGTCTATGCAGAATGTTCTCTGCCATCCTTCCTGGAACATGGCAAGACAGATGTTCTGTGAGGAACTGTTGCACAGACTATCTTGCAGGAGGCTCTCCATTTTCCAGAAGGCTGCCATGAGGCTGTTTCCCATCCACCTCCTTGGTTCCAGTGAAGCGTGGAATTTTCCACTTTGTCCGTCTTTGGGCATAGCTGCAGACCATAATGCCACTTAACTGCAGTGTGGAATTGACTTCTCAGCTACAGAGTGACCCACCACTTGTGTCATCTGGTCCCTTTAGTTTGGTGGTGTCCTGTGCGAACAGGGGCATGGCAAACTAACACCATGTTGATGTTGCTTTTGCTCTGTGTAAGTGAAAACACTGAATACATTTGGGCACAGCAATGTTTCCTTACCAGCCAAGTCTATGAATAAGTCAACTGTTTTAAAATGTATCTGGGATTTCTTTTAATCAGGTATGGTAAGACATGCAGACACAGAAATGATAGTCATGAAGGAAGAAGTTTTATTCACAGTTCCCTATGGCAGGAGGAATGGCATGACATGTGGGTCCACATGGGGAAGCACCAGGGTCAGTCAGTAGGCAGAGAGAGATGGGGGAAAGCATGGGCAAGAGCCTCGTTGTCATTTTCATGGGAAAGGCGACGTAAGACAGGGTAAGCAGAATTAGGATTGCCTAGTTTGAATAATTTCAGAGGGCTCTGAGGAATAGGGGCTGTCCTGAGTTGTCTGGTATCTAGTCATGGGGTGAGTAAGATGGGAGCAGTGGTATAGAAGCGTAAGAGCCCTGTGACAGCCAGAGAGAGGAGGTGGTGGGGATGTGGGCTTTGGATTTTTTGGTTTGCGTACGAAAGGCACACTTGCATGCCAGTCCTTTACTTTCTCTAGAAATTGGCTAGCCCTGGAAGTGGCAGTATCTCATGGGTTAGCAAGGCCCCAAGATGTCAAAGCATCAGAAAATATATAACATAAAATTATGATTGATACACTGTTCAAGGAGATGACACTGTGCTGTTGCTTAAGGACAGCTGTACTACTCAACAATAGACGCACGAAAACGATAACAAGCATTCATTTAGCACCTCTGTGTGTGGGGATATAGAAGTGGGTGAGACAGAGTCCTGACCTCAAGGAACTTACAGACCAAAACTAATGAAATAGAAATGAGGCACCAGACCAAAAAAAAAAAAAAAAAAAAAAAAAATCTTAGAAAAGATGATCATTAATGTAAGAAACTGACCATGATTTCCAAAACTATTAAGAAAAATGTAATGCATAAAAAAAGTTTTAGACACAGGAAAAAGTATACAAATCTTAAGTTACCTTTGAATTATGTTAACACAGAACCTTTTCTTTCAATGAAAACTTTAGTGGCTATAAATTAAAAGCCCAGAATAAAAATTTTAAGTTTAAAATTACTGGGAATATACAGGTAAACAGATTTTAAGTTCCATCATTTGCTCTCTAAATTCAGAAAGAGTATACCCCTCTCCCTAGCCAGTCTTGGCAACTCTCTTACCTACTGATACCCTTGATTGCACAGGGCCTTGGCTGTTGTCAACTTGAAGAAATATTTGCTGAATTACTGAAGCTGAATCAACGCCTTTCTCCAGGTGTGTGTATGTTTGCACCTGTCTTCCTGTATAATATCATTCCTTTATACTTCAAAAGAAATTTAGGATGGAAACAAATGTCAGTACATGATGGCCATTCTCTGGGGCCAGTGACTTTCTCCAGAGGGGAATTCCCTAAGCTCCCAGCTAGGCAGTATGTTGGCACCCTGCAGGCAGACTGCAGGCAGACTGGGGAAAGAAGAACAGTCAGTAATTCAGATTTTCACTTATTTACCTTTTCCACCCCAGCCCTCCCGACTGCATTTGGGATTCTCAAATTAGGAGCTGCACAATATTTCCAGAAAATAAAACTCTGTGACTTTTCTGGAAGGTTGCATGGAGTGGGGGAGGGTCCTGAGGATCCAGCGGCTCTAGATCTATTGTTTCAATAAATCTCTTTCCAGCCTTGTTTCTCAACTAAGTCTTTCACAGAACTGAGTTCTGTGGGGCAAACTGGCTCGTTTCTCACTGGGTTGGAAGTTGGGTTATATAGTTCTGTCCATTCTCCTAAGTGTGAACCCTTACTTCTCCTCCATCACTTTCCTTATTCAAAAAAAAAAAAAAATTGCATCTTTCATCCATTGCTTCATTCTCTCATTGTCCCTGTGGGTTAATACCTTTCAAACAGTCCTTTATTGTCACTTCTGTGGGTCTGGAGAAGAATAGGAGATAAACTCTGTTGGTCATTCTTCCATGTTGATGAAAAACTCCCAGTCCAGTTGGGTGGAATATGCCTTCTCATTTTTGTATCATCAATGTATTTCACAAAATCTGACTGTAGAAGATACTCAATGAGAAAACATTACTGAAGAGGTGACTATGTAGAATTAATATACACTTGGACTACAAAGTTAGATAAACTAGTTGGTTCAGCAAATGTTTTCTGGTCATGTACTCCATACCAGGACCATTGACACATGATCTGAGAGTAAATAAAACACAGCTTTTACTTCTTGTGGTCCATATTGTGGTAATACTCCCTCAGAAAGGGGTGAGTCTGAAAAATTGCAGTGGGAACAAGAGTATGCATTACCAGGCTTCTTTCTAGTGTTAAGCATCTAGGAGGAAGAAAAAGCCACATAAACTTGATTATAGTAATATAATTAAGAAGTTAATGGGCAATACCTGGTAAAATTAATTCATCCTTTAACATCATTTATAAATGCCATCTTCTTTCTTTGAATCTCTGTAACTGTGGCAAGTCAAGTCTAGGCCATAGACCTCAGTGATAAACGTAGACAAAAATTAACTGTCTTTGTGTCTTAGACTGCTTTATCTTTAAGCAGGAAAAATGATGCATTATTTTAGTTTTGCAACTCAAAGAAATAAAAACATGCAACTTTAAAATTACACCCCCCCCCAAAAAAAATCAAAATAACCAAGTTTGGTGTCAGATGCAAAGAATCCCTTGGGAAAAAATGATTGAAGATAATTAAGAGGAATGTATAATTCAGAACTCATTACCAGAAGACAAGGTTAAGCTAACTTAAGTAAAACGGAAATTTATTGGCTCAGTAGCTGAAAAGCTTCAAGTACAGCCGGATACAGGCGCTCAAAAGTTGTTCTCAAGACCAAATTTCATTCTAATCTATGGCTCTGCTCTCCTCTGTACTGGTTTCACTTTCAGACAAATTTTACCTTAGGTTTACACCTACTAGCTTAACAACATGCAGAAAGAAAGGGTCTCTTTCCTCAACTGTTCCAGCAAAAGTACCGACCATGATTATCTGATTTGCCAAGGCTGAGTCACATACCTTCCCCTCGCCTTGATCCAGAGATTGGGTGTCCCCACTCAAACCACTTGGATTGGGGGGCTTCCCTGGTGGCACAGTGGTTGAGAGTCTGCCTGCCAACGCAGAGGACACGGGTTCGAGCCCTGGTCTGGGAAGATCCCACATGCCGCGGAGCAACCGGGCCCGTGAGCCACAACTACTGGGCCCGCGCGTCTGGAGCCTGCGCTCCGCAACAAGAGAGGCCGCGATAGTGAGAGGCCCGCGCACCGCGATGAAGAGGGGCCCCCGCTCACCGCAACTAGAGAAAGCCCTCGCACAGAAACGAAGACCCAACACAGCCGAAAAAAATAAAATAATAAATAAATAAATAATAAAAATTTAAAAAGACTTCCGGTGGTTGTTTAAAAATAAAAAAACACTTGGACTGTGAGTGGAATGACATAGTTACCCAAAGGAAATCCAAGGACATAATGCCAGGAAAAGGGAGGATGGCTTTGAAGCCATCAAATACAACAGCTACAAATTGGTGTAATCTAATACTGGTCTTGGAGTTTTGGCTGTATCACCATTTTCCAAAACTATTTAAGTTGTGAAACAAGCCAGACTGCTTGGCACTGAAGGGCGGTTTTGAGTGCAGTTATCTTGAATTATTTAATGATCTTCCACCACATTTGCCCCCAGCAACCATTAAAATCCATCTCTTGCCACCTGACCAGAAAGGTTAACAGAAATATTCAGTAACCTCTAGAGAAAGGGTAGAATACTTATTTTTAGCTTTCTGGTATTTTGATCATAAATGCTTTCAGCCTGGAACGACTTCAGTGAGATTTGTACATGTGAAGGCTGCCAAAAAAGAGAAGGGGGAAAAAGTCAAATATTAAAAGAGGTCAGGTAGCAAAAAGCTTTAAAAACCAAAGATTTTCTACGCAGAACTCATTAACCCTTTATTAACATGTCTTTGATAAGGGAGAGAAAGAGAGAAAGCGGGTCTTCCCAGGCAATCCAGTCCTCTATATTCTCAGTATCTTCCACAGATGGGCCCTGGAAGATTTCTAACATGAAATTTGTTCTGAGGAAGAAAGATCACTAAAAAGCACATGATCTCATGAAGATGTATGGGTCCCGAAAACTGTCCTTCTGAAAAGAACTACCAAATTAGTCTGTCACCTTAAGATACCACTATTTGTGGGGTGAGAATGACCAAGTGACCAATGATTTTTCACATGAAGTTTACAGCAGGCTTTGCTTTCCAAACATTTTAAATCATCAGTGCAACTCCGTTGATTGTATCTTCTAGATTGACTCTTGGAATGATGCATCCATCATCAAACTCTGCTCCAAAATCATTTGAAATTGGCAGTTTTCAGGTATCAACTTGCAATGGCTTAACACTCAAAGCCATCCTAAGGTTACACTGAGCAGCCCACCTGGAGGACCCCACAGAGGGTGATCCATATCTGCCATGATGTGTGGAAAAGATGATGCTATTTGATTCTAGTGTCATGTTTCTCAGACTGAGCCTCTTCCACAATGTTCTTCATTTGCCTCCATATCCCTCTCCCCTTAACTGATGAGCTTTCCCTGACCAATCCCCAGACCTCCTGATGGCTTCCTTCCACCAGGAACCCCCACAGACACGGAAAACTCAGCACTCTGCAATAAAAACTGGGGGAAATTTTGCTCAGTGAAGAACTCCAGTACTGCAAAAGAAAGGGTGTGGTTTCCTAAATTGTCATTTTGTTCACATGTGAAATTTGACCTTGTGTAAATAATTCCCCAAATCTCCAGCTAACGACAGAAATCACACTCTAAATTAATTCCACATCACAGGCTAGAGACAAACCTAAAAGTCTAATCTCATAACTTTTCTGACTCTCCCTGCTCCAAACAAACCCTCTTAAGTCAACCTTCTCCTTTCTCAACAGAGTCCTGCATATAGCAAAAGGGATAAGTAATTTTGTACACGATTTCCACAAGAAAGTGTTTCAAAGAGAAATTTAAGAATAAACAACTACCCAAAATGTCTCTTTGTAACAAAATGTGACAGAGGGGAGTTAGGACAAATATCTTATATTTACATGGAAAGTAAAATCGTTTCCCTGGAAACAGATCCGAGCAGTTACGCAAATGACATGAGTTAGTAGAAATCTGACCCAAAGAATAAATGAAAGGGACAAAATGGCTAACTGGGACACAAGTCTGTTCTGTGGTCATCAAAAATAAGAACAAATGTGAAAATTATGTAATGTGACAGTCCTGGTATTTGGATAAAAGTGATGGACATAGTGCTGTGGAATTCTGGATGTGCCCCAGTTCTGGGAACATTCATGGTTTGTTCCTGTGTCAGCTGCTCAGAGTCAGTGGAAAGGAAGGAAGGGAAAAGGGTCCAGTGCGTTTGGTGCAGTGATGAGTCCCCAGGGAAGTTTACATAAGCATGGTCCCTTGTTTAGCCCTCCAGCTATTGTTCTGTTTGTTTTTGCTCTGCTTTGTTCTGTTTCTTTCCACTACACGTTCTCAGCATGTTGTTTTCTTCTCCTTCACTGACTGTGCATATCTCCTAAATAAACATGGCACTTTTTCACTGGATAAGATACCCGAGTACTATGGTGAATTGACTGATGCTTGTAAAGTAATCACGTCTCAAAAGAAAAGCCCCTTGATTATTACCCATGTCACCTTACCCTGAGAAGTCTCTTACTTGACTGATTTCTTTGTAAAAGAGAAAAGGGCATTTCCAAGCTGAATGCAGAATGAAACAGGAAGGATTCAAATTATTTAATGGGATCAGATTATGAGATATATATATATATATTATAATATTTATCACACTATATGATAATGTATTATCATAATTTGTATATATGTACACACACACACACACACACACACACACACACACACACACTAGATTATCCTAGATTTAAATGTCAGCTCTACAGTTTACCTAACATGTGTCCACTGTGTTCCTATAAATACCTTCCCTGCAAGCAGTTTCGCCTACAACTAACTGGCCGTGAGGCCAATTTGCTGTAAAAGATAAAATATATGGTTGACATCACACTAGAAAATGATAACATATCAGTTTTTGCAAATCCTTTGGTGAGCTAATCTAAGCCATATTCTGTTAAAATTTTCAACGTTTTCAAGAAACTTATCAGGAATCATGTAACCATTTGGGGGCCAGGAGGATAGGAGGAGCTTGATTCTCCTTTTGCCTCCAACTTCTAGTATGATGTCATAAATCTGGAAAAGAAAGCAAGAGAGAACAAGCCGTTGTAACTAAATTAGCTAAAGAATCGATCATTAATGCCTTCAAAAGCTGTTGGGAATCACTAGCCGCCTCTTATATTTGCTTAACTCGGAAAACTTCTGATTCTGACAGGTGGGAGGGATGACTGCTCACCAAAGGATTTGCAGAAACTGGTATTTTATCATTTTCTACTGTAATCAAAACAAAACTGTCAATCAACAGTTTTAAAAAATAACTGTATTTTTGTCTTTTATAGCAAAATGCCTTTACAGACAGTTACTTGTGCTGTGAAACTACTTGTGGCAAAGGTGTTTATGATGAAAATACCTAGAACCTTTCTAACAGTCTCTCCTTAGCCAAGTTATTTAACTTCTCTGAACTTTACTTATCTTTGTAAGGACAATAATATATAAAAGAATACATCTAAAAAGTAAATATTTACTGAATATCAAGTATATTGTAAGCACTCAATAAATGCCGGTCGTTCCTATGATAGTGGTTATGACCAAAACATTCATATTCTTATAAGCATTGGAGCTGGAGCTGTCACTTAACACATAATGTTCTCCTTTGCAACATGAGATATAGGACTAAAATCCAGGTCTCTTTACTACCAGAATATATATACTTTTTGCACTATTCTAGACAGGGTTGAAGAATATTTACATTTAAATATGGGAATGTCTGATGCTGTAAACATTCACTTTAAACCAAATAAAATTTAAATTGAGAGTGTTTTGGACTCTGGAATCCATGCTGAGTCTCCATCCTGAAACCCATCTAAGCTAGTAAATGACAGCAAAGCAGAGATGCCATCTTTCTAGTGCTCCTTGCTGAGATAAAAGTATCATACAGCGCTGGATGCCAACAGAGCAAATAATTACACTGAGTGTTCTTTCCACTGCCAATGAATCGAAAGTGGAATTTGTTGTGGATGTACCTGAATGCCTGGGACATCAGCTGTCCTATGAGAAGTCATTACATTTGCTGAGTATCTACTATCTGCCAGACACTGAATCTACAGAGGATTCAAATTGAAATGAGAAATTATTGTTGTTCTCCAGGTGCTTACAGTCACTAGTAAGAATCACAGCACATGCTCACTGTGGACAAAATGTTAGGTAAAATAAACTCCATGAAGACGAACACAGTGCTAGAAAAACCCAAAGAAAGGAATGATTAATACAGGCTGGCTTGGGGATGCCAATAGGATAGGATGAGGGTAAGGACAGGACAGTTCCCTATCCTAGAATTTCTAGGAGGTGAAAAATGGAAGCCCTTCAAAGTATGTTCAGAGAGAGAGGGAAATGAAGAGAAGCCCAGATGGTATCATCAGGATAAAAAGGCAGAGCAAAACGGTGTACCTCGAACATTGTTCACTGATTCATCATTTCACAAAACACATCCAGACCAGCAATTCAGTCATCAAGATTTATTCATTCTTGGAGATAATGAAGGCTTTAGTATCATCCCAAATAAACGTCTATCTCTACAGTCAATTTTGATCTCCTCCCAAAAGAAAGCAATGTTAATGCATTAATTTAAAGAAGTAAAGCTCCACTTTGATAGGCTTTTCTTTAGCAACCTATCATTTCTATGATTTTAGAAAAAAACTCACCAATGGACAGAATTAAGCTTTTCAGGTCTGTTGCTTTAAAGAAAAGTCAACATTTGTGAAAATTTTCAGAGTAGGTAACTAAAATATGAAAAGTTAATATGTCTGCATCATTTAAATCTCCCAAAACAAATTTGCAAGATTGCCTCTGACTATCACTATTTTATTCATTCACTAAGAGTCCAGATGACACAATTAGCTGGGTATTGACATTATGATAATAAAGAAATTAGTTAAGAAAGTCAAAATGTGATTTATTTAAGGAAAAAAATCAATATCAATGTGTAATGATCTTAAGTTCCAATGATATTATATGAAAAGAGCAATTAACATGCATTCATCTCCCTAGAAGATTTCAATTTCATATGTTTAGTTACTTGTGAGGAATAAAAGATAGGACACATTAAAGAGTGTTAAAATCTATAAGGCACCTTGAGAATGTGGGAAATGATCATCAATTAATGAATGTAATAGGTATTCAACAAATACCTTTTAAGGAGATACTAAAAAAACCTTGTGCCAGATGCTACAAAGCCTCCAACACAGGTAATTACCCCTGGTCTTGCAAAAGATTAACTATCTAGGAGGAAAGAGAATGTATAAATCTGGGCCTAATCCAGGCCTCTGAAGGTGGTAATAAAAGTAATAATATTATTGGTATTAACTACAGTAATTTTTCCATTTATTGCTAATTTCCTGTGTGTCACACACAGATATATTGAATTTCCCAGTAACATCAACACCAAAAAATAAGAATAAACCCCAAGTATCCCACTTTTTCTTGTTCATCTCTTGTGCATGCATTATCTACATTTATCTAACCCTTTCGAACCGTTTATATTTTTAACACGTGACCAGTAACAACTTCTACTTTTCATTACCTAGGCTTCCTTTGCAATCAATCAAATTTTCAATCAAATTTTTTCAAACTGTTAAATCTGCCTTGAGGTTAGATTAAAAAATGGCATGAAACAGCTCTAATTCTGAGGAGCTCATATTCATATGGTTCTAAATATGGGTAGGGTAGTTTCCTATTTCTGTCCAATTTCCTCCTATGTTATACTCAACACCTTCTTCAAGACCTCAGTGGGGTCTTGTTGATCACAGGAGCACAACGGAGCAGCAACTTTAGGGACTAGGCCATTGGTGATCCTCTAGTTCCTTCTATGGGTCTTAAATATTAGTGCTGAACCTGCCCCAGACTTGACTTTGTATTATTTTCTATTTGGCTAAATTTTCTCTCTCTATAACTTCCCAGAAAGTTCTTCACATATCCTGGTGTTCTCATCTTTGATTTTTTTTTTCTTTCATCGTTTGGGTTTTTACTTTTTGGAACAATTTGGCATCATCTGTAAATCTGAAGAGTCCAGATGCCTAAGGATAATATTTAAATTCTAAGATAAAATTCAATACCAGTTGGGATTCCCCAGACTTATAGACAGTTGTTTGTTTATGACCGTACTCTGTTTTCTGCCTTTTATCAATATATTGCTCCTTAACCAAGCCAAAATACTCTCAACACTGCCACGTACAGTTCTTCTTTGTAAAAATGTAGTAGTGGTTTTTGGAAATTCTAAAAAAAGTACATCAATTGCCCTTTTTCCCCAAGTCCAAAAAATAAGCTACAATATTAGTGAGCCGCAATATTTCTCCATAGAACCTTGGCTACATGTTTGTGCATTCACCCTGTGTTTATCTACGAACCCTGTCAGATTCCTAGGTAGGAATGAGAGAACTAGAAGTTCATCATAGTTCTTAGAGTCTTTTCCAGAGAGCTCCTTAAGAATAGAAATCTGCTATTCTGTAGGCACAATGATTTTTTCCAAGTAAATTACATATTTTGGCTATTGATAATGATTTACTCTTGAGTTCTGTTCATAATCTTAAGTAAAAAGGTCCATCTCCAGAGATTTATTTACAGCTGTTGGTCCTACAACAATAAAATGATTCAGTTGTGTTGGAAAGAGTCTTTGCTCCAGCAAGAACATATAGGGAGAAGCCATGTTCTGAGTAAAAGATAAGGTAACAGAACTACTCCAGAAAACCAACACAGTTGGTAGTCAGAGAGGACTCTTATCTGTAGAATTTTGGTAGACATATTTATGTATTTGAACAGACTTTCCCTCTCTGGAATGAAGTTATTTGGAGGACAAAATCCAATCCAATCCCAATAATATTCACTTAAAATACAAAATCGCAAATTCCGATGTCCAAAAAGCACTCCAGAGAAACAGCACCACCATCTATAGTTACCCTGAAAGAGAAAAATAGTTCCTGGGTCTAATTTGCGTGGCTACAAAGAAAGCTAAAGGTGAAATCAAAGCATTAAGATATTCCTGAATTTTTACCATTTCTTCTAACATTCTGGTGAAAACAAGAGCTTGCTTTTTATCTTGGTCACATCAAATTGATTCAACCACATTTTAAAATAAGTCATTTGGGGCTTCCCTGGTGGCGCAGTGGTTGAGAGTCTGCCTGCCGGTGCAGGGGACACGGGTTCCAGCCCTGGTCTGGGACGATCCCACATACCGCGGAGCAACTAGGCCTGTGAACCACAATTACTGAGCCTGCGCGTCTGGAGCCTGTGCTCTGCAACAAGAGAGGCCGCGATAGTGAGAGGCCCGCGCACCGCGATGAAGGGTGGCCCCCGCTTGCTGCAACTGGAGAAAGCCCTCACACAGAAACGAAGACCCAACACAGCCAATAAATAAATAAAATAAAATAAGTCATTTATCTACAAATACAGTGAAAGCCCAATACATAGCTAACCTTATCATTTTCCCAGTAGTATTTAGCTATAGAAAAAGAATTATCTAGAACAAACGCCAGAGAGTCCAAGTAGCTGAGATTAGAATTCTTTACTATTTCTAATCACTTCATGGTGCTATTTTACAATAAAAGTGACAACCAAGATGGGGTGAGGAATCTTTCACAGCAAAGATAATTTAAATACTTGTTTGATTATGTGACAGTTCAGCTTCCCCTCTGTTCCTCAGTTTGGCTGATTGTGTAGTTACCATGTGCCAGTTGTTTTGTGACTTTGTCAGAGAGGTATGTCAAGAAGATGACAAAGAAAGGACTGGCTTTTTGCAAATGTTTATGTTTCTTGCAAATCTAGTTAACATTTTTGGTTTTCTCTAAGAATTTAATTTTTCAGAATTGAACTTTAAGAACTGCCAAAATTTTTAGACATTTTTTCTTTCTTATTTATAGCTTATAAATTTCCTCTTTGGATTCTTGAATTACCAATGGGATATTATAAAAGCAAAATATTACAAGCATGATTCATGCCAAAATATTTTACAATTGTTTTAAAAGCAATCTATTTCTCTCTGAATTTCTGTAGAACCCATGCTACCATTCCAATGACAGATGAAAAATATTTCACAGTAAGATGTCAGTTTCAGAAAAGAGCATCTTAGACTCTTAGAAGTATCTTAGAATTACTTAGACAGTTTTATAGTTTTCACAGAAAAATATTCCATAATATTTATTTCTATTTTTATTGTCCTTCAGTTAACTCCATATGTAATCAGGTTTAAGTCATAAGGCACACTGAAAGCGGTTCTCAAAAACTTTTAGATGCAAAATATGTACTTATTAAACTTGTATTCAGCCAGTCCATATCACCAAGGTTTCTCCTTTTCTTTCTTACCCGTGCAGCCACCCACAAGATAAGTTTAAGCCTATACAGATCATTTCTCCATGACACTAATAAACATTCATACAACCTTTGGAAGAATAAAAGATAAGAGGCAGGACATATTCAAATTATTTCATTTGAAAGCAACTTAATTTTTAAGCTCATACATACTGCTCAGTTTCATTTACATGCCTGAAAAGAACAAGGCATCACAGAGAACTGTATACCCTGTTAGAGGACCAAAATAATAATAAAATATGAATAATGATTCCTTATCCAGTAATATGAAATATAATAATTCCTTTTTCTATGTAACTGGAGTAGCTCAGCATGTTACTGGTTAGGGCTTCCTTTGTTATCAAACTTGCTGAGAGTAAGAATAGAACACAGAGGGAGAAAATGGCCTGAGTGGATTCTAGAGAATTAAAGATGCTTTCTTGAGCCCAGGACTTGAGGCTAAAGTCTCAATAGAGTACTATTTAGCCTTAAAAAAGAAGGAAATCCTGCCTTTTGTGACAACATGGGTGAATCTGGAGGCCATTATGCCAACTAAAATAAGGCAGACACAGAAGGACAAATACTGCATGACACCATATATATCAGGAATATAAAACAGTCAAACTCATAAAAGCAGGGAGTAGAATAGTGGTTGCCAAGGGCTGGGAGATGGGGAAGTGGGGACATATTAGTCAAAGGGTACAACTTTCAGTTACACAAGATGTAAAAGTTATAGAGACCCCCTGTACAGCATAGTGCCTATAGTTAACAAACTGTATTGCATACTTTAAAATTTGCTAAAATGGTAGCTCTTATGTTAAATGTTCTTACCCAAAATTAATTAATTAAGGCAGAAGCAAATTTTACGGGATGATGGATATGCTTATGGCATGGATAGTGGTGATGGTTTCACCTGTTTATACTTATCTCCAAACTCGTCAAGTTGAATACATTAAATGTATATAGGTTTTTATTTTAATCATACCTCAATAAAGTAGTCAGAAAAAAAGACTTGAGGCTAGCCAAATCCACACATCATAAGGACTATTAAGTAACTCTTCTGACTATAAATTTTGCTCTTGCCAATTGGTGGCAAGCCATTTTTATGAGAGCATTTTAAAGGTGATCAATTCAGATGAAGAATGGAAATAAGTTGCAAAAGAACAGTAACAAAAAGATGCAACTCCTTCAGTATCGATGTGCTCGTGATGGAGAACGTCCTCAAGCTATTAAGACAAAAGACAGAAATATATGAAATGCAGGAATGGCTGACTTACAACCCCCAATTTATTTCTGACCATTTTAATGAAAACCTACACCATTTGTAAAGAACTGAGAAGAGCGTTCAGTTTTATTTCCTGCTGTGGCTTATCTGGAAACACAGTAACTTCCCAGTCAATCAATCCACTGAAGAAAATTAAACTCATACAATGGGTAAAGGCTTATTTCACCATGATCTAGAATAAGTGAAATACTGAATGTCCAGAATATGAAAACATTCAAATGCCCACCACTGATTTCATTTCTTGAACTTGAGGGGGTCCAGTCATATAACACCAATGGAACTGCCTAAGCTATCTCACAAGTTGAGAAGGCAATTCTGGGGAAAAACAATGTTGTGATTGGACATTGTCCTACCCAAGGACATCTCCTATCCCATAGTTCAAGGGATCAACATGGAGTGTTCATCCAAAGATTTTTCATCCTTTGTTGGGACCATGGAAACCAGGAGGCTGAAATTGACAACTCCAAAACCAAAATAATTAGAGAAGTCTTGGATGTTTAGCTGGAGGAAAGCATTTATCAGGAGGTGGGGAAAAATAAACAAACAAAAAATCTCCAAAGCCCAAACCACTGTTAGTTATATTATCTATGTAATAGCCATGATTCTGGGTTTGGATCTCAGATGTTGTGAGAGGATGGAATTGCATCATCATGTTCTCAATACAGCTGTTTTCACCTGAGGTAGATGTGAACATTACTTGGCCACCATGACATGTGTATTATATATGGGTGCTGCCTGGTAGAGCTGGATAGTTTCCATCCCTCCACATTAACTGTTAACATCCCTCAATCTTAGAGGTTGAGGAGGCTCTTGGCTTGGAGTAAAGGAACTAGAAGGAACTAGATTCTTCTTTATAGTCCCTTCTCCCTCCCACAAGCGAAACAAATGAATCAAAACAAAACCAAAACAAGAAAAAACCATTAGACAAACTGGGGTGGGCTTGATTGAGGCCAGACTGCAGAAAAAATAATCAGGGCCCTTGAAGGGAAACAGAAAGCTCTGCACAAACAGGTTGGCCACTGCACCCAGTAAAGAACAAGTGCTGGCCTGGAACCCAGTCTGGCCCTGCTGCCCTACTTAAGGCAGTACCTCTTAAACTTTAGAGTTAAAATTGTGATTTGGATTTAGTAGGTCTGGAGTGGGCCCAGATACTGTATTTCTAATAAATTCCCAGGTGATTCTGATACTATTGGTTCATGGACCATGCTTTGTTCATCAAGGCTTTAGGGAGCATAAATGGGTAACCTGAAAGAGCTAGGTTAACAGTATTTGAGACAGTTTTTCCCTTATGGAATGGTCCATGACAAAATAGACTCCTTTCCCCAACAATCACACTACCTTCCTCTCACACATTACATCACTCATCACAGTTGGTTTCTGATTGAAGTAAGGGCCTAAAGTTAGTAGATCCCTTGTTTCATTAGCAGCTCTGAAGTAGAACATGAAAAAGAGAAAGAAGAAGCACAAAGAGGCAGGAAAGTAAGCAGTGGGTAGCAAGTCAGGCCACAAAAGAACACAGGGATTAATCCCAAATCACCATAAGAAATAGCAGGAGAAGAAAATTACTAAAAAAGACCAAAAACTGCTAGTAAAGTAGATGGAGATTCAGACCATTATAATTTGGGGATATTAATACAAAGAGGTTGGTAAAATACTAGACATACAAATTAAATCCACAGCAAAGCATCTAATTGAACCTGTGAGGCAGAGAGCTCCTAAAAGTTTCTAGGAAACACTGAATGATAATTAGAAACTAATTACAGTAATATGAAAAATGTCATTGATATTCTCTTTATTTCACAGTTAACATTGTTCGTTTATGTTAATGAACATTAAAATAATATCAGGCACTTCATGGTTCAATCTCATTCTTACTTTTTAATTAAGACCTTAATATTGTCAATCAAGAGTTCTTCCAATACAATGCTATATTGGAATTGTATTGGAATTGTATGAGGCATTATTACTTGAAGAACTCAACCAAAATTTTAGATTTACCATTAGAGCAGGTAACTCTAACTTGAAGCTCAGCTTAAACTGATGGGCAATCCTTTTGCGTTCAGCCATTAAATTCCTGAATTAAAATGCCTCTGGATGGGCTATGCACTATTTAATTGACCACAGCTCCCAGTTCAGATGGGCAACTTAGTGAATTTATTTGTCTGGATTGTGAATGCATTTCAGTTTACAACCCCAGTATTGAAGTATTTTAAAGAGATAAGTTCTCTTTTTCATTGGTTGACAAAATATGAGTAGTTTTCATACTTGTGTTTAGAGGTAAAGTTAACTCTCTGAGTTATTGACGGCAAGGAGCTTAATACTTACTCGAGGATATAGGACATATAAAAAAATAACTATAAGGCAAGGTGGGGCATAACAACTACTAACAGGGAGGCAAAACAACAATAACAAGTCTTTTGAGAGAACAGAGAACAAAACTCAGGATAGTTTTCTTCAAAGAGGTCTCTGAGCTAGCTGCTGAAGAATGGACAGAATTTAATGGTCAGAATGACCTCGAAGTCTGGAAGTAGAATAGTGAGGAAGGAAGAGTATGGGAAAATATAGGGCATCATCAAGGAAGAACAAGAAACTGGAACAAAGTGGGACTGAAAGGCAGTAACAGGAAAAAGAGAATACGTTTTATTAGAGCAAAATGTCATGCTACTGCAGCTCTTGCCTGCTCCATTGCTTTCTCTCTTTCATCTGAGAGCAATGCAGCTATTAAACATCAACATCTGGGCCTACTTATTTGTGTTCTGGTCCTAATTATTACCATCGTACCAAGGCTGAAGGATTCCTGATCATTGGTCTTCTTTTGATCCTTGTTCACAAGAAAGCATCACACAACTCTTGTTCATGAATTCCATCAAGCACCCTCCCCTCCACATGCTCAGCACCAGCCTCCTTACTCTCCTTACTGGCTGCTAAGGCTTTGGTCTTTCTGGTCTGTCTCTTCTCTAAGTCGTGCCATCCAAGGACAGAGCACACCCGAGTCCCCAGAGCTTGGCCATTCACTGTCTCCTGGAGCCAGAGCACATATTTCTAACTTATTATTATCCATTTTCTCTAGGGCTTCTCTAGTCACTTTCAACCAAATCTGTGGGGTTTCCCTATTTCTAATAATAATTCCTATATCTCACAATCACCCAATTAAAAAACAAAAACCATTGGGTCATGTCATCTTATATCCTACATACCTAGTTATTCACCAAATCCTCATGCTTTTTCCTCTCTATTCCTCCACTCCCTGGCTATCAGATCCTTAGCATTCAAACTATTCCTACAAGAGCTTTATACCTATCACAGTGACAAGGACCCTTACTGAATACCAATTCACCCCAAGCACTTTCATCATAACATTCTCTGCAAAAATTGCAGGTGTCTCCATATTTTCTGTTATATCAGAATTAGATTCTTTGGTTGGCTTTCAAAGACCCTAGACCCTCCTTACTTGACCCAACTCTATTCGTTCCCGTCTATCCAACCTGTTCTCAGCAGTTTGGTCACTCCCAGTTCTGCATGTAGAATTGGTTGAGGTAGTGGTCTTGAGGTTGATATAATTCCTCATTTTTCAAACTCAGCTTATCACTGCTCTTCAGGAACCCTTTCTTGCCTCTTCATTGATTTTTGTCACCTTCCTAACTTTTGTATATAATCTACATCACACTGTTTCATACATCTATATTTTCATAGTTTCCTTTTTTTTCTGTTATTTCACGTTTGTTCATTATGTCTTTGCAACTAATTTTGGGTAAGGTCATGTTTTTTTTTTTTTTTTTTTTGCTGTTTTGATTTGTTTTACTATCAAGTATCCAACATGATATTGAACATGACATGAATTTTTATAAGTAATTATTGAATAATGAGTTAGAGAGAGCATCAATAGTAAATGGCTAGAATAGATTTTAAATAGTTATATGAAAAGTGCTGGAGAAAATAGTGTTACACTGAATGCAAACTTACCAGAGAAGACACTAGGTATCTTGGAAAGAAAGCTTTTGACGGTACGAATAGGAATTCCATTTTTTTCATCTTGCATGCGTGCTATGACGTCTTCCATCTAAATAACAATAATAAAATAATTAAAACGTTTTAAAAGTTGAACTTTTTGAGAAAAACCAGTCCTCATAAGAATTTTGTATACCTGTTTTGTCTAACTAAGAATAATGCCATATTCGTGTCTTTCTATACTTTGTCACATTAATATTTTCAGTTTGGTTAAAAGATGATTGAGAAAACAGAAAGAAAGGTGGCTATTTCAGAGTCCATTAAGCTTAAGAAGAATTTTGTGCTTGGAATATTGCCTCTCTCCTGGTTTCACATTCTTTGGTTATAAATGATCAGAAAACATTGTGATAACAAGATCCACACTTCCTTAATGCTATCTCTACTGAAGTCAGTGCAAAAGAAAATACAAGACTTAAAAGCATCAGTTTGGATTTCCTCTTCAAATAAGAGAGTTTATATGATTTGGTTTAACATAAACTTCCACAACCTGACTAGAAATACAGGACTGACTGCCAGCAACTGCTTCTTCTCTTGCCCAGGCATTTACTAAACTGATATATGAAATCTACATGCATGCACACACAGGTACAAAAGTAATAAAATGAATGTCACAACATAGCCTTTTGCTAATTTAGTACCTTCCAATGTATGTATCTTTCTTTCAATCTGATTAGTACATTCTCTCTTGTTTTTGAAAATTTTTCAGTTTTAAATGGCTTTGCTTTACCAAGTCTAATGTGGAACTTAGTTTTGAATAACATTCATTCAAATCACAGCTTCAGACTTTTGTATGTGCTTCTAAGCCTGTGGCACATATATACCCAAATATATACAAGTTGTATTGATAGTATGAAACTCAAAATCTATCATTTACTCACCTCACAAGCAGTTACTTATGACTGATTCTAGACCAGACTTACAGAGGGCACTATGGGTGTGAATACGAATATAATACACTTGCTGCCTTCAAAAAATTCAGTCAATATTGAAAACAATGGGTGAGTAGTGAAATTTGAGTAAGGTCTGTAGTTTAGTTAATAGTGTAGTACCAATATCAATTTCCCATTTTTGAAAATTATGTTATCATTATATAAGATGATGAAATTAGAGGAAGCTGAATAAAGGGCATACAGGGACTTCTCTGTATGATTTTTGCATCTTTTCTGTAAATCTGAAATTATTTCAAAATAAAAAGTTTTAAAAAATCACAGTCTAAATGTTGTATCAAGTAATCATCAATCAACACAGCTTCAGAACAGTTTTCAATGAAGAGATCTTATTTGCCTGGATAAGTATTTTCAGATTTATTAACATGAGAAACTAAGATGTGGGAAAATGGGTTTCAAATCTTCTCATTATCATTCATGACACTTGGAGCAAGCTAAGCAACTTCTCTAAGGTTTCGTTTCCTCATGTGTAAAATGTATATAATAATATTTATAACAACTATTCCACAACCTTTGTAGGGTTGGGTTGGGGTGGGAGGAGTACAGTATTTTATTAAATGATACAGCATATATAAAACACCACACACAGACAATAAATATTGGACTTCAGATGTCTACACACACCACACCCCTGATACTCCGAGCTGCATATTCTCTACTCCTCATGTTCCTTTTTCGTGTGGAGGGAGCACCATTAGCCTAATTCTCCTGCCTCTCTCTGTTCCCTAACTCACTCCACTCTGGGGAGCTGGGCTGACTTATCAGGTAAAAGAGTTGGGAATGAGAAATTGGCTTACAGAGCCCATCCCTTTCCTGTAGGGAAGCCCATATCCAAATCTGCTGATTTGGAGAGGCCTACCCCAGTGGGTGACTAGTCTGTTAAGGACTAGGTTTTAGGATTAAGTCTCCTGTGTTCACAAACACTCTTCAGTATAATAGCTTTGTCAGCAATCAAGGTGATACCGTGACCTCTAACTGCTTTACTCTTTGGCTGTGATATTCAGTGGGTTCAGAATTCAGCTAGGAAAGGAAGTCTGTTTTTTTTTAATCAGACCCCCCAAAGACCCCAACAATATTCAGTTCTTTACATGTAATAAAATATTTCATCCAATTATAGAAACATGAAAAAATATACACTTTTATGGCTTTTTATTTTGTTGTTGTTTGTCCTTCATTTACCTGACACAATGCTCAGAAATGAGGAATAAGCTGCTTTGCCTTGCCTAGTATCAGCCTGTAAACCCTTTTATGATCAGCTTAATGGTTTAAACTAGGCCAGCTTAGATGGACATGGAAACCTCTCTGACTCCCACTTTAATCACCTAAGCTCCCTGGATGTGACAATCATCACCTCTGGTTGGATGCTGAATTAAGGTCCATCTTTCAGTTCGTTGGATCCCAAAGTAGCAAGGTTAGGAATCTGGGAATTAAAAGTGACCTCTGTGGTTGTATTTTAAAATCTTCAATGTTCCTGAGCAATAAGTTCCACAGTAGAAAAAAATTTTAAACTCCATGTAAAAATAGGATTTGTGTTCTAGATTGAAAATGTGATCATCAAAATGTATTCAGCTGTTTTTATCTTAATTCAGATATGATTTACACATGAACCTTATCATGACATAGAATAAGCAAACAAAACAACAAAACAAAACAAAAACAAAGACCCAATACAATCTAGTTTTTAAAAGCAAAAATCAGTCACAAAGGCCACATATAAAAAACACATCATTCTAAACTCATTTAAGCATTCACTCAGAGACTATTTTTATAATAAGCAGGTTTTAACATGCTTGATCATCTGCTTTCCGACTATAAGCAATAGAAAATGGATGGGGAGAATGCTAAAAGCAGACAAACTAAAAAGCAAGCTACACAGCAAGATACTAAAAAAGTAACTCTAATAAATATTAAAACTCTTTAGGACAATTTAATTTAAGGCCAAAAGACTCAGATATCACGAGCATCCCAAAAGAAGATTATCTATCTATCTATCATCTATCTATCTATCTATCTATCTATCTATCTATCTATCTATCTATCTATCTATCTATCTTCATAAGGATGATATTGAGTTATACTGGGTCAGAATGTGTTTTCACACTCATTAGCCTGTTTCTGAAGGTGAGGAGACTTTGAGTGTGGGATAACATAACAGTGGACTATGGGCAGTAAAACGGGGCATGCCTTTGGTCACGGAGGCTCTCTCTCAGTCTTATTTAATTAACCCTTAAAATAAAAAGTTAGAAGCAGGTGATTTGTAAGATTTCTTCTAGCTACAACATTACTTAAGTCTGGAAATAATCATCAGTGTTCAGAACTGGGTAAGTTTTCTTACTTAAGTCAAAGAGTCAAATCTCAGTCAAAAACCGATGAGCTGATTAAATTGACCAGACCTTTTACAAATGCATTTGCTTCCAGCTGTCAACATATTTCAGTTTTAATCCAAACAGCAGAGTGATTATGAACATGTACTTAGGACTGTCAGATCTAAGTTTGATCCTGGCTGTGCTACCTGCAAGCTGTATGAACAGGTAAGTTACTTTATTACTCTAAGACTTAGTTTTCTCATTTTTTAATGGAAAAAAAGATAATAGTATACATATTATCAGGGGTGAAGATTAATGAAACAATACTATTTAAATGTTTATCATAATGCTGCCATGAGACACCATGGAGGCTTGCTAATGCTCAAACATCCGTTTCTTATTTTAGAGACTTTACAGTTTGGAGCTCTGCAAATCACCATTTCAGAAGCCAGCCATGAATACTATAGGATGGCAGGCAATATGTAGGAGAACTAGTTACTCAATCAAAAGTCAGTACTGACTGCCTAAAAATTGTGGCCAAGATGGAGGAGTAGGAAGACCCTGAGCCCACCTCCTCCAACGGGCACACCAAAATTACAACTATTTACAGAGCAGCTATTGATGAGAACAACCTGAAGACTAGCAGAAAAGATCTTCCACAACTAAAGATATAAAGAAGGAATCACAAAGAGAATGGTAGGAGAGGCGGAGACGTAGTATAGTCAAGACCCATACTCTCAGGTAAGCAACCAAAACTCCCAAGGAAGAGAATCTCAAATGAGAGGATAATTAAAATTGTACAGGTCCTCCTCAAGAAGCTAGGGGTCCAAGCCCCACATCAGGCTCCCTGGCCGGGGGTCCTGCACCAGGAAGATGAGCTCCCAGAATTCATCTTTGAAGGCCACTGGGGCTTGTTTTCAGGAGAGTCAAAGGGCTGTGGGAAATACAGACTCCACTCTTAAAGGTCACACACAAAATCTCACATGCTTGGAGACTCAGAGCAGAAGCAGTAATTTGAAAGTAGCCTGGGTCAGACCAATGTGCTGATCTTAGAGAGCCTCCCAGAGAGGCAGGAGGAAAGTAGGACTCATCCTGGGGAAATAGACACCAGTGGCAGCTATTTTGGGGAACTTGTTCTACCACAAGGACACTGGAGCTGGCAAGTGCCATTTTGGAGTCCTCCCTCTAGCTTATTAGCACCAGGACCAGACCCTCCAGTCAGCTGGTCGGCACTAGTCCTGGGACTGCCCCAGGCTCAGCAGGGGACACAGGAAGGCAGGCAGCAGCCATAGGCCCCAATGAACAACCCTTGCAGACCCAGGAACTGGCCCCACTCCCGAGGAGGCTCAATACTTGGCCCTGCCCACCAGTGGACTGTGCACTAGCCCCAGGAGCTGACCTTACCCACCAGTGAGGCAGCACCAGTCTCTAGACACCCTGGGATCCAGCCCAGCCCCAAGTGAACACCAGCTCCAAGACACAATGGGCCATGCAGCCAGCAGTCCAGGGATCTGGCCCCAACCCCAGGGGCCAACAGCAACCTCTGACGCCCAGGACCACAAAGTCAGCCACCTCATAACCTGGTCCCACCTAGCAGCAGTTGACAGTCTCTGGGCTATGCAGGGCCTGGCAACCAATTAGCCTGGAGCCAGTCACGCCTACAAGTATGCCCACACTAGTTGGCCCTACCACAACAGAAGGGCCCATGAAGCCCACATACAAGGCACCTCTAGAGCATACAGTTCTGGTGAACAAAGGACAGTGTGCTGCTGGACCCCATATGACATCTCAAGCATAAGGCCACATTTCCAAGATTGAGAAATGTAACTGACCTTCCTAATACACAGAAATAAAAACTGGGAATCAGGCAAAATGAAATGACAGAAGAATATTTTTGAAACAAAAAAACAACATAAAGCCCAGAAGAAGAGTTAAGCAAAGTGGAGATAAGTAATCTACCCAATAAACTGTTCATGATAATAATCATAAAGATGCTCAGAGAACTTGGGAGAAAAATGGGTAAACACAGTGAGAAGTTTAACAAAGATTTAGAAAATATAAAGAAGAACAAAACAAAGCTAAAGAATACAAAAACTAAAGTAAACAATACACTGGAAGGAATCAAAAGTAGACCAGATGACACAGAGGAATGGGTCAGTGAACTGGAAGAGAGTAGTGCAAGTCACCTAAGCTGAAAGGAAAAAAAAAAAAAATTAGGACAGCTTAAGAAACCACTGGCAAAAATCAAGCATACTGATATTAGCATTATAGGGATCACAGAAGGAGAAAAAAGAGAGAGAAAGGAGCAGAGAACATATTTGAAGACACGATAGCTGAAAATTAACTAACCTGGGAAAGAAGACAGAAATCCATTATCAGGAAAGACAGAGTCCAAAACAAAATCAACCCAAAGAGGACCATACCAAGACACACAGTAATTAAAAGGGCAAAAATTAAAAATAAAGAGAGAATATTAAAAACAGCAAGGAAAAAACAACCAGTTACATACAAGGGAACTGCCATAAGACAATCAGCTGACTTTGCAGTGGAAACTCTGCAGGCCAGAAGTGATGGCATGATATATTTAAAGTGATGAAAGGAAAAGACCTATAACTGAGAATCATCTACCCAGAAGGCTATCATTCTGATTTTAAGGAGAAATAAAGACTTTTACAGACAAGCAAAAGCTAAATGAGTTTAGCCCCACTAAACTGACTCTAAAAGAAATGCTAAAGGAACACATCTAAGCAGGAAATAAAAGACTACAACTAAAAGCATGAAAATTATGAAAAGAAAAATCTCATTGGTAAAAGCAAATATTCAATAAAGATGGGAGATCAACCATTATAAAGCCAGCAGGAAGGTGAAAAGACAAAAGCAATAAAATCATCTATGTCCACAATAAGTAGTAAAAGGATACATAAAACAAAAATAATGTAAAATAGGATGTCAAAAATCATTAAATGTGGGGGGGGGGGGTGCTGTAAAAACTCAAGGTTGGTAAAATGTGTTTGACCTTAAGAGATCATCAACTCAATCACATATATGAACAGCTTGCTATATACAAATGACCTGGTAAAGACAAACCAAAAATCTATAATAGATACACACGCACAATAAGAGAAAGGAATCCAAACATAACACTAAACATAGTAATTAAATCAGAAGGGAAGACAGCAAAAGAAGGGAAAAAAAGACTACAAAAACAACCCAATAACAATTGACAAAATGGTAATAAGTACACACCTAAAAATAATTACTTTAAATGTAAATGAACTAAATGCTCCATTCAAAAGACACAGAGTGGCTGAATGGATACAAAACAAGACCCATATACATACATACATATACACTGCCCACAAGAAACTCACATCAGATCTAAAGACATAGACAGAGTCAAAGTGAGAGGATGGAAAAAGGTATTCCATGAAAACTGAAAGGTAAAGAAAGTTGGAGTAGCAGTGATTATATTAGACAAAATAGACTTTAAAACAAACACTGTAACAAGAGACAAAGAAGGACATTGCATAATGATAAAGGCATCAATCCAAGAAGATATAACGACTGTAAATGTGTATGTTCCCAACATAGGACCTCCTCAATACATAAAGCAAATAGTAACAGACATAAAGGAAGAAATTGACAGTAACACAATAATATTAGGGGACTTTAAACCCCACTTACATCAATGGACAGTTTATCCAGACAGAAAATCAAGAAGGAAACACTGGCCTTAAATGGCACCTTAGACAAAATAGAGTTAATAGATAAATAAAGAAAATTCCATCCAGAGGCAACATAATGCACATTTTTTCAAGTGTATAAGAAACATTCTCCAGGACAGATCACATGCTGGGCCACAGAACAAGTCTCAGTAAGTTTAAGAATATTAAAATCATATCAAGCATTTTTTCTGACCACACCATTATGATACTAGACAGCAACTACAAAAAACCAATCAAATAAAAAAGTTAAGACTGCAAAAAACATGAATACATGGAGGCTAAACAATATGCTACTGAACAACCAATGAGTCACTTAAGAAATCGAAGGGGAAATTTGAAAAATACCTGGAGACAAAAAAATAAAATAAAAATAAAAACACAATGATCCAAAACCTATGGTTTGGAGAAAGAAGTTCTAAGAGGGAAATTTATAGTAATACAAGCCTACCTCAGGAAACAAGAAAAATCTGAAATAAACAACATAAACTTATAACTAAAGGAACTGGAAAAAGAAGAAAACAAAACCCAAAGTTAATAAAAGAAAAGAAATAATAAAATTCAGAGTGGAAATAAATGAAATAGAGACTAAGAAAATAAAAGGTAGAGAAAAGGTTGATGAAACTAAGCACTGGTCCTTTGAAAAGATAAACAAAATCGATAAAACTTTAGCCAGACTCATGAGAAAAAAAAGAGGGCCCAAATAAATAAAACCATAAATGAAAAAGAAGTTATTACAACTGACACCACAGGGAAAAAAAATGATCATAAGAGAAAACTATGAAAAATTGTATGCCAATAAATGGACAACCTAGAAGGAATGGACAAATTCCTAGAAGTGTGCAATCTCACAAGACCGAGTCTGGAATAAATAGAAAATATAAGCAGACCAAATACTAGTACAGAAATTGAATCAGTAATCTAAAAAATCCCAAAACACAAAAGTCCAGGACAAGATAGCTTCAAAAGTGAATTCTACCAAACATTTAAAGAAGAGTTAACACCTATCCTTCTCCAACTACTCCAAAAAATTGCAGTGGAAGAAATGCTTCAAAAATCATTCTCTGAGACCAGCATCACTCCGATAACAAAACCAGACAAAGATACCACAAAAATATAAAATTACAGGCCAATATCACTGATAAAACACAGATGCAAAAATCCACAATATATTAAGACACAGAATTAAATTCAATAATACATTAACAACATCATACATCATGATCAAGTGAAATATATCCCAAGGTATCAAGAATGGTACAAAATCTGCAAATTAATCAATGTGATATACCACATTAACAAATTAAAGAATAAAAATTATATGATTATCTCAACCGATGCAGAAAAAGCTTTTGACAAAATTCAATATCCCTTTATGATAAAAAAAAAAAAACACTCGACAAAGTGGGTATAGAGGGAACAAACCTCAACATAATAAAAACCATATATGACAAACCCACAGCTAACATCATACTCAAGGGTGAAAATGTGAACTTCTTTCCTGTAAGATCACAAACAAGAAAAGAATGTGAACTCTCACCAATTCTATTCACCATAGTATTGGAAGTCCTAGCCACAGCAGTCAGACAAGAAAAAAGAGGCATTCTAACTGGAAAAGAAGTAAAACTGTTATTGTTTTCAGAGAACAGGATACTATATATAGAAAATACTAAAGATGCCATGAAAAAACAATTAGAACTCATCAATGAATTGAGTAAAATTGCAGAATTTAAAATAAACATATAGAAATCTATTGCATTTCTATAAATTTACAACAAACTATCAGAGAGAGAAATTAAGAAAACTATCCCATTTACAATTGCAGCAGAATAAAAAAATACCTCCGAATAAATCTAAGAAGGTAAAAGACCAGTAATCGTAAAAACCGTAAGATGCTGATGAAAGAAAATAAAACACAAACAGATGGAAAGATATACCATGGTCTTAGACTGGAAGAACTAATATTGCTAAAATGACTATACTATCCAAATCAATCTATAGCTTCAATGCAACCCCTATCAAAATACATAGTGCATTTTTTTCCCCAAGATCATTGTTCTGATGCTCTCTCTGCCCAGTGGTCTGAATGTTTCCATCTGCTTCTTTTTTTTTTTTTTTGGTCATCAATTTTATACACATCAGTGTATACATGTCAATCTCAATCTCCCAATTCATCCCACACCCACACCCACCCCTCACTGCTTTCACCCCTTGGTGTCCATAAGTTTGTTCTCTACATCTGTGTCTCAATTTCTGCCCTGCAAACTGGTTCATCTCTACCATTTTTCTAGGTTCCACATATATGCATTAATATACAATATTTGTTTTTCTCTTTCTGACTTACTTCACTCTGTATGACAGGCTCTAGATCCATCCATGTCTCTACAAATGACCCAATTACGTTCCTATTTATGGCTGAGTAATATTCCATTGTATATATGTACCACATCTTCTTTATCCATTCATCTGTCGACAGGCATTTAGGTTGCTTCCATGACCTGGCTATTGTAAATAGTGCTGCAATGAACATTGGGGTGTGTGTGTCTTTTTGAATTATGGTTTTCTCTGGGTATATGCCCAGTAGTGGGATTGCTGGATCATATGGTAATTCTATTTTTAGTTTTTTAAGGAACCTCCATACTGTTCTCCATAGTGGCTGTATCAATTTACATTCCCACCAATAGTGCAAGAGGGTTCCCTTTTCTCCACACCCTCTCCAGCATTTGATGTTTGTAGATTTTCTGATGATGCCCATTCTAACTGGTGTGAGGTGACACATCATTGTAGTTCTGATTTGCATTTCTCTAATAATTAGTGATGTTGAGCATCTTTTCATGTGCTTCTTGGTCATCTGTATGTCTTCTTTGGAGAAATGTCTGTTTAGGCCTTCTGCCCATTTTTGGACTGGTTGTTTGTATTTTTAATATTGAGCAGCATGAGCTGTTTATATATTTTGGAGATTAATCCTTTGTCCGTTGACTCGTTTGCAAATATTTTCTCCCATTCTGAGGGTTGTCTTTTCGTCTTGTTTACAGTTTCCTTTGCTGTTCAAAAGCTTTTAAGTTTCATTAGGTCCCATTTGTTTATTTTTGTTTCTATTTCCATTACTCTAGGAGGTGGATCAAAAAAGATCTTGCTGTGATTTATGTCCAAAGAGTGTTCTTCCTATGTTTTCCTCTAAGAGTTTTATAGTGTCCGGTCTTACATTTAGGTCTTGAATCTATTTTGAGTTTAATTTTGTCTATGGTGTTACAGAGTGTTCTAATTTCATTCTTTTACATGCAGCTGTCCAGTTTTCCCAGCACCACTTATTGAAGAGACTGCCTTTTCTCCATTGTATAACCCTGCCTCCTTTGTCATAGATTAGTTGACCATAGGTGCGTGGGTTTATATCTGAGTTTTCAATCTTGTTCCATTGATCTGTATTTCTGTTTTTGTGCCAGTACCATATTGTCTTGATTGCTGTAGCTTTGTAGTATAGTCTGAAGTCAGGGAGCCTGATTCCTCCAGCTCTGCTTTTTTCCCTCAAGAATGCTTTGGCTATTCAGGGTCTTTTGTGTCTCCATACCATACAAATTTTAAGATTTTTTGTTCTAGTTCTGTAAAAAATGCCATTGGTAATTTGGTAGGGATTGCATTGAATCTGTAGATTGCGTTGGGCAGTATAGTCATTTTCACAATATTGATTCTTCCAATCCAAGAACATGGTATATCTCTCCATCTGTTTGTATCAAATTTAATTTCTTTCATCAGTGTCTTATAGTTCTCTGCATACAGGTCTTTTGTCTCCCTAGGCAGGTTTATTCCAAGGTACTTTATTCTTTTTGTTGCAATGGTAAATGGGAGTGTTTCCTTAATTTCTCTTTCAGATTTTTCATCCATAGTATATAGGAATGCAAGAAATTTCTCTGCATTAATTTTGTATCCTGCAACTGTACCAAATTCATTGATTAGCTCTAGTAGTTTACTGGTGGCATCTTTAGGATTCTCTTAGTATCATGTCATCTGCAAACAATGACAGTTTTACTTCTTTTCCAATTTGGATTCCTTTTATTTCTTTTTCTTCTCTGATTGCCATGGCTAGGACTTCCAAAACTATGTTGAATCATAGTGGTGAGAGTGGATATCCTTTTCTTGTTCCTGATCTTAGAGGAAATGCTTTGTTTTTCACCATTGAGAATGATGTTTGCTGTGGGTTTGTCGTATATGGCCTTTATTATGTTGAGGTAGGTTCGCTCTATCCCCACTTTCTGGAGAGTTTTTATCATAAATGGGTGTTGAATTTTTGTCAAAAGCTTTTTCTGCATCTATTGAGATGATCATATGGTTTTTATTGTTCAATTTCTTAATATGGTGTATCACATTGATTGATTTGCATATATTGAAGAATCCTTGCATCCCTGGGATAAATCCCACGTGATCATGGTGTATGATCCTTTTAATGTGTTGTTGAATTCTGTTTGCTAGTATTTTGTTGAGGATTTTTGCATCTATATTCTTCAGAGAGTAATTTTCTTTTTTTGTAGTATCTTTGTCTGGTTTTGGTATCAGGATGATGGTGGCTTCATTGAATGAGTGTGGGAATGTTCCTTCCTCTGCAATTTTTTGGAAGAGTTTGTGAAGGATGGGTGTTAGCTCTTCTCTAAATGTTTGACAGAATTCACGTGTGAAGGCTTCTGGTCCTGGACTTTTGTTTGTTGGAAGATTTTTAATCACAGTTTCAATTTCATTACTTGTGATTGGTCTGTTCATATTTTTTATTTCTTCCTGGTTCAGTCTTGGAAGGTTATACCTTTCCAAGAATTAGTCCGTTTCTTCCAGGTTGTCCATTTTATTGGCATAGAGTTACTTTTAGTAGTCTCTTAGGATGCTTTGTATTTCTGCGGTGTCTGTTGTAACTTCTCTTTTTTCATTTCTAATTTTATTGATTTGAGTCCTCTCCCACTTTTTCTTGATGAGTCTGGCTAATGGTTTATCAATTTTATCTTATCAAAGAACCAGCTTTTAGTTTTATTGATCTTTGCTATTGTTTTCTTTGTTTCTATTTATTTCTGCTCTGATCTTTATGATTTCTTTCCTTCTGCTAACTTTGGGTTTTGTTTTTTCTTTCTCTAGTTCCTTTAGGTATAAGGTTAGGTTGTTTAATTGAGATTTTTCTTCTTTCTTGAGGTAGGCTTGTATAGCTATAATCTTCCCTCTTAGAACTGCTTTTGCTGCATCCCATAGGTTTTGGATCGTTGTGTTTTCATTGTCATTTGTCTCTAGGTATTTTTTGATTTCCTCTTTGATTTCTTCAGTGATCTCTTGGTTATTTAGTAACGTATTGTTTAGCCTCCATGTGTTTGTGTTTTTATGTTTTCTTCCCTGTAATTCATTTCTAATCTCACAACATTGTGGTCAGAAAAGATTCCTGATATGATTTCAATTTTCTTAAGTTTACTGAGGCTTGATTTGTGACCCAAGATGTGATCTATCCTGGAGAATGTTCCGTGCGCACTTGAGAAGAAAGTGTAATCTGCTGTTTTTGGATGGAATGTCCCATAAATATCAATTAAGTCTAACTGCTCTATTGTGTCATTTAAAGCTTGTGTTTCCGTATTAATTTTCTGTTTGGATGATCTGTCCATTGGTGTAAGTGAGGTGTTAAAGTCCCCCACTATTATTGTGTTACTGTCAATTTCCTCTTTTAGAGCTTTTAGCAGTTGCCTTATGTATTGATGTGCTCCTATGTTGGGTGCATATATATTTATAATTGGTATATTTTCTTCTTGGATTGATCCCTTGATCATTACGTAGTATCCTTCCTTGTCTCTTGTAACATTCTTTAAAGTCTATTTTACCTGATATGAGTATTGCTACTCCAGCTTTCTTTTGATTTCCATTTGCATGGAATATCTTTTTCATCCCCTCACTTTCAGTCTGTATGTGTCCCTAGGTCTGAAGTGGGTCTCTTGTAGACAGCATATATATGGGTCTTGTTTTTGTATCCATTCAGCAAGCCTGTGTCTTTTGGTTGGAGCATTTAATCCATTCACGTTTAAGGTAATTGTCGATATGTATGTTCCTATTACCATTTTCTTAATTGTTTTGGGTTTGTTTTTGTAGGTCCTTTTCTTCTCTTGTGTTTCCCACTTAGAGAAGTTCCTTTAGCATTTGTTGTAGAGCTGGTTTGGTGGTGCTGAATTCTCTTAGCTTTTGCTTGTCTGTAGAGCTTTTGATTTCTCCATCGAATCTGAATGAGATCCTTGCTGGGTTGAGTAATCTTGGTTGTAGATTCTTCCCTTTCATCACTTTAAGTATATTATGTCACTCCCTTCTGGCTTGTAGAGTTTCTGCTGAGACATCAGCTGTTAACCTTATGGGAGTTCCTTTATATGTTACTTGTTGTTTTTCCCTTGCTGTTTTCAATAATTTTTTTCTGTCTTTAATTTTGCCAATTTGATTACTATGTGTCTCAGTGTGTTTCTCCTTGGGTTTATACTGTATGGGACTCTCTGCGCTTCCTGGACTTGGGTGGTTATTTCCTTTCCCATGTTAGGGAAGTTTTTGACTATAATCTCTTCAAATATTTTCTTGAGTCCTTTCTCTCTCTTCTCCCCTTCTGGGACCTCTGTAATGCGAATGTTGCGTTTAATGTCATCCCAGAGGTCTCTTAGGCTGTCTTCATTTCTTTTCATTTTTTTTCTTTATTCTGTTTCACAACAGTGAATTCTACCATTCTGTCTTCCAGGTCACTTATCCGTTCTTCGGCCTCAGTTATTCTGCTATTGATTTCTTCTAGTGTAATTTTCATTTCAGTTATTGTATTGTTCATCTCTGTGTGTTTGTTCTTTAATTCTTCTAGGTCTTTGTTAAACATTTCTTGCATCTTCTCGATCTTTGCCTCCATTGTTTTTCTGAGGTCCTGGATCTTCTTCACTGTCATTATTCTGAATTCTTTTTCTGGAAGGTTGCCTATCTCCAGTTCATTTAGTTGTTTTTCTGGGGTTTTATCTTGTTCCTGCATCTGGTACATTGCCCTCTGCCTTTTCATCTTGTGTATCTTTCTGTGAATGTGGTTTTTGTTCCACAGGCTGCAAGACTGTAGTTCTTCTTGTTTCTGCTGTCTGCCCTCTGGTGGATATATTGCATTTTTCACAGAACTAGAACAAATAATTCTAACATTTGTATGGAAACACAAAGACCCCCAAAAGCCAAAACAAGCTTTAGAAAGGAGAACAAAGCTGAAGGTAGCACATTTCCTGACTTCAAACTATACTAAATAATTACAGGCATCGAAACAGTATGTTGCTGGCACAAATACCAGTCACATAGATCACTAGAACAGAATAGAGAGCATAGAAATGAACCCTCACTTATATGGGCAATTAATCTACGGAAAAGGACGCAAGAATATACAGTGGGGAAAAGACAGCCTTTTTAATAAATGGTGTTGGGAAAACTGGACAGTTAAATGCAAAAGAATCAAACTGGACTACTCTCACATGAAGCATAAAAATAAATTCAAAATGGATTAAAAATTTAAATGAAACACCTAAAACCATAGTACTTCTAGAGGAAAACACAGGCCATAAGCTCTTTGCCATCAGTGTTAGTTATAGTTTTATTAAGTATGTCTTATCTGGCAAGGGAAACAAAAGCAAAAATAAACAAAGGGGACTACATCAAAGTAAAGAGCTTTTGCACAGCAAAGGAAATTATTAACAAAACAAAAAGGCCACTTACTTAATGGGAGAATGCATTTGAAGTGATATATCTGATAAGGAGTTAATATTAAAAATATAAAAATAACTCATACAGTTCAACATCAAAAAAATAAACAACCTATTTGGGACTTTCCTGGCAGCACAGCGGATAAGACTCTGTGCTCCCAATGCAGGGGGCATGGATCCCCGGTCAGGGAACTGGTCCCACATGCATGCTGCAACTAAAAGTTCATGTCCCACAACTAAGGAGCCCATGTGCTGCAACTAAGGAGCTGGAGAGCTGCAACTGAGGAGCCTGTAATCTGCAACTAAAGAGTCTGCCTGCTGCAACTAAGACCTGGTGCAAATTAATTAATTAATTAATTAAAATAAACAATCCATTTTAAAAAATGGGTAGAGAACCTGGATAGACATTTTTCCAAAGCAGACATATAGATGGCATATGAAAAGATACTCAACATTGTTAATCATCAGAGAAATGCAAATTAAAACCATGATGATAATATCATCTCACACATTTAGAATGGCTATCATCAAAAAGACCACAAATAACAAATGTTGGCCAGGATATAAGGAAAAGGGAATCCTTGTACACTGTTGGTGGGATTGTAAATGGGGCGGCCACTATGCATAAAAGTCTGGAGATGCTTCAAAACACTAAAAATAGAGCTACCATATGATCCAGCATATCCACTCCTGGGCGTATATCCAAAAAACACAAAAACAGTAATTTAAAAAGATACATGCACTGCAATATACATAGCAGCCTTATTTATAAAACCAAGAAATTGAAGCAACCTAAGAGTCCATCAAAAAATGAATAATAAAAGAAGATGTGAGATACCCACACACACACACACAACAACAACAACAACAAAAAATCAACACAATGGTATACTACTCAGCCATAAAAAAGAATGAAATTCTGCCATTTGCAACAACATGGTTAGATCCTGGAAGGTATTATGCTTAGTGAAATGATTCAGACAGACAGGGACAAATACTGTTATATTATCACTTATATGTGGACTCTACATATTAAAACAAACGAATGAATATAGTAAAACAGAAACAGCCTCACTGGTATAGAAAAAAAACTGTTGGTTACTATTTGGGAGAGGTAGGAGGGAAGAGGCAGGTTGGGGTAGGGGACCAGGAAGTAAAAACTACTATGTATAAAATGGATAGTCTACAGGGAAATATAGCCATTATTTTGTGGCGAATTTAAATAGAGTATAATCTATAAAAATTTTGAAGTGCCATGTTGTGCACCTGAAACTAATATGATGTTGTAAATGAACTACACTGCCATTAAAAAAAGATCTGGATGAATTTATGAATGACAGAGATAAAAATGGCTACAGAGGGAAGATGGAATATAATTTAGGAGACATCAGATTCATTTTGGAGTGCATGTTAAAATATAAATGTTATTTAAGTTATAATTTACTTTCACCACAAAGTTATTTACAAACTATAAAACGCACTTAAGTCTATCCATCCACATCTCATAAACAGCTGTATTTGTGACCAAGAATGTCATTAATATATTGTACTGAAGTTTAACATTCATGTTTAAATAGAAAAAAAGACAATAAAATCCTGAATTTATTTTACTCCTGCCTTTCTTCCTCTCAGCCTAATTAAAAATTTCTTATATCATCAAGCCTAGATAAGTCATATCTTTGACTAGGGATTAAGGTGAGTAGCAGTACAGAAATCCACCTAATAAAAGTAAACACAGGAATACTGATGCCATGTTTTATCATTTAATGAAAGATATCATCATGCATTCATTATTTCTACTTTAAGTATCTACAGAGATTCTTAAAGAATGTTCTAAAAGTTCTTCTTACAAGGTCTCATCATTACAAAATTTCCATAACAACGTTTGGCATAATGTGGAAACAATGTCAGGAACAGTGGAACTGAACAAAGGAGGCAAAAAGTCAGGCAACACTATCACAATTAATTTGAACATATAAAGATCCAGAGTTAGCAAAGTGTCTAGAGGTAAGAGAGGATGCTATTCAGTCTGGGCCAAGGGTGAAATAACAAAACGGGGCTAAGTTTAATACTCAGCTACGTGGCATATTAGTTAAATAATCCTGAGGAAGTCACCTATTTTTAAGCCTTTGTGTCCTTATTCATTAAATGGAGATAATGTTACTTACCTCTCATATTCAATGAGATATATATGTAAAGCAATGTTTCAAAAACTATTAAGTACTATTATGAATATTGCCCTTAAGTCATACTTCCCAGGGTCTTCTTAAGTGAAGTGGAATCCTGATTTCAGAATATAAAGCATTATGTGGTAAAGTAACAAGTAGTTAAGATAGCAAGAGCTGGTCCTTTTGATCAATCTCACACTAACTTTCTTTGTTCTTTCTGTCCCCTTAGCCTGGCTAGAGCTATAAATATAAGGTTAAGTTCTCTGAATCCCATCACTATCAGGAAGGCTTCAGATACAGAAAACAGTCAAGAGATTTAAGACCAGAAGGGAAGGTGCACTGAGTAAGAAATTTAAGAGACAAGTGTCCTTGCAGCATTGATCAAGGTAGAAAAACTTTCTGAGTTAGGGAGACAAGAAAAGATCTGTGTTCACCCTGTGTTGCACTGTTTCCCAACCTGGAAGCAACAGGAAGCTCTTTGCCGATCTGTATGCTTGAAGACCTAGAATTTGAACATTCTTGCCAGGGCCCAGGAGTCAGAGCTGTGAGATCCTTTCCAAGGACTAGAAAAAGAGGTTTGTCCAGTGGTTTCATTGATGTATAGATTCCCCTAGGTTGGACTATTCTTTCATAAAAATGCAAAGGACAATGCCAAATGAAATAATACCCTACCCAGCCTCCTTTCCCATAAGAGACTCCATAAGAGAATTAAGCCCTTCAGAATATGATGTTAGTGATTATCTTCTCAATTCTCTCAAAGTTGGTAGTGGACTAGCGGTATTCTGAAGTTAATTTATCACATAAAATGGAACCCTCAGGCAATTAGGGTTTAATATTCTCAGAAAATCCTGGTTGAGAGTGCTGGTCCAGACAGGACCTAATTGTCAGTGCATGGAGTGTTATTTTTGGAGCCACAAGCAATAGCTGTATTCTGTTTCCACTGAGAGGAAACATGAGGGCTTTGGATTAAGTGTGGGCAGAAGGGCTAAAAACACCTATTTTAATGATGTGATATCAATATATATTACTTAAGTAATTTACTTTATGACAACTTCTTTTGTAAAATGGATGCTCAGAGATATCTCTGAAATGATTTCAATATTGTTTTAGCAAGTGTAATCAAAATAATGACCTGTGGTCATCACCACCGTATATATGATTACTGCTTAGCCTAGGTTAATCCAGCCTGCTTAGTGTAAGAATTAATACCCTGTCTGTGGCTCCCATTTAAAACAATTTTTTAAAGGATTATAACCTGAAGACAAGACAAAAGCACTTTAAAAGGACAAAAGTATAATCATGCCAATGATGAAGGATTACCTACTTCAGATACACACACTAAAAATAAAGATACGATGATTTGGCTATCTGCCTTACGTTTCATGTTTTTCAGAGTTATAAACTGGTTTTTGCTGCTGCTGATCCTGACCTTTTTCTCTATGGGAAATTCCTTGGTTTCCTTATTTCACAGATTGATTTTTAAATTTCAATTTCTTAGAATTCTTTTGAGATCAATGCGTAAATTGTAGAAGGCAAAAGGGAAAAACGAAACTCCTCCTTTAACTCTACCTTTCCTGGTGCTGACAATTCAAGGCACTACAAAGCTAATATCTATTTTATTTTTTCAAAAGCATTTGAACAGCCATATTGATCTTTCCAGGCTACTGAACAGTTAGGTCTAAATAAGGAAAAATTCATTGTGACTTTTCTGATTCACCCTTTACATGTAGAAGGCTGGAGATGGGGATTTGGCAAAAATCACCTCCCTCTTACTGATCTGTCTACAAAAAAAGTTCTCTGCACCAAGTTTAGTGCAACTATTCACTCATTCTACTCTACTCTTAAAAGAGAAATTAGGATGCATAATGATTGAGTTTATACAAAATCCCTAAGCAAAGTAGGTCCAAACCTAGATATACAAATGTATAACTTCTCATCCAATAACCGTGTCTTTTATCTCCCCCACAATTTTGTTTTCCTCATGAAAACAAAATTCTCATGCCAAGGAAATCAGAACCCTTGGCTGCCTTCTTCTTGACAACAATACTCAATAATTTTATGAGAAAAAAATAAAGTCAAATAAGGAGTTTGCCTTACTTACTGCTAGAACGCCTATATCTATTATTTTATAGTTAAAACATGGATGTCAGGTATAATTTCACTTATATGTGGAATTTAAAAAACAAAACAAATCAACAAACATAACAAAACAGAAATAGAATTGTAGATACAGAGAACAAATACGTGGTTGCTAGAGTGAAGTGGGGTAGAGGGAAAAAAGAAATAGGTGAGGGGATAAAGACTTAAAAACTTCCAGTTGCAAAACAAATGAGTCATGGGTATGAAATGTACAGTGTGGGACATATAGTCAATAACTATATAATATTTTTGCACAGTGACATATCATAACTAGGCTTACCATGGTGATCATTTTGAAATGTACAGTAATATTGAATCATTATGTTGTGTAACAGGAATTAAAAGTGTTCTAGGGCAATTTTATTGCAAAAACAAACAGAAAAACTCATAGAAAAAGAGATCAGATTTGTGGTTACCAAAGCGGGGTAGGGAGAGGGAGGGACTGAACGAAGGCAGTCAAAAGGCACAAACTTCCAGTTATAAGAAAAATAAGAGCTACGAATGTGATGTACAACACAACAAACATAATTAAAACTCCTGTAATGAAGCTGTTAAGTGAGTAAATCCTAAGAGCTTTCATCGAGAAGAAAATTTTTTCTTTGTCTTTAATTTTGTATCTATATGAGATGATAGATGTTTACTAAACTGATTGTGATAATCGTTTCATATGTATATATGTCAAAAAAATGATGTTGTAGGAGATCAACCAAGATGGCCAAGTAAGAGGACATGGAGCTCATTTCTCCCCAAAAATATATCAAAAATACACCTACATGTGGAACAATTCTCACTAACCAGAAAACTAGCAGAAGGACTCCACTACAACCATGGCTGTAAGAAAGATACACACATAATCAGGCAGAAAGGGAAGAAAAGTGATCAGCTTGGGACCTGTGCCCCTGGGAGGGGGCTCAGAGGAAAAGGGAGAATACACAGACAGACATTCACCTTGGGGAGTGAGCAGTGAGAGCTACAGATTAGACACCCTAGTCCTGGGGTCCTATGTGGGGGAGGTGAGCCCCACTGGCTGTATGGAGGACTGCTGGGACAATGGGGCATTAGGAAGCCTGGACTCTGCTCATAAAGAGCATGCAATGTTTTTTGGGGTCTGCTCTAGCAACTGCCAAAGTATCCTGCCACTGCCTCGGTTTGCACCTCAGCCCCAGGCAAGTAAACACTCCAGCCTTACTTACTCTATCTCACAACGTGGCCCTGAATCTGGAGATGAGAAGACTCAACCCCAGGATGCACAAACAAGCCAGTCCAGGAGCAGAGAATGGGCAGGTCTGTGGCACCCATTTGGGGCACTTACTCAAGCAGCATATCAGAAGCAGCCCAGATCTCTGACAGCACTGGTCAACCACAGCTCACATCCCGATGCATGCCAAAAGTCCATGCTGACCCTGCCAGCTCTGTGGTGTCACCCCACAACAAGCTGGGGGCGGCAGAGGCTGGGGGGGCAGTGATCAGTTGTGAGGGATAAAGGAGAGTTGCACCCAAGGCTGAGTCTGAGTGGAGTGAGGGACACAAATACGGATGCCTGCACAGGCAGCACATTGGAAAGAGCTCAAATCTCTGTCTACAGCCAACCACACGCTGAGAGCCTGCATGGCCCCTCTTGCTTTGGTACTACTCTCTCTGGGGCAAGGGTCCCAGTGCAGGAAGAGGGGAAAATACACTTAAAGGGAACAAAGCCAGCTCAGTCCCAATCCTCAGGACTCCTGCTCCAGCAACTTGGGATCAGACCCCACACTGGATATAGCAGTGACAGCCACTGAGCAGAGGACAATTTCCACCTCACAAGTGACTCCAGCTCTATCCCTCCCATCTGCAGCCCCCACCTCCTACCAAAGTGATAGTTGCCAGTACACCCTGAGGAAAGACATAACTTGCATCCACATCAAATCCAGCTCTCCCACAAAGGCAATGGTTACAAACAGTCTATATGGGAATGCTCCCACATAAGAACACCCCTCCAAAACTGCAATAGGCAACTGTTTTACCTAAATTCATAGAAGCAGAGACAGTTAAGCAAAATGTAAAAGCAGAGGAAGTGCTCTCAACTGCTCTCTTCTCAAGAGCAAGAGAAAACCACTGAAAAAATCACGAAATAGAAATAAACAATTTACCAGATAAACAATTCAAAGCATTGGTTATAAAAATGTTAACTGAATTAGGTAAAATAATAGATCTACATAGTGATAACATTAACAAGGAAGGAGAAAATATAAAAAAGACCCATCAGAAATGAAGAATTCAATAGCTAAAATCAAAAAACAAAACCAAAACCAACCAAACAAACAAACAAAACACTAGAAGGAATGAACAGCAGACTAAGTGACATAAAAGAACACATAAGTGATCTGGAAGACAGAATTACGGAAATCATCCAAACAGAACAGCAAAGAGAAAAGCAAAATTTTAAAAATCAAAACAGTTTAAGAGATCTCCAAGATAACATTAAGCATACCAACATTCATTTTATAGGGCTCTGAGAAGGAGAAGAGAGAGAGAATGGGATAGAAGTTATATTTGAGAAAATTATGGCTGAAAACTTCCCAAATGTGAAGAAACAGATATCCAAGCACAGGAAGTACAGAGGGTCCCAACAAGATGAACTCAAACAGACCCACACCAAGACATACCATAATTTAAAAGGGAGAAGTTAAAGAGTGAATCTAAAAGGAGCAAGAGAAAAACAAAGAATCACATACAAGGGAATCCTTATAAGGCTATCAGCTGATTTCTCACAAAAACTTCTTGCAGACAAGAAGGGAGTGGCCATATATATATATATATATATATATATATATATATATTCACCGCAATGAAAGGGAAAACCTGAAACCAATGATACTCTAGCCAGTAAAATTATCATTTAGAATGGAAGGAGAGATAAAGAACTTCTCAGACAAGCAAAACCTAAACATGTTCATCAATACTAAGCCTACCCTAAAATAAATGTTAAAAGGTCTTCTCTAAGTGGAAAAGATAGAAGAAGTTATAGGAAAGGGAAAATCCAACTATGAAAGACAAATATATAGCAAGGGCTAAGGATCAACCACTTAAAAAAGCCAGTAGGAAGACTAACAGAAAAAAATTGTAAAAGCAACTATAACTACAATAAATAGTTAAGAGATAAACATGAAGGTAAAATATGACATTAAAAACACAAAATATGGGAGGGGGGGAAATGTAGATCTTTTAGAATGTGTCTAAACTTAAAAGACTATCAGTTTAAAACTAGTAGATTTAGGTGTAGGTCAACATATATGAACCTCATGGTAACCACAAATTAAAAACCTACAATAGATACACAAAAGCTAAAAAGAAAATACACAAAAATACTATTAGAGAAAACTCATCAAATCAAAGGGAAGAAACAAAAAGAAAAAGAACAGAAAAGAACTATAAAAACAAACAGAAATCAAGTGAGAAAATGGCAATAAGTACACACTTATCAATAATTACTTAAAATGTCAATGAACTAAATGTTGCAATCAAAAGACATAAGGTGGCTGACAGGATAATAAAACAAGATCCACCTATATACTGCCTACAGAAGACTCACTTCAGAGCTAGAGACACAGACTGAAAGTAAAGGGATGGAAAAAGATATTGCATGCAAACAGAAAAAACAAATAAGCAGAGGCAGCAATTCTCATATTAGACTTGACTTTAAAACAAAGGCTATAAACAAAAGACAAAGAGGGGCATTATACATAATGATAAAGGGATCAATACAAAAAGAGGATATTATGCTCATTAACATATAAGCGCCCCATACAGGAGTAGCCAAATATATTAAAAACAAATATTAATAGACAGTAATACAATAATAGTAGGGAACTTTAACACCCCACTTACATCAGCGGACAGAAAATCACAAGTCAACAGTGATCTTAAATGACACAATATAACAGTTGGACTTAACAGCTATCTATATGACCCTGATCTAAAAAACAGCATACTACACATTATTTTAGAGTGCACATGTAAAAATTCTGCAAGATAGATCACATGCTAGGCCACAAAACAAGCATCAACAAATTTAAGAGATTAGAAATTACATCAAGCATTTTTTCCAACCACAATAGTCAAACACATGGAAACTAAACAGCATGCTACTAAAACCCAATGGGTCAATGGAGAAATCAAAGAGGAAATCAGAAAACACCTTGAGACTAACTAAAATAGAAACACAACACACCAAAATCTATGAGATGCAGCAAAAGCAGTTCTAAGAGGGAAGTCTGTAGCAACACAGGCCTTACTCAAGAAACAAGAAAAATCTCATATAAACAACCTAGCCTATCACCTAAAGGAATTAGAATAAGAACAAACAAAGCCCAAAGTCAGCAGAAGAAAGGAAATAATAGAGATAAGACAGGAAATAAAGACGAAAAAATCAATAGAAAAGATCAGTGAAACCAAGAGTTGGTTTTTTGAATAGATAAATGAAACTTATAAGCCTTTAGCCAGGTTTATCAGGGAAAAAAAAAAGGACCCAAATAAACCAAATAAGAAATGAAAGAGGAGAAATAACAACGAATATCACAGAGATACAAAAAAAAATCACAAGAGAATACTACAAACAATTATATACCAACTGGGACATCCCTGGTGGCACAGTGGTTAAGAATCCGCCGGCCAGTGCAGGGGACATGGGTCCAAGCCCTGGTCTGGGAAGATCCCACATGCCGTGGAACAACTAAGCCCGTGTGCCACAACTACTGAACCTGCACTCTAGAGCCCGTGAGCCACAGTTACTGAGCCCACGTGCCACTACTGAAGCCCGCACACCTAGAGCCCGTGCTCCACAAAAAGAGAAGCCACCACAATGAGAAGCCCACGCACCGCAATGAAGAGTAGCCCCCACTCACCGCAGCTAGAGAAAGCCCGTGTACCGCAACTAAAGCCCGCGTGCAGCAACGAAGACCCAATGCAGCCAAAAATAAATAAATAAATAAATAAAATTAAAAAAAAAATTATATACCAACAAATTGGACAGCCTAGAAGAAAGGGACAAAGTTTTAGAAACATAGAAACTTCCAAGACTGAATGAGAAGGAAACACAATTTGAGCAGGCCAATCACTAGTAGTGAAATTGAATTTGTAATTTTAAAAAAACTACCAGCAAACAAAAGTCTGGGACTGATGGTTTCACAGGGGAATTCTACAAAACATATAAAGAAGAGATAATACCTATCCTTCTCAAACTATTCCAAAGAATTAAAGAGGATGGAACACTACCAAACTCATTCTTTGAGGCCTCCATTACTCTAATACCAAAACCAGACAAAGACACTACAAAAAAAGAATATTGCAGGCCCATATCTTTGATGAAAATAGACGCAATAAATCCTCAACAAAATATTAGCAAGGTGAATCCAATAGTATATAAAAAAGGATCATACACCAGGATCAAGTTGGATTTATTCCAGGATCACAAGAATAGTTCAATATTTGCAAATCAATCAATGTGATACACCACATTAACAAAAGGAAAAATAAAAATTACATGATCATCTCAGTAGACATAGAAAAAACCCTTGACAAAATTCAACATCCAGTCATGATAAAAACTCTTATCACAGTTGGTATAGAGAGAACATAATCTCAACGTAATAAATGCCATTATGACAAACCCATAGTTAACATCATACACAACTGTGAAAAACTGAAAGCCTTTCCTCTAAAATCAGGGCTAGACAAGGATGTCCATTCTTGCCATTTCTACTTGACACAGAAGTATGTCAATTGTATCTCAATAAAACTAGAAGAAAAAAAATAAAACCATGGACATCAGAAGGTCATGGGAGACTCAGCACCATAATCAAGATTGGCTTGGGCTAGCCACTGCCCTAGCCAGAAATACTAATCTGAAATCCTAATTTTGTTCTGCTATTGCACAAAGCTCAGGCACTGCCCTAAAAATAGTTCAAATATAGTAATATTATAACAATATATTGTTATGTTATATTTATGTGTCTGTGTGTGTGCGTCTAACATAATTATGAGATGTAATCACTGTTTAATACTGGTTTGAAGGAATAGTCCTTACATCAACTATATTTCCCCTCCAGATTCTATAAGATTCATGAGTTTTACAACTATTAGGTCTCAGAGGTCTAACTGGACCTGACATACATGCACTTATGTGCAAAAAGGAATCACATTATAATAGTGTCTCATAAGCAAAAAATTGTCCGTATTCTATAATCTATAAAGTGCTTCCTTGAATGTTATGCAAGTATGTAATGTAACACTGTGTGATGTAAAAACCTAAGTTGTATCCCTAGGGAAACATGATTGATTGAATGTAACATGATTTATTGAATATAAAATTTGTAATTAAATCATTCTTTTTTTCCATTCATGTCTACTAACTTATTCAGTTTCTAAATGCACTCCATTTCTTCCAGTGAGTGTGCTAAAGTGTAGATAGAAAATACTGAGGAAACAGACATAAATGCTAAAAGCATCCGTTCACCTAAAAGGCTGGGATAGATCTCAGCATCATTTATGTGTGTTTAAACCCTTGCCAGGATACATCTTCCATTAAACAGCACTTTTCTCCTGGAGGCCAAAGTTCTTTATTACAAAGTATAATATTACATGCTATATAATACATATGTTATCAAGGCAACAGCAGAGATATACACCAAGCATTAAAAATAGAGATTAACCACAGACAATTACCTAGCATTACAAATAAGGAAGGTAAAATATGACACAGCATAACTTATCTAACACACAGTGGCCTGAATGGAAAAAAGAATCCAGGTGGGGACTTCCCTGGTGGCGCAGTGGATTAGACTCCGCACTCCCAACACAGGGGGCCTGGGTTCAATCCCTCGTCAGGGAACTAGATCCCACACGCACGCTGCAACTAAGGGTTTGCGTGCCCCAACTAAGGAGCCCACCTGCCTCAACTAAGACCCGGTGCAACCAAATAAATAAATACTAAAAAAAAAAAAAAGGAATCCAGGTGAAGGGAATCATAGTGAAGGTGTCATTACGCATAGAGAGAGGTAGCTAGGATGAACTAGGAATTACAATTATGCTGGAGAAAAAGATCTTACTCCCCTTTTTATATATATAGGAATTTCTATGAATCGCTTTGCAGGGGGAGGGATTAATGGAATATGCAGTATGTTTGTAAAGCATAAGTGCAAAATAATAGAAAACGTATATATATTGGTCTCTGCCCCTGATTCCTGGTATAGAACTCTTAAAATCCTTGTAATTTCCTAAGTGATAAGGGTACCAGGACCATCTTTCGTTCTAATAGTTGATCTTTGATCCTGGTTCCTGACAGACTTCCTAAATCCCTTGGAATTTCTTGGGTGATAAGAGTGTCTTTTGTTCTAATGAGGTGACACTTAATAGGCTCCTTGATGGGGGCTGGTCACCAGAAAAACCAAGCCATGTCTAGAAGCTTGGGATTGTCAGCCCCGCCCCCCTGACCCCAGTTCACCAGAGAGGGGAGAGGAGCTAGAAATGGAGTTAATTTTCAATCCTGCATAGTTGATGAAGCCTCCATTAAAAAAATCTCAATAATATGGGGTTCAAGGAGCTTCTACATTGGTGAACAAATCGACATGCAGGGAGTCTGACACATCCCAACTTCATGGGGACAGAAGCTCCTGCACTTAGTACCCTCCCAGGCCTCATCCTATGTATTTCTTCATCTGGATATTCATCTGTAGCCTATACCACATAATATAATTTATCATAAAAGTAAACCAGTAAACCTAAGTGTTTCCCTGTTCTAGCAAATAGCCAAATTCTCTTAGTCTGTGAGTTTAGGGGAAATAATTATCTACTGTAGACTTGGAGGGATATTTATAAGTGGGATTGTCCCTGTGTGGCTTGTGTGGGTTTAATATTTTTTTTGGCGTGAGAGCAGTTTTTGGTTTGGATGCGTTCCATCTCTTTTCTCAGCGTGTGCTGGCAGTTATCCCCTTGATACGGGGTCTGCAGGTGTGCAGGTGCATGGCTTGCGCAGGCTCCTAGGAAGGCATGGGTAGAGGTTGGCTCCTGGTTGCAGGTCCCTCCGCAACAGAGGTGGCAGGTCACGTGCCCCGAGGGAAGTTGGCCCTGGATCGTGGGACCCTAGGTGGCAGTGGGTCGTGCGCCCCCATGGAGGTGGGGGCAGTGGTTGGCACCGGGTCGCAGGACCCTCAGCAGAGGCGGGCCTCACGTGCTCCCGGGGAAGTTTGCCCCGGATCGCAGGGTCCTCAGCAGTGGCCGTGGTGGGTCGTGCGCACTGGGGGTGGTGGGGGAAGTGGTCGGCACCAGGTTGCAGAGACCTCGGTAGCGGCGGCAGGCCACACGTGCCCCATGGAAGTGGGCCCCAGATCGCAGGACCCTCAGCAGTGGCAGGCCATACAAGCTCCTGGGAAGGTGGGGGCAGTGACCTGCACCTGCTGACAGGACCCGCAGCAGTGGCGGCAGCAGTCCACGCCTACCTCGGGAGTCCAAGATGGCAGCCGAGGCTTGCATCTGCCCCTGGAGCTCATGGAGGCGGTGCCTTGTCACCTGCGAGTGCACAGAGAAAGAAGCTCCTATGGCAGGCCCACCTCCTCTCATGCCCCCCCCCCCCAACAGTGGTCCCTCGCCTCTCTGGCAGGCCCAGGCTTCTTCCCGGACTCCCTCCGTTGTGGCACACTACATCCTAGCCCCCTCAGGCTGTCTTCACACGGTCAACCCCAGTCCTCTCCCCGGCATCTGACCTCTGAAGCCCGAGCCTCAGTACCCAGCCCCCACCTCCCCCAGCAGGCGAGTGAACAAGCGTCTCAGGCTAGGGAGTGCCGGCTGGCGCCAACCCTCTGTGCGGGTCTCTCTCTGCTTTGCCCTCTGCACACCTGTTGCTGTGCTCTCCTCTGAGGCTCTGAAGCGCCCCCTCTGTCCCTGCCAGTGAGAGGACTTCCCAGTGTGCGGAAGCCTTTTTCCTCTTTCACAGCTCCCTCACAGAGGTGCAGGTCCCATCCGCATTCCTTCCTCTCTCTCTCTCTTTTTTTTTTTCTTTTGCCCTACACAGTTACTTGGACATTTTCCTGCCCTTTTGGGAGTCTGAGTTCTACTGCTAGTGTTCGGTAGATGTTTTGTGAGAGTCGTTCCACATGTAGATTTAGTTTTGATGTGTCCGTGGAGAGAAGGTGAGCTCCACGTCCTACTCTTCTGCCATCTTGATCCGATCTCTAAATCTGCAGAGAGAGAGAGGAAGGAATGCGGATGGGACCTGCACCTCTGTGAGGGAGCTGTGAAAGAGGAAAGGCTTCCACACACTGGGAAGTCCTCTCACTGGCAGGGACAGAGGGGGCGCTTCAGAGCCTCAGAGGAGAGCACAGCAACAGGTGTGCAGAGGGCAAAGCAGAGAGAGACCCGCACAGAGGGTTGGCGCCAGCCGGCACTCCCTAGCCTGAGACGCTTGTTCACTCGCCTGCTGGGGGAGGTGGGGGCTGGGTACTGAGGCTCGGGCTTCAGAGGTCAGATGCCGGGGAGAGGACTGGGGTTGGCTGTGTGAAGACAGCCTGAGGGGGCTAGGGTGTAGTGCGCCGCAACGGAGGGAGTCCGGGAAGAAGCCTGGGCCTGCCAGAGAGGCGAGGGACCACTGTTGGGGGGGCATGAGAGGAGGTGGGCCTGCCATAGGAGCTTCTTTCTCTGTGCACTCGCAGGTGACAAGGCACCGCCTCCATGAGCTCCAGGGGCAGATGCAAGCCTCGGCTGCCATCTTGGACTCCCGAGGTAGGCGTGGACTGCTGCCGCCACTGCTGCGGGTCCTGTCAGCGGGTGCAGGTCACTGCCCCCACCTTCCCAGGAGCCTGCATGGTCTGCCACTGCTGAGGGTCCTGCAATCTGGGGCCCACTTCCCGGGGGCATGTGTGGCCTGCCACCGCTGCCGAGGACCCTGGAACCTGGTGCCAACCACTTCCCCCACCACCCCCAGTGCGCACGACCCACCACGGCCACTGCTGAGGACCCTGCGATCCGGGGCAAACTTCCCCGGGAGCACGTGAGGCCCGCCTCTGCTGAGGGTCCTGCGACCCGGTGCCAACCACTGCCCCCACCTCCATGGGGGCGCACGACCCACTGCCACCTAGGGTCCCACGATCCGGGGCCAACTTCCCTCGGGGCACGTGACCTGCCACCTCTGTTGCGGAGGGACCTGCAACCAGGAGCCAACCTCTGCCCATGCCTTCCTAGAAGCCTGCGCAAGCCATGCACCTGCACACCCCGTATCAAGGGGATAACAGCCAGCACACGCTGAGAAAAGAGATGGAAAGCATACAAACTAAAAACTGCTCTCATGCCAAAAAAATATTAAATCCACACAAGCCACACAGGGACAATCCCACTTATAAATATCCCTCCAAGTCTACAGTAGATAATTATTTCTCCTAAACTCACAGACTGAGAGAAATATAAGCAAAATGAAGAAGCATAGGAACCACTCTCAGTTTAAAAAACCAAGAAAATTCCCCTGAAAGAACAATCAATGAAACAGACCTCTTCTGTCTAACAGACACCAAGTTCAAAAAGGAGGTAATGAGAATACTGAGGGAATTGAGAAAGGCTATTGACAGAAATGCAGATTACTGTTAAAGGAACTAGAAACTATAAGGATGAGCCAAGAAAAATTAGAAAATTCATTTGCCGAGACGAAAGCTGAGCTCAAGGCAATGAATAGCAGTATGAATAATGCAGAAGAAAGAATAAGTGACCTGGAAGATAGACTAATGGAAATTACCCAATCAAAACAGAAGAGAGAAAGCCAAATTAAAAAAAAATGAAAGCAATATGAGACCTATGGAATAATATAAAGTGGGGCAATCTATGCATAATAGTATCCCAGAAGGTGAAGAAAGAGAAAAGGGGAATGAAAACATATTTTAAGAAATTATGGCTGAAAACTTCCCAAACCTAAAGAAGGAAACAGATACCCAGATACAGAAAGCACAGAGGGTCCCAAACAAGATGAACCCAAACAGACCTACACCAAGACATATTATAATAAAAATGCCAAAATCAAAGATAAAGCGAGGATTCTAAAGGCAGCAAGAGAAAAACAAAGATTTCTTTACAAGGGACCCCCCATAAGGGTATCAGCTGATTTCTCTACAGAAACACTGCAGGCCAGAAGGGAGTGGCAAAATACACTCAAAGTCTTGAAAGAGAAAAATCTGCACCTAGAATACTCCACCCAGCAAGATTATCATTTAGAATAAGAGCAGAAATAAAGAATTTCTCAGACCAGCAAAAATTAAGAGAATACAGCAATATGAATCCTATCCTAAAAGAAATATTGAAAGGTCATCTCTAAAGAAAAAAAGCAAGAAGAAACAGGAAGGAGGAAATCACAATTGGAAAGTAAATCACTTAAATTAGCCAGTATACAAACCAAAAAGAAAATAAAAACCTATTTCTGAAAGCAATGATAAACACAAAGCACAGCAAAAGGATAAAGATGAAGATGTAAAAAGGGACATCAAAATCATAAAATGTGGGGAAGGTGAGTAAGAAAATGCAGATTCTTTTTCTTTTTTTAAGAGCGTTGTTTGAATCTATATGATGATCAGTCTAAAGCAAGAAGATATAGAAAGGGGTTAACATAACTGAAAAACAGGGCAACAACAAATCAAAAACATACAATAGATTCACAAAAACCTAAAAGAAGAGAACACAAGGATAAAATAAGAGGAAATCATCAAACCACAAGAAAAAAAAAAAAAGAAAAAGAAAAAGAAAGGAACAAAGAACAAAGAACCAACTGGAAAACAAGGTTTGAAATGGCAATAAATACATATGTATCAATAATTACCTTAAATGTCAATGGACTAAATGCTCCAATCAAAAGACACAGAGTGGCAGATTGGATATAAAAAACAAGGGCCTACAATATGCTGCCTACAAGAGACCCACCTTAGGGCAAACGACACACATAGATTAAAAGTGAGGGGATGGAAAAAGATATTTCATGCAAACAGAAATGACAAGAAAGAGCGGGAGTTGTAATACTCATATCAACAAAATAGAATTTAAAGCAAAGTCTATAAAGAAAGATAAAGAAGGACACTATATAATGATAAAAGGATCAATACAAGAAGAGGATTTTACACTCATCAACATATATGCACCTAATATAGGAGCACCCAAATACATAAAACAAATACTAACAGACATAAAGGGAGGAATTGATAGGAATACAATAATAGTAGGAGACTTTAACACCCCACTCACATAAATGGACAGATCTTCCAGACAGAATCAATAAGGCAACAGAGGTCTTAAATGATACAATAGAACAGGTAGACTTAATTGATATTTTCAGGACACTATGTCCAAAAAACCCCAGAATATACATTCTTTTTAAGCTCACACAGAACATTCTCTAGGATTGACCACATCCTAGGGCAAAAAATTAACCTCAACAAATTTAAGAGTATAGAAATTATTTCAAGCATCTTCTCTGACCATAATGGCATGAAATTAGAAACCAACAACAGGAAAAGAAATGAGAAAAAAACGATTACATGGAGACTAAATAACATGCCACTAAGAAACCAATGGGTCAACATGGAAATAAAAAATGAAATTAAAAAATACCTTGAGAAAAATGACAATGAAAACACAACCATACAAAATCTACGGGATGCATCAAAAGCAGTTCTTAGAGGGAAGTTCATAGCGATACAGGCTTTCATCAAAAAACAAGAAAATCTCAAGTAAACAACCTAACCTATCACCTAAAAGAATTAGAAAAAGAAGAAAAAACAAAACCTGAAGTCAGCAGAAGGAAGGAAATAAATAAAATAGAGGCTAAAAACATAGAAAAAAAAAAAATCAACAAAACCAAGAGCTGGTTCTTTGAAAGGGTAAACAAAATTCACAAACCTCTGGCCAGGCTCACCAAGAAGAAAAGAGAACCAAAAAAAAAAAAAAAAAAAAAGAAAGAAAGAAAGAAATGAAGAAGGAGAAATTTCAACCGACACAGCAGAATTATAAAAAACCATAAGAGAATACTAGAACAATTATATGCCAACAAATTTGACAACGTAGAAGAAATGGACAACTTTCTAGAAACATAGTATTGGAAGTCCTAGCCACAGCAATCAGACAAGAAAAAGAAATAAAAGGTATCCAAATTGGAAGGGAAGAGGTGAAACTATCACTATATGCAGATGACATGATACAAAATATAGAAAACCCTAAGGACTTCACACAAAAGCTACTAGATCTAATAAATGAATTCAGCAAAGTAGCAGGATACAAGATTAACATTCAGAAATCAGTTGGATTCCTTTACACTAACAATGAAATATCAGAAAGGGAATGTAAAAAGACAATACCTTTTAAAATCATACCAAAAAAAAAAAAAAAAAAACCTAGGAATAAACCCAACCAAGGAGGTGAAAGACTTATACGCTGAGAACTACAAAACATTAATAAAGGAAATAAAAGAGGATTAAAAGAAATGGAAAGATATTCCATGCTCTTGGATTGGAAGAATTAATACTGTTAAAATGGCAATACTACCCAAAGCTAGATTTAATGCAATCCCTATCAAATTACCCATGACATTGCTCACAGAACTAGAACAATAATCCAAAACTTTATATGGAACCACAAAAGACCCAGAATTGCCAGAGCAATCCTGAGGAAAAAAAAACAAAACAAAAAACAAAGCAGGAGGCATAACTCTCCCAGACTTCAGATAATACTACAAACCTACAGTAATCAAAACAGTGTGGTATTGGAACAAAAACAGACATATGTATCAATGGAACAGAATAGAGAGCCCAGAGATAAACCCACACACCTAAGGTCAATTAATCTTCGACAAAGGAGGCAAGAATATAAAATGGGAAAAAGACAGTCTCTTCAGCAAGTGGTGCTGGGAAAGTTGGACAGCTGCATGTAAATCAAGGAAGTTAGAACACACCCTCACACCATGTACGAAAATAAACTCAAAATGGCCTAAAGACTTAAACATAAGACATGTGACCACAAAACTCCTAGAAGAGAGCATAGGCAAAACATTCTCTGACATAAATCATACCAATGTTTTCTTAGGGCAGTCTCCCAAGGCAATAGAAATAAAAACAAAAATAAACAAATGGGACCTAATCAAACTTACAAGCTTTTGCACAGCAAAGGAAACCATAAAAAAAAAAAAAAAAAAATGAAAAGACAACCTACGGAATGGGAGAAAACACTTGCAAATGATGCAACAGACAAGGTCTTAATCTCCAAAATATACAAACAGCTCATACAACTCAACAATGACAAAACAAACAAACAACCCAATCGAAAAATGGGCAGAAGACTTTAATAGACTTTTCTCCAAAGAAGACATACAGATGGCCAAGAGGCACGTGAAAAGATGCTCAACATCAATAATTATTAGAGAAATGCAAATCAAAACTACAATGAGGTATCACCTCACACCAGTCAGAATGGCCATCATTAGAAAGTCTACAAATAACAAATGGAGAGGGTGTGAAAAAAAAGAAACCTCCTACACTGTTGGTGGGAACGTAAGTTGGTACAGCCACTGTGGAAAACAGTATGGAGGTTCCTCAGAAAACTAAAAATAGAATAACCACATGATCCAGCAATCCCACTCCTGGGAATATACCCAGACAAAACTATAATTCAAAAAGATACATGCACCTGTATGTTCATAGCAGCACTGTTCACAATAGCCAAAATATGGAAACAACCTAAATGTCCATTGACAGATGAATGGATAAAGAAGATATGGTACATATATACAATGAAATACTACTCAGCCATAAAAAAGAACAAAATAATGACATTTGCGGCAACATGGATGAAACTAGAGATTATCATACTAAGTGAAGTAAGTCAAAAAGAGAAAGACAAATACCATATGATATCACTTATATGTGGAATCTAAAATATGGCACAAATGAACGTACAAACAAGAAACAGATTCATAGACATAGAGAACAGACTTGTGGTTGCCAAGGGGGATGGGGGGAAGGGAGGGAAAGACTGGGAGTTTGGGGTTAGTAGATGCAAACTATTATATTTAGAACGGATAAACAGCAAGGTCCTAATGTATAGCACAGGGAACTATATTCAATATCCTGTGATAAACCATAATGGAAAAGAATATAAAAAAGAATGTCTGTATGTGTATAACTGAGTCACTTTGCTGTACAGCAGAGATTGACACATCATTGTAAATCAAATATACTTCAATAAAAAAATGTGATAAGTAAAAAAAAATCAGCAAATTTAGTTCTACATGATTACACTAAAGTGCAGTGATGTTGAATCATTAAAACTATTTCCTCTTTGACAAGTGCAAATTCCACAGATTCCTAGACAATTTGAAACACCTCCATTGACAGTCACCAGTTTCTGCAGGTCTCCACCAGTCAAGAGAAACTTGTGGAGATTTATTTTCTGTAGCTCGAATAATGAAAACAATAGCTTTGTTTTTTATGGTCTTAAAGAAAAAATTAAAATATTAAATATAGTTTTATAACTGCACCTGCTCCCTTAACATTTTGATACCCTCGTAAGTATGCACTTTTGGGAACTAGAAGTGAGAAGTAAATGACCTTTCTTGTCCAAGAGAACCAGGTGGAAATCTCAGCTCTGTCATTTGCTGAATGATTTTAGGAAAGTAATTTACCATCTCTGAACCTTAGTCTTTTTCTCTATAAAACGAGAATGCTACTTCTTTGATGGAACATGTGCTTGTCAACATTTGTTCCCCTTCCCAGACCCTGGGATGACAGTATTTTCAAAAGTGCACTACTATGAAGTGAAACTGTCCTATTTTCAGAGTGACTATTACGACTTTCTTTATTCCCTTCTTATGACACACTCTGTATTAGTATAATCATCTATGTACAGTATTTTTTCTACCCTCTTTTACTGCAGGTTTCTTGAGAATAAATACTGGTTTAATTATACCTGTATGTATATCCTGAACAGTACCCTTTGAGAGGCTGAATACACAAAGAGACAACAGCCAGACCACAAATGACAAGAGAACTCTGACCCACAAACTCTGCAACCAGCCCAAGAAGCCAAATCACAAGCTCTGCAGCAATGAGCCTAGAACAGTCAGGACCTGGGCAATGAATAGTAGCTTCCCTAATTTTTGCCCCTGCTTCCAACTCAGGACCAACCAGAGAAGGCTAACTATGGTCCCCAAGCCAATAAGATATCCACCTCCAACTTCCCCATGCCAATAACCTGCAATCAGGGCCGATCTGAAGCCTTCTCTTTTTCAGTATAAAGCTTTCCCACTCCCTTGCCTGCTTTTGAATATCTGCCAAATGCCAGTGATGGTGGCTGACTCTGTAGCTATGCAAGCTCTGAATATCTTTTGTTCTCATTTGGGTGGTCTAAATTTCCACACTTTTAAACATATACAATTATATGTAGTAGAATTCCAGAGACGAATTTGGAGTAAATCCTTGTCCAAACAATGCCTTTTATAGAACCAAAATCCCTCTCCAGTTCTAACATTCTATGACTAATAGAGAAGTGTTGAGGTCAAATAAAACACTGATTTAGTAGGTAGCTGAGCAACTGATCAGAAATAGATTATTCCTATGTGAAAGAATGATTTGCTCTGAATCTTTGGACAGTTGTTGGTTTAAATGTTTATACCTTATAAGTTCTAAAAGACCAAAGTAAATCCCAACCACTCCAACCCCAGCAATGCTGTACAGCTCAGTTAAGAGCCATGGGTATAAACCTAAATGGTTTCTTCCAGGAGACGTTTATTCTTCTATTAAATACTTATCAATTAACTTTTTCAAAATTCTGCTTATGTACCCTTGAGGGTCATGCATACTAAGAATTCTCAAATGGAGAATCATTGTATTCAGGCCTTAGTGGGGAATCATCTTTCCTCAGTGCATTTGTGAAATGTGACAGGCTGGCTTCTCCTTTCTTCTTGCCAGCCCTCTTCATTTGGATTAGTTTCCTTTTGGAGAGTATAAACGTTCTTTACCCTGCTTCCTAAAGGGCCACGTCGTGTCCTTCCATTGGTGCTAGGTATTGACTGACATGGAAGACAATGAATATATCCAGCCTAGGAAATTTGTGCCCTAGAAAGGGGGGAGTCATGTGAAACCAAATCTTATGTGATCTATAATTAGATCTCTCTAAAATTTGCATTATATGTGTAATTTTTAAACTTTTATTGTAGAAAAATTTAAATAGACACAGATAAACAGAATACATTGGGCCCCTATGTACTCATCGCTCAGCTATAAAAATCAAGTTATTATGCCAACTTACTTTTTAAAAGGAAAATAAATTCCCTCTATAAAAGGTATTATTTTAAGAAAACATATACTAATTTTTCAATTAGTGTGAATTTCTCACATAAAAAGTGACTGGGCTCATCTAGTAGGCTTTGGGTGCTAGCCTCCTGCCACTATGGATACTTTTGGCACTAGATCTGACCTTTTTTAATGAGCAAAATAGTTCATATGCTAAAAATTTGCACTGCACTTTTATATACATTTCTTAATTTGCTCCTAATAACCATATAATATAGATAATGTTATTACTATTAACATCTTTTTACAGATGACAGAACTAAGGGTCTGAAAATTAAAGTGATAGATTCAAGGTTACACAGTTGGTAAGACGTGAACACTCTAGTGAGCCCACTTGCAGAGCATGGCAATGGAGAATAATATTCCAAAAAATATACTGCCATAAAAAAAGAACATCAATTTTTCTCTTAAAATACAATATAAATGTCCCTAGAACACAGTCTAGTCTCCTATTAGGGGAAATTTGAGGAAAAGACTTATACCACCTTGAACATTTTCCATTTGATTGCATACAGTACTAACAATCCTTTGAATTTCAACCAAGACTTTGAAATACTCTCACTCCAAGTTCTGCTTGTCTTCATGCATTCCCTGGGAAAAGTTGCTAAGATTTATAGAATTTTTGAAACTATACAGAAACTATGTCATTCAGTCCATATGTCAGTGGTTGAACCAACTGTTTAATAATTCTCTCTAAATGCTTCACTAAAGTTGCTAGTATTATAGTTACTGTGAAATCTATAATGTAGAAATGTCAAATGCCTACTGTAGTCTGGGGTTTGTGACAGGAAAGGAGGTGAGGAATGACTTCCCAGAGGAGAGATCTTTTGGGTTGTGCTTTGAACACTGAGTACAAATCAGATAAACTGAGTGGAGGGATGTAAGCAAAACCAAGGCAGTAAGAAAGCTTTGGATTAATGTGACTAGAACAGATAGTTTGTGGAGCAGGTATTTGTAAGAGAAAGTGAAAGCGTGTTATGCACAGGCCTGAGTAGAAGTAGGACAGGGGCAACAAAGAGGAAATAATCAGAGGAAAAAGAAAAGCTGCAATATAATTCAATCCTAAGGTTGTTATGGGGAAGCCAACAAAGACAAAAAGGACCTTGGGTAAGAAATCAAGGAATGGCTTTGGGAACCAGAGCCAGTGCTGCAAAGAACCAAAAGAGCATGAGCTCTGAGCTGATCTCCCTCTGCTATGTGGCTGCTTCCCACCAGCTGGGTGCTTTGTGTCCACCTAGAGGGGTGGGATTGGGAGGGTGGGAGGGAGACGCAAGAGGGAGGGGATATGGTGATATATGTATATGTATAGCTGATTCATTTTGTTATACAGCAGAAACTAACACACCATTGTAAAGCAATTATACTCCAATAAAGATGTTAAAAAAAAACAGCATGAGGTCAACCCAAGCAGAGTCTGGGTTAATACAACCACTTGTAAGAGCTTGGTAAGATCTCTCTTGCAGACTTTTTACAGCAATGTACAGTGACATAAACATTTTCCATTATGACCCGGTTCAAACATGCATATTCCTACATACATAGATTTAATTGAAAAAAAATAGTTTTATGAAACAATAGTTGCACTTAGTCTGGGTAGTGAAGTCTGGCATTTTCCATTATATCCCCATTATATTATAATAAAAACACTAGTTACAACCTTCTCAATTGCTTCCATAACCTACTAATAGAACATAATTAACTAGGAGTTTGTAAAATACTACTCTATTGGGTGCATTCTATGAGGAAATACATGTAAGCAAGTAGTTTCCATCCTTAAGATCCACCCAAACAATTAAACAAACAACAAAAAAACCCTCATTTCATTTAAAGCCAAAGTTCTGGTCTCTAGAAAGAGACATCTAACCCAGCTCCTCAAACGTCTTGATCTCAGAACCCCTTCACATTGTTAAAAGTTATTGGGAACCTTAAAGAGTTTCTGATCAAATGGGTTATACCTATTAATATTTACCATTTTTGAAATCAAAACTAAGCAATATAAATATACATATACACATTTCATTAAAATTATAATAAATCCATTACATGTTAACATAATTTTTATCACAAAATAACTATATTTCCCAAGTCATACTTAGTAAGAAGTGTCATTATTGTACATTTTTGCAAATCTCTTCAATGTTTGGCTTAGGAGAAGACAGCTGGATTCTTATATCTATTGTGCATTCAATCTGTTGCAGTATGTTCTTTGGTTGAAAAGGAAGAGGTATTTTAATAGCTATTTCAGACAGCTGAGGATATTCCTCTTTGATACTACACTAACACACTATAGTTTATCAATGGTTAGTTGAGCTGTAGAATCTGATACCTTATCAATGAACTTTTCATCTTCTATTACATTAAAATCTATTGGTCTATTTTGCACTTTGAATGAATCTTTCACCCAGGGATATTGTGCATTGGTCATCTGAAAACTGAGTCACTGAGTTATGTAGATCTCTCAAATCCTGACACATTTCATTATATAAGAGCAAACATGACATTTGTTAATATCACCACCAATCTAATGATAAACGTCTTTAACTATTAGGAAGCTGCCAGGTTCACTATGACAATTACAAGTTTTCCAAAATTCTAACTTTTACTCCAAAAACAGAACTTTGTTATTGGCAATTAATACTGTCAGGTTTTTTTTTCCTTGAAGTGACAGGATCATTTTGTTCAAACAAATAAATAAATAAGTCTGCCAAACACCCATGTCTGAAACAACAGTTTAGTCGTTCTTTCAACTAACAATGGTGTTCCATGAAAAAGAAGACTAGCTCTGCTTGCAACTCAAAGGATCGCACAGGACTTATCCTGGAGACAACCATTGCACTCTGGTGTGTAGTCCTGATCTCTAAAGGCTACCTTCCACCCTGTGGTCAGAGTAGTGTGTTGTGAGTCAATCTAATTATTTTGCTCTCTTGTTGAAGATACTTTGGTGTTTCTTATTTGTCTTTAGGATAAAGTTCAAAGAGCTTGGCTTTGCATAAGAGGCCCTCCCCCATCCACAACACAATCCTCTCCCCCTCGTTTCCTTCCCACATTGAAGTTTTGAGTCATTTCTCCCAAGCGAGCTGGCATGCCTCTGAGCCTTGGCCTGACCAGCCTACCTGGTAAAATTCAGCTTATCCTGCAAGATTCTACTCAAGAGTCCATGGCTGTGAAGCACCTTCTCTCACACACGCTGCTCTCTGCATACCTCTAACGTAGTCCTTATTGCCTGATATTGTATTTGTAGTTTATTTATCTGTCTCTTCCTTTATACTGTCAACTTATGGGTAGAAACCATGTCTTGCACAGAAATGTTTTTACCTGGCACATATATATGTCCAAAATATTGATATACTTGTTGAATTAATGAGCAAGTGGACCAGAGAATCCCCTGAGTTTCCTTATGCTTCCTGTTCACGGACAGAGCTGGTCTCAGACCTAGAAATACCTGGGCCTAGAGATAGAGGCAAAAAAAGAAAGTGGACCAAGCAAGAAAGGGGTTATTCATGGTACCATAGCAGCAGGTAATGAAGTTTGCCCATAGTTCAGGAAATAGGGAATGGAGGATTAGAGTAAAGGTAAATGAGTTAGGCACATTTTAAATAGATTAAGTAAGCCTGTTTCACACCACAGTTTGGATTGTGGAGAAAGACTAGCGGCAAGGGTTTTATACACATACTTAGGCCCCAGTAGAAGGCTTTGGTCCCAGGAAAATGCGTTCCCATGAACACTGCTCTCTCAATTATCATTCCACTGTAGATGGTATTTCTTATTCCATTAAATACCCTTGCCGAGGCCCCTGTGTGTTTCTTGGGACTCTGAAGGATACCCAGAGAGCAGAACACTAGTAATTTGGACAGTTTATAGATGATATCAGGAAAAGGGATTCAGTGACCAAATTGTGAAATACTGGTGGGAAAAAAAGTTTTAAACTTATGTCTCCAATATAAGGCTTCCAGAGGTCTTACTCTTCTAACTTGCACCAAAGATTTCTAAGACAGGACTGTGGTATGCAGTACTTCCAAACAGTGGAGCTGTAGAACCTTATTTTGTAGGGAGATTTCAGAGGCTAATGCTCAGTACAAGACACTTGGAAGGTACATATGGGTCTAGGTTAAGGTAATGAAAGAACAACAACAAAAAGAGGAACAAAAAAACAAGTCCATAAAAAGCAGAAACAATAAAACTGTCATTTGAAAATCTGTTTGGAAATAAACCCTATAACTGATGCAGCCATACACAAAATGTAACCAACTAGTTTGACTTTCCAGCATAAAAATCGGGGTGGTGGAGTTGCTTGGAAGCTTCTTGAAGACCACAGTACTTTAAATTTCCAGTTATGATCTACTCACAACTTTGAGGTTAAGAGAAGAAAGATTAAATGCTGGTTTCCCTGTGTAATAACTGGTAATTCTTTTTCTCAGGGTAATTATTAAGCTCTGTTCCAGGACTCATTTATTACTTTTTAAGAATCATTAAAGCATTGTCTTTGGCAAATTCTGTTTAGGCAAATACAGTTGTCACCTTCAATGAAGCTGTTCAGTGGGTTCACACTAAAGTAATTTAACCACTTGGCACTTCATTCATCCTGCTGGTGACTGAACAAATAAACAATAAAAGTTGAATAAATATTGATCTTTAGTTAGTACTTGAATCTTCTACTTAGCATTCTTACTTCTCTCAGCCATCCAAATTTCTAGTGTCTAGCATACATTGAGTGTTCAATAAATGATTTTTAAGTGAGTGAATAAAGAAAGAAAAGTTCTTGCCTTTGTGTGATCATGGAGGCCTCTGGAACTCAGTGTGAGCTACTCTCAGGAGTGCCCATGAACCTTAGAGGACATAAAAAGGTGGCTTCAGTCAAGCCTCTGTTATGACTTACCCCCATGGCCTGTCCTGTTGTATCAGGCCTGCTTAACCTCAGCAATGCCCTTGGCTCTGGAATCTTACATCCAGTCTGGCTAAACAGCTCCTTCTTCCTTACTGTTTCTCTATTATCCAATCAGATTCCAAATTCTATTGATTTTACCTCATCAATGCCTCTCAAAACCAGTTGCTCCATTCTGTCTATAAAACAACTGCCTTAGTCCAGAGAGTTGTGGCTGAACTAAGCAGAGTCAGTGCCTCCTTCCCTCCACTAATAATCTCCCACAGTCTGGCAAGTGTATTCGTCCTAAAAAATAATCAACCAAAGGCTTAGGGGACAGATAAGAGAACATAGCTTTAGGTTTGATACCAAAAAGACTTGATAATACTGCACCTCAGACTGATGCAGATTTATCCACCCAGTCATGGCAGCACTGGACTGGGCAACCCCCAGGACCCCCTCTACCCCACCCTAAGAGAGGCCTGCCCCTGGGGAAGCAGGGGAACTCATGCACCTTGTAGGAAGAAGCTGAATCCACGAAGAAGAATAAAGGTGGAGCTGGACCTAGGATGCTCAGTTATTCTTCCAAAACTTACTGATCAAGTTAATCACTTGATTAGTTAAGTCAATATTCCAGGCCACAAGTTAATCAATTTTCCAGGCCAAGAGTCAATATAGGGGTGGGGATAAGCGAGGGGTGTACTTAAGAATATGCCTCTTAATAAGAGCCAAAAGGTGCCTTCTACCACCAAGCTTTATAAAAGCATTAGTCAGCAGATGGGGAGACAGGTTTTGAGGACATCTGTTTTTCTCTTTAGATTTTTGTCTCATTACTATGGAAGGCAGATGTAGGGGGTTAGGAGTAGCACTCAAAGAAAAACAAAATAATAAAAAGCTGTTCCATTAAAAGAGTAACACTAGGTGGGAACCAGTACTAATGCTTTGGAACCAATCTCAGCTTCCTGTAATGAAGTGTCCAAGAACTGTGGGAGCTAGACTGTGCCTAGTGGACAGGGCAGAGCCATGTGACCCCCAACTAAACCATCAATGGTCCCTGGGAGCTGACCTGATCATGTGGACATATGAAACACACTTCGGGCACTCCTAGGGGTGCTTGGGGAAAATTGATGGGAAACAGCAAGGAGCTGCAGATAGAGGCAAGAACCAGTGAAACTGGATTGCTACTGATCAATTGATTCTCTCTGTACCATTAGACTTGTAAGGCCTGAAGAAGCTTGATTATATAAAGACGTGGGAGGCCTTCTTCAGAGACTAAAGCATTTGTCTTCTCCCAAGACATTAGGCAGAAAATGCTTCTTGGTATCTTAAATGTTTTTGGCATTGCCTTGACTTTTTGATTCATGAACCACAACCTAGACAACAGCTGGGATTCTATGTCCTTGGAGTTTATGTAGAATTTCTTTGACCCTCCAATGAACAATATGAGGAAATCTTAAGCCGTCCTGAGATTTCTGCTAATACCTTTCCTGGCTCAGCTTTATCCAGACGCAAGGTCATTATTCTGTGCCTGCATATAGTGAGCTCAAAATCAGCTCTTACATAGCTCTGCACAAGAATGCTACTCACTTCAATTCAAGGTTTTCTAGAATTCACTCAATATTTGAGGGGATAACAAGGAGAGGGCTACATCCCACTGCAACGTTCGAATTTCTCTAGGTCTCTGTCCTCCCTTCTCCCTCACGCAGATACTTCCGATGCACACACACATACACTGACTTCAGCCTCCCCTTCCTCTGCAGAAAAGCCACGGGTTCCTCCTCTGCTCTCCTGCACATCAGCTTCCTCCCCCACACTCAGCCTTCGGCTTCTATTCCAAGTATGCTTTCCCAACAAAGTCAGTTCTCTATTTAAGAAAAGTTCTCATGCCAGCTGTTAAAAGAATAAAGCAATCTTCCTACTTTTCAGAATTAATTTAGACACATAGTAGGTGGGTTTAGAATGTAATAGGTACATACATATTTACTGTTCTGAGTAGGGAGGTCCTCTTCACTGTGACCTGGCATGGAAACAGCCTGAGCTGATGGAGAGTTTTACACTCCCCACCTAATTTATGGCATATATTAACTCCCCTTTACTACATAGATCTTATTCCCTCTTAGGAATGTGCATTTCAAACATTATCTCACAGCTGCCCTCTAACAAAGGAAAAATGCTCTTATCTCCAATGTGCAGAGGGAACAGAGGGAGATGTAAGTGGTTTAAATGACTCCAGAACTGACCCTCGGGCAGCAGAGGGCAGAACCACAGCTGGGACCTGGAGTTTTGGAAAGCCCATTCAAGGGTCAGAAGAACACCCCATTCAAGAGGACCCCCACAAAAAAAGTTTTCAAATTTTGCTCCTTCTTCTGTCAAAATTGCTAAAATCTGAGGTTCTTCCCATTTGTACTTATTAAGGTAGTATATATAGCATGAGGTTCAAACCACAGGCTCTAGAGCAATACTGCTTGGATAAAAATCACAGTTCTGCTATTCTCCATCTTCTGATCTTGGGAAAGTTAGTCAACATTTTAGTGCCTCAATCTCAGCATCTGAAAAATAGAATTGATAAATAATAGTATCCACCTCACAGAGCTGTTGTGAGGAGTAAATGAGTTTACACCCTCCTACCCCCAGCCCCCATACACCTACTGCAGAGCTTAGGAAAGTGTCTGGTACAGAAAAACACCACGTAAGTGTTGGCTATAATTATGTCTTCTCTTCAAATTGCTCATTCTTTATTTAGCAACCCTGAGTTGATATTTTTTTTGTCTTGGTGACAGCATTGTCTAAATACAGAAACCAACCTTGCAGAATCCTAAGCATATGATTAAGTTCAACATATTACCATTCTATTGTTCACTTCCTTCCTTTCTTTCTTTCTTCTTTTCTTCCTTTCTTTTTCTTTATTTCTTCCCTTCCTTCCTTATTTCCTTCCTTCCTTTCTTCCTTCCCTCCAGAAATATTTCCTGAGTGCCTACTATGTGTACTATGGTACAGTATTAAATTAGGTACAGTAGTAAAGATCACTTAGAAGTTTCTTTTGACCTAGGATCTTATAGTCTAAGGTGGATATGCACATAAATGTATAAATTTCTATGTCAAAGTAATATTATTGGGGGAACCCAGATGAAGGATCTGCCTGAAGCTATCAGAAGAGCTTCCCTGAGGAGGTGACAGTATATTGGAATCTCTGAAGGATAATCAGGGATTTATCAAAGAATATTTGTAATATTTGGGAAACACCTTTTCAAAATACATAATAGTTTTTTAAACTCCCATGTGACAGTTATAAAAAAAATGACCATATACTAGATCATAAAGTATGTCTCAACATATTTCAAGGACTGAATCATATAGAGAGCACAATTCTATTAAGCTAGAAAAAAATAATAAATTTCCATACTATTTTATCAATTAAAATTAAAATAGAGGTAAATATTTAAACAGGGTAGACTACAAACAGTGGTACTAACATGTATCTAGGTGTATGTACTTAGATGTAAAAACATAGTTTTAGAGAGTGTTCTCTGCAAAAAGTTTAACATATTTCATAAATATATAAGGATAAACAAATTTTAACTGAAAATAACAAAACTGAACTTTCAAAAATGTAGCTAAATAGAGTTAAAGGGGAAATATAGAGAGATATGTTACATAAAAGTTCAGAAAAGATTTCACTATATCAAAAAGTTTAAACTATAGAATACATGTATATATGTAAGTATACATGAATGATCGACAACTCTATGAAATATTTCAAAATTATTTTGCAAAGGAATTGCTGAGAAACTGGTCACTTAAATGCTATTTGAACATACAGAATGATAAGCAAAAAAAGCAGCTCATGAGAGGAGTAGGTAGGGAATTTTATAGAAAGGGGTGGGAACTCTTTTAAGATTTTTCAGCCTTGGATACAGTTCACATTTTCCTCCTCTATGCTATATCCTGTCTTAAGCCCAGAAAGAAGGTAAATTAAATAACAGTTAAACAGCTAAATAATTATAATTGATGTTCCTACCCAGAAATATTGACAGAAGGACAGCTTCTACTTACATACCAATTAGCACTGTAGAGAAGGGGGAAACATAACTTTAAAAAAATTCTCAAAATTATACTTTTCTAACATTTTGAAAAAGGATTTTCAAAGCAGAAGTGATATAAAAAGAGGTGAGTTTTTCACCCTCAGTCTTAACACTCAAATCAACCTTAAGATTTATTTGCAAAATGCCATAAATGGCCTGTGTGCTCAAGTGTACTTGGCTATTGGCCACCAGAAACAAACAAGCAAATAAAGAAACAAAAAACTGAACTAAAATGCTTTAAGCAGTAACAGGTTTTTTGTTTGTTTTAAAATCTCACAAAATGAGAAGTCCTGAGGTAGGGTGACTTAAGATTTGGTTACATCTTTGTGACATTCATAATCATAAGATGGCTGCAACAGTCCCAGGCAACACATTTCACATACCAATGTTTAAATACAAACATAATGGGTCTACCACTTACTTTTGCTTCCTTCAAATAGCAAAAAAGTGTTCCTGGCAGCCCCATAGAAGAAATCTCTTTAGGTCAAATCAGCCAGAATTTGGTTAAGTGTGCTTGATAAGCCAATCACTGGCAAAGAGAATGGGATACATATAATCAACCCCCCAAAAAGCGGTGGTTTTCAAACTTGAGTGTGCACTGGAGTTTTCTGGAGAGCTTATTAAAACACAGATTTCTGGGATCCACATAAAAGTCAGTAGTTCTAAGGTAGGGCCCACGAGTTTGCATTTCCAACAAGCTCCCAGGTGACGCTAGTCCTTCTAAGCATGCTTGCATTGGTCTAAAGCACGTGGGAGTACGAATGCCTATATAAAATTGGGGGTGTGCCAAGGGGTAGGGGGAATGACTCTTACACCATCAACCTAAGTTCATCTCAGATCTCTTATATTATTAAAACTGTTTTTCAAGTAATTACTTTTATATCAAATTAATGATGTAACTGAATTTCTTCCAGGTATTCTAGAATTGCAAGCTTTTGATTAGTATAATCACTGATCCATCTCTCTGAATCTAGGGAAAGAATATAAGTCAGAAAGTTGCTATCACTGCTCAGCAAACAGTCTTCAAATTGTCAGTGTTACTATAGACTATAGATGGAGCTATTACTTCTGTTGAGAATGAGCATTGTTTGGCTGACTTTCGAAAGGAGAAAAAAAACAGGTTAAGGTTACAATTTTTCTAGCCCAGCAAGCAGTCACTTGGTAACCACTTCTTTGTAAAACAATCCAAAATAATGCACTTCACTAGATGTTCCTTTAATTTTCCAGGGATTAATTTGAGAATTAATTACCCATTTTAAGTGATTAACAATGACAAAGAAAATAAAAAGAACTAAGCTCTGTACTTATGTTTTTAATTGTACTATGGACCATTGTTCATTCTCATTTTTAAAAACTAGAATCATTTTGACACACAAAAAAAGTCCTGGAATGAATCTCCTGTCTGCTTGGCAACATTTGAGCAAGTCATTACTTCTATAAATCCTGCAGGAAGCTTTCAAGTATTCATGTCTATTAATAAGAAGGGAGACAATAAGAAAAAGGCAAAGATGAAATCAGTAATGACTTCATGCCAAAAAATACGTATTTCTTAGTAAGTCTAAAATCTTTTTCCTAACTATGCCGAATTGCTAACAACAAACAGTGGTAAACATTCTCTGCTAAAGCAACAGAGATCCTAAATTTGCAAGCCACTTAACTTTCTTGAACACCATTTCCTTTCCTGAACCATTAAGGGTTTGGATTGAGTGTTTTTGCTTTATAATATTCCTTTCAGATGTAAGCTAAATGTGACAACTCCTTACTCTGTCCCATTCATCTTTGGAGATAGATGTTAATAGCAATTAAATGCAAACTAATAGGAAAAAAGATTTAATTACAAAGTGAAAGAAAACAAGAGGCCAGGATAATTCTGCTCTGAAAGGAGAGGTGGTTGTAACATGATATTGATGGCAGCAATTTAGGAAGTAATATTAACTGAATTAATGCCAGTCTGAAGAATGATGTGTTTATGCCGATGACACAATTCACTTTTTTTAAAAAACTGAGCAATATGTGTTTTTCTCCTTTAGATTTTACTCTCTGTACCTTAAAAATAAAAACACCTTTCCAGAGTCACCCATGAATCATACTCATTCTTGAATTAAACTAAACACTCAGCACACAGGGAAAGAAACCAAATGTTTATTTGGATCTCTGCTCATTCGCAAGAATCTAATCACCAAAATAAAGACATTATTTCACTCTTTCTAGAATAGAAGTTCTCAAACTTGAGCCTGTATCAGAATCAAAGCGAAGGCTTACAGAGATTTCTGGGTCCCACCCCCAGAGTTTAGAAGTCAGTAGATCTGAAGTAGGGCCTGAAAATTTGCATTTTTAACATTTTTCCTGGATAAGCTGGCTGGTGTTGATGATATCGGGACCACTGTTCGGAATTACTGTTCTAGAAGACGGGTTAAAGCTGGTGAGAGTGAGGAGGAGACTGTCTCTTTAGACATATGTGTGGGAATTGGGCAAAGAGTAGGAATATATTTTAAAAGAAAAAAAAGACACCTAAACTGTTAAGGATCTACCAGAATTTCTCTCATAACATCACAGATCTCATTTTTCTATATCTTACTTATGATTCCAAATCTAAGCAGTACAAATGTACAAGCTGGAGCTGATTAAACCCAACATCCAATGCTACTTCACTGATGTTTCTTCTTTTAAAGGAACAAAAAACTTTGGCTTCTTTGCTAGCTATCCCATAATAAAATGCAGAAGAAATATTTATTAACCAAGCAGAGAATGAAGGACATTTGTTTTTACTTGTCTGACTCATTATACCAGCTTGAATCACATTACATACCCTGTTAATAGATGATGCTTTAAAATACAGCAAACTAAATGCAGCAGGATCATCCGTCCTAACTGTAAAATGTGACATATTAGGTTTAATAAAAGGAAAGAAAGAAGTGGCAGTCTATTAGTGACGGACCTCTTGAAGGACCGTCAGTCTTCACAAGCCAGGGATTCTGCTCCTTTTTTCACTAATAAGAAACTCCCATGAATACAATGCAAACCTTTTTGAAAGCCTGAAGACAATGGAAAATATTCTACTTGTTCTGTGTCATACACAAAAATAATTAAAAAGTAGGATAATTTGGGGGGACTAATATTTTTCAGACAGAAATCCATAAATATTTTGTTACAATATCACAAGGACTTCGTTGAATGGTTCCCGCATCTCCATATGTAGAGTGAAGCCCAGAGAAGTGTTCATTATGTATCTGTTCAATAATTGTTTATGGAAAACACAGGGTCCGGTCTGTGCTTTGGGTAGAGAAAAAGATCCCTGCCTTCATTAATTTTGACAGCCTATCAGCTATGAACAAAAATACAACACCTAGCAAAGAGAAAAGTCTCAAGCAATGTTATTTTTAATCAAAGTAAAAAATAAGCAACTAAATAATAAGTATAACTGTCATGAGTATAGGACTATGGGATCCATTGGCACAAATTTATATGAGATACTTGCATTTCTTGGGGGGGGGGGTACATTAGCTCAAAATTTTACAGAATACAAGCAATCTCAAAGTTAAAAATCAGATTTATTGGAAAAATTTTTCAATAACTCAACTTATAAGAATGGATTTTCTATTAAAAAAAGGGCTCTGAAAAATGTAAGTGAAACACTGTAAATGCATCATAGTACACTGCAGAAATGTAATAGATTGTAAAAATTGTAATACAGAGGAGGAGTGGTCAAGATGGTGGAGTAGGGAGACCCTGAGCTCAACTCCTCCCACAGGCCCACCAAAATTGCAACTACTTACACAGCAACTATTGATAAGCACAACATGAAGATTAACAGAACAGAATTTCCACAACTAAAGGTGCAATGAAGGAACCACAATGAGATAGGTTGGAGGGGTGAAGATGCAGTATAGTCAAGACTCATACACCCTGAATAGGCAATCCACAAACAGGAGGATAATCACAATTGCAGAGGTTCTCCCCAAGGAGTGAGGAGTCCAAGCCCCATGTCAGGCTCTACAGCCTGGGGTCCTGCACCAAGAAGACAAGATACCAGAATATCCAGCTCTGAAGGCCAGTGGGGCTTGCATACGGGAGAATGGGAGGGTTACAGGAAACAGACTGCTCTAAAAGGATGCACACAAAAATCACAGATACGTTGAATCCCAGCACAGAGGCAGTAAATTAAAAGGAGGCTTGGTCAGAACCACGTGAGGCTCTTAGAGGGCCTCCTTGAGAGGCAGGAGGCAACTGGGAATCCCCCTGAGGATATAGGTGCTGGTAGCAGCCATTTTGGGGAGCTCCTTCTACCACGAGGACACTGGTGCTGGCAAGCACCATTAGGAGTCCTCTCACTAGTCTATTAGTGCCAGGGGGGTTACCCGCCCACCAGTGGGCCAGCATCAGCTCCACGATCCTTCAGGCCATGCAGCCAGCTGCCCCAGGACCAGCCTCCTCCACTAGCAGGCCAGCAACAGACCCAGCCCCCAGGCTCTGCATCTAACTGCCCTGGGACCTGGACCTGCCCACCAGCAGGTCAGCACCAGCCCTGGGTCCCTGCATGCACCGCAGCCAGTCACCCCAGGACCCAACCTCACCCGCCAGCAGGCTAACAGCCACCACTAGAGGCAGGGGCTGGCAGCCAACCAGGCTGGGGGCAAGCACCACCTACCAGTGTGCACACAGTAGTTCGCCATGCCACAACAGAAGGGCTCACACACTCACATATTGGGCACAGTGTACTGCTGAGCCCTATAAGAGGCTTCCTATGTAAGGCCACTTCTCCAAGTACAGAAAATGTAACCACTCTATATAATACATAGAAACAATCACAGAGAATTAGGCAAAATGAGGAGACAGGGGAATACATTCCAAATAAAGAAGACAAAACCTCAGAGAAAAAAACTAAACAAAGTGGAGATAAGTAATGTACCCAATAAAGAGTTCAAATGATGATCATAAAGATGCTCAACAAACTTGAGAGAAGAATACATGAAAACAGTGAAGTTTAACAAACAGCTAGAAAATATAAAGAAGAACAAAAGAGCTGAAGAATAAAATAACTGAAATAAAAAAGCCATTATAAGGACTCAACAGTAGATTAGATGACACAGAGGAATGAATCAGTGAACTGAAAAACAGAGTAGCAGAAATAGCCCAAACTGAAGGGAATAAAAGTAAAAATAATATTAAAAAAATTAGGATAGTTTAAGAGGCCTCTGGAACAACATGAAGTGTACTACGTTTGCACCATAAGTGTCCCACAAGGAGAAGAAAGAGAGAAAGGGGCAGGGAATTTATTTGAAGAAATAATAGCTGAAAACGTCTCTAACCTGGGAAAGGAAATAGGCATCCAGATACAGGAAGCACAGGGTCCTGAACAACACAAAGAGTTCCACTTCAAGACACATTATAATTAAAATGGAAGAAATAAAGGATAAAGACAGAATTTTAAAAGCAGCAAGAGAAAAGCAACTAGCTACATACACAGGAACTCCCATAAGACCATCAGCTGACTTTTCAGCAGAAACTTTGCAGGCCAAGAAGGGAGTGGCACAATATATTCAAGGGAAAGAAAGAAAAAAACCTACAACCAAGAATACTTTACTTGGAAGGCTACTATTCAGATTTGAAGGAGAGATAAAGACTTTTACAGGCAAGCAAAAGCTACAGAGTAAAAGGACTACTGAACTGGCTCTACAAGAAATCTTAAAGGGATTTTTCTAAGAGGAAAAGAAAAGAACAACTAGAAATGTGAAAATTATGAAAGGAAAGATCTCATTGGTAAAGGCAAACATTCAGTAAAGGTAGGAGATGTACCATTTATAAAGCTAGTAGGAAGGTTAAAAGACAAAAGTACTAAAATCATCTATATCAACAATAAGTTGCTAAGAGATACATGAAAAAAAGACATGTAAAAGATGATGTCAAAACCACTGAATGGCAGTGGTGTGATGGGGGGAAGTACAGGGTTGTTAGAATGCATTTGAACTTAAATGATAAGCAATGTAAAAATGTATGTTTTTAAATATATTCCTGTCGTAAATGCAAAAAATATCTATAATAGATACAGCACAAAAAAGAGAAAGAAGGGACTTCCCTGGTGGTTCAGTGGTTAAGACCCCACACTCCCACTGCAGGGGGTGTGGGTTAGACCCCTGGTTGGGGAAACTAAGACCCCGCATGCCACACGGCTTGGCTTAAAAAAAAAAAGAAAGATACCAAAACATTACACTAAAGATAAAGTTATCAAATCAAAATGGAAGAAAGCAAAAAATGAAGAGAAGAACAAAAAAGAACTACAAAAACAATTAAGAAAATGGCAATAAGTACAGACCTATTTGTAATTATTTAAATGTAAATGGACTAAATGCTCCAATAGAAAAGAGACAGGGTGGATGACTGGATTAAAAACAAGACCCATAGATATGCTGCCTACATTTCAGATCTAATGACACACACAGACAAAAAGTGAAGGGATAGAAAAAGGTATTCCATGCAAATGGAAAAAAAAAGAAAGCTGGATAAGCAACACATATATCAGAGAAAATAAACTTTAAAACAAAGACTGTAACAATAGACAAAGAAGGACATTACATAATAATAAAGGTATCAATCCAACAAGACATAAAACTGTAAATATATATGCACCTATCACAGGAGCATCTAAATACATAAAGCAAATATTAACAGGCAAAAAGGGAGACATTTACAGTAATAAAATAATAGTAGAGGATCTTAACACCCTCCGCTTACATCAATGGACAGTTTACCCAGACAGAAAAATCAATAAGGAAACACTGGCCTTAAATAACACCTTAGATGAGATACAGTTAATAGAAAAATAAAGAATATTTCATCCAAAAGCAGTAGAATACACATTCTTTTCAAGTGCATATGGAATATTCTTCAGGATAGATCACATGTTAGGCCACAAAACAATTCTCAATAAATTTAAGAAGGCTGAAATCATATCAAGCACCTTTTCTGAACACAATGCTGTGAGAGTAAAAATCAACTACAAGAAAAAAATGTGAAAAGCAACAATATGCTCCTAAACAAAACATGGGTCATTGGAGATATCAAAGTGGAAATCAAAAATACCTGAAGACAGTGAAAATGAAAACACAATGATCCAAAATCTATGGGATGCACCAAAAGCAGTTCTAGGAGTGAAGTTGATACTCATACAAGTCTACCACATGAAATAAGAAAAATCTCAAATAAACCATCTAACTTGTACCTAAAGGAACTAGAAAAAGAACAGCCAAAACTCAAAGTCAGTAGAAGAAAAGGAATAGTAATTGTCAGAGGAGAAATAAATAAAATAGAGTCTAAAAAATAATAAAAGAGAACAATGAAAATAAGAATTGGTTCCTTGAAAAGATAAACAAAATTGATTAATATTTAGCCAGATTTATCAAAAAAACAAACAAAAAGAGAGAGCGTCCAGATAAAACCAGAAGTAAAAGAGGACACCACAACTGACATCACAGAAATACACTGAATTATAAGCAATTACTATGAACAATGACATGTAAATAAAATGGACAACCTAGAAAAAAATGGATTATTTCCTAGAAATGTACAATTTCCCAACATTGAACCAGGAAGAAACAGAATATATGAACAGATCTACAACAAATAATGAAAGTTAATCAGTGATTAAAAAACTCCCCAAAAACAAAAGTCCTGGAACATATGGCTTCATAGGTAAATTCAACTAAATATTTAAATAAAAGTTAACACTTATCCTTCTCAAGCAATTCCAAAAAATTGCAGAGGAGGGATCATTTCCAAACTCATTTTATGAGGCTAGCCATCGTCCTGATAACACCACCAGACAAAGACACCACAAACAAAGAAAATTATAGGTCAATATCACTAATGAACATAGCTGCAAAATCCTCACCAAAATTTTAATAAACTGTATTCAACAATATATTAAAAGGATAATACATCATGATCAAATGGATTTATCCTGGGGATACAAGGATGGTTCAATACCCTTAAATCAATCATGGTGACACACCATATTAACAAATTGAAGAATAAAACTCATATGATCATCTCAATACAGAAAGTTTTTGACAAAATTCCACATCCATTTATGATAAAAAAAAGCTATCACTGTCACTGTTTGCAGATGACATGATACTATACATAGAGAATCCTAAAAATGCCACCAGAAAACTACTAGAGCTAATCAATGAATTTGGTAAAGTTGCAGGATACAAAATTAATGCACAGAAATCTCTGGCATTCCTATACGCTAATGATGAAAAATCTGAAAGAGAAATTAAGGAAAAACTCCCATTTACCATAGCAACAAAAAGAATAAAATACCTAGGAATAAACCTACCTAGGGAGACAAAAGACCTGTATGCAGAAAACTATAAGACACTGATGAAAGAAATTAAAGATGATACCAACAGATGGAGAGATATACCATGTTCTTGGATTGGAAGAATCAACACTGTGCAAATGACTATACTACCCAAAACAATCTACAGATTCAATGCAATCCCTATCAAACTACCACTGGCATCTTTCACAGAACTAGAACAAAAATTTTCACAATTTCTATGGAAACACAAAAGACCCCAAATAGCCAAAGCAATCTTGAGAAAGAAAAACAGAGCAGGAGGAATCAGGCTCCCTGACTTCAGAGTATACTACAAAGCTACAGTAATCAAGACAGTAAGGTACTGGCACAAAAACAGAAATACAGATCAATGGAACAGGATAGAAAGCCCAGAGATAAACCCACGAACATATGGTCACATTATCTTTGATAAAGGAGGCAAGAATATATAATGGAGAAAAGACAGCCTCTTCAACAGTAGTGCCAGGAAAAGTGGACAGCTACATGTAAAAGAATGAAATTAGAACACTCCCTAACACCATACACAAAAATAAACTCAAAATGGATTAAAGACCTAAATGTAAGGCCAGACACTATAAAACTCTCAGAGGAAAACATAGGCAGAACACTCTATGACATACATCACAGCAAGATCCTTTTTGACCCACCTCCTAGAGAAATGGAAATAAAAACAAAAATAAACAAATAGGACCTAATGAAACTTAAAAGCTTTTTCACAGCAAAGGAAACCATAAAAAAGACGGAAAGACAGCCCTCAGAATGGGAGAAAATATTTGCAAATGAAGCAACTGACAAACGATTAATCTCCAAAATTGACAAGCAGCTCATACAGCTCAATATCAAAAAACAAAGAACCCAATCCAAAAATGGGCGGAAGACCTAAATAGACATTTCTGTAAAGAAGATATACAGATTGCCGACAAACACATGAAAGGATGTTCAATATCAGTAATCATTAGAGAAATGTAAATCAAAACTACAATGAGATATCATCTCACACTGGTCAGAATGGCCATCATCAAAAAATCTACAAAGAATAAATGCTGGAGAGGGTGTGGAGAAAAGGGAACCCTCTTGCACTGTTGGTGGGAATGTATATCGATACAGCCACTATGGAGAACAGTATGGAGCTTCCTTAAAAAACTAAAAATAGAACTATCATACGACCCAGCAATCCCACTGCTGGGCATATACCCTGAGAAAACCATCATTCAAAAAGAGTCATGTACCAAAATGTTCATTGCAGCTCTATTTACAATAGCCAGGATATGGAAGCAACCTAAGTGTCCATCGACAGATGAATGGATAAAGAAGATGTGGCACATATTTACAATGGAATATTACTCAGCCATAAAAAGAAACGAAATTGAGTTATTTGTGGTGAGGTGGATGGACCTAGAGCCTGTCATACAGAGTGAAGTAAGTCAGAAAGAGAAAAACAAATACCGTATGCTAACACATATATATGGAATCTAAAAAAAAAAAGAAAGAAAAATGGTTCTGAAAAACCTAGGGGTAAGACAGAAATAAAGACACAGATGTAGAGAATGGACTTGCAGACACCAGGAGGGGTAAGGGTAAGCTGCGACGAAGTGAGAGTGGCATGGACATATATACAGTACCAAATGTAAAATAGATAGCTAGTGGGAAGCAGCCATATAGCGCAGGGAGATCAGCTCAGTGCTTGGTGACCACCTAGAAGGGTGGGATAGTGGGTGGGAGGGAGGGAGACGCAAGAGGGAAGAGATATGGGGATATATGTATATGTATAGCTGATTCACTTTGTTATAAAGCAGAAACTAATGTACCATTGCAAAGCAATGATACTCCAATAAAGATGTTAACAAAGAAAAGAAATCAGAAAAAAAAAGGATAAACAAGGTACTACTGTATAGCACAGGGAACTATATTTAGTATCTTGTAATAACCTATAATGGAAAAGAATATGGAAAATAATATACACATGTATATACGTGTATATATATACATATATATATATAACTGAATCACTTTGCTCTACACGGGAAACTAACAAAACATTGTAAATCAACTATACTTCAATTTAAAAAAAACAGAATGAGTAGAAAAAGTCAAAAAAATAAAAAGTAAACACAAGTTTCCATTGTCTCCACAGGTAGTCATGATGGAGATTTTTCTTGGATAGCACCTTGTGAAACCTTTCCTAGTGGTTTAGAGGTGAGTGGAGACATCCACAGTATAAAGGTGTGTGTCACCCCAGAGTTCTCTCCTGCTCACACAGCTGCCACTAAATCTCACAGTGAGTGGCCATGTGGAGCATTGGGCATCTGGTAAGGAGCTCCAGGCACAAAGCCCCTAGGCAGCAACTGGGAAATTTGGGGTAAAGAAGCAACAGAACTACCTGACTACCTGAAAATGGTTATACTCTTTTTATTGTTAAAGAGCACCCAAAAATAGCTAATTTGTTCTACCGTGTTTTCATTTTCAATTGGTTTGGGGACTGGTCACGGTCTCAGCTCAAGTGCATTTGTAAATTCATCGGTTTAAAAATTACAAATGGGAATTATACTATTCTTATTTTGTGTTCACAATGATTTGTCATCTATTTTCTCTTCCTTTGCATTAAAAATGTGTAATTTTCATATGTTAGAGTTAGGAGGGGCCCAAAGAAGCCATGAAGATGTGCCTTCTGTTAATCTGTTAGTTGCCTAGATCATCTTGATGTCCATTCAAGCAGATGTAAAATTCTATTATAAACTTCATTATTAAAACAATGTTTATTATATTTAATTGCTTGCCAGTATAGCTGAGGAGGATAGTTTCTCAGGGGTATATCGTCCCTGAGGGCTCGGTTCAGACATCATTCCTTTAGGAAGTTTTTCCTAATGCTGGACACTCCTCCCTTCAAGTCTGGGATAGATGTTCCTTGACTTCCACCAGCAAAAACTATATTTTATAGGCATCTCTTTTTACTTTTCTCCCTTTCCTACTGTGAACTCCTTGAGGGGAGTAGTTATGTTTCTTTGGTCTTCACGTATCTGGGGCTTAAGTCAGAGAGTGGCACAGAGTCTATGTCAAATAAGTAACTTTAATGAATTATATCTGAATTAAAAACACTGAGCCTTTTTAATATATGTATATTATTGGTATCTTTATTTACTGTTTTTTCTTTCTTGTTGTTTTAGGGAGTATGAATATACAAGGGCTTACAAAGGGGTCTTTTATGACTTTGAGCTCCCAAATTTAATATTCATTATAAGATCCTAAAAATTCAACTGCCATAACTTCCATTGTGAGCCAATTCAGACTGTCCAAGCAGGCTGCTGGACATCATTAGTCTCTACACTAGTTGCAGTGTGGGCTGGAATTGTCACACACCTGTTTGCAGGACCCAGTGGTTAAATTTTCAGGAATTGTGTGAGAGGTTGTTAAACAATAGCTAGCTTGAAATTGGCCATGGCAAGAATGTTTAAACCACAGAATTTAGCAAATGTTACAAATCAGGGCCTTTTTTTCCCCCCGAGAGCTGGTTTACCAGTATATCACTATTTTTACGGAATCACAAAGTGTATTTATATGCTACCTAAGAGGAACTTGAATGCTATCATTCGAGAAGATGATATGAATCAACACAAAGCTATTAGAGAATAACAAAATAAAACATATAAACAATTCCTAAATTTAATTTAATCAAGAGCCAAAATTTGTAACACTAGTAATAAATGCTATGGGTAACCAAAAAGGGAGGTATCATAGTGAACCAAAATTAAGAGAGAGGCATTAGAGAACAAGTGGAGAGAGAGTAGGAGAGAGTAGGAAGAGGAGAGATTTAAGGATACTGAACAGGCTGAGCACAATTGGGCAACTGGAGCTAAATACCCCACATGTGAATAGGAGGCCAACAAGAAACATAGCATGCTGCTGTGAGGGAAGGCCCCCATCAGGCACACCTGGCTTCTGTAGAACTTGGTTGTTAAAAGTATCGCATCTATTGTCTTGATCCAGTGATAGTCATAGATGCTTAGAATTTGATAATTAATATAATTTCATACCCTGTGCCTCCTCTTTATTTCACTTATCTATATCCCCTGTTTTAAAAGATCATGTCCAAAAAACTCATCTCCATCCTTTCCACTTACTACTTGAACTTCTCTGCATAAATATATATTTTATATTTCTTCAAAAGCTTTGAGGATTATTTCCATTTCTCTTAAACAGCTTAGTGGAGGTTTTCCCCCCATAATATGCTTTTTAAAAAATAACGTATCTTCATAATCCAGATTAGGGCTGAACGAATGTACCTGACATTAAGCTAAGTACCAACTCTAGGCCTTTTTATAATATTTTATACAAAATCATCAATCAATAACACTCAGCTCCAGGAATGAAGAGAAGTAAAATAACAGCAAAGATTAAAAATGCTCCAAAACTCTTGTCTCCACAGATTCATCTTTGCTGGATATTTCACATAAATGGAATCATACAAAATATGTCTGACATTTTATTTAGCAAAATGTTTTTTTAGGTTCATCCATTATGCTTCATTTATTAGTAGATTGTGTCCTTCCTTCTTTCCTTCCTACCTTCCTTTCTTCCTTCTTTTTTTCCAGATAGCATTCCACTGTATGAATGTACTATATTTTGTTTATCCATTCACCAGTTGTGACGACCGTTTGGCTTGCTTCCACTTTGGGTCTATTATGAATAATGCTGCAATTAACATTAATGTACTATCTTTGGATGAAAATACGTTTTACTTTCCCTTGGGTAGGTAATGGATACTTAGGAGGGGAATTGCTGGGTTAGATGATAAGCTTATGTTTAGCTTTTTAAGGGAATGCCAAACTGTTTCCCAAAGTGGCTGCACCATTTTGCATTCCCACCAACAAGTCTGAAGGCTCCCATTTCTCCACATCGTAACCAGCATATTATTGTCTGTCTTTTTTGATGACAGCCACTGTACTGGGTGTGTAGTTGTACCTCATAGTGCTTTTAATTTGCATTTCCCTAATGACTATTGATGTTCAGCATCTTTCCATGTGCTTATGCCATGCTTTCTTATAAAGTGTTCATTTCAAAATACTTTCATTTGACTATTCTCAACTAATTTTTTTCTTGTCATTATAATTCCCCAATTTAGAAGTAACTCTCCTTAAAAGCTTTGCCTCAACTAATATTTACAGTCATAATCTTGATTCTACCCCAAGATTATGACTGTAATTTACTTCTAGCCCACGTAGATTCTTTTAGAGAACCATACCCAATAACCATCCTGTTTCTGAGTACTGCTCCTTACATGAACTACCCTGCAGAGAGAGACCCTGCTGGATATTCTTGTTGGCTCTCCACATCTGCCCTGCTCTTTTCTCTCCCTTACTCTCTGTCCTGCAGGCTGTCCTCCACACCAAGCTGCTTGTGTCTGGCTTATGACTGAGACACAGGTATGAGGAGAGCACGACTGGAGAACATTTTTCCTCTGCCCTCTCCCTGCGGGCTGCAGTTTGGCAGTGGATAATGCCTTTCCTTTCCTATTGAATAGTCCTGCCAGGCAGGCCCTTTCCTGTGGCTGGACACTCTTGACAACTCCCACCAAGACCCCCCTCCCCTTGTACCGTCAGCCCAGAGGTGTGAAGGTCTCCTTGCCGTGACTGGTCCCTTATTTTTCTCCATTCTCCGATGATTTCCTTAACCTTGCCCACCCTCTGGACAGAGTATCTTTCATTCTCTTCAAATAGCTCCTTTCAAGTGTGCATCCTCCTTCCTGCTGGCTCACTGACTGACACAGGGAATAAGCAAAACTCCTTATTTAAAACCAAGACCAATACTTATATGCATAAAACGAAAGTATAATACTAATAGTTATCTTGAAGTCATTGATTCAGACATATTTTGACACAGTTTACCCATTAGTGTCCATTCCCCTCTGATTTCACAGCATTTGGGTTTCTTCTGAGGACTGTCACCTCCCTATCTTGCTTTGTAGTCACTCACAGTAGAAGACAATCCCACCACCTCCACCCTACTCAGCATAAAAATAGGAAAGGCATACTTCTTCAGTTTCCCTAAAGTTACCAGAGCAGCTTTCTCCAACCCAAAGGTATGTAATTACTCTAAAAGTCAGTGTGCTTTTATAATAGATGTTCTCTACCCAAATTGGAGATATGGATTGTTGACTATTGAACTTCTCTACTGATGGGGAGTGAGGGCAAGAGAAGAGCAAAGACCCAGCCAAAGCCCAGGGGCAGCCCAGGAAGGAGCAGCTATGAGGCCTGGTCAAGGGGCTGAGAATCCCCAGTGCCTCAAATGCAGGTCCCTGGCCTCCCAGATCCACTGAGCTGGACTCTCTGTGGGCAGGACTGGAAATCTGCATTCTTGACAGCCCTCAGGGAGATGGCTATTCTGACATCTAGAGGTAAGAACCACTGCTATACACAGGCAGCTCTGAATGGAATATTTAAGGCAAGCAAGGGAGGGATGTATTTTCCAAAGAATTAAACCACTTACTTAGCTGAAATAATAATGTACAGATTTTACTGACTTACCAAATTTGTTCCAATAATACATAGAAAAATAAAAGCATTGTTCAGATGGACTGCTTCAGGAAGATAGACCAAATTCTCATTCAAACTGATACCCATGTGGCAGTTTATATGCTGTTTATTTCACTGGTCTTTATACCAAACCTTTCTTGTAAATGCATCTACCACACGCACTTGCGCACGTGTGCACACAGATACACACACCGTAGGTATGGTCCAATACCCTCTGTGGGTCTCACAGGATGTTTGGCAAAAGGTCTTATCAGTAAGAACTTCTAGACACTATTATTTACTGAGGCACAGAGAATTAATCACAGAAGCAGCTTTGTAAACCTTCAAAATACCCCACCTTCCTTGGGAAGCCATAAACGTAATCTTTCACTGATCTGCACTGAGGCAGAATATTAACCCGCCAGGCAAGTGCTTTCAAAGTGCTGGCACTCCTCAGCAGAAACCTAATCATCTCTGTCATTGTGCTGTCCTGGGCCTGCCTAGGTAAGTGCTGTGCATCTGGCTGCATTTGCAAGACAGAAGTGGAGGGATGCTAAACCTGGTATTTGGAATCTTCCATCCCCCATAGCAGCAACAAGCCTGCAGCACAGGGCTGACATCCAGCCAGTCAATCCCAGAGCTGCCAGTGGGGCAGGAAACCCTTGAACTAGTCAATGTTGCAGGAGAGCATGAGGGGCACTATCATTTTTCCTATTCTGTTAGCTTGCCTGCCTCTTCTTCTTCCTTAAAATCTCACCCTCCCAAGAAGGGCCAGCTTAGCGAGTCGGCAGGAGTTGGCTCTTTCTTCCTTCCTACTCCTGCTTCCCCACCTCAGGCTTTGGGGTCATTTATAAAATGTTTTAGATGCCTGCTTGCTCCAGGCAGAATCTCACACCAATTAGAGCTCTATAAAAAGGGATTATGTTGTCCTGAGAGAAAGCATCCCTACTACCACTGGAAGCATTCAAGCAGGATTTTTGACAAGAGATTTGTACTTTGGATTCAAGGTTGAATTAGATAGACTTCAAGGTCCTCTGCTATTTTTAAATTCTATATTCCATGGTCTTATCCACAGTTTAATTAGCAGTTCTAGTGGTGATAATCAGAGTGAAATTTGCATTTTCTTTGAGTGTTTTTCAACCTTGCAAATTTCCTGATACTTCTCACTGTTTTGCAGAAGATGCAAGTTATACGATTTTTATCACTTAAGTTTACCTTTAAAGGGAAAGGTCACAGTTTGGAAAGGGTAAGGTGTTTTTGTCTGTTGGCTGAGGATAAAGAGGTAACCACAGCTCTGCTCTGTTGGGGGTGGGGTTGGCAGATAAAGAAGGCTGAGGAAGGGAAGGCAAGTATGCGCTGGGCTGAAGCACTTCCAGAAGCCACTGATGCAGCAAGAGTCACACAATTGCTCCCTTATCCTTACTCAGTAAAATGTCAGCATCAGAAGAAACATCTGGAAAACCTGATCTTATCACAATAGCTGAGCTCTGAACATAAGTAATTTAGGGACAAGATTCCCAACCTAAACTATATACCAAAGCAAGAAAATAAGATATTCTCTTCTTTCTCCCCAGAGGTCACTCATTGCCTTTCCCAAGAAGGTTGGTTTTTTTTGTTTGCTTGTTTGTTTTGCTTCATTGATAGCTAAGTTTTGTGACTCTACTTGCACATCTATTTCATACTTGAAGCATCCCTTGGGTTGACAATCACCACCTCCATCCAGCCTGCTGCATGGAACTAATAACACATGCACATAAGATTCCATTTTCCAGCAAAGGCAACCTTCAGAAAGAAATTACTCTCTGGCTAGTCACAGAAAGGTGCAGAGATTATTATAAAAAATAGGGAGACACATTGACTAATGTAAAGAAATTCAATGTCCCGGGTCCTTTTCCTTCCCCACTCATTTGTATCCAATATGATCATTCCCTATATGCCAAAAGTGCAAAATCTAAGTTAATTTCAATCTATTGTAAGGTTACACCACCATTACTGTTTGCTCTGGTTAGCAAACCTTAACCTAGAGCTTTAACCTAGAAGTAGGATTCTTTTCTCAGTTTTGGATGAATTTACTTGCTATATGACCTTGGGTAAGCTACATTACCTGTCTTGGTCTTCTACTATCTGTAAAATATAAAATATAATGAATTTTACTTCTCCATATTTTATGATTAAGGAAAAAACAAAAAAAAAAGATTCAATAATGACAGGCATAAATGACTCAGACAATAATTCCAATACTACCAGTAAATCACACAGTTTTAACATGTAATTTCTATGCAGGGTACCAGTAAAATTCATCTTTAAAGCATTTCGAGAATCAGTCCACAAAGTAATTAAATTTTTATTTTTTAAATTTTTTTGGTAGATTAAATATTCCATCTAGATTAAGTATTACATATGTAAGGAATCAACACAATACCATAAAGGGACTCAAAAAAATATGCTGTTTTTTTATTTCTTTACTTTCTTCTCATTCATTCGTTTGTTCAACAAATATTCATTGAATGACTACTATCTTCCAGGAAGTATGTTAAGCCTCAGAGGCTGGAACTGCATCTATATGCCCACTGACAAGACAACTTTACTGGTACTATGTGGTAGTTTAAATGTTCTATTCACTTCACATCATTTAGCCAAATGGTAATGAATAGGGTCTGCTGGTAATATTGGTCAGTATAAGTTAGAAACCCTTTTGTTTTCTATGTATGTCTTAACTTCTCATGGACTATGTCTCAATACTTTATTCCCAGGACTTAGCCCAGTACAACTATGAGTGTCAGTTGAAATATAATAATCATAATACTAAATGACAACACTCCTTCCACTATGTGTGGCCTAAAGCAGGTGACTTCACCTGATGTTTTCCTCACCCATAAAATAATACAGATAGACAAGGTAGGTGGTTCCCAACCAGTTGGGTCAAGTTGGGAGTTACTATAAGGATCTGAAAACCCACATATAGTCTAAGGCTACGTAAAGACTGAACACACATGCATACACACACAATAACAAAATAACAGTTTCACATATATGTAGTTTTTGTGCCTAAGAAAACCAGTATCATTCAAAAGCATTACTGAAATTATAGTAGCTTTGGTCCGTAAATATTTTTTAAAAAAAGACTTTTTATTTTATCTTTATACCTTTCTTAAGGTTGTCCTAATTAAAAAAACTTTTTTTAAACGATTCTTTTTGTGTGTGATAGGAATACAACCTAAGATCTACCTTCTTAGCAACTTCTTAAGTATACAATAAAGTTTTGTTAATTATGGGCTCTACACTGTTCAACAGATTTCTCTAGGACTTATGCATCTTGTATAACTAAAACTTTGTGCCCTCTGGAAAAGACTCTAAAAAAAAAGAAAAAAAAAGAGTGGATATATGTATAACTGATTCACTTTGCTGTACACCTGAAACTAACACAACATTGTAAATCAACTATTTACATTGTAAATCAACTCCAATAAAAAATTTTTAAAAATAAATAAAATTCAAGTATGATGTATAAAAATAAATAAATAAATAAAATAATAAAATAAAACTTTGTGCCCTCTAATACCTCCCCATCTCCCCCTTCCCACAGTCCCTCACAACCATCATTCTACTCTCCGCTTCTGTGAGCTTGACTATTTTAGATTCCTTGTGTAAGTGGTACCATGTAGTATTTGATCATGGCCAGGTACCATGATCTTCTGTGTCTGGCTTATTTCATTTAGTATAATATCCTTCCAGCTTCATCCTTGTTGTCACAAATGGCAGAAATTCCTTCTTTTTAAGGCTGATTAATATTTCTTTGTATACATATGTGTATATATATATATATGTGTGTGTGTGTGTATATATATATATACACACACACACACACACACACACACACACTACATTTTCTTTATCTATTCATCTGTTGATGGACATTTAGATTGTTTCGTTGTCTTGGCTATTGTGAATAATGATGCAGCGAACATGGGAGTTCAGATATCTCTGCAAGATCTTGATTTCAATTTTTTGGATATATACTCAAAAGTGGGATTGTTGGATCATACGGTATCTCTATTTTTAGTTTTTTGAGAAACCTCCATACTGTTTCCCATAGTGACTGTACCATTTACATTCCCATCTAGATTGTACTAGGGTGCTCTTTTCTCCACATCCTCACCAACATTTATCTTATTTGTTGTTAAATAGCCAACCCTTGGAGCCATTCTTTGGAGAAATGTTTATTCCGCTTCCTTGCCCATTTTTAAATCAGGTTATTTAGTTTTTGCTATTTATTTGTAGGAGTTCCTTCTATATTTTGGATATTAACTCCTTATCAGATATATGGTTTGCAAATATTTTCTCCCATTCTGTAGGTTACCTTTTCAATCTGTTGATTGTTTCCTTTGCTGTGCAGTAGCTTTTTAGTTTGATGTAATCCTAATTGTTTATTTTTTATTTTGTTGCACATACAAAAAATACAGTAGCAACTATGTTGACATTTTAAAAGGTCTTCATGCTTCAACAGGGCATCACTGGATTGATGATCTTTAGTGTACAATCTAGCACAAATATCTGTGGTTCTAACTGAACAAAAAGCAGAAAATATTCCTCAGGTGCTTACTTTGGCTATACACACAGCAAACAAACAGCAAACAACCAAGTGAAAAGTGGAAATGTAACCAATTAATTTCATAAGTAGTTAATGTGAGCATTTTCTTTTTTACAAAACTACTGACATGACTTGCTGTTTTGTTGTGTCATCCTACCGGTACTATACTCACATGGCCCTGTTCTCCAGAATAAGTGCTATAGACAAACAGACTGGCTAGGCCTTATCTTATTAACCAGCAGTAGTTGTTAACTCTCAGTTAACCATACCCATACCTATAGCCATACCATAGTATAATGGCAATAAATGTGTTGGGGGATGAACAACTGTGTGTGGACATCTGCTGCATGTCCAATAGAGATTGACAGTGGGGGAGGGAATGATGGGCATTTCTTCTAAACCACTCTACTCGTCTTCCCTGCACATGGGGAATGTACAGACCAAGGGTACAATGCTCATGTGTTAAAGGGAGGCTGCCATCCCTTGTCACTGAATTACATATATATCAGTACGGATGAGCAAAAAAAAAAAATAATGTGGATCATAAAATGAAGACAGGTGGTAACATGATTGCAACTTGTTTGGGAATATGAGCAACTGTAGTAACCAATAAAATTACACTTAGTGCAATATGTAACCCATTTATAGAGATGCATGTTTTCACTCTATGTTCACTCGTAGAGAGATTTGAGAATAAATGTCAGTACAGTAAAGATATCAAAATGTAATCATTTCAGTCTCAGTTTTGCCTGAGGCCTTAATTCCTTACCTTCCAGGATAAGAAAACAAGACCATGGGGAAAAATGATGACTTGGTCCCTCAGTCATACTGAAGATATAAAATTGATTCCCATACCGAATCAAAATGGTTCAAAATGGTAGGTTTGGAGATTAACAAAGGGTTTTTTGGATAAACTGTGCCATATGCCCCACTCCATAGGGAATGCTGAAGAGTTTGCCCCTCACCTCCATCCTAGAGAAAGGATTTAGAAGCTTGATCTATATCCCCTGGGGCCTGGCCCTTGATGTCATGCCTGAAAATCTGTAAGAAGAGAGATGGTGCTGGCAAGCATTTGTGCCGGTGCCCTGAAGAGCAGGTACTACAACTTGTGCCCCCAAAGTGTCAGAGCAAAGAAAGCCTGAGCTCCTTAGACCATGTCCACGAAGGCAGCCCAGACACGTGTAGAGACTCCAGCAGAAGGAAACTGAAGCATTCACTTGGCACGTGGGATTGAGGAAGGGATTGTAAACAATGACCAGAGGAGAAACACTCAGTTCTGTCACGGGCAGTACAGATGGGAGCTATCAAGTGAATAGAGGGGATAGTGGACTAGGAACTCTTTTAGGTCTGGACTCCAGGCTGACAAAACACTTGGGTTACATCTAATAAGATGACTCCATTTCCACTGGCTTGCTATTATGGTAAGAAAATGCACTATAACATAACACGTTTGTTAGAAGAACCAGAAAAATATCAAGTAGAATTTCTCTTAAATTATATTAAAGAACTTTATCTCAGAGGGAGAGACACATTTTCATGTTAGCATCTTTACGTATTGTGAATGTGATACCAACTCTTGTTGCCAGGTGGTTGTCTATAAAAACATTTACTCTACCTTGGGCTGTGAGCCATCTTTGCAAACTATGCTCATGGTACATTCACTTTATCAACAAAGCTAGTCTAGGATAGTCCACTTACTTACTTCTTATTTGCCTTCATAAGCTAACATTTGCCCCTGTAAGTAGCATTCTTATTGATTCAAATGAGAAATTTAACGAGTGACTTAATGGAAAATGAGGAAGAAAGGTGACTCTGTCTGACTGAGATTCAAGAAAATGGAATTTTAGGACACACCAAAGTCCTAAGGAGAATGGAAAATGTAGAGCTGGATATCAGTGCCATATATGTTTTGATAGTTTCCTTGATAATTTAACACTAACTCTGGAACAAAAAACATCCCAGTTTAAAAGTATCAATAAAATATGCCCTAATTGCAGAATGTATGTTACTTAAAAATAGGTAAATACAGGTCCCAGGTAGTGTCTTTTTGCATCATTATTGAAAATATTATTATTCATTGAAGATAGAGCAGTGGTTCCCTAGTAAAAGCTCTTTTAAGTTATTCAGACATATTGAGAACTTTACCCAACAGCAATTGCTATTTTTTTTGTCATTGAATGAAACTCTTTCATTAAGCTTGGTGAACGCTCCAGACGCTTTTAGCCACAAAACAGTCTGCTTTAGTCTCTGACTCAGTGTAGCCATATGCTTCATATGCTACATATGCTACAATGCTGATGTAGTCCCTAATGTCCTTTACCAAGTATTTCTGGCTGTCCACTACCTGGGGAAATGTTAGGAGGATGCGAGTTGGACCCCTGTGCTGAGTAGAGAGCTATGTGGCTAGCTCTGGCACTGCTGTGAGTGGGAGGTATGACAAGCATTTTGCATGTTCGCTGCTAGGAGATCACTTTCTTCCTCCTATCACAGGAGCCAGCAGTGTTTCAGTGGGTGAGGACAAAAGTGAGAAAGAAAACTTTGTTTTAAGCCACTGAGATTTGGAGGTTATTAGTTTCCATACCCTAACTGATTCTGACTGAAACAAATGTCTTATTGCCTATCTCTTTACTGATATTTGCTAATCAGATCACTTACTAAATATGCCTGGAATGCAAATCAGTGCATATTTTTATTTATAAAGATCTATGAGTTGTATAATTGGAACTCAGAGTAATTTAGGTAATGCATTCCCCATTTAAGTGTCACTCAGAATAAATATCAACTGATAATGAATAGTCATTATGGATTTACACATAAACCCACAAATGGATTATGTTCATTTTGTAAGACAAAAATGAGATACATTTGTCAGGCTGATAACAGAGTGGTAGTATTGTAAAGAATAGTATCAGAACTGCTGACAACTGCAATGACAGCATAGCATTCCTGCAGGTACCATGAGACCCAACCATTGCCTTCAAGCTGTATGCAATTCAGCTCAATCCACTTTAAAAGTAAAAATATGGGCTTATATGGAAAAATATGTTAAGGGAAATATTCTCCACTGTGCCGCCAAGGTAAGCTGTTCACAACAGAGGAGGGGTCTGGCCCAGTCAAGTGATGCCTATGGCCGCGCAGGTGAGCGTGTCTACTTTGAGTGCTCTGCACTGGGTAGCACATTTGCCTGCAGATCTAAACCCCATCTTCCAGCATAGCCCTCACCAGTAACAGTGGTGGTAATATGGTCTCAGCAGTCTTACTGCTATGTTTTGCGTCTCCACCTGCCCAGAATCTGGGCAGGGAAGCAAGCACTATTTATTGGGCTCCTCAAATACAGCAACAGAAAGGTCTAATGGAGAACAGCCTAGCCTTAGGCTGAGCTTGGAAGGAAGGAAGATACATGGCTTGGAAGTGAGGAGGGTGAGAAGTATTCCAGGGTACAGTACTACTGCACAAAATTGAGGACTAATATTCTTATTTGGGTATACTTTAAATGCTCTAAAGTGCTTTTACATACATGATTAAAATGTTTAACTTTATGCAAATCAAAACTACAATGGGGTAACACCTCACACTGGTCAGAATGGCCAATATTAAAAAGTCTGCAAATAACAAATGCTGGAGAGGGTGTGGAGAAAAGGGAACCCTCCTACACTGTTGGTGGGAATGTAAATTGCTGCAGCCACTATGAAAAATAGTATGGGGTTCCTAAGAAAATGAAAACAAGAGTTGCCATATGATCCGGCAATCCCGCTCCTGGGCATATACCCGGAGAAAACTATAATTTGAAAAGATACATGCACTCTAATGTTCATAGCAACACTATTTACACAATAGCCAAACATGGAAGCAACCCAAATGTCCATCCTCAGAGGAATGGGTAAAGAAGATGTGGTACATATATACAATGGAATATTACTCAGCCATAAAAAAGAATGAAATAATGCCATTTGCAGCAACATGGATGGACCTAGACATTATCACACTAAGTGAAGTAAGTCACAGAGAGAAAGACAAATACCATATGATATCACTTATATGTGGAATCTAAAATATGACACAAATGAACATATCTACAAAACAGAAACAGACTCACAGACATAGAAAACAAACATGATTACCAAAGGGGAAGGAGCTGGGGGAGGGATAAGTTAGGAGTCTGTGACTAGCAGATACAATCTACTATATATAAAAAGATAACAAGGTCCTACTGTATAGCACAAGGAACTATATTCAATATCTTGTAATAAACCATAAGGCAAAAGAATATGAAAAAGAATATATATATATAAAAAACCAAATCATTTTGCTGTACACCAGAAACTAACATTGTAAATCAAATATACTTCAATAAAAAAGTTTTTTTAATGTATAATTTTATCAAAATGTATAATTTCCTAGATGGTCAGTGTAAGGATCTTTGTCCTTTTGATCTTTGACCTTTGTCAGCACAAGGACACAGGATAAACAGCGAAGGAGATAGACAAAGGTCCTGTTTTTGTGGGTGACATTGTAATGGGGGAAGATGAAAAAAACCAAGTGATAAGTATATAAAATATTTTTAGATACTAATAAGTACCATGGAGAAAAATAAGGAAGGGTAAGAGGATAGAGAAGAATGGGTCTGGGTTTCCCTGGTGGCGCAGTGGTTGAGAATCTGCCTGCCAATGCAGGGGACACGGGTTCGAGCCCTGGTCTGGGAAGATCCCACATGCCGCGGAGCAACTAGGCCCGTGAGCCACAACTACTGAGCCTGCGCGTCTGGAGCCTGCGTTCCGCAACAAGAGAGGCCGCGATAGTGAGAGGCCCGTGCACCGCGATGAAGAGTGGCCCCCGCTTGCCGCAACTAGAGAAAGCCCTCGCACAGAAACGAAGACCCAACACAGCCATAAATAAATTAAAAAAAAAAAAAAAAAAAAGAATGGGTCTGGCTCCTTTGGGCAGATGGTTAATACTGGTCTGTGAAAATGGAATTTTATCAGAGTCCTAAGTGTAGGGAGGAAAAGAGCCCCGCGGAGATACAGGGAGAGCAGAATCTCAAACTGAGGGAACGGCAATTGTACAGAACTGAAGGGAAAACCAGTGTGTCTTCCTAGGAGGCCAGTGTGGCTCTAGCTGAAGAGAAGGGGTGAGCCCAGGACATAAGAATAACAGGCAGCAGTGACAGGAGGGGGACCTTAAGAAAAGGCCAGTGAGAGCCAGGGCAGCACCCAGAGAAGGTAAAGCTATTAGAACCTCTTGAAAATGAATCTGTTGCTGGATGTAAGGTGTCTCCACAAATGCCAAACAAGCCAGAGGCCATTAAAATATTTTAAGTGTAAGATAAGTAGAACCTAGCCTTAGGCAGATATTACAGATGCCAAAATCTGAAAACTCATACTAAGGTAAAGTTGGCAGAGCCTGGAGACATATTGGATGACAAGGGCAAAGAGGAGAGAAATAATAGACAATTTAGGGTCAGCTACCTGATTTCATTGTCAGTGATAGCAGAGATGGGACATGAGGGCATCTAATAAATTATCACTCCAAAGGAAGATGTAGTCAACAATGACAGTAACTTGTAAACAAACAAAAAGAATTGTCAAAACAGTCATGTTTTTTTCAAAAAAAGAGTGTAGTCCAGATATGAAAAAGAAAATCAATAAAGGCAATAAAAAAGAACTTTATCACAAACTCACTAATCTCAAGATAAACTGCCAAAAGATAAATTTCATGCTAAGTAATGAAAACAAAACAAATACTTATAACCAGCTATGATGCCTTGTCAGACATTAATTATAGTTAATCCTTCCAGCAAATTATTTCAAGAGCTAGGCACTATGCTAGGATTTATAATTTTAGAATTCCTAAATTTACACACATCTGTACACACACACACGCACACAGTAGACTGACTGATACATAGATAAATGAATGGACGGATTGATGGACAGATGGACAGAGAGTTAAGGGATAGAGAAATAGAATTCTTCATTAAAGGACTTGTAGCCTAGGTCTGTGAGTGCAGTCAGTAGAGCCTTCAGCTGTCAGCCAACTGCAGAGAACGGCCTCGCATAAGGTCATACCCCTTCCTGTGTGGCTCTCAATCTAATGACATAATCAGTGTGAGAGCATAAAGACGTGCCTATCCTGGCCCAACCTGGGACAACTATGATGGACAATTCTAATTACAGAGCTCCCCATAGGGTCTTTGTCTTTGGGCCTGCACAGCAGCTCAACTTCTCCCTCTACTCCCTATTGCTTCTTTTTCCTCCCTTCCAGATACTGGTCCCAAGGATACTGCTTAATTATCATTTTATATCCCAGACTCTGACTACAGCCTGCCTCCTGTACATGAGTACATGTATACATACTTATGTGTGAATGTACATATATATTTTTAAAATCTCTACCAAAGGTAAGCATGCTGTTGGTCACTCAGCTGCTAGGACTGGCATTTCCATCAGTGCAACTTGCATTCCTAGCTTACTGGCAGTTCTTGGGAAAAAAAGGAAAACATCTATTCCAAGATATAACCCGGAAACAAGGGCCACCCTGTTCCTGATAAATGTTACTTTCCATTGCTTCTACCTACTTCCAGGAGCCCTGGCTGGCATCAGCTCCTGAAAAGTCTGATGCTCTAACATGAGTTAGTGAAGAGGGAGAGGAAGAAGTTGAGGCTAGGAAAGCTCTGAAAGTAAGGAAGGGGGTTTCCCACACCACCTTCCCTCCGTGATTCACAATGCATTCCTTGGTTTGCACCACATGGAAAACCACCTGCTGTAAAAGGTAATTAGTAGTTGGTGTGAGAATCAGTCTCATCAATACTTAAGTAAAAACTGGTTTCCAAGGAAGGGATGCTTCTCATCCAGGCATCTTGGAAGTAGATCCATCAGGCAGATCCAGAAAATGATTCTAGATGCAAAGATGATCATCTTTGCATCTAGAATCAGCAAACATTGGCTCATGGGCCAAATCTGGCTTGCCACCTGTTTTTGTATGGCTCATGAGCTGATAATGTTTTTTAGGTCTTTTAATGGATGAAAAGAATAAAAAGCATAATATTTCATGATATATGAAAATCATACAAAATTCAAATTTCAGTATCCATAAATAAAGCTTTATTAGAACACAGCCATGCTTATTCATTTACATGTTGTACATGGCTGCTTACCCTGGAATGACAGAAGTGAGAAGTTGTAACAGGTATTGTATAGCCCGCAAAGCCCAACATGTATACCATCTGGCCCTTTTTAGAAAAATTGCCAACTCTTGAGCTATATGATTTATGGTTCCATGGGCAAAATATCATACATTTGATTACTGATGAATACCCCAATTTGGGTGTTCACATAGATAGACTTGCTACATATACACCTGTCTATAATTACCTCGCCTCTCACAAAACACTAAACACCTTACACAGAAATGCATAATGACTTATAGACCCCAATTCAGACTCAATCCTTTCTTCACATAATTTTAGGTCAAAATATCTGCATTAAATATGGAGCTGGAAAAATAGTATTTGTCAAATAAATGGGAGCCATTTTAATGTTGCCTAGATAAATGAATGGATATATCTTCAAACACGTAAGCAATAGGGAAATGTACCAGCAATGATGATACCTGTTTAAGTGTAAAGAATATTTATGATCTGCCTCCCAAACTAGGTAGAAAATCTTCCCTGGACAATTCTTAAAAGTTCCAGAATTTTAATTTATCCCTGGAAGTCAGTGGCTTTGGTACAATAGCACTTAGTCTCCAGATCCTGAAACTTTATTGTCAAAGATATCAGAAGATTAGAAATAAAATTTTTAATCCCAAAGGGCACATTAATGGCCAATTAAATACTAACATGTCTGGGGTTTCCATATGCACTGCAAATCATAAAAATCAATTTTGCTACAAATCTACCCATGAGCCTTCTATCTTTCTCTCCATCTATCAATTTATTTATGCAATATTTCTTAAAAGAGTACCCAAGAGCTTATGCCTATTCTTATTTTTCAAAGTATTCTGAGCTTTATGGAGTCAGAGTTCACAAAGAAATGATACATATGTTTATCTTTTCTGTTGTTTGTAAACACATAATCCATTTCAATTACATCTGTTGCTTACCTAAGAAGTTAACAATGATTTCTTTTCTGCTTACTCCAGCTTCAAAAGTCTGTCATAATTTAATCTCACCTTACCTGTCCAACACTGTTCTATTACCCACCTGATTCCACTTTATCTCATCCACTTGTTTCACTATACAGCAAAACATTAACTCCTCCCTCTACTCGCCAAGTGTTTTCATTTCTTGTCCTTGTCATGCACAGTTCTTTCTACCTAGAATCCTCTTCTTTGTTTCTTTATTGACAAACACCTACCCATCCTTCTAGAACAATCCAAATGTAGGAACTTTCCAACTGCCCCAGGCAAAAATAAACATTTCTTCCATTCATCCCTTCATTTATTCCTTATTAAACAAACATATAGGGCATCTACTATACACTAAAAAAATGGACAAGAAAATGAGATATTTCTACTTAGTTAATAAGAGCATTGAGGTATGAGCAGAGTGCTATGGGATCAAAGAAGAATACAGAAGAACGACACCTAAGTCAGAGTGGAAGGAGGCCAGTGCAGACAGCATCTTTAAGAGGAGGTGATGTTGAGTTAAGTCCACGCAGGACTAGCAGCATGAAGCCAGATGGATGAAGGATGGGAAGGGCAGAAGGTGTTCTGGGCCAAAGGCAAAGCAGGTGATGAGAAACTGGAGCACCTCTGGAAAAGGTTAAGTCAATATGGCAGGAGAAAACCTTTTCCTAGGGCCATTTTGTCATATTTTGATAGAACACTTAGAACTTCTTATTATCATTAAGTAATATGGACCTGAGATTCCTATGTTAGCTCTTCCTTTTACAACATGTCACATGTATGATTTCAATGTGGAAAAACTGGGGGCTAGTCATGATCATGGAAGGGAATTTGAAAAAGCAATGTTCCATCATCCTTGACTTCTTATCTTATGATACAGACAATGACTCAGCCCTCAAGATCAAGAGAGGGTATTCCTTTCTTCTGAACAGTGCAAAGAGTTCTGGGTAAGATCTCATCCTCTTTATAAAATTCAAGACAGACGTTAAAATGAAAGATATTACTTTGTTCCTCTTCCAAGTAAGAAAGACTGAGTGACTCATCACCTGAATGATATGTGGACAGGTGAGATAAGTAGCAATGAAGAACTGGGATGTGGAATGTATATTTGAATTTAAAATAGAGCGTTGTTATAGCTTTCATGCTCACAAAATTCAATGTGAGTTTTATGTATTGGCTCTTTATTTGTATTATCAATTATACCTGCAAAATAAGAGCTGTTTCAAGATGTGACAGGGTAAGAGAGTGTCATGGACATATATACACTACCAAATGTAAAATAGATAACTAGTGGGAAGCAGCCGCATAGCACAGGGAGATCAGCTCGGTGCTTTGGGACCACCTAGAGGGGTGGGATGGGGAGGGTGGGAGGGAGGGAGATGCAAGAGGGAAGAGAAATGGGAACATATTGTATATGTATAACTGATTCACTTTGTTATAAAGCAGAAGCTAACACACCATTGTAAGGCAATTATACTTCAATAAAGATGTTTAAAAAAAAAAAAAAAAAAAAGAGCTGTTTCATAATAATAACAAATCAACTCAGAATTAAAATGGTGATGAGTCAATTTGATATTCAAACTGTCCTGGAATTATGGAGGAGTTGCATATTTTGTTGCACCATTCCAGCTTATTAAATATTTTAATTGAAATTTGATTTCTCTTTTCCTGACCTATCAAACCATCCAGGCCATGTTATCTATAGCAGGACTTTTCAAAGTGTATTCATTTTGTTTACCACATTTTGCTGGTTTGAAATCAGAAGGAATATGGTAGCTAATGCATTTTGAATTTGGTTAGACACCCAAATAATCTGTAGAAATGACTAAGAAATCTTCATAAAATAAAACACCCTCTTTGAGAAGTTCCAAAATAGAAACTACATCATTCCCAGGTTGTATCTGCATATGCAGAGGTACTGGAATAAATGAAATATAATTTTTGATGGGATTTAGTCATGAGAAGGGACTATAGCTTTCAATGTATCCAAAAGTAGCAGTTAGAAGGATCTTGGAAGTTCTGCCATTGACACAGAGAACTCATTGCACCAAGAGAATCAAAATCTCCATTCAAACCTGATCAGCCCACTTCACCTGATTGGTGTTTTTAAGGCATGATTAAAAATAGCATGTATTATAATATTATAACTAGTAATAACTAACATTCAACTTAATGCTTACTTCAATAAATGCCCGGAAATTTGCTTAACCTTATGTATATATCATGCCGTTTAATCCTAACTATTCTATGAAGCAGGCAATATTATTATTCCCATCTTACAGATGGGAAAACTGAGACTTAAAGTTGTAAGTTTCTTTGCCAAGTCTACATGGCCAGTAAATAGCAGAGCACTTATTAGAATTAAGGCAGTCTGCAACTGTTTTTAAACCATAGTTTCCAGCCCTTTGATAATCATTGCCTTCATTAAGCCTGTTATACCTTTAGAATGTAGACCTAGGGATTTCCCTGGTGGTCCATGGTAAAGAATCCACCTTCCAATGCAGGGGACACGGGTTCAAGCCCTGGTCAGTGGAACTAAGATCCCACATGCCGTGGGGCAAGTAAGCCCGTGCGCCACAACTACTGAGCTTGCGCGCCTCAACTAGAGAGCCCACGTGCCACAACTACAGAGCCCACATGCTCTGAAAGCCTGCATGCCACAACCAGAGAGGAGCCCATGCACCCACAACGAGCGCCACAACGAAGACCCCACATGCCGCAAGGAAGACCCAACACAGCCAAATAAATTAATATTAAAAAAAAAAGTATAGAATGTAGACCTATAGTTAGTATATTGCAACTGACAGCATTATGTTCCAAGAAATTGTAAAAGATGGGAGTTAAGTTGTCCTGGGTTTACCATTTTGAAAACTATATGATAGGAATAGTTATATGCAACGTCTCCTTAAAGAAAGACTAGCTCCAGGGGTAGGAAAGCATGACCACTTCTGGCTGAACTCAGCCAATGGGATGAATAGGGGCTTAATCAGAAGTCAGGAAAAGAAGGTGCCTGAAGCAAGCAACTGTAGTGACCTTCCAATCCTTTCAGTGAAAACAGGGTGATTTAGCTCAACTCTTTCAGTACTAGGGCTAAATGTGGCTTTGCGGAGATAACAGTGTAACACCCCTCTTTTCAAATAAATGTTCACAACTAGCTTTCCATTTTTAATTTGGCTTCTTGTGTATTTTGTCTGTAGAGAGCATTTGGGTTGACCAGAGGACACAAGATTTCAGCACTCTTGCCAATTTTACTGGAAATTAATAAATTCTGCTCTGCTTTATGTCCAACTTTATGAACGGGGATGATACGTAATTGCATGATGAGGGACAGGTTGACTTCAATTGTGTTAACCAGTCAGGTCTCTGAGTCTGTAGGTCCAGGCCAACCTCTGGATCACAGTGGGTTGACCTTATCAAAACCATGCTCAGGGACTTCTTGGGAACAGGACAAAGGCAGGCCTGGGCAACACCAAAGGCTTCCCTCTTGCCTCCTATTCACAACTCCTAAAGCCAAATCAAATCAAATTGTAACCTTTATTCCAACACACTAGAATAGTTACCTTGAGGGTCAATGATTTTCACTAAGTACTTTCTATTATCTTTCTAGAGTTTGCCTGAGGCTTTCCACGCTCTAAATAAAATGTCATTTTGGTCAGGAACAAGTAACACATGGATTGGCCAGCAGAAAATCAGAGAAAACTGGCTCAGTTGGAAATTTAAACATGGTGGTCAATTCTAGTCATAACAATGTGCTGACCCTCAAGCCAGGACCAAGGAAAGGTAAAAAAATGAAAAGCACAGCAGGGTTTTTAACAACACACTCAGTAGGATATCCTAATCAGACTGATACAACTCCGAGTTCTCAGTGCAGCCAGACACACCAGATGACACTAACTTTAAAAGAAATCTTTCACACCATATGAATTCACACTGTTCTAAACATGTTAAGCACAAAACAATGCTCAGTACTCTTCATGTTTCAGGAGCTAGACTCTCAAGAAATACTTGCCATACTTCAGTGAAATTTTAAGGATGATTTTTATTTGGTTGCAACAACCTGATAATAACCTATATTTAATTCTTTCCTAGATTTTATCTGGTTAATTCTTATTACCTTCTAACATAAGAGACAAAAATATTTATTTTTATATTAAAAAGAAGAGACATAGGGGCTTCCCTGGTGGCGCAGTGGTTGAGAATCTGCCTGCCAATGCGGGGGACATGGGTTCGACCTCTGGTCTGGGAAGATCCCACATGCCGCGGATCAACTGGGCCCATGAGCCACAGCTACTGAGCCTGCGCGTCTGGAGCTTGTGCCCCGCAACAAGAGAGGCCGCGACTTTGAGAGGCCCGCGCACCGTGATGAAGAGTGGCCCCCACTTGCCGCAACTAGAGAAAGCCCTCGCACAGAAACCCAAGTCACACAGAAGACCCAACACAGCCAAAAATAAATAAATAAATATTAAAAAAAAAAAAAAAAGAAGAGACATAAAGCAAAGAAAACTTAACATCCTTGGCCAAGACAATATACTGGAAGAAAGTAGTACTCAGTAGGACTGTAGGGAAAAAGAGAAAGAGTAAAAGAGAGGCATTAGTATAGGGGGGATGGAACACATGTAATAAAAAAATAAGACTCATAGAAAGTCAAATGATTTGCACTGACTATCACATTAAGAACACTTTGAAATTCCAGGATCTAGTATTACACTTAATATCTCACTTTCATTTTGGTGAAAATTCTTTGTTGGTAGACCTTATTATATTGTTCAAGATAGTCTCATGTACAAAAATCTTTAGACTTTAAGCCTGAGAACCTCTTTTCTCTAGGTGATTCTGGTGCTTCATTCCTTTTCCACCAGTAATTAACACAGATAATCAGGTGCATATTCCTGGGAGTAATAAAAATTCTTTTAGGCAGAGGTCACAAGCACAAATAAGCATGATGCCATCACAAATTATAAGGAGGCATTTCACCAACTGTTCCTATGCTAAATCCTACATGAAATCATATTGGATTGGCCAAAAAGTTCATTCGGGGTTTTCTGCAACATTGTACAGAAAAACCCGAATGAATTTTTTGTCCAACCCAATACTTCTGTCATAATTACCCAGACAATTATCATGCTTCATACATCCAGGTTAAAAATGATGATTCTGATGAAAAGTAAAACAAGTCATTGATGAAAAGTGTCTTATACGCCAGAGTTAGCTAAAACCAAAACAGTATTGGCCAAATACAAAACATATTGGTGGCGGTAGTTGGCAGTATTTTGTTTATTTAATTATTTTTATTATCATTTGTTTCTGGTGACACTGAAAATGCAGTAATCTGAAATGAAATATTTTATCATGTGCATGACAGCATGAAGAAAGAAAAAGACAAATAAACTTGTTATCATATCGCTATCCTCAGTGGCAAAGATAAGAGGAGCACAAACTAAATGTTTTCAATAAACAAAATAGTTACATATAAAAAGGGAAAAAAGCAAAGGACAAGCCCAGTGGAAATCATGCACTTTGCCAAGAATCATTCTGCATTTTTAAAAAAATCTTCCCCACATCTATGGCATTTCATCTGAGAAAGAACAAAAAACTTTTGGATCTTTTTTCTCTCTCTCTCGCTTCTTTGCAATAATTAGTAGTAATTCCTCTAATACTTTATGCAAACCTCCATTATAGATAGCACTTTCACCATTATAATTATTTGCTTCAGTGCCTATCTCTCCCAATAGACCATGTGTGCTTGGAGGCCAAGGGCTGTCTTAATCATCTCTTCACATCCAATTTCAGTTCCTGATACACAGCACATGTTCACTAATGTTTGTTATATAACACGACAGGTTGAAAACTCATGTGTCTACAGGAAGGCCAAGGAAGTAAAGGAATGAAAGTCAGGTGTAAGATAGGCAGTGGGGTACTGTCTCTCTGAGGAGCCCCTGACCCATCTAAACGTGGTAGCTTCTAATTAGATCTGGCAGACTGTTGCTTTAAGGGCTTTTATCAAGAAGGTAGATATCTAAATATGTATGTGAAGTTTCCCACATTTAAAAAATACTGTGCAAGCCAAACAAAACACATCAACTAGGCAGATTTTGCCCATGGGCCACCAGTTTGCAACCGACATATGCTAATATGTACTTGGGATCAATAAATTCCAATACTGAGGAAACGTTTTTCCTCAGTAGTCTGAATGCAAGGAACTATTCTCAGAGTTGCCAATAAGGTTTTATATAATCTGAACATCACTGGAAAAAATTTAACTCAAATGTCTATAACCATAACCACAGTACTGAACAATATATTCACATGCAATCATATAGGTCAAATTTCCATTCCATTGTATTCAAATCCTCAGCTGCCTCTTTGTAAAGGGTTCACTCCTTCTGTATATGAAGTCTCACCATTTGATGGACTTATGTTGGTGAACAGCCAGGATACTTAGTTATTAACACCACAGAAGGAGGTAGGTACTAAGTCTGTATACAACTTTATTGTTGGGCACAGCAGTTCATATTTGTAACCAGCAGTCATGCTAGGAGTAGAATATGTTGAATGAGTAGCCTATACAAATATGAGTTTCTTAACCTACCAACTTAATAATTCACTTAACAAATATGTAATGATCGCACACCATGTGTCAGACTCCATGCCAGGGGTCTAGCGTATAATGTTGAAGAAGGCAAATCTGGTCCCAAACCTCAGAAATTTATACCTGAGAGCAGTGGTCCTCAAAGTTTGACCCCACAGTCCAGAAGCATCATCATGAGCTGAAAAACTGTTAGGAATGTAAATCCTTAGGCCTCATCTTAGAACCTCAGACCTACTGAATCTGAAATGTTGGGGCTGGAGCCCAGCAAGTCTGTTTTAACAATCCTTCATGGTGACTCTGATGCAGGTTCATATCTGAGAAGCAGCATTCTACAGAACAGTCAGGAAAAAATCAAATAAAAGGAAAAGTATATTAGTTTCCTAGGGCTGTCATAACAAATTATCACAAACTGCATAGCATAAAACAAAAAAAAAATTATTCTCATTTCCAGAGTCCAGAAGTCTGAAATCAAGGTATTAACAGGGCCATGCTCCCTCCAAAGGCTCAAGAGGAAAATTATTTGCCTATTCCACTCCTGGTGGCCTCTCACATTCCTTGGCTTGTGACAATATCACTCCCATTTCTGTCTCCTTCTTCACATGGCATTCTTCCCCATGTGTCTTTCTGTGTCCTCTCCTCTTCTTGCAAAGACACCAGTCATTGTGTCTGGGGCCCACCCTAAATCCAGGATAATTCTATCTCAAGATCCTTAACTGATATATCTGCAAAGATTCAGTTTCCAAACAAGGTCATATTATGAGATTCTAGGTGGACATTAATTGGGGGGTAACACTACTCAACCCACTACAGAAAGCAAATTTTAAAATCATCCATTGGGTAAACATCATGAAGGAAACATGAAGCCAAAATAGAGAATAAAAATGGGGGACTTTATGTACATATAGTGGTCAGAAAAGTCTCTCTTAATAGGGTGACATTTGAACTTGGGAACTGGGCATGAGATGGAGTTAGTCATTGAAGGATAGGAGGAAGAACAAGAGGATATGCGGGGAAAAACATTTCAAGGAGAAGCAGCATATGGCAATGGCCCTGAGCAGGAAAAAAAGTTCAGCTATCTGAAGAACTGAAAAAAGACCCTGTAGTTGGAGCCTAACAAATGGGAAGACATAGAATATAAAATGAGATTAAATCAGCTAGTCTAGAATAGCTCCAAGGTGCAGCCACAACAGGAATGAAATGATAATCCTGTCTTACAAAAGCCCTGAAACTGAGGACAGGGAAAAGCTTAAGCTATTATTTTAGAAGATCACAAGGAAGTCACCCTGTAGTTGACAGAGGCTGCGATGAGTAGAGCCAGAGATTTTGGATTGAAAAATTTCCTAGACAGTGCCTTTGGCTATAGTTATTTGCAGATGAGACTATTATGAATAAATAGATCAGAAGTCTTTTAAGTTTTTGAAAGACTATTGCCAAATAATCCGCACTCCCAGCCTGAGAAAGCCCATCAATGTTCAGACTCCATGAGAACCCTGGCCCCAAAACTAATACCAACTGAGCAACCTCAAGCATGACATGCTCCCCAATACCCTCCCATAGAAAGGTCATGTATGATAAATGCACTAAGAACAATCTTTTGGAAGGCTGAGCCAGAGGGCACAAAGACAGTGAACAATGGAGGGCAGAACCAGGGCCTGTAGGACAAGTTCAATAAGAAAAATGCTGTACTACCAGGGAAGGAAATCTTTGCTATTCCTAACCAGTCAGATTGATAATTATTGGGTTAGCCAAAAAGTTTGTTCAGCTTTTTTCCATAAGATGGCTCTAGTATCGCTTAGTTATCTTCAATTTCATTTGAAACAATTTTGTTAGATTGTATTGTAACAGCTGCCATATCAGTGTGCATTAAAAAAAAAACTTAACAATATAGGTGAATTTTTGTGCAGCCATTTTAATATTGAAGATGGAAGAAAAGAAGCAACATTTTCGGCATATTATGCTTTATTATTTCAAGAAAGGTAAAAACACAACTGAAACGCAAAAAGACTTGTGCAGTGTATGCAGAAGGTGCTGTGAGTGATCAAACGTGTCAAGAGTAGTTTGCAAAGGTTTGTGCTGGAGATTTCTCACTGGACTATGCTTCGCGGTCGGGTAGACCAGTTGAGGTTGATAGTGATCAAATCAAGACATTAACTGAGAACAATCAACATTATACCATGTGAGAGATAGCCGACATACTCAAAATATCTGAATCAAACATTGAAAATCATTTGCACCAGCTTGGGTATGTGAATCGCTTTGATGTTTGGGTTCTACATAAGTTAAGTGAAAAAAACCTTCTTGATCATATTTCCGCATGTGATTCTCTACTTACCATAATGAAAACGTTCCATTTTTAAAACAAATTGTGACAGTCAATGAAAAGTGGATACTGTACAATAATGTGGAATGGAAGAGATCATGGGGCAAGTGAAATGAACCACCACCAACCACACCAAAAGCCGGTCTTCATCCAAAGAAGGTGATGTTGTGTATATGGTGGGACTGGAAGGGAGTCCTCTATTATGAGCTCCTCCAGAAAACCAGATGATTAATTCCAACAAGCACTGCTCCCAATTAGACCAGCTGAAAGCAGCACTCAACGAAAAGTGTCCAGAATTAGTCAACAGAAAATGCATAATCTTCCATCGGGATAACGCAAAACCGCATGGTTTTTGATGACCAGGCAAAAACTGTTACGGCTTGGCTGGGAAGTTCTGATTCATCCGCTGTATTCACCAGACATTGCACCTTTGGATTTCCATTTATTTCGGTCTTTACAAAATTCTCTTAATGGAAAAAATTTCAATTCCCTAGAAGACTGTAAAAGGCACCTGGAACAGTTCTTTGCTCAAAAAGATGAAAAGTTTTGGGAATATGGAATTATGAAGTTCCCTGGAAAATGGCAGAAGATAGCGGAACAAAACAATGACTATGTTGTTATGTTGTTACACTGTTCAATAAAGTTCTTGATGAAAATGAAAAATGTTTCTTTTATTTTTACTGAAAAACCAAAGGAACTTTTTGGCCAGCCCAATGCTATGGAACAGTGCCTATGTCTCCTATTCTCCTCTTATCTGAATGAGAGTTTCTATTAGTGTTTCCTATGACATTGGTCCACTGAAATGGGATAAGCTGGGAGGGGCAAATAACACATTATTTAGTTTATAGGTCATCAAAATAAGAAAAATACTACCCAGACACAGGAGAAAGCAGGAGACTGAAGCAGATATCTTGGACTTTAGTTCAGATGCAGTAAGTGGTTAGAACATTGGGCTTGCCTCCTTTGGGAAGGAGGAACTGTGTCAGAGGTGTGGAGTAAAGAACACACACAAAGGGAGACGCAAGAGGGAAGAGATATGGGAACATATGTATATGTGTAACTGATTCACTTTGTTATAAAGCAGAAACTAACACACCATTGTAAAGCAATTATACTCCAATAAAGATGTTAAAAAAAAAAAAGAATGAATAAAAGGAATAAACATGGTCTATGAAAATGACTATGTGATAATAAATATTCGTGTTGAATCTAAAAAAAAAAAAAAAGAAGAACACACACAAATAGTTGGGTGGCTAGGGGCACACTAAAGCAAAGATGGTAAGATTTCCTCCAGTATCTCTTCTCCCTATCTTTCAATGTAATAAAGACACCAACCTTGGTAATAAGACCATATAACTGGATTCTATCCAATATGACATAAATGAAAATGCTGTGTGACAGCAGCAAATGCTCTCTCTCCATTTCTCCGTTGTTAACTTGGAAGAAGAAAACCACCATGAATTCTACAGCCAAAAGGAAATGAATTGTGCAAATAACCTGAGGAAACATAGAAGTGGATTCCTCCCTAGTTGAGCCCTCAGATAAGAATGTAGCCTGGTTGACATCTTGATTTCAGTCTTTTGAGCCCCTGAACAGAGGACCCAGTTAGGCTGTCTCCAGACTCCTGACCTTTGATCCACAGAAACTCTGAGTTCATAAATGGGTGCTGTTTTAAGTCACTAGGAAGTTTACGGTAATTTTTTCTGCAGCTATAAGAAACTATAAATATATACACACATATATATGTTATGTATGGTCATATATAAATAGATATAGAAAAAGCATATATATATATATATATATATATATATATACCCCCATATATATGAATATGCTCCTTAAGTTTATGGTCCTTAAGAAAATCAAGAGTCATCTTCATCCGAATGTGTTATGTGACTGTGACAATGTATGTATGCATATATGTATGTGTGCTTCTTTAGCCATTAATTGAAAACAACATATTGTTAACTTGAGTCCAGTATATACACTTTACTGATGGCTAACGCAAGATGACTTGATCACTTTTTAGTTAGTAAATGAGGAATTTAGCTATTAAACAGAAGCAAATTTGAGTGAAATTCTTATAGGTAGTTTATAAGAAATTGGTTTGGTTTCTTCTTATATATGTTCATATGCATGTGTGTTAGTGTGTTTATAATTGATATCCTCAATGGTTAGGATGGTTCTCAACCAGCCTATTTTCCACATTAACTCAGCTGAGAATAGGTAGTTGCAGCAATAAAGAACATATCCAAATCTCAACTGATCTCCTAGTGACATCCCTAATGAAATACTACAATGACTCTGTTACCATGTGGCTCTCCTTTCAGTTACTATCAGCATGGTGGGTAACCACTATGGCAGCTGAGTCATGCAGATAATAGTAGTATTCTCATATACAAGTTTGCTGGAATTTCCTTGACATGGCAATTGTTCGTCACAAAGTGTGTTGGGGCACCATTTAGATTTTCTACACAAGGCATTCCAGTAACCATACAGGTTTTTGCTTTCAATTAATTTCCAAAGATTTGAAATAATGAATAAACTTAATTTTCATTTATATTCTTTCCTTCACACCTCCCTCACTTTTATTTATCAAGTGGATAATATCTTTTTTAAAATGTCATTTAAAAAAATTTTAAATGCCATAGACATAAATCACTGCGATCAGCTAGGCAAACCTCTCATCTATGGAATATCTGAATGGACAACGAGTGTTCCCACAAATGAAACTGCTCTAGCTCTAGCAGCTGTGGACATTGGGGACTAGTACCCACAGGAGTTCGGCCAAGTCAGAGTCTAAGCTGCCGCCACAGTGCCCACAGGGGGAACAAAGACCTACCTAGAGGTTTTGGAGGGCCTCCTGGGGAGGCAGAGGTTGGCTGTGACTCACGGTGGGGGCAAGGACACTGAGAGATGAGACCCCAGGAAAATACAATTTTTACTTTTTTTTTTTTTAATTAATTAATTTATTTATTTTTGGGTGTGTTGGGTCTTCGTTTCTGTGTGAGGGCTTTCTCCAGTTCCAGCGAGCGGGGTCCACTCTTCATCGCGGTGCGCAGGCCTCTCACTGTCACGGCCTCTCTTGTTGCGGAGCATGGGCTCCAGACGTGCAGGCTCAGTAGTCGTGGCTCATGGGCCTAGCCGCTCTGCGGCATGTGGGATCTTCCCAGACCAGGGCTCGAACCTGTGTCCCCTGCATTGGCAGGCAGACTCTCAACCACTGCGCCACCAGGGAAGCCCTATTTTTTTAAGTTTTGTTTTTTCTGTTGTTCTCTTCTTACTTGCTTTATTTTTATTATACTTTAGTTTTTTTTACATACTTTTATTGTTTTTTTATACTTCTATTTCTACGTTACTTTTTTCTTGTTCTGTGTTTTTTTCTAGTTTTTTTTTCTTTTTTCTTTCCTCTATTCTACTTTGTTTATATATTTTTTCCTTTGTTCTTTGTTCTTATTTTTTAATCTTTTTTTAATCATTTTTGTGTGTTTGTTTTGTTCTATTTGCTTTTTCATTCAGTTTGCATTCTGCTTTTTTTTTTTGTCAATTTTGTTTTAATTGTTTTATAACGTTTTGGGGTTCTTTTCTTTGTCTGGTTGTTCTCTTGCTTTTTATTTTCCCTGTTTTTCTTTTTCTCCTTTTTTTGTACGTGTGTATGTTCTTAGTTTTTGTTGTTGTTTGGTTCTGCTTTTACCACCCATCTGGGGTTTTGTCTGTCTGTTCATTTGTTTGTTTGTTCTTAATTGTTGTTGTTGCTGTTTGCTTGTTTTTGTCTTGGGTTTTTTTGCCTCTTTGTTTTCATTTGTTTTTTATCTGCTCTTTTTTTTTCTTTGCTTTTTCCTTTTATTGCCAAGCTGTGTGGCTTGCAGGGTCTTGGTTCCCAAGCTGCGGGGTCGGGCCTAAGCCTCTGGGGTGTGACAGCCAAGTCCAGGATGCCGGAACACCAGAGAATTCCTGGTCCCTGGGAATATTAAACAGCAAGAGCTTTCACTGAGGTCTCCATCTCAATTCAAAGACCTGGCTGTCTCCAATTGACCGCATGCTCCAGTGCTGAACGTCCCACGCCAAAGAACAAGCAAGACAGGAACACAAACCCACCCATCAGCAGACAGGCTGCCTAAAGTCATACTAAGCCCACAGACACCCCAAAACACACCACCTGATGCAGCACAACCAAGCAGAGGGACTAAATCCAGCTCCAAACCCCAGAAGGCAGGCACCAGTCCCTCCCATCAGGAAGCGTACATAAGCCACTGGACCAACCTTGCCCACTGGGGGCAGACACCAGAAGCAAGAGGAACTACAACCCTGCAGCCAGCCTGCAGAAAGGAGACCTCAAACACAGAAAGACAGACAAAATGAGAAGACCAAGAAATATGTTGCAGACGAAGGAGCAAGATAAAAATCCACAAAACCAAGTAAATGAAGAGGAAATAGGCAATCTACCTGAAAAAGAATTCAGAGTAATGATAGTAAAGATATCCAAAATCTCAGAAATACAATGGACAAAATAAAAGAAACGTTTAACAAGGACCTAGAAGAACTAAAGAACAAACAGTGATGAACAACACAATAACTGAAATTAAAAATACAGTAGAAAGAAGCAATAGCAGAATAACTGAGGCAGAAGAACATATAAGTGAGGGAAGACAGAATGGCGGAAATAACTGCTGCGGACCAGAATAAAGAAAAAAGAATGAAAAGAATTGAGGACAGTCTCAGAGACCTCTGAGACAACATTAAACACTCCAACATTTGAATTATAGGGGTCCCAGGAGAAGAAGAGAAAGAAAAAGGATCTGAAAAAATATTTGAAAAGATTATAGGTGAAAACTTCCCTAACATGGGAAAGGAAATAGTCAATTAAGTCCAGGAAGTGCTTAGATTCCCATAAAAGATAAACCCAAGGAGAAACACGCCAAGACATATATTAATCATACTAACAAAAATTAAATACAAAAAAAAAATATTAAAAGGAGCAAGGGAAAAGTAACAAATAACATATAAGGGAATCCCCATAAGGTTATCAGCCAATCTTTCAGCAAAAACTCTGCAGGCCAGAAGGGAGTGGCATAATATATTCAAAGTGATGAAAGGGAAAAACCTACAACCAAGAATACTCTACCCGGCAAGGATCTCATTCAGATTCAACAGCGAAATCAAAAGCTTTACAGACAAGCAAAAGCTAAGAGAATTCGGCACCACCAGACCAGATTTACAACAAATTCTAAAAGAACTTCTCTAGGCAGGAAACACAAAAGAAACAGACCTATAAAAACAAACCCAACACAATTTGAAAAATGGTAATAGAAACATACATATAGATAATTACCTTAAATGTAAATGGATTAAATGCTCCAACCAAAAGACAGAGACTGGCTGAATGGATTCAAAAACAAGACCCATATATATGTTGTCTACAAGAGACCCACTTCAGACCCAGGGACGTATACGGACTAAAAGTGAGGGGATGGAAAAAGATATTCCATGCAAATGGAAATCAAAAGAAAGAGGGAGTAGTAAGACTCATAACAGACAAAACAGACTTTAAAGTAAGACTGTCACAAGAGACAAGGAAGGACACTACATAATGATCAAGGGATCGATCCAAGAAGAAGCTATAACAACTGTAAACATTTATGCACCCAACATAAAAGCATTTCAATACATAAGGCAAATGCTAACAGCCATAAAAGGGGAAATCAACAGTAACACAATAATAGTGGGGGACTTTAACATTCCACTTACACCAATGGATAGATCATCCAGACAGAAAATTAATAAGGAAACAGAAGCCTTAAATGACACATTAGACTAGACAGACTTAATTGATATTTATAGGACATTCCATCCAAAAGTAGCAGAATACACAATGGAGCAAAGATAGCCTCTTCAAAAGTGGTGCTGGGGAAATTGGACAGCTACATGTAAAAGAATGAAATTAGAACACTCCCTAACACCATACACAAAAATAAACTCAGAATGGATTAAAGATCTAAATGTAAGGCCAGACACTATAAAATTCTTAGAGGAAAACATAGGCAGAACACTCTATGGCATAAATCACAGAAAGATCCTTTTTGACCAACCTCCTAGACAAATGGAAATAAAAACAAAAATAAACAAATGGGACCTAATGAAACCTAAAAGCTTTTGCATGGCAAAGGAAACCATAAACAAAACGAAAAGACAACCCTCAGAATGGGACAAAATATTTGCAAATGAAGCAACTGACAAACGATTAATCTCCAAAATTTACAAGCAGCTCATGCAGCTCAATATCAAAAAAACAAACAACCCAATCCAAAAATGGGCAGAAGACCTAAATAGACATTTCTCCAAAGAAGAATATATACAGATTGCCAGCAAACATATGAAAGGATGCTCAACATCACTAATCGTTAGAGAAATGCAAATCAAAACTACAATAAGGTATCACCTCACACTGGTCAGGATGGCCGTCATCAAAAAATCTACAAACAATAAATGCTGGAGAGGGTGTGGAGAAAGGGGAACCCGCATGCATTGTTGGTGGCAATGTAAACTGATACTGCCACCATGGAGAACAGTATGGAGATTCCTTAAAAAACTAAAAATAGAACTACCGTATGACCCAGCAATCCCACTACTGGGCATATACCCAGAGAAAACCATAATTCAAAAAAGACACATGTACCCCAATGTTCACTGCAGCACTATTTACAATAGCCAGGACATGGAAGCAACCTAAATATCCATCAACAGATGAATGGATAAAGAAGATGTGGTACATATATACAATGGAATATTACTCAGCCATAAAAGGGAACAAAATTGGGTCATTTATAGAGACATGGATGCACCTAGAGACTGTCATACAGAGTGAAGTAAGTAAGAAAGAGAAAAACAAATATTGTATATTAACGCATATATGTGGAATCTGAAAAAATTGGTGTAGACGATCTTATTTACAAAGCAGAAATAGAGACACAAACATAGAGAACAAACGTATGGATACCAAGGGAGAAGGGAGGGGGGTGGGATGAATTAGGAGATTGGGATTGCCATATATACACTATTGATACTATGTATAAAATAGATAACTAATGAGAACCTACTGTATAGCACAGGGACCTGTACTCAATGCTCTGTGGTGACCTAAATGAAAAGGAAATCCAAAAAAGAGGGGATATATATATAAGTATAGCTCATTCACTTTGCTATACAGTATAAACTAACAGAATATTGTAAAGCAACTATACTCCAATAAAAAAATTAAAATTAAAAAATTTTTAAAAAGAAGTGAAAAAAATGAATTATCCCTGGATATTATAATCAGAAACAATTATCCTTTAATATGTTTTGATTCTAGACAACTTTGCAAGCAGCCTGAAAAGATACATAACAGCCCTATTTGGAGAGACAGACACAAAGAGAGCTGGTAAATCTCTTATGTGTTTATTTCTACAAATATTTATTATAAACTTACTATGTATATCAGGTATCATGATAGGAGGTATACAATCGATGATTTCTGCCCAAGTTTACCACGCTGTCAAGGAAGAGGCAGCCTGGCAGAGCAATTTGCAATTACAAATATGGGTCAATGTGCAAAGGGTAGATGGAAATCAGAGCAGAGAGCAGAAAGTGACTTTGCCTGTGCAACAGGGAAGATTTCACTCTGCTACTGTAGCACAGAAAGAGAATCACTCCAGTTCCAGGGTGAAAATTACTTGCTTTGCATTAGATCCCCATTTTCTCCTGTCAATCCTACCTCATCCAGGCCTACAGAGAACTAAAGACTAGAAGCAATAAAGTCATCTTCTTAGGATAGTCAGAAGTGACAGATGATAGGAATAAGCTAATTAGACAAGCAAAGCAGTCAGGGGCCATTTGATGTAGAAGCCATCAGTCCTACAAACTTAATAATCAAGAAAAAAGTATTACTTTGTAACGATGAGTATGAGTCATTAGAGCAAGGTTAAATTATGTTCATTATGTTCTGTTTAATAAAGGAAAGAAATATATACCATATTTTAGAAAGTTTCTGTCAAACTGGTTATTTTAATACTACCTAAATTGGTGAATGCCTAGAAATTTCATTCATCAAACAGGTCATTTTCTCATAATGTTGGAAAAATTAAATGTTACCATACTAAATAAAGCATCATATTACATTTAAATAGTTATTAGTGGTTTCCAAAGTTTTTTTTTTCCATTTCTCACTATAATCCCATAAATCAGACAGCAATCCCATTGTGCTGATGATTCAGCTGAGACATAGCCACACAGTCTTAGTCAACAACTCAGTTCCTTTAACTCCTATAAATGTTCTTTCACTTATCCATTTATTCATTCATTTAACACATACTTATAGATCATTTATATGACCCACAGTTCCATGAAATAAAATGTCAGAAATTTAAACATAAATGTAACTCTACTCTTACATAGTACTCTATGATACAAAAATCCTCTGAAGTTCAATTTTATAATCATAAGTGAGTTCTAGAGGTTTTTAAATCACTTTATAGTACCTGTCATTGAGTTAACACATGGGAATATCTTAGGTATTTTGAGAAACGGATTATTTCTGTACCTAATCCATGAGTGACATAGGTACATTAAATGGAAAGGATTCCAGCTTTCTCTACATTCATCAGATAATTAGTTAATTTAAACAACTTTGTAATGTTTTCTTAATCATTCAGTTCAGTAGATGAAAAAAAAATCAGTTGAAGTTAATGTATCTGTAGCAAATGGATTGACTAGATGGTTTTTTTCAGTTGATTTCTTTTGATATTGTGTAAATTTAGTGTTTGTGTTACTCTTGAAATATCCCGTTTATCAACCCAGAAAAAACTGCATTATCTTCACAATTTAACAAGTGGAAAATTATGAGATAGAAAGGTTAACTGAACTCATTATGGTCAGATCAACCTTTAGCAAACTAGGATTTCTCTACCAGGACTCAGCGTGTTCTAAAAACTGCTTTTCCATTGATCCTATTGTTTATACAATCACTTCTGTGCTGCCAAGATACTTGTTGGTTATGTCTTCTGCTTTCTGATTCTGCTAAGTTATTTTTTAAAAAGCACAGCTTATGTGGCAATCTGGATACCAAGGTCTTTCCTGGCATCACTGGCTATGATTTTGGGTGAATGAGCACACTGACTTTGATAAGGAAACTGCAAAATATAAAGTTAAAATGGTAAAATAAAAACAGGTATTACATCCAGGATTTAAAATAATTACATTCACTCACAGGGGAAAAAAAAAAAAGCAGTATCTTAAAATCCAATACTTAATCAGAAGAATAGGGCAAAGAATAGGACATGGTTGCTGGACTTTGTACATTTATAAATCACTGAATAAAATTAAGGTACTATGGATAGTTTAATGCTTTGTGGACAGGAAGTTGGACTCACATTAGACAGAATTCACCAGATTTTGAACTGACAACCCAAGGACAAAATAAATCTGGTTTTGTGTCTAAATTCAGCCTTGAAGTCAGTTAATTTGCTGGTGACTTTGAAAACTTTAAATCGTTGCCATCTTCAAACCTTGAGAAATGAGTCATCTGTTTCTGTCAAGTGGAAATGAGCAAAATGAGCAGGAAAGGAAATTTTATTTTCAAAGTTCAGAAAGAATGCAATAAACAGTGAAGATTATTTACCCATAACTGCATTATTTTTTTTTCAAGAATTCGCAGTGCTCTTTTAAAGAGCAAAAGGCAAGCAACTTTAAGTGTACATGTCAATCGGGCCTTCTTTCTGTCAAATTTTTGCAGTAAAAGGGAGCCAAGGAATTTTCTTGGCATAACTTTTTGGTCCTAGAAAGAGAACCATAAATAGACCATTGCAAATTTTTTCCTTAGAGATTATTAGACCATCTTCATATCTTACATACAGCTTCCAAATTATGTCCCTTGTAATAAATCCTACATAGTGACTATTACAATCTTCATTTTTCAGATTCATAAGCTGAGGCTCAGAGGTTTTAAATCCCTTGGTAAAGTCACCATTATATGGGGCAGGTCTAGGATTTGAACCACAGCCTCTGGCCTCCACAATTGGGCCTCTATTCTAGCTTACTTCTTCCAGTGGATTTATATACTTTGATTGCCTGACTCTTCTTTTCCTTTTTTGGATAGATAAATAAAGATGCCTGAGTTACCTAGGTCACAGGGTTGTTATGAATATCAAATATCATAATGTATATAAACATATTTTAGGAATTTAATAGCCAGAAGTTTTTATTTCAAAGCATATAGAAAGTATGGTTGATTAGTCTGAGAGAAAAGTGGTTATCTGGCTTTAGGTTAGCTACTTTTATGGTAATCTGATAATTACCAGTTTTTGCCTCCCAATCCCGCATCCACCCAACCACCACCACTGCTCTCCTACTGGTCAAGCCAGATGATACCGCAGTTTTACAGTAAGCCATGCAGCTTGAGGCAGTACTGAGAAATAGGGGTCCACAGTCCCATCCTTCCAGGTTACTCAGAACACACTTATTCATACTTACCCTGGAGGAAGGACGAGTGAGGAAATATTGTTCATGTTTCTGAATCAGTTTACCCTAACACCACGGTATACAGAGAGTTTAACCGTTTAAAGACACAAACTATTTCCAAGTGCACTGACGTCATATGTTCACTTGCTACCCACCTTGAGGTCTGCTGAAGGGAAAGCAAAATAAAATTGGAGCTCCCAGCCCTTTTTCATTAATCCTGAGGATTTTAGGATCCCAACAATTTTAGTGATCCTAAGAAATTAATACGACACGACCCAATTTTTAAATAAAATGGTTAACTTGGGGCATTGCTTGAAGTACCATGTTGAGAAAATTGAAAATCTGACATGGAAGCATTCCACCACTTTAATTATAGTCCACAAAAGCAGTTTCTATGTGTTAAAACCAGAGTCAGAAAGCACGAAGTAACTTTAGAAATCTGAATCTTTACTTTGCCCAACAAATTTGTAAGAGGTTAATTCTTCTGTTCCCAATACCAGATAAGAAACGGATTTGTTCAGATCCACAGAATTAGAGTGAGCCATTAATACTAATGAAAATTCAATGTATTGCATGGCACACCCAAGGGAAACTTTTATTTTTAAGATACCAATCATCCTCTTCACCAGGCACTGGGCTGAGAGCTTTATATGAAGTATTTTAATTAATCCTTAAAACTCTATTGGGTGAGGCTATTACTAATTCCCAATTTACACATCAGGAAACAGCTAGTTAGTGGTGAACCCAAAGCCAGAATACATTACAATCTTGAGCTATTTTCAAAAATTAAGTGAAAAAGTGGTTATACTGGGACAACTCCTTCCTTCTCCTCCATACTTTGTGGTTAGTAGGAAGAGCACTCCTGTCTGTGGTAGTTCTGTGAACACGGAAAAGCAAATAATGCAGTTCTTTTTTAGTGTATTTGAAAGGGAAAATATCTCCCATGTGTTTCTAGACTCCAATTCACAGAAAATATCAGAAGATACATGAGAAAAAGAAGGCATCCTTGTCTCCTGTTACACATGAGTGGCATGTAAGATTCTTTTATACCATCACTACTTTTATACCATCACTACAAGCAGGAGAGAGGAGTGGGAGATTAGTTGTCACAGCAGTCACTTCAGTCATCACCAGTTTGGTGGGGACTCATCTAGCTCTCTGAGTGTCACTTTCGCACTCACTGCTCCATGAATAACCCCCAGGATGCCACATGTGTGGAAGAGGTCTTCTCCAGAGGGAAGACCAGGCTTTGGTCCAAGGTTTACGAGTTTTCACAGACCTGCAAGACTGCAAGGTGCTTGCAGACTAGGAAAGGACGTGGATGTCTGCATCAATGCCAGAACGCTAGCCAGAATGTGGTAAGTATAATACCGTAAGAGGGCAGCTGAGAAATATGAGAATTCAAAGAGAGAAGTGGGTCAGGCTGTATGGTGGGAGGAAGCCATGACAGAGGAGGAAAAGAGGATTGAGCTGTCAATAAATTTAAACAAGGAAAGATCAGATGCCTAATCACTAGAAAGTAACAAGAGCTGAGGAAAAGCAGAAACCCAGGCAGCCTTACCCCAGCTCCCCTTTGTTATTCTGCCATCCTTTGAAGTAAAGACATGAGAGATAAGGTTGTGAACCCCTTCATAGGGGTCATAGGCTGAAATCGGGAGCCCTTGAGCATTTTCCTAAAATAGGATATGTAAGCAATAGAAAGCTTTGAAAGATTTTTATCAGGGTTAGTTCAGAGTTGAGCTTTGGAAAGACCAAAGCTGCCCGGGATACTGTTTTAAAATCTGGGTTATTAATTTGTTTACTTGTTTGCACACTCACCCGAAGGACAGAGGAAAAGTGCTTAGCTATCTCTGAGTCGGTATCTTTCAAGTGCTCTTTTTACCCTCTACCACCTCCAGGAGAACATCAGTTACCTAGAAATCAGATGAACTTTTCTAATTGGCTAAGGATCCTAAACCCAGGAGTAGTAAATGAGGGTCTGAGATTTATACTCAACCAATGGGACAGAAAACAAGGGACTGGGGCTTATATTTTAGATAAAGGCACAAAGCAGCTGCATTTTGGGTAATCAAGAGTCACACACTCTGCAGTCTCCCTATTATAGGGCATTGTGAGCTTTGGATATGACTAACAATAACACTAACCTTATGAGGGAAAATAGACTCTACTCTGAAGACTTACGACTTGAGGGAAACCCAAGAGAGTGAAGTCCCATGGCAGGATCCTCTGGTAGTCTAGTGTGCTAATTCCCTCCTCTGAGAAATGCTGAATTAGGCGTGAGGCACTCTCCAGCAATAGGACTCTATGCAACTCGGCCTTTCAAGTTCTAAAATGGCGATGTGTAAAGTTGACACAGTACCGTCTCACCAAACTGAAAAGGACTTCGAGGCTATGCACAGAGCTAAGTGATTTATGCAAGCAGTATTTCCTGAGTGCCTGATAGGTACCCTGTTTGGCTGACTAGGAGAGAACAATGAACAATATGGAAAAGCACATACCTTCAAGGAGCTTACATTCTTGTGTAGGGATAAAGATGCCTGTACCAGTCAATAAAGTGATAATGAAAAAGGCTGTGAAAGAAATAAAATCAGATCATGTCACAAAGTGAGTGAAAGGCTACTTCATAGAGCTGGCCAAGGTAGACCTGTCTGAAGAAGCAGACACCAGAGTGGTAAGAAGTCAGGGGCCAGACAAGGGCATCCAGTGCAGAGGGAATAGCAGATATGATGGTCTTCAGACAGCAATGCATTTGGCATGTTCAAAACAAAGAATGTCAGTGATCCTACAACACAGAAAGGGATGGGGAACACACTGGAAAATGGGGTCAGAGAGGTTCATGCTGGCCATATTTATGAGTTTGAGTTTTACTGTAAATACAGGAAGCCACTGAAAAGGTTTAAACAGGGGAATGTCTTTATAGGACTAATAGTATTAAAGTTATTCAAGTAACTTTATGCACTCTGAATGCTGAGTGCAGAATGGACTGCAGGAAAGCAAACTTTGAGACAGAATAGTTAAGAGGTTACTGCAGAAGTTCAGGTGAAAATTAATAATAGCTTGGACTGAGGGTGGCAGTGGGGAGGTAGAGGAATGAACAGAGTTAAGACATATTTTGGAGATAGAGGCAACGGGACTTCCTGTGGGAATGGGGTAGGAATGGAGAGAAAAAGAGAATAATCAAAGCCAATTCCTAGGTCTTATTCTTAAGAGCCTAAGCAACTGACTGGATGGATGTGTCATTTACTGAGACTGGGAAAACTGGGGAGGAAGGGAAGGGTGGGGGAAACCCAGAGGTTCAATTTAGTTGCAGTATGCTTGAGATACCTACTGGTAATAAGATGGAGATGTGAAAAAGGTAGTTGTATATGTAAGTCAGGAGTCTAGGATGTTATTGAGAGTAAGAGATATAAATTTGGGAATCATCAGCATTTGAATGGATTTAAAGCCACAGGACTAGCTGTGATCACTTAGGGAGAGACTAAGCATAGAGACAAGAAGAGTGCCCAAGATCAAACCCTGGGAGTTGACCATTTGGAGGTTGGTAGAAGGTGAATAGCCATCAAGGGCCACTGCAATAGGAGGAAAACCAAAAGAGAGGAAAACCAAAAGAAGCCAACAGAAGAAAGTGTTCCAAGGAGGATGTGGTCAACAGTGTATAATGAGGTTGATATGTTGCATAAGATTCAAACCCCTCCAAACATATCATTTTCCTTGTGGATATAGTTTCTAAGTACTACATCCTAGGTTTTACTGATATGATACCAGAATCCAGTTAAAATGTAATCCATTTATTCATACCAGATGTTTGGAATAAAGAAATAAACTTTTTATTCATTATCATTTCCATTTATCTCTTGTGCATCAGTTTTAGATTCTACTGTAAGACTGATATATATCAATCTGTGCTATGTATACCAAGATATATACCAAACTGTGCTATATATCTTTAGTGCTCACTGTGTAGAATTCCAAGATATATACCAAACTGTGCTATATATCTTTAGTGCTCACTGTGTAGTCTACTTCTATGTCCAAGCAGGAAGGCAAGTGGTATTTGGGTGATCACTAATAGGGAGAAGGGCCCAGCCATCAGACTCAGTTCCGAGTCTAGGCTTCAGGTTTTAGATAAGGGATTAGTGAGTACATGGCAGGGACCCAGTGCCAGGAGAGGGTTATCAAAATGAAGCAAATAAATGGGATCGGAGCATGTATGAATACATTTATTCATTCCTTCTTTTAAAAGACATTTATGGAAACCTAAATGTGCCTGGTGTTATGTTAGAAAGAAGTTTGTTCATAAGACCTAGAGAAACTAAAGCTCAGGAAGGGATGCAAACTCAATTTTCAGAACAGAGATACAATACCAAGGTCAGAAGAGCAGCAAACGTTGCTCTATGCTGACACCTGAAAGTGTGAGCTATCATTTAGAAAGCATTCATAGCCATACTAACATTGATGTAGCACCTATTATATGCTGAGAGTTGTGTGTGCTAAATGCTTTATTTGCATCATTTCATTCAGTTCTCTCAACTGCCTTGTAAGGTACACATTATCTCCATTTTTAGAGGTGAAGAAATTGATCATTAATCACAGCTGTGACAAATGGAGTATGATTTATTGTTCTTTGGGTTTCTGTGGGGCGATGGCCCAGGCCAGTAAGGTCCTAATCCTTTCTGCTGAGATGGAGCACACAGTAGCTGAGCTGAATCTGTCGCAGGTGCTGATGGTAGAGACCCAATTCAGGAAAATGAAATGACTTAGGCAAGGTACCAAAATTATGAGACTGAAGGAGAGTTAGAATTTCCAACCCTGCTTTTCTTGCATCACAGTGCCATCGATTGTAATACTGTAATATACTAATCTTTCTGGTCTGTTAAGATACAGAACATTATTTGTTCCCCCACTGTATGGTCTCAGAACAAAACTCTTTCAGAATTCTTACGCTTCCTTCCTATTTTTCTTCTGTATTCCCCTATACATCTTGCCACCATCGGTATGGCTTCTTCTCACAGTTCTGGCTTTTCATTCTAATCAGCAGCTTTTGATCTGTTGTAGGCTAAGAAACAAATAAGACCTGGAGAAACTAAGGCTCAGGAAAGGGATGCAAACTCAAATTTCAGAACAGAGACACAATACCAAGGTCCCAAATAACAGCAGATGTAGCTCTTCGTTGACACCTGAAAGTGTGAGCTATCATTTAGAAAGCATTCACAACCATACTAATATTGATGTAGCACCTATTATATGCTGGGAGTTGTGTAAATACCTGCCATTTATTGAACCTTGGCTATCTGGCAGGTTCTGTGCTAAGTCCTTTACAAGTTTTATCTCATTTAATTCTTACTACTCTACGGTAGAAATACTATTCTTTGTTTTAAATAGACTAATTTTAGAGCAGTTGTAAATGTCACAGCCAAGTTTAGAGGAAGTACAGAGATTTCTCATATATTCCTATATTCATATATTCATATATTCTCACATGCATAGCCTCCCCCACTATCGACATCCCCCACTAGAATGGTACATCTGTTATAGCTGGTAAACCTACATTGACACATCATTATCACCCGAAGTCCATAGTTTACATTAGAGTTCACTCTTGGTGCTCTACGTTCCATGAGTTTGGACAAATGTATGATGACATGTATCTACCATTATAGCATCATATAGAATAATTTCATTGCCCTAAAAAATCCTCTGTGCTCTGCTTATTCTTCCCTCTCCCCTCTGACCTCTGGAAACCACTGATCATTTTACTCTTTCCATAAGTTTCCCTTTTCCAGAATGTCATAGAGTTGGAATCATACTGTATGTATCCTTTTCAGATTGGCTTCTTTCACTTAGTAACAAGCATTTAAGGTTCCAGAGGTACTAGTCTTCCCAATTTACAGATGAGAAAAATACCGTCTGTGAAAGCTGAATGACTTGCCTAGGATCACACAAAGAGTGAGTGGCAGATGTGTCTGACTTCAGAGCTGGAGAGAGCTCCAGACTCCCCTCCTCCCGCTGACCTTTGTTGGTAGCAGAGTCAGGAACCTTCAAGTCCCTTGACTCCTGATCTGTTGCTCTTTCTACAATGCCATTTTGCTTCTCAAATAAGGTGCTGCTATAATAGAAGAGTAATTATAGGGATGGAAACCGTATTCTCTGCTTGGAAACATTGTCCCACATGCAAGCCATGTCCTAGAGATCTGTTTCTCAGCATTATACTTCCTTATGGTTGCCATGCAACAAGAAACATGTGTCAAGGTGTGTTTCTTATATATGATGCTCTGGACTGATAATTTTTATCTTAAGGGAGAACAACACACACACACACCCCTTATATTACTGTGTTCCTCTGTTTACCAAAAATTCCACTAAGATTCTTGTCCACCTTATATCTGAATCACACCGATGGATGGATGACTGTTAATTATATAGGGCATCACAACATTTAAAATTTTTTTCAATTATTGCAATATTAGATTTTTATTTAACATTTCATAAAGTGAAAGGCATCTACCCAACTAGATTTTAGGACCCCTAAAGGGCAGGAAGTGTATTCTGTATTCCTTTGTGTCCCTCATAGTGCCTATCAGAGTGTCTCATGTGAGTATGATTTAATATTGATTTGCCAATTAACCTGTCACTAAAACCAAACTCTGGTAATCCCACCATATTAACAGAAACTCTTGGTGAATTTTTTCTTGGGCATCCACAGACTGTGATGTTATATTCTTCTGGAATTTGGTACAGAATTGGACTAACATGCTTTTTAGATCAACTGTAAATCATTAGACTTTCTTTCTGTAATTATCGTGTTGAGGGAAACTGTGGGTCACATGTTGTCCATCTGAATCTGTGTGGCAATGAATCATGTGCCTGTGGAGATTTATTATGCACAAATATTATGAATAATGAAAGGCCTTTAGAGCTAGATTGGGATTTACCTGCCTACAGGACTTTGCTTAGTTGTGGCTCCCTCGTTCCAGTATGTCAACTGGGAGTGCTAACTGTCTTTTACTTGCTCTGATTTGGTGCTGCAGTGACTCAGAATGATAACTGATTGATGATTAAGATACCCCATCAACCAGAGTTTTTGAGAATCTACCAAATATTAGACACTTGTTAAATTCTAGGACTTTATCTGTCAACATATCAGGCCTGTTCCCACCCTCAACAGAGCTTACGGTTCAGTAGAAATGTAGCCAGTGATGCACCACGATGGAAGGTAATTAGCATGTGTCTTTAGGCTGAGCTACAACGTAGTACACAGTGAGCACTAAAAGATATATAGCACAGTTTCACAGTGCTATGGAACGGTATCTGTGCTAATTTCAAACCCTTGTTTTATGCATCACCCTACCTCACCTTTCCCGTTAAGCAGCCATAGTGTGTTTTCTAAATGTGTGACTCTGTTCTGTTTTGTAATTCAGTTCATGTGTAGCGATTTTTACATTCCCTCTATAAGTGATATCATATGATAAGTGTCTTTTTCTGTGTGACTTATTTCACTTAGAATCATCGTACCTAAATCCACTCATCATGCTGCTACTAGCCTTATGACATTGATTTCATGGCTGAGTGATATTCCATTGTACATAAGTACCACAACTTTACCCTTCATTTATCACAACTGTGATGACACCTGTAATTAAATAATCTAGGTATGTGTGTGGTAGATAGGTGGGTCAGGCCTGTAGGCAGTCTATCTACCTATGGTACTGAAAAGATTCCTGGGGAAAAAATTCACTCTCAGGAAGAAGTCAAGCTGGGTCAAGTGCAAAGATAATTTGTAAAGAAGAAGAATAATTCTACAAGTTCAAATCTGTCCTCCAGCCCAGTCTTCCCATATATTCCTGTCTGAATTCTAGTAAGGGATTGGGAAAGAGAGGTTTTATATATAGAAAAACATTTGTGAACCACATGGGAACCATGTGGAAAAAATGAAACAGTAATGAGAGAGGAGCATTCTCCCTACTTCTATATGGCCCTGGCACAAGAAGGATATCAGAGACATCCCTTAGGCATCTTCAGACCAAAACACATCTGTGATGTCATTGTCAGGAAAAAGCAGTAGCTAAAAGAAGTGATAGTGTTACCTGGTAGAAGCCAGATGGACAGAGCAGGAGAGGGTGGGAATAGAGAGCTACAAATTGACAGCAGCTCACCTCTGGGTATTACAAGTAAAGATGAGGCACCTCCATGCAACTTTGCATCAAGCAACAGACAAAGAGGGTTACATTAGAAAAAGCAAAGTCACTTAGTAGCTAACTAGATTATTTGTGCACTCCATGATCATAAACGGCTCTGGTTAGTTAATCAAAAAATGTATTGAGTAAAAAAAAAATGTATTGAGTGAAGTAGTCTACTAAGGATCATGAGTCCACAATTATTAAGTGAGGTCAGGAGCCAAGAAAAACATAAATTACCTAGCTACTCTGTTGAAGATGACAGAAAATTTTTACTCATTTTTATACCTATTTATTTTAAAATAACCCCTAATGACCTAACCACATGTCAGGTTGCTATGACAAGCACTGGATAAACAGATGGCTAAGTTATTCTTGGAAGGCAGCTCATAGATATATCAAATATAATGGAATTTCAACTGCCATGATACAGACATAATTGAAGCGATATGGAAGCTCAAATTAATCTACTAAGGAAAAAGGTAGTTCATAGAAGTTTAGCTGAGACACTAACCTTTGATTTGAACATTCTCAAGTAGAATAAAGGAGAAAAAATATTGTGGAGGTGCATTTTTATAGGAAGTTGGGCTCTAAAGTAAGTGCATTAGGAAAAATCAGATAAAGTTAAATTTATCCTTGTACATTCCTGAAATTATCCATGAAGTACAAATGGATCTTGGTCTACAATCATGTAGGATTTTTAACTTTAAAGTCTGAGAACCACCAAGTAGTCTAAAGGACAGAACAAAAGAAACTGTGCCTACATGGTCTGTGCATGAAGATGATTCTCCTTTTAAAGTAACTTCTTAAAGAGAAATACAGAATTCTATTGTTTCTACTTGTCTATTCTATTTTAATATGAAATCCCTATGATCACTTAAAAACAGAGCTTCACAACATCACTAATCATTAAAGAAATGCAAATCAAAACTACAATGAGGTATCACCTCACACCTGTAAGAATGGCCATCGTCAAAAAATCTACAAACAATAAATGCTGGAGAGGGTGTGGAGAAAAGGGAACCTTCTTGCACAGTTGGTGGAAATGTAAATTGATACAGTCACTATGGAGAACAGTATAGAGGTTCCTTAAAAAACTAAAAATAGAACTACCATAGGACCCAGCAATCCCACTACTGGGCATATACCCTGAGAAAACCATAATTCAAAAGAGTCATGTACTACAATGTTCATTGCAGCTCTATTTACAATAGCTAAGACATGGAAGCAACCTAAGTGTCCATCGACAGATGAATGGATAAAGAAGATGTGGCACATAGATACAATGGAATATTACTCAGTCATAAAAAGAAACAAAATTGAGTTATTTGTAGTGAGGTGGATGGACCTAGAGTCTGTCATACAGAGTGAAGTAAGTCAGAAAGAGAAAAACAAATACCATATGCTAACACATATATATGGCACCTAAAAAAAAAAAAATGGTTCTGAAGAACCTAGGGGCAGGACAGGAATAAAGACGCAGACGTAGAGAATGGACTTGAGGACACAGGGAGGGGGAGGGGTAAGCTGAGACGAAGTGAGAGAGTGGCATGGACATATATACACTACCAAATGTAAAATAGATAGCTAGTGGGAAGCAGCCACATTGCACAGGGAGATCAGCTCCGTGCTTTTTGCCCACCTAGAAGAGTGGGATAGGGAGGGTGGGAGGGAAACACAAGAGGGAGGAGATATGGGGATATATGTGTACATATAGCTGATTCACTTTGTTATACACCAGAAACTAACACACCATGTAAAGCAATTATACTCCAATAAAGATGTTAATAAAATAAAAAAATAAAATACAATAAAATATGGATTAATCACCAAAAAAATAAATAAAATAAAAACAGAGCTTCAAAATTCATGAAGCAAAAACTGATAGAACTGAAAGAAGAAAAATTCACAATTATAGTTGAATATTTCAGTACTTTTCTCTTTGTAATCAACAGAACAAATAGAAAATAGGTAAAGATACAGAAGATCTGAAAATGGTACCAACCAACTTTACCAACTGACATTTATACGACATTCCACCCAACAGCAGAATACACATTCTTTTAAAGTGCACTTGGGACATCCACCAAGCTGAACCATAATCTGAGCCATAAAATAAACCTTAAGAAATCATAAAAATTAAAATCATATAAATTCTCTGATCATAATAGAATGAAACTAGAGCTTAACAACAAACAAAAAGATAACTGGAAAATCCCCAAATGTTTTGAAATTTAAAAACATGCCTCTAAATAACCATGAACCAAAAAAAGAAGTCACAAGGAAAATTAGAAAATATTTTGAATTGAATGAAAATGAAAACACAACATAACAAACATGGTGGGATGCATTCAAGACTGCTTAGAGGAAAATTCATAGAATTAAACACTAAAATTTAAAAAGAATAACTAAGTTTCCATCTTAAAAAATTAGGGAAAGAAGAGCAAACTAAACCCAAAATAAACAGAGGAAGAAAACAACAGTTATGAAAAGAAATCAATGGAATTGAAAGCAGAAAAACATAGATAAAATCAAAGGCTGGTTCATGAAAAAAAATCTAAGAAATTGATAAACCTTTAGCCAGTTTGATTAAGAGAAAAAGAGAGAAGATTACCAGCATCAGGGATAAAAAAGCAACCATCACTATAAACCTTACAAATATTGAAAGGATAATAAAAAATGTTACAAACCAGATATTAAACCACTCCTACCTACCCCCCAAATTTTTATGCTCACCCAAAAACCTGTTCATGAAGTTCATAGAGGATTTATTCATAATTTCAACCCAAATACCCTTCATCTGGTGAATAGATAAACAGGGATACATCCATGAAATAGAATATGACTTGGCAATAAAAATGGACAGAATACTGATACCTGGCAACACCACAGCTGAATTTCAAATGTTATATTAAGTGTAATAAGCCAGATTCAAAAGGCTTCATACTATATTATTCTATGTATAAAACATTCTGGAAAAGGTAAAATATAGGGACAGAAAACAGTAAAAGGTTTCCAGGGATTGGAAGCAGGGAAAAGTATTGACTATAACATGATAGCATGAGGGAATCTGGGGGAGGGAGGGTAGTGATGGAACAGTTCTTGATTGGTGGTTATATGATTGTAAATGTTTGACAAAACTCATAGGATTGTAATGCAAAAAAAAGTGAATTTTACTGTTTATTTTTAAAAAGAATAAAACAATTTCTATGACCTTAATGTATGTTTTGTGATTTGTCTCTGCTTTGAAATTAAATAAAATGGTGGAGTTGCATCGTAGCAAAGGTAAGGTTCCAAAGTCAGTCATAAGTTCAATGCAGGTGTTAGGCAATTCTATGATGTAAGGGAAAGGGAAGATGATCAACAGATATAATTGCATGCATTTCAGACAGACATTAAAAACTGTTAAATTTTAAAAAGTTGACAGCATATTTTTAAAAATTTTAGTGTTGAAATGTAATTTAAAATTCACCTCATAAAAATGTACAATTCAATTATTTTAAGAAAATACATAGTGTGTTAGTAACCATCACCACGATCTACTTTTAGAGCATTTCCATCACCCCAAAAGATTGCCTTGTGCTTATTTGCAATCAATCACTGCTCCTCACCCAGTCCCTGGCCACTGCTGATGTGCCTTCTGTGTCTATAAAATTTGCCTTTTATAGATATTTCATACAAATGAAATCATACATTATATGATCTGTTATGTCTGATTTCTTCCATTTTGCATAACTTTTCTGAGGTTTACCCACGTTGTAACAAATATCAGTAGACTGTTTCCATTTTCTTTTCTTTTTTTTTTTTCAAATAGCATGCTTTTGCATCAATATACCACATTTTGTTTATCCATTACCAACTGATGGACATTCAAACTGTTTCCAAATTTTGACTCTCTCATGACTAATGTTGCTGTGAATATTCACATATAATCTTTGTGTAGGTATAGTTTCTTTTTTTTTTCTTTTTTACTTTTATTTATTTATTTATGTATTTATGGCTGTGTTTGGTCTTCGTTTCTGTGCGAGGGCTTTCTCTAGTTGCGGCAAGTGGGGGCCCCTCTTCATCGCGGTGCGCGGGCCTCTCACTATCGCGGCCTCTCCCGTTGCGGAGCACAGGCTCCAGACGCGCAGGCTCAGTAATTGTGGCTCACGGGCCTAGTTGCTCCGCAGCATGTGGGATCTTCCCAGACCAGGGCTCGAACCCGTGTCCCCTGCATTGGCAGGCAGATTCTCAACCACTGCGCCACCAGGGAAGCCCCAAGTTTCTTCATTTCTCTTCTATTGAGTAAATACTTAGGAGTAGAATTACTGCACCACATGGTTAGTTATTGTGAACTTTTAAAGTGCCAAACTGTTCTCCACAGTGTCTATATATTTTACATTTCCACCCAGCAAAGAATGAAAGTTACAGCTTCTCCGCATTCTCATCAACATTTACTATTGTCATTATTTTTCACTATAGCCAAAAATATGCAAAAATTCTAGTGCATGTAGAGTGGTATCTCACTGTACTTTTAATTCAATCTCCCTAATGACTAATCACTTTAAACATCCTTTCAGGAGCTTATTTGCCATTTGTATATCTTCCCTGTGAAAATGTCTACTCAAAGCTTTTGTACATTTTGTGGGGCTGTTTTTCTTTCACTTATTAAGTTGTAAGAATTTTTTTAATATTCTAGATACAAGTCATTTATCAGATATATATGTTTTGCATGCATTTTCTCCCAGTCTGCAGCTTGACTTTTAATTTTCTTAACGATTTCTTTTGAAATGGAAAAGGTTTCAACTTTGATTAAGTCTAATTTATCAACTGATGCAAACGATCACAAGATCCCTCATTTAAGATGGTTTTCCCTAGCATTTTTATCTGACTCTTATAGCTCTTCTTAAACCTCTTTTCCCTGAAATTCCGTTTCCTGATAATGCTTCTTATCTAATATTAGCATATGTCTATGACAAGGAACTCCACGCTGAATGAAATAGAAATGTAGACAGGTGAAGAACCCTGTGGTCTTCTGTGTCAACTCATTTGCCAAGAATGATACAGGCATATTATCCTCATATAAACTTAAGTTCCTTGAATATCGAATCCCACAGACTTCTCCAGCATGCTGAAGGAGAAGAGACTGCCTATTGTAGAGATGAGAGAATTGTGACAAACTTGTTTTTCAAGTATGGAAAGGTTATAGCAGAGGGGAAAGGACCCAATACAAACCTCTATGATTATTTTTTTAATAAAGAAAAAAAGAAAGGGTAGATGTTGTGAAGGAGTGAAGGAAAAATAAAGAATAAACAGGGGAGTTTATAGTATTACATAAGATCTCAATTTAGGTTCAGCATCTACTAAGATCCTACTGGACATCAGTCACAGTACTGTCACCTCATTTCATCCTCCTGACAATCCTGTGAGATAGATAACAGTTCCCTATGCATAGATGAAGAGAACTAAGTTTGGAGTGATAAATGAATTGTCCAAGGCTATACTGTTAGTAAGTGAAGTAGCTAAGATTTGAACTCAAATTCGAGATTTTATACTTTTTTTCAACTGTCACTTTCAGGAGGAAAAAATCATTAAATACCAGTATAAAATTATTATTTCAGGGAGAGAAGATTTTTAGAGAAGGCAATTCTATTGTTTGGAATACTAACTGAAGGCTCTTTACATCATCAGTTCTCTATGTCATACAGCTCAATAAAACTGGAATGCCAAAGATCAAATTTTTAGGCTCATATGGTTGCCCCACTTCAAGGACTGAGAATCTTTTTTTTTTTTTTTTTTAAAGATTTATTGATTGATTGATTGCTATGTTGGGTCTTCGTTTCTGTGCTAGGGCTTTCTCTAGTTGCGGCAAGCGGGGGCCACTCTTCATCGCGGTGCGCGGGCCTCTCACCATCGCGACCTCTCCCGTTGCGGAGCACAGGCTCCAGACGCGCAGGCTCAGCAGCTGTGGCTCACGGGCCTAATCGCTCCGCGGCATGTGGGATCTTCCCAGACCAGGGCGCGAACCCGTGTCCCCTGCATTAGCAGGCAGATTCCCAACCACTGTGCCACCAGGGAAGCCCGAGAATCTTTTTATAAAGAAATTAACATTAACCTAGTGCATACTGCCATTTATCTTACTTCATTTCTTAAAAAAAGCAAACTATAAGTTACTCCCTATAGCTATCTTCACCTTTATCTGTTTGTTTCTCTTCATCTAGCAAGGGGATTGCTTATTTCAATTCCATTATTCAATTTGGTGTTAGATCAAATGATATGAACTAACAAACATCCACTACACTGACTGCATTACAACATTATCTAAAGGTAAAAGGAGAATTAGACTCTTCTCTAACTTCCATTATAGTCCTTTCATTCCACTCTCCCAAAAGCACAGGCAGGCCTTGAGCAATCATGCAGAAAGTTTTTCACAAGTGAATATGTTAATTACTTATATAACCAATCTACTTTTTAAATAGTTGAGTAGGTCTTCAGAAAAAAAGAACTTTATAATAAATACGAAATATGTATAAGAATCAAAAGAGAACCTCAATTATAAGATATTTTTCTTTATAGCAAACTGTTGTGGTAACAAAAAATATGATCTTCATCTTTCAATCCATGGAAATTTTATTTGAGGAATTTTATGATTATAGGCTCTTAATCCTCCTCACAAGTTTTACAAAGAAACCATACTTAAAATTACAAATCAGTAACAGAAATAATAAGAATCACCTTGGAAAACCAAGGAAAAGCACTAGGACTAATATTGACTGCCTTCTATGTTTCTGTGACATTATTTTGTGATCTTGGGTAGTAAATTAACCCCTCCATAAATTCGTTTACTTATTTAGAAAGAGAAGTACTAAGAAATCCTTCCTATCACTACCTCAAAGAAATGTTTTAAAAGTATATGAGGAAATACAAAAATACTTCTAATGTTTAGCAATTCAGCAGAAATTCAAACTATCAACCAAAAAATACAAAATGTACCTGCTATACAAATCTTATGCTTATCTATTTCATATGTCTTCTGGAGGGTAAAGAAACAAAATAAAAATACCATATTATTCTTCATTTTACATTTCCAACTCAATGAAGTAACAGGGTTTTGTGATAACACCACTTATCTCAGTTATTTACCCAACTGCCAAACACATTAAGTGAGGTTCACTTCCACATGCTCAGTATTGGTTCAGGAATTGTGGAGCATGTAGAAAAAGGGCATATGAAAGACATTTCTCTGTGCCCAAGTGGCCCACAGTCTACCTGAGGAGGCTAAAACAACACACATAAAAAAAAGAAATGGTCTGTGATAATGAAACAGGAATCAGATAAAAATCAAGGAATTAGGTCAGCAAGTGGTAGTCTCAGTCAAGGTATTCATGGGTTTAATTTTTTTCCTCCTATGATTATTACATTTTAATAAGAATTTTTATTTTGAAATAATTATAGAATCATATGCAGCTGTAAGAAATGATACAGAAAGATCCCATGTGCCCTTTACTCAGTTTCCCCCAATGGTAACATCTTGCAAAACTATACTATAATCTCATAACCAGAATATTGACATTGATACAGGCATCTTCATCACCACAAGGATCCCGCATGTTGTCCTTTTACAGCCAAACTTACTTCCCCTTCCACCACATGCCCTCCTTAACTTCTGGCAACCATTGATTTGTTCTCCAACTGTATAATTTTGTCATTTTAAGAATGTTATGTAAATGCAATCATATAGTATATAACCTTTTGGAATTGGCTTTCTTCACTCCACATAATTTTCTGGAGAGTCATACATGTTGTTGCATGTATCAATCATTTGTTTCATTTTATTGCTGAGTAGTGTTCCATGGTATGGATGTACCATACCATGTAATACTACTTAAGTTTGCTTAACCAATCACCCATTGAAGAACATCTGAATTGTTCCCATTTGGGGCTATTACGAATAAAGCTTCTAAATATTTGTACATAGGTTTTTATGTGAACATAACTTATCATTTCTCTGGGATGAATGTCCAGGAGTACAAGTACTGTGTAGTATGCATGTAGTTTTTGCATGTTGCATGTTTAGTTTTTAAGAAACTGCCAAACTACTTTCCGAAATGGCTAAATCATTTTAAATAACCACAAGCAATATACGAACATTTCAGTTCCTCCACATTCTCACCAGCAATTAGTGCTGGCACTATTTTTTATTTTACCATTCTGATAGATGTGTTTAATTGTGGTTTTAACCTAATGGATAATAACGTACATATTTTCATGTGCTTATTTGCTATCTGTATATCTTTGGTAAAATGCCTCTTCCTATCTTTGCCCATGTTCTAATTGTATTGTTTGCTTGTTTCACTGTTGAATTTTGAAAATTCCTTCTAGATACTAGGCTTTTGTCAGATATAGGGTTTGCAATTATTTTCTCCCAGTCTATAGCTTGTCTTTTTATCCTCTTAACAAGGTCTTTCACAGAACAAAAGTTTTTAATTTTGATAAAGTCTAATTTATCAATTTTTTGTTTTATAAATCATGCTTTTGGTATCAAGTCTTAGAGCTATTTGCCCTGGCATAGATACTGAAAAGTTTCTTCTCTTTTCTCTTAACTTATATGCTTTTACATTTTATATTTAAGTCTGTGATCCATTCTGTGTTAATATATGTGGTAGTTTTGTATAAGCTGTGAGACTGATTGAGGTTCAATTTTTTGCCCTTTGGACATCTTACTGCATCAACACCATTTATTGAAAAGGCTAAAGGCTATCTTTTCTCCACTGACTTGTTTTTGAAGCTTTATCAAAAATTTGTGCAGGTATATTTCCAATTTTCTATTCTGTTCCATTGATCTATGCATTTATTCCACTGTTAATTCCACAGTCTTGATAGCAAAATCAGGTAGACTGATTCTTCCCACTTTATTCTTCTTTTTCAGATTGTTTTAGCTATTCTAGTTCCTCTGAATTCCATATGAATTTTAGAATAATCTTCTCTATATCTACAAAAATCTTGCTGGAATTTTGCTAGAAATTGTGTCGAATCAGTAAGTCGGTTTTGAAGGGAATTGACATCTTTACTACACTGAGTCTTCCAATCCACAAAAGTATAATTTAAAATAAGGCATATTGCTATGGGGTGAATTGTGTCCCTCAAAAAATATATATTGAGGCCCAACCCTGGGACCTGTGAATGTGACTTATTTGGAAATAGGGTCTTTGCAGATATAAATAATCAAGTTAAAATGAGGTCATAGTGGATTAGGAAGAGTGGGTCCTAACCCAGTGACTGGTCTGGTGTCTTTATAAAATAAAGAAAATTTGGATACAGGAATGCCATGTGAAGACAGAGACACACAAGTAGAATGCCATGTGACAACAGAAGCATAGACTGGAGTACTGAGTCTACAAGCCAAAGATGCCAAGGATTGCCGGTAAGGACCAGAAGCTAGGAAGAGGAAAAGGAATAGATTCTCCCTCAGAACCAACAAAAAGGAATCAACGGTGTTGACATGTTGATCTCAGATTCGAACCTCTGAAACAGCGTGAGAATAAATTTCTATTGTTTTAAGTAATAAAAAAGATATTTCTTTAGATTTTCTTTGATCAGCATTGTGTAGTTTTTAGCATAAGTCCTGCACATTTTGTCCTGTACTTACTTTTTTATTTTGAATGATTATAAATGGTAATATCTTTTTAGTTTTGATATTCATGTGTTCACTACTCTGATAGAGAAATACGATAGGTTTTTGTATGTTTATCTTATATCTTGTGACTTTGCTGAACTCACTAATTAGTCCTAGGAATTTTTTTGTAGATGCATTAGGATTTTCTATGTAGACATGAGTCATTCCATCCGACAATAGTGGCAGTTTTATTTCTTTCTTCTTTGTCTGTATACTTTTTATATCCTTTCCTTGACATACTGCATCTGTAAGGACTTCAAGCATGATGTTAAATGAAGGTGTTGAGAGCAGCCATCCTTGCCTTGTTTTTAATTGTAGAGACGCAAATGTTCGTACTGAGAACCACAAGTTTTTCTTTTTCTATGGATTTCGCATTCCTTATAGCCAAATCTATCACCTACAAAATCAGACTTAAGTCAGTTCTTAAGCCAATTCTGACTGAGGCTGGAAGTATACCAAGTGAGAAATAATTCATCCTCTTTAAGCCCCAAATCAGATAGCTAATCCAAGAATGCTAGCCACTTCCCTCAGAACCTCCTTCATCCCTTGCTGCCCCAGAGGATGGTCCTGGGTAGCCCTGTGGACCTGAGTCTCAGACACTCTCTACCACTCTCCGATACCGGAAGAAGGGCTTGGCTCCTGCCGTCTTTAGTCAGGTCTCCTAGGATGATAACTCCTAACATGCTGGATCCTAAAAATTAACTAATGTGATTTCTAACCATCATGTCTCTCTAGCTGGTGAGTTTCAGAAAATGGGTAGTCTAATAAAACTTCAAAGACAAGGTTTTTGTTCTTCAAAAATGAAGTGGACTTCTGCTCTGGCAATGGAGGTCATTTTGTTTCTCACCAATTTCCTGCAGAAAATAATATAAAAGCTGAAAAACAATTACAAAACCCTTATGTTTGAACTCATCAGAGAGTCATGAAGATAAAGAGGATTTTCAAAGCCAAGATTCTGAGATAAGGGAAGCCACGAGACGGTATACCTCCAAAGCAAGTGCTGAAAGGCTTAGAGACTGAATGAGACTGAATGAAGTATTTAAAAGTTCCACAAGGAAGGGCAAAACAGTTTTGACTTCACAGCTGTTAAGGGATGAATAGCCTTGGGTGAAGATATAAAAAGCCATTAGGGACCCCAGAGGGCTTCAGACTGAAAGTAAGTGTAAAGAGAAAACAGATTAGCCCTCATAAAAACTTAAGAAAAGCTTCAGTTCAGCTCAACCCCTTAAGGGGTTAAGGGGATTGCCATTTCACCAAGCTGCTTTCAAGAAATAAATCTAACTCCTACCTGGAAAAAGAACATTCATTCAAGCTTCAAAATATCTTACAAGTTTTCATCTACAACATATGACATTCAATTAAAAATAACCATATTAAAAGATGTGGCCAAATAACAAGAGGGAAAAAAAACAGACAGTACTAAAGACCCATGAGAAATCCAGTTATTGTATTCATCTGATAAGAACTTCAAAATAACTGTGATTAAAGAATAAAATAAGGTGAAAAAACTTAGCAAAGAGCCAAAAACTCTGAAAACAAAGAAAATTTAAATTCTAGAACTGAAATTTAAAACTTTGTGGATAGATAGAACAGTAGGCTATACAGAACCAAAGAAAAGAAATCAGTGAATTGGAAGATGAGTCAGAAGAAAAAATTAAGGCCAGAAGAATAAGAAAATAATGACAGAAAATTAAGAAAACACCAGGAAGAGAGCAGCCAAGATGGTGAAGTAAAATGACCCTGAGCTCGCCCCCTCTCACAAGCACACCAAACTCACAACTATCTGCAGAACAACCATCAATGAAAAAGACTAGAACCTACCAGGAAAGACCTTCTACAAATAAAGGCATAAAGAAGGAACCATGAGACTGATAGGAGGGGCAGACTCATGATACAATCAAACGCTATACCCCCCTGGGTAGGTGACCCACAAACTGGAGAATATTTATATTGCAGAGGTTCTCCCACAGAAGTGAGAGTTCTGAGCCCCACATCAGGCACTCCGGCCTAGGGGTCCAGTACCAGGAAGACAAGCCTCTAGACATTTGGCTTTGAAGGCCAGTGGGACATACTTACAAGTGACCCATAGGACTGCAGAAGGGCCAAGAACCAGCTCCAGCCACCAGTGAGTGGGCACCAGCTCTTCCCAACAGGAAGCCTCCATTAGCCTCTAGACCAGCCTAACCCACCAGGGGCAGTCATCAGAAGGAAGAAAACTATGATCCCCAACCAGCAGACCAAATTCATGAACAGGATGCCAGAACATACCCTAGGAAAAACTGGGCCCTAGCCCTGTCCACTTGCAGGCCAACACAACCTTCAGGACACCCTGGACCCCATATGCAACTGTGTCAGGAACAAGCATCCCCTCCATGATCTGAAACAAGCTCTGGGAACCCCGGGTCCTGCAGCCAGACTCCAGGAAACAGCTGCGCCTGTCAGTAGTCTGGAATTAACCCCAGGATCTGGCTTCACATGCCAGTGGTGGGCAACAGCCCCATAGTTTTTGGGACCCTGACTCCACCCACTAGTGAGCCAGCACTACTCCTGGGGCCCCCTAGGGTTCTGCAACCAGGCCTTGTGACCAGGCCCTGCTAAACAGCAGCTAGCAGCATCCATACAAAGCAGGGTCTGGCAACCAACAGGACTAGGGGCCAATCAAGCCTACCAGACCACCCACATAATCAGGCTGCCACAACAGAAGGGCCCACACAGCCATCATAAGGGGAAACCCTAAAGCATAAAGCTTGGGTGATGAGAAGGGAGTGCACTACTGGAACACACAGGATGTCTTCTATAGAAGGCCACTTCTCCAAGCTCAAGGAACATAACTAACTTACCACATACATAAAAATACAAATAGCAATTTAGACAAAATAAGGAGGCAGAGGAATATGTTCCAGATGAAGAAAAAAAGATAAAACCCCACAAGTAGAACTAAGTGAAGTGGAGATTGGCAAGCTACCTGAGAAAGTGTTCAGAGTAATGATCCTAAAGATGTTCAAAGAACTCAGGAGGAGAAAGGATGCACAGAGTGAGAAGTTAGAAGTTTTTAACACAGTTAGAAAATTTAAAGAACAACCAAACAGAGATAAAGAACACAATAACTGAAATGAAAAATATACTAGCAGGAATCAATAGTAGACTCAGTGATACAGAAGAGCGAATCACTAAGCTGGAAGACAGAGTAGTGGAAATCACTGCCACTAGACAGAAAAAAGAAAAAAGAATGAAAAGAAATGAGGACAATTTAAGAGACCTCTGAGGTAACATCAAGCACACTAATATTCACATTACATGGGTCCCAAAAAGAGAAGAGAGAGAGAGAAAGGGCCTGAGAAAAAATTTGAAGATATAACAGTAGAAGAGTTCCCTAAATTGGGAAAGAAAACAGTCAACCAAGTCTAGGAAGCATAGAGAGTCCAACACAGGATTAACCCAAAGAGGAACACATCAATACAGATTGTAATCAAAATCACAAAAATTAAATATATAGAGAAAATATTAAAAGCAGCAAGGGAAAAGCAACAAATAAAATAAAAGGGGACTCCCATAAGGATATCAGCTGATTTTTCAGCAGAAACTCTGCAGGCCAGAAGAGAGTAGCACGATATAAAGTGATGAAAGGGAAAAACCTACAACCAAGAATACTCTACCCAGCAAGGCTCTCATTCAGATTTGATGGAGAAAGCAAAAGCTTTACAGACAAGCAGAATCTAAAAGAATTCAGTACTACCAAACCAATTTTACAACAAATGTAAAAGGAACTTAGAAAAAGAAACACAAAACAAAAAGGCGGTAACTAGAAACAAGAAAATTACAAAGTAAAAACTCACTGCTAAAGGCAAACATAGAGTAAATGTAGGATATCATTCCCACACAAAGGTAGTAGAGAAATTAAAAGATAAAAGTAGTAAAATCATGAATCTGCCTGGGGGAGAGGGTCTGGAATCTACATGGTTGTGGGGGCCCCCTTTGATTTTGGATATTCTTTTGACCCTATACCAATCAAAGGTAAAGTGAGCTGAACCATTTGCAGCACGCAACAGCTATTAGAGGTTACTATTGATAGATTCTTCACACGGGTTTGTGTGAGTGTGAATATGTGCCTGCTTTTGCGAGAAAGAGAAAGTGTGTGTCCACGAGTGTGCTTGTTTGTATGACAACCAAAGTGGGTATATAGTACTGTAGATTTCAACAGCATGAAAATATTCTCTGGCTAATTGGGCTCCCAGTCCAAAGACCCCCAGCTTTCACCGTCCCCTTCCTTCTCCACTCCTCACTTCTTCATTTTACCTTTGATGAGTTTTTGGCTTACTTTCTGGCAAATCACTTGGACACATTTTTGCTGGTGCAGGGAGATCAGATCAATGGAACTTTGAAAACTGATTATTTTTCTCCTGTGTGACTTTAAAACTAGAAGAAGAGAAAATAGAGTAGTGCAAGATAAGCTAGAGGATTTTAAAATTTTCTGATGAACTTTGAGGATCCATAAAGAAGAAACCAAATGAAGTGTTTACTGTCATTATCCCTATTTAATGAAGAGAATACTGAGGCTCACAGAGAATTAATAACTTGTCCAAGATCATCTAATGTCAAGTAATCGAGAGTGAATGACCTGAAAGCACACACACCAACTGGGACCAGCCGTTGATTGAGGGGAAAACTTATAGAGACAGAGCAGTAGCAGGCCTGGGGACAGGCTCTGTCCCTGTAGGAGAGAAAATCTTAAACAAACTTATGAGTAGAAGACAAGGCCACTTGGATGAAAACTCACTGTACTCAGCTACAAGGGCCATGTCCTTTTTATTAATCTCTTCATCAGTACTGCAAGAAAAAGCTTCTCAGCCTCCATGTTAAGTCAGCCAACTACTTGGCTGTAGTTTCAAGTTGCTGATGGTAATGCAAACTAGCAGCTGTGTGGTTAATGAAGGGCCTTTCCATTTGTACCAACCATCTGCTGAGTGTCCTCCTGGCCGTCACCCTCAGCCCCAGAAGCTACTGTTTGGCAAAGTTCATGTAAATCTCTGGAGGAAAAAAAGATGGCAGAATAGAAGCACCATGGGCTAACCTCCTCCCACGAATACACCAAAAACACAACCAACTGCTGAACAGCCATTAATAAAAAAGACTGGAACCTGCAAAAAAAGATATTCTATATCCAAGAATATAAAGAAGAAACCACGGCAAGACAGTAGGAGGGGTGCACTCGCAATATAATCAAATACCACACCCCACGGGTGGACCATCTACAAACTGGAGAATAATTATACTGCAGAAGTTCTCCCACAGGCATGACAGTTCTGAGCCCCACATCAGGCTCCCCAGCCTGAGTATCTGGCATCAGGGAGAGGAGCTCCCAAAGCATTTAGTTTTGAAAGCCAGCAGGGCTTGATTGCAGGACCTCACAGGACTGGGAAAAACAGAGACTTCACTCTTCGAGGAGACACACAAGGTCTCACACGTACCAGAGCCCAGGTCAAAGGCAGTGTCTTCACAGGAGCCTAGGCCAAAACTACCCACTGGTCTTGGAGGGGTTTGTGAGGAGGTGAGGTGTGGCTGTGGTTCTCCCTGGAAACGTGGACACTGGTGGTGGAAATTTTGGGTACTGTTCAGACACATGAACCCTCGAGGAGGCAGACATCTTGCTTGGGTCATCAGCACCAAAACAGGGCCCCACCCAACAGCCTGTAGGCTTCAGTACTGAGACGCCTCAGGCCAAGCAACAAACAGGGCATAAGCACAACCCCACCGATCAACAGAAGGGCAGCCTGAAGAGCTCCTGAGCCCACAACTGCCTCTACACACAACCCTTGACATGGCACTGCCCACCAGAGGGCCAAGACCAAGCTCCACTCAGCAGTGGGCAGGAACCGACCACTAGCATCAAGAAGACTGCACAAGCCTCTAGACCAGCTTCACCTACTAGGGCGCAGACAACAGAAGCAAGAAAACTATGTATGATCCAGCAGCCTGTGGAACCAACTGGGCAAACACAGAAATTTAAATAAAATAAGACATCAGAGGAATATGTTCCAGACTAAGAAAACAGATAAAACCCCAAAAGAACAACTATGTGAAGTGGAGATTGGCAATCTAACAGAGAAAAACTTCAGAGTAATGATTATAAAGATGATCCAAGATCTCAGAAAAAGAATGAATGCACAGTGCAAGAAGTTAAAAGAAAATTTTAACAAAGAATTAGAAAATATAAAGAACAACCAGAGTTGAAGAATACAATAACTGAAATGAAAAACATACTAGAAGAAATCAATGGCAGAATACATGAGGTGTAAAAACAGATAAGTGAGCAGGAAGACAGAATAGGGGAAATCACTGCTGTGGATTAGAATAAAGAAAAAAGAATGTAAACAAATGAGGACAGCTTAAGAGACCTATGGGACAATATTAAATGCACCAGCATTCACATTATAGCGGTGCCAGAAGGAGAAAAGAGTGAGAAAGGGCCTAAGAACATACATGAAGAGATAATAGCTGAAAACTTCCCTAACAGGAGAAAGGGAATAGTCACCCAAGTCCAGGAAGCACAAAGAGTCCCAGGCAGGATTAACACAGGGAGGAACATGCTGATACACATATAAATTGAACTGAAAAAAATTAAAGACATACAGAAAATATTAAAAGCAACAAGGGAAAAGCAACAAATAACATACAAGGGAATCCCCATAAGGTTATCAGCTGATTTTTCAGCCAAAACTCTGCAGGCCAGAAGGGAGTGGCATGATATATTTAAAGTGAGGAAAGGGTAAAACCTACAACCAAGAGTACTCCACCCAGCAAGGCTCTCATTCAAATTTGACAGAGAAATAAAACGCTTTACAGACAAGCAAAGGCTAAGAGAATTCAGCACCACCAAACCAGCTTTACAACAAAAGCTAAAGGAACTTCTCTAGGCATAAAAGAAAAAGCCACCACCAGAAACAAAAAAATTACAAAATGGGAAAGCTCACCAGTAAAGGCAAACATACAGTAAAGGTAGGAACTCATGCACACACAAATATAATATCAAAACTGGTAATCTTGAGAGGAAGAGAGTACAAATGCAAGATATTTGAAATGAATTTTAAATTATAAGAACAGCAACTTAGAACAATCTTGTACATATATAGACTGCTATATCAAAACCTAATGGGAAAATCTACAATACACACAAAAAAAAACACACACAAAAAAGGAACAGGAATCCAAACACAACACTAAAGGCAGTCATCACATAGCAAGAGAAGAGAACAAAACAGGAAGGGGAGAGAAAACACCTACAAAAATAAATCCAAAACAATTAACAAAATGGCAATAAGAACATACATATAGACAATTACCTTAAATGTAAATGGATTAAATGCTCCAACCAAAAGGCATAGAGTGGCTGAATGGATACAAAAACAAGACTCATATATATGCTGTCTACAAGAGACCCACTTCAGATCTAGGGACACATACAAAATGAAAGTGAAGGGATGGAAAGAAGTATTCCATGCAAATGAAATCAAAAGAACGCTGGATTACCAATATGCATATCAGACAAAATAGACTTTAAAATGAAGACTGTTACAAGAGACAAGAAGGATACCACATAATGATCAAGGGATCAATCCAAGAAGAAGACATAACAATTGTAAATATATATGCACCCAACAGAGGAGCACCTCTATATATATGGCAAATGCTAACAGCCATAAAAGGGAAAATCAACAGTAACACAATAATACTGGGGGACTTTAACACTCCACTTACATCAATGGACAGATCATCCAGAAAGAAAATCAACACAGAAACACAGGCCTTAAATAAAACATTAGAACAAAGGGACTTAATTGATAGTTATAGAACATTGCATCCAAAAGAAGTAGAATATACATTTTCTTCAAGTGCACGTGGGACATTCTCCAGGATAGATCACATGCTGGGCCACAAAGCAAGCCTCGGTAAATTAAAGAAAATTGAAATCATATCAAGCATCTTCTCCGAGCACAATGTTATGAGATTAGAAATCAACTACAAGTAAAAAAAAACTGTGAAAAGCACAGACACGTGTAGGCTAAACAATATGCTGCTAAATAACCAACAGCTCACTGAAGAAATCAAAGAGAAAATCCAAAAATACCTAGAGACAAATGACAATGGAAAGACGACGATCCAAAGCCTATGGGATGCAGCAAAAGTAGTTCTAAGAAGGAAGTTTATAGCAACACAAGCTTACCTCAGGAAACACCACAAAACAATCTCAAATAAACAACCTAACCTTACACCTAAAGGAACTAGAGAAAGAAGAAAAACAAAACCAAATTTAGTAGAAGGAAAGAAGCCATAAAGATCAGAGCAGACATAAATGAGATAGAGACAAAGAAAACAATAGAAAAGATCTATGAAACTAAAAGCTGGTTCTTTGAAAAGATAAACAAAATTGATAAACCTTTAGCCAGACTCATCAAGAAAAAAAGGGAGAGGGCTGAAATCAATTAAATTAGAAATTAAAAAGGAGAAGTTACAACTGACACTACAGAAATACAAGGGATCATAAGAGACTACTATAAGAAACCATATGCCAATAAAATGGATAATCTAGAAGAAATGGACAAATTCTTAGAAGGTACAATCTCCCAAGACTGAACCAGGAAGAGATGGAAAATATTAACAGACCAATCACATGTACTGAAATTGAAACTGTGAGTAAAAAACTCCCAACAAACAGAAGTCCAGGAACAAATGGCTTCACAGGCAAATTCTATCAAACATTTACAGAAGAGTTAATATCTATCTTTCTAAAACTATTCCAAAAAATTGCAGAGGAAGAAATATTCCCAAAATTATTCTATGAGGCCACAATCACCCTGATACCAAAACCAGACAAGATACTACAAAAAAGAAAACTACAGGCCAACATCACTGCAAAAGTCCTCAACAAATACTAGCAAACTGAATTTCAAAATACATTACAAAGATCATAAACCATGATCAAATGGGAATTATTCCAGGGATGCAACGATTTTAAACTGAAGAAGAAAAAACATGATCATCTCAATAGATGCAGAAAAAGCTTTCGACAAAATTCAACATCCATTTATTATAAAAACTCTCCAGAAATTGTGTAATGAGGGAACATACCTCAACATAATAAAGGCCATCTATGACAAACCCACATCTAACACCATATTCAACGGTGAAAAGCTGAGAGCATTTCCTCTAAGATCAGGAACAAAACAAGGATGTCCCCTATAGCCACTTTTATTCAATGTACTGTTGAAGTCCTAACCACAGAAATCAGACAAGAAAAAGAAAAGGAATCCAAACTGGAAAAGAAGAAGTAAAACTGTCACTGTTTGCAGATGACATGATACTATACATAGAAATTCCTACAGATACTCCCAGAAAACTACTAGAGCTCATCAATGAATTCAGTAAAGTTGCAGTATACAAAATTGATACACAGAAGTCTCTTCCATTCCTAAATAGTGATAATGAAAGATCAGAAAGAGAAATTAAGGACACAATCCCATTTATCATCACATCAAAAAGAATGAAATATCTAGGAATAAACCTACCACAGGAGCCAAAAGATCTGTACTCCAAAAACTATAAGAAGCTGATGAAAGAAATAGAAGATGACACAAAAAGATGGGAAGATACGCCATGTTCTTGGATTGGTAGAATCAATATTGTCAAAATGACTATACTACCCAAGGCAATCTACAGATTCAATGCAATCCCTATTAAATTACCAATGGCATTTTTTACAGATCTAGAACAAAAAAAAAATCTTAAAATTTGTTTGGAAACACAAAAGACTGTGAATAGCTAAAGCAATCTTGAGAAAGAAAAATGTAGCTGGAGGAATCAGGTTCCCTGACTTCAGACTATACTATAAAGCTACAGTAATCAAAACAGTATGGTGCTGGCACAAATACAGACTTATAAATCAATGGAACATGATAGAAAGCCCATAAATAAATCCATGTACCTATGGTCAATTAATCTACGACAAAGGAAGCAAGAATATATAATGGAGAAAAGATAGTCTCTTCAATATGTGGTGCTGGGGAAACTGGAGAGCTACATGTAAAAGAATGAAATTAGAACATTCTCTAACATTATACACAAAAATAAACTCAAAATGAATCGAAGACCTAAATGTAAGACCGGATACTATAAATCTCAGAGGAAAACATAGGCAGAAAATTCTATGACATAAATTGCAGCAATATCTTTTCTGATCCACCTCTGAGAGTAATGAAAATAAAAACAAAACTAAACAAATGGGACATAATTAAACTTAAAAGCTTTTGCACAGCAAAGGAAACCATCAACAAAACTAAAAGAAAACCCACAGAATGGGAGAAAATATTTGCAAATGAAGCGACCGACAAGGGCTTAATTTCCAAAACATACAAACAGCTCATGTTGCTCAATATCAAAAAACAAACAATCCAATCAAAAGATGGGTGGAAGATCTAAATAGACATTTCTCCAAAGAAGTCATACAGATGGCCAAGAGGCACATGTAAAGATGCTCAACATCACTAATTATTAGAGAAAAGCAAATCAAAACTACAATGAGGTATCACTTCACATCAGTTAGAATGGCCATCATCAACCAAATCTACAAACAATAAATGCTGGAGAGGGTGTGAAGAAAAGGGAACCCTTCTACACTGTTGACAGGAACGTAAATTGATACAGCCACTATGGAGAACAGTATGGAGGTTCCTGTTGTATAGGCACTATGGAGAACAGTATGGAGATTCCTTAAAAAAACTAAAAATCGAGCTACCATATGATGCAGCAATCCTACTGCTGGGTGTATATCTGGAGAAAACCATAATTCAAAAGGATACGTGCACCCCAATGTTCATTGCAGCATTATTTACAATAGCCAGGACCGGAAGCAACCTAAATGTCCATCAATGGAGGAACAGATAAAGAAGATGTGGTACATACATACAATGGAACAATACTCAGCCATAAAAAAGAATGAAATAATGCCATCTGCAGCAATATGGATGGACCTAGAGACTGTCATACTGAGTGAAGTAAGTCAGACAGAAAGACAAATATCATATGATACTGCTTAAATGCGGAATCTAAAGAAATGGTACAAATGAACTTATTTACAAAACAGAAGTTGAGTCACAGATGTAGAAAAGAAAGTTGTAGTTACCAGGGGGTAATGGGGAGAGGGGGGATAAACTGGAAGATGGGGATTGACACATACACACTACTATATATAGAATAGGTAACTAATAAGAACCTACTGAATAGCACAGGGAACTCTATTCAACACTCTGTAATGACCTATGTGGGACTAGGATCTAAAAAAGAGTGGATAAAAATTTTTAATTAAAAAAATAAAAATTAAAAAAAATTTAAAACAGATTAAGAGGAGGCTATTTTGAACAACTGTGTGCCAATGCATTTAAAAATTTAGATAAAATGCACAAATTCCTAAAAAACAAAAAGCTACCAAACTAACATAGGAAATATTTTAAAAACATTAAAATTTTAGGTAATCCCATAATTATAACTTTCATAGTAGCTCTCTCTCTCCCCTTTTTCTGTTTCTATGTCTTTACACGGTTCTCTTCCACCATTATGGACACTCATCCTATAGGTGAGGGCAGGAGAAGTCTGGCCATGGCTATAGAGATTTTCGGCTTACATCATCCCAGATAGTGAGGCTCCCAAAATGAGAGAACTTGTCTCTTCTGGCATCAGAATAGGAAACCCCAAAGGGATAGGTGTTAAAACCACAAAATTCACATCCTACTCCTAATGGTGGGGAAGGACTGAGATGGAGATAATTAGCAACCTCACAAGAACCAAAGAGAATGATAGAAGGCTAGTACCCTACATTATCAAGATTCATTCATAAATATCTACTCAGTTCTTATGATAGATATTCATGATATCTGTTTCCCCATGCCTGTGGAACTTACAAACATAGTAAACAACAATAAGATATCATCAGCTGGCATAGTTTATTAGTCTAGAAGTAGCTCATCTATGAGGCAAATATACTTTTAATACATTTTCCTTTTCCCGTAATAAGAAAATAGGCCTCTTTATAAGAATAATAAGGACAATTAATTTGGGCCACAGCACCAAAAGTGGAAGGACTCTAGCAAAGAGAGGGATACATCCTGAAATGCTTTGTCCTCAACACGTAGCATGTAATCTTGCTGCTTGGCAGATACTGGGCAGATTCTGTACCTTTCAGCTGTGACTTTTCTCATTCAAACCCAGGCCATGTATCCATTCTGCTCTACTTTCCTGTCTTTAGAAGGCATCTGCATTTTTGGCTGCCATGACCATCTAGAGGTATCTTGGTTCCTGCTCCTTTTCAAGCTGGGTCCTCCAGATTCTCATTGACTCTGTGAGCACTGAATACCCCAAACAATATCCTTTTACCAAATTTCTTTCTGCTTAAACCAATCAAAGGAAGGTTCTATGACTTGAAAGCAACAATCCGGTCTGATATAATCCCAATCTCTTGATTGACACATAGAGGGCAATCACAAAACAAGTACACTAACCCCTGCAATGCTATTTTTTTCTGTTAAAATGTAATAAATTCCCTTTGTTTTTATTTTTCATTCATTCATGGCAGGTACATTTCTGAACAATTAAGGTACAGTAGTGGCAGGATAAAAATAGTACTAACCGTCACGAAATTTACAATTCCCTTGATATTTTTGTTGTTGGCAACCAGAAGATATGACACATGCAGTCCAGATGATGACATTATTTGAAAACAGAATTTATCTTCCTGAAGCCATCATCTGAGGGTCAAACCTAATAGGAACTCTATTGCCCTTTCAAATGGCCAACAATCTAGATACATAGACTAAATGTCAAATATTACCAAAATTGTTTTTTTGGAAAAAAATCCCTCTTTGCCATTAAGCTACTAGCTCTTTACTTACTGATGCTTATTATGATTTATTTTATTTTATTTTTAATAAATGGGGGGGGTGGGAATAATGGGTGAAGGGAGTATACATTTACCAAAAGTAAATTAAGGGGGAAAGTTCAGCTGACCAAAGTCCAAGAAAAACTTTAGAAAGAATGAGCCTAAAATGATGAAAAGAACTTAGATATGTGTGAAGGGGGAGGGACAGAACCATATGTGGTGAAATACTCTCAGAAACCACACAAAAAAGGGAGCTCAAGAATCAGAGTCAACACACAACAAAGAGGATAACTGGGTGAAATGAAAAGGATCCCAGAGGAACAGAAAGTTGAAGAACAAAAGGTCAAGCATTGTGACTGCCTGCCAAGCTCCAGTGTTCTTTATCCTGTAGGACATGGGGAGGGGTCGGGATGGGTGAGGTGTGATGTGCAAGGTCTTAAAACACATAGCACACATAATAAATTTGAGGTGGGTGCTGTACAATTTTCTTAGTGAATAAAGTAGAAATTCATTTGGCAAAAAAGATAAAATTAAGGTAATTATAGCACTCTTTTTCTTTCTCTGTAAAAAGCTAATAATCGTGGTGTCTGCCAATTTAGAATAGAAATATTTAAAAATGAAAGAATCCATTTTAGAGCGCTCACTTTAAAAGTCAGCTAGATTTAACAACAAAAGAGAAAAGACTATTGTCCCAACTGCCTTTTTGTTTTGTTTTTTTTCTTCTTCCTACCCCTACAAAAAACAAACAAAAAAAGAATGAGTATATTAAAAGAAATGTTAATGGTGGAAAACTCTGGAGTTTTCATTAATGTTTTAAATTGGCTTTTCACAGAGTGACAATACATAAGCTATAATATAGATAATACAGTTAAATTGTATCAATAATGAAATACTCCATTTGAGGGCTTTTAAGTGCCTTATACTAAAAATTCATATTTGAACATCTTGCTATCAGAACTGTTGAGTTTAAAATAATATTCATATACATATATATGCATACAGTATGTATACATATAGATACACAAAAGTAAAATTATTTATTAATAGATTTATCTCTTTTTATCCATGGTCATGAAATTCAAGAATCAATAACAGAATCCATAGATAGGCCCCTAAATTTATGTTAATCACCATTTTTGAACCTTTTTGGTAATTCATGAAATAATTAACTAATGGAGAAAAAAATCAATTAGTATTCATAGAATCTCCTATCTTGAATATTTCCTGACCCTAACTTAGAAGGAACTCCTTAAAAAAGCATTATAAGGTACCAGTAATGATTGCAAGAGGTAATGGGTCTTGATAATTCATAGCCTGGATGAATAGAACTGCAGAGGAAGTTATCAAGACACCTGACTTTTCTCACAGCTTTGAAGTTCTTTGCTCAAGCCAAAAATCTAAGCAGTAACGTCCCTTTTTTGCATTTAAGCCCCATGTCTATCTACTAGCAAATTCAGTTGACTCACCCTCCAAAAGGCATCTGTTATACATGTATTTCTCCCCATCCTCATTACAACCACCTTGGTCCCACCCATCATTATTAGTCATGAACTAATACAATAGCTTCTAAACTGGTCTCCTGATGCCACTCTTACTGAGTTACAATCCATTTGCCTCATGACCAAAAGAGTGAACTTTAAGAAACCTAATCAGATGGTTTCACTCTTCTAAAAATTTCTCATTGGCTTCCCATACCCTCAGCATAAATTAGAACTTCTTAACCATGACTTACAAATCTTTGTTTTATGGAGCTCCCATCAATGTGACTAACCTTATTCCTTGTCACCATCTTTTCACCCACCATGCTCACCCCACTGGCATTCAGTTCTTCAAATACCGTGAGCCATTTCCTCCTCGGAACCATTGGACTACCTACCACTCTGCTTGGAACTCTCTTCTTGCTCACCTTTACATATCAATCTTAAATAAATGTCACCTCTTTGAAGAGGCCATGTGACCACCCAATTTAACATAATTCTCCAGTCACATTACATGGCTCAGTCTTATTTTTCTCCATAGCACTTAATGCTTTCTCGAATTACCTCTTTCCTTCCTTCCTTCATATTCTCTCTCCCCTTCCTCCTTTCTTTCTTTCCTTCCTTCCTTCCTTTGTGAGCTGAATGCGTCCCCCACCCACAATTTATATGTTGCAGCCCAAACCTCCAATATGATGGTACTTGGAAATAAGACTTTTGAGAGGTACTTAAGGTTATATAAGGTCAAAAGGATGTGGTCCCTATGATGGGATTAGTGTTCTTATAAGAAGAGGAAGAGTGAGAGAGACAGACAGAGATCTCCACGTGCACACCGCAAGGAAAGGCAATGTGAGAACTCAGGGAGAAGGAAGCCATTTGTAAGCCAGGAAGAAAGCTCTCACCAGGAAACAAATTGGCTGGCATCTTGATCTTGCACTTCCGAGCCTCCAGAACTGTCATAGTCATTCCTTTCTTCCTTCCTTCCCTCCTTCTTCCTTCTTATTTTCTTTCTTTTTTATTTCCTTTCCCTGTCTTTCCTTCATCCTTCCTCCCTCCCTCCCTCTCTCCATCTCTCTCTCTTCCTTCCTTCATTCCCTTTCCTTCCTTCCTTTTCTGCTTTTCCCTTCTAAAAATTAAGAATCACATAGGGCTATTTTGTTTACCACTATGCCAGGAATAGAGAATGCACTTAAAAAATGTGTGTGCATAGTTTACATGTTGATGTAATAGAGATGGCTAGAAAATCTGATTGTTCATTCAGTGAACATTTATTAAGCAACTACCTATTCCAGGCATTGGAATATGAGACAGACAATACCATTGTCTTCATGCAGCCCACATTTAGCTGGAGGAGACAGAGAACAAACAAGCAAATGAACAAGCAAGAAAATTTCAGGCTGTGATAACTGCTGGGGATGAAATAAAAGGTACTAGCAAAGAGAGTTACAATGGGCTTGTTCAAAAGTGTTCATTAACCAAACCCACCCAAAAAAATCAAGTGACGTGTTCAAGTAAAAATGTTTTTCAAATTTTTTGTATCTCTTTCCCCTAGATCAATTAACAGAAGCAGTTAATTGTCCATAAAACTACACTCAAATGGAAGGTTCACTGAAATTGCTGCTACTGGAAAAGAAAATAATGGCTCAATACTCAAGATTAAAGACTAGACTGATTCTTTCTGCTTTACTTGTTGTGGGATTTTGAGTAGAAACACTGATATCTTTGCCATCTGTTTTTTCTCCAAAAGAAAAATAGTAGTAATTCTTACATTTGTTTAGGACACAATTCTCACTTGGTCTTTGCCCCACACTATGCATCTCATGCTCATGTCTGAGCCCATCACTGATCACAGGAATGGGGTTACTGCGACAGGCTTAGTGATGTCCACAGACCAGGAGGCATTTCCAGAACCACACCAGGATTCTCTTTTTGGAAGATGGAGGAAAGGCAGTGATAATGAGCACCTCAGCGAACTGATCTAATTTCAATCCTTAGCCCTTCCCAGTTAGCCCTGCCCCTATGCAATTTCCTCTGCCACAGCAAAGAGGAACATCCCAGGTGAAAAGTATACTATAGTTTCCCTATCTGTCCCACCCCAGCCCCACACCAGAATGAGAAACAAGATCCCAAACATGCTCACAACACTGCAGAAGCTGTGTGTTCAAGCAATAGTTTTGTTCTTTCCAATCTGCCTATGTGGTCTGGGAAACAGGGGAAGAAACCCTGAGAGATTTAAAAACACAATTAACAGAGAAATATTCAGGTGAGGTAAGAGGATCTTTGTTTTTCTAACTACATTATCAGGTACTGAAAGAACTTGCCAAAGAGATCACAGAGCCACAGTTGAAAATCTGTGAGCACTCAGGCAGAAGCGGAGCTCCTCTGAAGGCAGGGGCTCTGCCTTCATCAACACCATGTCCCTGGATGAAGGATCTATTGTGCATGGAATACAGGCTGAATGGTATAAATTCCGGTCAGCTTTTTACTGATTGGGCATCTATCTCCAAAGAAAACTAATTATTAAATCAGTGTCGACCTGGAGCAATGTCTCTAGTGGTCCACTGCAGGGACCAATCTGACACTTTTAACAGTGATTTAACAGCCTGGGACACACAGATGATGCACTTATCACATGTGAAATAATGCACAGCCTAGAAGAACACAGCATGAATTGGTAAGAGTATCCAGATTTAGATAACATGGCATAACGGATTTTTAACAAGATTATATTTAGTAAATCCAAATCTTTCCCTTAAAGATAAAAACAAAAACCCCATTAGAATGGATGGGAAGAATGTGATTGAACATCAATATGATTAAGACTTAGGAATTTTAACTGACCATTAATAATAATAATAAAAATCGTAAAATAATAGCAGCTAACATATATGAAGGGTTTATCATGTACTGGGCACTGCTCTAATCATTTAAAGTGTCTAATCATTTAAAAGCATTAACTCATCCACTCTGGACAAAACCCTTAAAGTAAATTTATTGGCATTCCCATTCTACAGGTGAAGAAACTGAGGCACAAAGATATACAGTAACTTAAAATAAATCAATAATGTAATGTGCTTGTCAAAAATATTAATGCGATCTTAGGTGCTGTTAAAGAATAGTGCCCAGAATGAGAGAATTAATAATGCTTCTCTAGTTTGTCCATATCAGACTGCACTGAAAATACTGTATTCTGTTCTAGGAAAAATGGGGCCTTGAAGAGAGAGGCTATGCAACCACTTTAAAAAAAGAAGAATGGAAAAGATTGGTGAATATACACCTAAATAACAGAAAGAGGAGAAGAACATGACAGCTTGCAGGGGTCCTCAAGCCTCTCTGTCCGCCAGCTGTCTGCACTGCTGCAGAGGGTAGTCATGAAAATGATAGCAGGCACATTCCACAGTGTTTAAGTTTTCCAAATTACAAACAACAAGGATTAGATGTGAAGGAGAATAAGCATGGACTCAATAAAAAGATTTCTAGTGGGAATCAAACCTTGCAGAGAATGAACAAGCTTTGGACACGAGATGACACAGGACCAAGTGATTGCCAAGGATCTTTACCCTGTGATTCTAAAAGGAATAAATTATAGACACTATTTTGGTAACATAGCAACATAAGTAAATTCAAGGCTAACAGTATATTATGGTCACCAAACCAAAAGTCCTCTGAGAAGGCCTCTACCTGTACCTCTACATGTTTCAATTAAATTCAATAAATATTTACTGACTTTTATATGCCTGACCACCCAGAGGCAGGGATCATACACTATTCATAAGCTTATAGCTTACTTTCTCCTGAACTAAATAACTATTTTAAGAGAATTGCCATCTACTATTTTGAAACATGCTACAAATAGATATTTTAAGAGTGCACTGACATAAAGCAAAACTGTAACCATATAAATTTGAACTTGGCTACAAATTACCTTAACCTTAATTGTTTTCAACAGTTCCTAAACCCATTTTACATTAGTTTTAATCTGCCTTTCAGTATAATGCATATTCTGGGTAAATAAAGTAATTGAATTAAAGGTTGTATTTTTTATTTTCTTATATAATCTGATTTGGCTAATTTTACTTTTCTGAAGCTTAGTTCAGATATTTTTTGTTTTGACTGAGGCTTTGTTTTTGTGTGCTTGTTGTGTCTTGTTAGTTCCCTTACTATTAACATTTTCCCCTAAATTTTGTTTTTGTCATTTTCATTCCATTTTTGCCATCTCACTATATCCCCATTTTGCATACTGTTCATGCTAGTTCCTGGAGTGTGTCACCAAGTTGCTAATAAAATCACTCATAAAACACTGTTCTATCAACTCTTCACTTTACTTCCTAAAATAATAAATTGTTATTATCTAATTTTTATGGAGCAAACTATGTGGTTTATATTTCTTTTACTCAGCACGATAATCCTTTTTTGTTGGTACAAATATTTTCCAGTATTTTAGTGGCACAGGATGATTAAGTAAGTTGCCAAAGATCACACAGTTAGTAAGTATGGAGCTAGAATCTGAACTCCCAACCCAGTGTATTAATTCATCAGTCTATCCTCCTCTACCTACCCCAACCCCCAACATAGAATGAGAGACAGGCAGAGTATAGTATCAAGCAGATAACAGTTTCAAAATTATTTGGGAACAATGCATCTTATTCTTGAAACAGCAACTTTATTGTAAGGTTTAGAAACCCCTGACTTTCATAACTAAAGACCCCATTACTCTAGTTCAATAGCAAGAAATGCAAAGTGTGGGGATGAAAGCCATTCGCAGCAGAGGTAAGTGTCCTCTGTACTCAACAAAAGAAAAAAAAATCAAAAAAGACCTTGCAGCCAAGGCTATTCTAGCATACGGTTGGTATTCATAAAGGTTCTTCTAAATGGTATCTGCTGTACCAGTTCTATTTATACAAAACAGCCAAATAAATCTTCCATAAGGAATTGCACCTAGAGCAGTTTGAACTTTCTAAATAAAAGTGTCTTTGTGTTCCATCAAGTTTTAGTTCAGGGAGGTGATGTAGTGGGGTATCATGGTCTCAAAGAAAGAAAACTGGACCAAGAGTAAAAAGAGATGGCTCTGACTCATTGTTCTGTCTCAGTGCCTCATTTTCTTAACCTGGAAAATAACTGTATTTTTCATAGGATTCTACGAATCCAATATAATTGTGTTAGGTGAGAAGCACTGTGTGTATGGTGACAAGTTATACAGGTTTAAAAAAAGCCAGTATCACTATAAAACTCCTAGAAGAAAAAACAGGAGAAAATCTAGATGACCTTCAGTCTGGCAATGACACCTTTTAGATACAAGACCAAAGGCACAATCCATGAACAAAAGAATTGATAAGCTGAACTTCATTAAAATTAAAATTTTCTGCTCTGCAAGAAACAAGTCAAGAGAATTAGAAGACAAGCCACAGACTGGGAGAAAATATTTGGAAAAAAAAAATCTCATAAAGGATTGTTACCCAAAATATACAAATAACTCTTAAAACTCAACAGTAAGAAAATAACCTGATTTTTAAAATGGGCCAAAGAGCTGAACAAACACCTCACAAAGAATATAGGCAAATAGCAGATAAGCATTTGAAAAGATGTTCCATATGATGATACCTAACCAGGAAAATGAAAATTAAAACAATGAAGTACCATTACACCCCTTTTAAGATGACCAAAGTTCAGAAAACTGACAGCTCCTAATGTTGGCGAGGATGTGGAGCAACAGGAACTCTCATTCACTGCTGGTGAGAATAAAAAATGGTACAGCCACTTTGGAAGACAGTTTGGCAGTTTCTTATAAAATTAAACATACTCTTACTATACAAGCCAGCAGTCGTACACCTGGGAATTTATACAAAAGAATTTAAAACTATGTTCACACAAAACTGACACACTGATGTATACAGCAGCTTTATTCATAGTTGCCAAAACTTGGAAGCAACCAAGATGCCCTTCAGTAGGTGAATGGATAAATAAACTGTGGTGCATCCAGACAATGGAGTATTATTCAGCACTAAAAAGAAATGAGCTATCAAGTCATAAAAAGACCTGGAGAGTGGGCTTCCCTGGTGGTGCAGTGGTTGAGAATCTGCCTGCTAATGCAGGGGACACGGGTTCGAGCCCTGGTCTGGGAAGATCCCACATGCCGCGGAGCAACTAGGCCCGTGAGCCACAACTACTGAGCCTGTGCGTCTAGAGCCTGTGCTCCGCAACAAGAGAGGCCGCGATAGTGAGAGGCCCACGCACCGCGATGAAGAGTGGCCCCCACTTGCCACAACTAGAGAAAGCCCTCGCACAGAAACGAAGACCCAACACAGCCAAAAATAAATAAATAAACAAATGTGGGGTTTAAAAAAAAAAAAAGACCTGGAGAAAATTAAATGCATATTACTAAATGAAAGAAGCCAACTACCTTTCAGTAGTTGCCAGGGGTTAAGGGGAAGGGAAGGACAAATACGTGGAGCACAAAGACTTTTCAGGTCAGTGAAACTACTCTATATGATACATGTCATTAAATTTGTCTAAATCCATAAAATATACGACACCAAGAGTGAACCCTAATGTACACTGTGGACTTTGGGTGACAACGATATGTCAATGTAGGCTCATCAGTTGTAACAAATGTACCACTCTGGTAAGTGATGTTGATAATAGAGGAGGCTATGCATGTGTGTGGTGGGGTGGGTGAGTGGTATATAGGATATATATAATACGTATACCATATATATATCTGTACTTTCCACTCAGTTTCACTATGTATCTAAAACAGCTCTAAAAAATAAGGTCTATTAGAAAATCAATATCATTACTAGTAATTAAATTAACTCAGTCAGTAAAATTATGGTTAACCATTATCACCATTTCTCTACCATGTCAGATATCAAATTTGTACTATGAGGAGGCAGGTTTATACAATTACGGTTTATAAATATTCCACCATCAATATGTAATATTTGCATATTTGTCATTTGGGATAATCTGTGTCACTACTAAGTTTCCATATTCAAAGTCCAGGGAGCAGAGGTGGCTTCATAGACATGTGACCAGGGCAGTCACACAGGGTACCACATTTAGAAGGCCCTGTGTTTCTAAGACATGCTCTGCTCTCTCCATCCTGAATTCTAATTAGTATCTGAACAAGGTGCCTTGCATTCTCCTTTTGCACTAGACCTCACAAATTATGTAGCCGGTCCTGCCAGTGAGGATAAAAGCTGAATCTGCAGGTACCAGGGTTGGGGGAGTAGGAGGAGAAGGAGGGCTTAGTGGAGGATGCTTCTGGTTGTGCAGGAAGGGGCCTCAGTTGTATCTGAGTGCAGCACTGAATCAGAATCTTAGGGACCTCAGACATCATTCAGTCCCACCCTCTCATTTCAGTTGAAAAAACTGAGGCCTCCAGAATTTTGGTGACTTTCCCAAGGTCCCCAGCTCATCAGTGGTACGCTCTCTGCATTCTGTCTAATGAATGACTTGCCCAGGAACATAAGCAGATGTTGCAGGACCAGCTTTGTGTCCCAGGTCACAGACGTCGCTTCCATAATCAACACCTCTCCTACTGCTCCTTGGTCAGAGCTCCATTTATTCGGTAACTCTCTCACATTTTCCCAAAGCTCCTGAAATCAGTTCCTGAGAAAATGGGCCAATCCTTATATTAATCCAAGTGTTTTTTTCTTTTTCCTATTTACCCTCAATTGTTGTCAGCCTCCTGGTGAAATATACCTGAGGATAACCTTCAGCCACATACTGTGGGCTCTGCTTTGATGCTGCTGACTTGGAACGCATTCGGGATTCTGGGTTATATATCTTTTAATTAAACTGCTTCTGAAGAATGAGGACTCACTGATAGATGATGTCTTGTTTGTAAGCATGTCCTTGGGTATCAGACACTGCACTTTCATTACCGACCGTAAATCTCACTTGCAGTGGCAAAGCACTGAAATATCTCTGCTCCAATCATTACTTTACGTTCATCGCATACAAATCAGAATGAATCCTGAATGCAAATCAAGTTATCTGACCGAGGCTGTCACAACTCATGTGAAAATGGACCATATATGACAGGAGGTGAAAGTTAGCCATAGTAATGGAAACAGGAAAACTTACTTGAAGTCTGTATAAAGACTAGTCAACATCCACCCCCCTCCTCATAGTCACACTCAACATCATTACTGAATTTTTCGGTACTCCTCTTTGTAGTAGTCTTTTAGTTGCTACCATCATGATTAGGACATGCATTCTGAACTTAGCACAGTTTACCTTGAATATTAATAATATTAATATTATTAATATAGTATTAATATTATACCACTTGATACATAATATAAGTATAAATCCATTACAGACCTCCCAATCCTTTTGCTATTGTTTAAAGTACCCTTGCCCATGTTATAAACTCAATAAATACACTGTCATTAGTTTAAGTATAAACATTCAGTTGACTTTAAATAATTTTAGAAAGAAACTAAAATATTCATTGTATTTATCTACATATCAATAATGTCCTTTGCTTTTCTTTCCTGTATTTCTAAGTTTCCATCTTGGATCATTTTCCTTCAGCCTGAAGAACTCTATTTTAGCATATCTAGGACTGCAGACCTGCCAGCAACAATTTCTCTCAGTTGTTATTTACCTGAAAATGTCTTTATTGTGCCTTCATTTAAAAAAATATGATTTTGTTTTAATACAGAATTCTAGATTAACAAGTTTTTTCCCAGAACTTAAAAGATATCATTCCATTTTTGTCTGGCCTCAATTATTTCCAATGACATGTCAGCTATCTTTAAAAATTCTTAGCATTTTTATCCAATATATAATGTTTCTTTTTTCTCTGGTTGACCTTAAGATTTTTTTTTAATCTTAAGACCTCAGCAGATGTGCCTAGGTACAGTTTTCTTTATACTCATTGACTGAGATTCTTGGATCTGTGAATTACTGTTTTAGACCAAATTTAGAAATTTTTTAGCCAAAGTTTCTTCAACTATTTTTCCTTCTTCATTTTCTCTCTTCTCTCTGCCAAGGACTACAATTAGAAGTGTATTGTACCATTTGATACTGTCCCTCAGATCATTGTGAGTTTGTTCATTTTTAAAATCTTTTCATTTTGTGCCTCCTTTTAGATGACGTCTATTGATTTATCACCAAATATATTGCTTTTTCTGTTGTGTCTAGTCTGCTATTAATCTCATCCAATGAATTTTTTATTTCAGCTTTCATATTTTTCAGTTCTTGCATTTCTATTCAGTTTGTTTTGTTTTACATTTTTCTTAGTTTTCCTCAAACTCCTCATGCCTTTTTTAACATACCTATTTTTCCTGTAGACTATATATTTATGATAAATTACTTGTCTGCTAATTCTATATAAGTATTTCTCATGGGTCTATTTCTATAACATTATTTTTTCCAGTGGGTCTAGTGATTTTTTTTATTGTATAGTGATATTGTGGATATTTCATTGTAAAATTTTAGAATCTGTTGTCTTCCTTTGAAGAGTACTGAGATTTGTACTAGCAGGCAGTTAAATCACTGGTGAATCGCCTCGACCAAGTTGAGATTTAATGTCATGTTTCATGAGGATATGCCCTATATTGGTTATGCTTTTAGTCTCAGAGCAAATATCTCAGTCTGGATACATAGTATTTATTCCTAAACAGTGGCCCTTCTAGGTTTTCAATGAAAAGTCCAACAACATGTTTACCAACATTCTCTTGACAGGACTCAAATTTCAAACTCTTATCTCTTAGTAATAGGTAGTGGCTGACATTCCTGCTAAGCTCTTTCAAGCCTCCAGCTGCTATTTTTTTCCTTAGATTCTTTGGAGGTTTTCCAAACACATGTGTAACACATGTGCAGTTCACGGGTCAAGCAAGGATTTGAGGAGAGTTTACATTACATTTTGCAGCTCCTTCTATTTCTCTCTCTTTTCTGGTATTACTTCCCTCAATTTCCAGCTACTCTGACTATTCCAAACTCTTTCTTTTTATGACTCCTCAGGCTGACAGGACTTCAACTTTCTGCCTCAGTTCTAGCCCCCCATAAGATGTGATTTAGGAGGTGTTCTTGGGGGAAAAGACTTACAAATGTGAATCTTAACCAGAGTAGTTTTCTTGTTGGAGGGTTGGATGCCCTCTAACTTCTGCCTGCTTTTGATTGTTTTCCAATGACTTGAGAATTTTAAAATTTTTTTCCCCAAAATTTATCATTCTTATCAGCAGAAGGGTTAGTTTTACACAACTTCTTCTGATATTACCAAGATCAGAGTGTCTCCCTCAGTTGAATTTCCAACTATGTGTTATAGTACGTTCAACAAAATTATTTTTAAATAAACAGACAAAAACAGGCCATGTGCCTGTGTTCACTCTCTACCCAGTTTCTTTTATAAATGTTTAACATATATTAACTTTTTAAATTCTCCTAACAGCCCTGTGAGATAGTCTATTATGTTTAGTTTACAAATGAGAAAACTAAGGCCCAGAAATTTTAGGTAACTTGTGTAAGTTCACAGAGCTAATAATTAATGGAATTACTTCAGGGTTCACGATTTCAGCACTAGCCTCCCCTTTTTTTTCCAGAAAACTGAGATGGCTTTGCATTTCTGTTGAGTGGACTGTCTCCCAGATTGGACTGTAAACTCCTTCACGGGAATACCTTACTTATGTCTTTTATTCACCAGCATACATAGTACAGTCATAACCACTGTTATGCCTTTCATATCAGCTGGTAAACATCCAATGCCTAAGCCTTTTATATCTCATATGAGTGAGGAAGATAATGTCTTTAAAATCCCCAACAGAAAAAAGTACATTCCAAAAATTGCATTATTAAATACCTCATCTTTCAGTTCATCTACCTGCAAGGATAAATCACTATATAATTCATAAATTAAGTGAAGATAATACAAGGAAAATAAAATTCATAAAATAACTGAACTTCACTTCTATCTAAAATTACTTGAAAGGAAAAACATTGCTGTTTATACATCATATACACATAGGAATTTTGAATAGAATATTAGAAAATTATACTAATTAAAAGTAGCAATGACCCATGTCATTTGAAGAGCAGGAACTTCACTGAGCTTTTAAAAAGAAGAAAGAAAGGACTTCCCTGGCGGTCCAGTGGTTAAGACTTCACCTTCCAAGGCAGAGGGTGTGGGTTCAATCCTTGGTCGGGGAGCTAAGATCACACATGCCTTGGGGCCGAAAAACCAAAATATAAAAAAAAACAAGCAATACTGTAACAAATTCAATAAAGACTTTAAAAATGGTCAACATCAAAAAAATAAATAAATAAAAAGAAGAAGAAGAAAGAAAAAAAGCATGGCCAGCTTAATTCTATACATTTAAAATATACCTGGTTAGATTATGACTTTTTACACTTAAACCTTCAAATGGTGTTCATGAAATCACTCTAAATCCAGCTCACTCTTAGAAAAAATATATACCAACTAAGACAGGATCCTATCAATACCAGTCATATTTGTAGGAAGATAAATGCAGTTTTCTGAAGGAAGGTCCACTCTGCTTAGGAAGTATGGTGCCTATGTTACTTCTGCCTGCCAAGAATGGGTTCTCCTTTCATCAACAGCATTTATAGTTTCCTCTGTGTAACTTCTCCTCCTTTATTCCTGCTCCATATTTTTGGACATGTCTGCCCCAATCCTTGATCTGGACACATAACCCAGGTCTGACCAATTGGCCTCCTGATCAATGTAATTGATTTAGGAATGAATTTGTGGCTCAAATAAACTAAAAGAGATACAATCATAGGAATCTGAACAAAACAGTTGGTAAAGTGAAGCTTTCTTTCACTGAGTTAGATGACAGAATATAAACTTGGAATTTGGTAGTGGTCATCTTGCCATCTCTTGGATAGAGTCTGGCCGAGAATAAAAATCAATGCTAAGAAATATAGAACAGAGTCCCAACAACTTCATTTAAACCTGCATCCAGCAACTTTGATAATCTGAACTTTCAGTTATATGAACATTTTAATTGCCCTTAAGACATTTTCAGTTAAGCTGGTGTTATAGACAGTTTGTGTCATTCCAAAACTTGTATGTTGAAGTTTTAACCCCCCAGTGTGATGTATTTGGAACTGGAGCCTCCAAGGAAGTAATCAAGGTTAAATGAGGTCATAAAGGTGGAACCCTGATCCAACGGGATTAGTATCCTTATAAGAAGAAACACCAGAAAGCTCTTTCTCTTTCTCCTACTCATCCAATCCCATGAGCAAACTGAGGAAAAGCCATGTGAGGACACAGTGAGAAGATGGCTGTCTACCAGCCAGGAAGGGAGTTCGTCACCAGAAACCAAATCTCCTGGAACCTTAATAATGGACTACCAGCCTCCAGAACTGTGAGAAAATAAATGTCTGTTGTTTAAGCCACCCAGTCTGTGGTATTTTGTCATGGTAGCCTGAGTAGACTAATACAGTTGGAGTCACTTAAAACTATGACTACTGTGTAATACAGCAAGTAAGGGTTCCATAGGCAGATTTGTGTTACAACCTATCATGCCAATTTACTCCACTGATGAAACTTCCCTTCAGGTAAAACCCATAGTGCAATCAGCAAGAGACCCCACTAAAACTAAAAATCCACTGTACCAACAAAAGCCTTTTAAATACACTTTAAAAATTTTTCTTTTACCTTCCCAAGTGGTTCACTGGCAAAGATCAAGGTTCCACTTACACTAAAAGGGCTTTCCAATCACAAGATTGCCACCAATTATTCACTTAACTACGTATGTGTTAAGCCTAGACTAATTACATTTTCCTCAAACCAGAGCCATTTCACATAAGCCATTCAGGATTATCTCAACTTGACACAAGAGGATAATACTGAAAATGGTAATAAAGAATTCTCTACTACAGGATACGCTTTCAGATGGTTTTTAATCAATTTTGAAAGCTCCAAAACTCAAAAGAACAAAGCTAACCATTTAACTGGTATATTCCTTTCTATCTTTTGAGGCATTAATAAAAAGATTTATAAGAGAATTAAATAGTTGGTGAAAAAGAAAAAAATTTAAAAATGAAGAGGGAGGGAGGGAAGGGAAGGGAAGGGAAGGGGGAAGGAAGGAGGGAAGAGGAGAGGAGGGGAGGGGAGGGAAGGGAAGGGGAGGGGAGGGGAAGGAAGGGGAGGGGAGGGGAGGGAAGGGAAGGGAAGGGAAGAAAAAGAAACAGGGAGGGAAATTTGTGTGTCTGTGTGTGCGTGTGTGTGGGTGTGTGTATGTGTCCTTGAATGACACGTTTCCTCACCCTCAAATTCTGTTAACTCTAATGAGGAAGGGCACAAATGTGTTTCTTGCAAAAGACTCAAATAGCCTTTCACCCTCCCTCCCTATCCCTTGTTCAGGTGAGAACTTTTGCTTTAGGGGAAATGGAATTTAATAGGTGAAATTGACTCTCGGTGAGTTTCACCACAAATAGGAACTTTATCTTATGTTATGATCCACAAAATACATGTCAAAGTATCCTCATTAAATGCTAAAACCAATTCTAACCCATTGGGAAAACAAGTGCATTTCCCTGACACATTTTTGAACATAGTTAATGCACAATGCACACCAGAGAAGATCACTGTCATAGGTTCAATTAAACACTCAGACACACAAGACTACCATAGGCCACACTTGGCATCAAGATCACTCAGAGCAATGGTTCTCAATCTTGAGTATGCGTCAGAATCATCTCAAGGGACTGTTAAGACACAGAATACTGCTCCCCAACCCTCCCCTTCCACCTGGGTTTCTGATTCAGTGTTCCTGAGATGAGGCCCCAGAATCTGAACTTTTAAGAAGCTTCCTGGAGATAATGATGATGCTGGACCGAAGAAGCACCCTTTCAGAACCACTAATAAGATGCTATAGGACAGTAGATACAGCATGCCAGCAGGAAAGCACCAAGTGTTCCTCTTTCTGGGGGAGTCCTTGTAGTAGCTTACCCAGTTGTCAGGAGCTACCAGATTCACATCTGGCAGGTATGAGGGGCATCTTGGTTTAGAAAACACATGCCTCACATCTTTTTTGAATAACTCCATAGACATACCTTTCAGGAACCCCAAAAGGGACATGTTGATTATTCAAGTCACAGTCTGGGACCAAAATTATGGCTTCCTATCAGGCATTTATAGGTCTCCCAGTCCAGGTACAGTACCAATCAAGGGTCAATTTCACAATGCAGCCTCGTAACAAATTTGACCCAAGCCATCTATATGTATGTTTCCAGGAAAACAGAACCAGGAAGATAAGTGAAGGCAAAGAGGAAAGGATTATTTTGTTCACTCTTTGCACACTACGTACATATCTTAATTCATATTATACTCCTATATTAAAAGGTGAATAAAAATAAAAACTAAATTATGTCCAAAATTTCCTCATTTTTTTCATCCTTGGTTTGACTGAATCTCAAAACCTAGAGTTGGAATGATCATGCCAACAGAAGAAGAGGTGGTTTGCTTTGGGCTTCCTCATAAAAATCATCTGGATTCTAAATTGCCATTCATATGACAATGCACATTTTTTTAATCTGTTGTATGTGATATCACAAAACCTCCACATAAAGGCAGTCTTTAAATTCCATACCAAGAATACTTGCTAATCTCTAATCTGATTTATAAATAAGAAGTAAATTTCTACTTTTGGCTCTTCTGTCATATATATTTTTCCACCTGATTGCTATTATGGTCTGCTTCATTCTGTTATGTTGCCTACTTGAAAAAGTTTTATATATAAAACTTTATATATGTATATATACACACACATACATACATATATATATAATTTTATATTACTTAGTATTTAAATAAACATCCAATTTTGCAATTCTAGATTTTAACACTGCCAATAAAGTAATTTTGGAAGTAATTCTTACCCCGGTCATATTCACCTAGGAATCTCTTTAGAAATATCAATGCCTGTACCATACTGCAGACCAATTAATTTAAAATGTCTGGAGACAGGGTCCAACACAGAATATACTTGAAACTCCCCAGGTATTTCTAATGTGTAGCCAGGGTTAAGAACCTTTGAAAGTAGAGTCTATTCCTGAGAGAAAATTATTTTTCTTTCCTCTCATACTCCCTTTTCCTCCCCCTCTTTTTTAAAAAGTAGGAAATGGGGCAAATTCCTCTCAAATAAGGGAGAGAAAGTACTAGGAGACAGATGTTCAAATTATGTGGGGTGGTTATAGTTTTTCATGAACACTATTGGGTTCTCACAAAGATCATTCTAATCTTAGGGCAGGAAGACTCTTCCCGTAGTGACAGTGTAACTGTTAATATTACTAATATTGCTAATACTCTACAAGTATATTAAGGATTTAGATTCTACTGAAATAAAAAGGAATGAAGCAAAGCTTAAAAATAGAAGGAGACAAAAATAAGGTTCTTCACTTCAGTTAAATAAGAAGAAACAAGAACAAAACCCTCTATTAGATGATAAGAGCTAATATTTATTTCTCTGCTTTTTAAATGCAGATGTGGCATATACTGGCTAGATGTTCACCCATTTCCTCTCTTCTTGAGCGCACACCTAAACTATATTTTCCAGCTTCTCTTGTCCTTGGTTGTAGTGATGTGACTGAGTTCTAGCCAGTGAAACATGAACAGATGTAATAAATGCCACATCCAGACCTGGTTAATGAAAACTATTCAGGCTTAACTGTGATGGCTAATTTTATGTGTTAACTTGGCTGGACCATGGGGTGCCCAGATAGATGGTCAAACATTATTCTGGATGTTTCTGTGAGGATGTTTTGGGAATAAATTCACATTTAGTGCACTTTGCGTAAAGCAGATTGCCCTCCATAATGTGGTGGGCCTCATCCAATCAGTTGAAAGTCTGACTAGAGCAAAAGGGTGACGTCCCCTGAGCAGGAGAGAATTCTGCAGTAGAGGGCCTTTGGACTTGCACTACTGCATCAGCTCCTCTCAGGGTCAGCCTACTAGCCCAACCTGCAGATTTTAGACTTGACAGCTTTCATTATCGTGTAAGCAAATTCCTTAAAACAAATTTTTAAATAAATATATATATAGTTATATTCATGGATATACATGAATATGTACATATATACGTGTATGTGCATGTGTGTGTGCGCGCGCGTGTGTGTGTGTGTGTGTGTACATATCCTATTGGTTCTGTTTCTCTGGAGAGCCCTGATCAAGACAATGACTTTTTAGGAAAAACTCTTAAGAATTAGAGGAGATCAGAGACAAGATGGAAGGAGTTCGGGTTTCTGCATCAGAAGTCCATATGGATGACTAGGAACATCCACATTGGACATGGTGAAAGTGAGAAATGAACTTTCACGGTGCTCAGCTACTGAGATTTGTGGATTTATTATACCTGTTAGCATTACTTAATCTGAATAACATGGTAGATGTTGAATTAGATAGTATTTAAGCTATCTTTATTCTCAGCATTCTACAGCAGTGGTTCTCAAAGTTAGCTGCGTTTGAAAAATTGTAAAACCTTAAAAAATACTGGTGCTTGGTCTTTACTCCCAGAAAGTATTATTTAATTGGTTTCTGAAAGTACAGCCTGGGCACTGGAATTTCTAAATGCTCTCCAGGTGATAAGCTGGAGAACCACAGGTCTACAGGATGACAGAAACCAGATTTTAAAAGTAAAGTGTAAGAGAAACCAAGAGTCTGTTGGTGAAAAGCTTAATATAAATGAACAGTGTGATGCACTTGCCTCACATGCAAGTTTTGAGCTATATTATTATTGTTATTAATAGTAACAAGAAGATTACACACATATCTTACAACAAAACTGCTTTGTAAATATTACGCTTTGCATGTTTTAGCTGAGGAAACCAAAGCTCAAACTGAGAGGCTAGGTAAACTGCTCAAGGTCTTACAGCCACAGGCAGGCAGCCGCAATTTAACCAATGGTCTTGCTGACTCCACAGTCTACACTCTAAGCTCTACGCTATGACGCCTCCCATTCACCTGAAGAAAATGGCTTGATCAAGATAAGTAAGAATCTCACTGTGCCACACACAGTCAGATACCTGCATTCTATCCTCAGCACCCCAGTTTAAAGATGATAGTAAATTTGTGTCCAGAGAGGGGTGACCGGGTTGTTGGAGAGTCTGCAAGCAATTTCCACAGTAGGTTAAAATAATATGGAAGAGTTTGACCCAAAAAAAGGCAAAATTAAGTTGATGAGTGGAGAGAAAAGATGATTGGAAAAAGAGAACATTGGTAGTACCTTCAAATATTGTTAAAGTTGTCATCTAAAAGAGGTTAGTATGTTCACCCAGATAAAATAAGCATGTTCTACCTAACTCTAGAAAGTTAAATCGGGATCATAAGTTAGATTTTGCAAAAAAGAAAGTTCTGGTTGATATAAAGAAGACTTTCCAAAAATTAGTGCTGTTCTAAAAGTAACAAGCAAGGTTGCTAGGAGAATTTGAGAAAATATGTTTTGTAAAAGCATATGAAACACTGGATATTTTTGTTTCTATTATCACATTGTGAGGTCCCATCCATTGAAATGTTCAAGTTGATACTAAAATTGTCACTCTGCACTAGAAGGGAATAAGAAGACAGTTAGGGCCCACGACAGTCCTAAGAGTCTATCTTTACATATCGTGGGTTTCCAAGAAAAGATGTTTTGTGAAATGCCTTGTCTAATGACTGGTAAACAAAATACACACTCTATATTTATATAGTATATCGATTCCAAATTCATTTATTAGAATACACAGTCTCTTTCTTCCCATCACTAAAATTAGACAAAAATTCATGAAAATAATTTGGTCAGATGTAGCTTGATGAAGACTTAATAGGAGGCTAACTGTGAAATGTTCACTGTATTTAAATATAAATACCACCAAATACATCAGTGGATAAAATACTTCCTGAGAAAGAATGGAGGCCAACGTTTCTCCTCTTTAGCAGCTACCATGGGCAATCATTCCATTTAGTTTCTTGAGTCTGTGCCTTGTCTCATCTTCTCCACAGCAAGCTTTTCTAAACAGGCCCACTACAATTTTGGTTCCCCAACAGTGTATAGCAAAGTGATTGCAGCATAGAATGTTTTCAACAAAAGTTTCATTTGGAAATGACCTAGACCAAAAAAAAAACGTTGTTTGTGGTGCTGCACTCAGAGCATAGTGGAGAACTGAGGAAAATGTACAATTTAGGAAATATGCATTTCAGACAGGTCCCTATAATTCAAGGAAAAGTAAAAGAATTGGGCTTAAATTACCTAAATAATTCATGCAATTCTCCAGGAAAGACATATATAGTAAATATACTGTCTTAAGGTATAATATACCTGATTTCATTGCTGATACCATAAGAACTGCAATAAAGCTTCAAATTCTATGCTCAGCTTCCTCTCTTATAAAATGGGGTAGGACACCTGAAGGCAGGCAGGATTCTTCTCACATTCACTGCTGCATCCCCGGCACCTGGCACATAGTGTCTGCTCCACAAATATTGGCTGAATGAATGAATGAGCAGGCTTCGGATGTGAAATGTTTAATGTGCCTTTTAGAGAGATATCACAAGGCCTTTGAGTGACTGTGATATTTCCACCAAGCTTCTCTTTGAGCATATGACTTAGTTAGCATCTTAAAGTTCATGTTGACGGAGAGGGTGAAAGTATGAATACTTTCTTGAGCTCAGTTATTTCTGACTTGTTAGGTACAGAAATCAACAGTGATAAGAGTCCAGCCTGAGCGAGACATAAACAGGAGCTGTATGCCAACTTCCCAATTGCAGTTTTCATGTTAAGTCGCCTTTTTTTTTTTGCTGCCACTGAGTAAAGAGTGCCATTTAGCAGTGGTAGGAGTGAGGAAAAATTGATTTATTGGACTAAATATTTGAAACCTCTTCAAGGGTGCTGACGTTTGCAACACCACTCGAACCTTGGGCTAGAAGCCAGGAGAAATCCATGTGATCAAGAGGGTACTGTTTCATCCACAGGGGCAGTTCAGCAGCTACATCTCAAACCAAGAGTGCCGGAGGTGAGAGCACCCCAAGTCCCTTAAAATTCCCTAACACACTCATCTGTTAAAGAAGACAATGGCATTAGCCAAATAAGGACGCTCCCTGAGTAAAGAAGAGAGAACGAGAAAATCTATTTTACCCTCTAGGTGAGGAAAACAAAATGTTTTATTAAATATTAAATGCTCCTACAAAACGTAAGGAACAATAAGCTGGCTACCATCACAGTATGCAAGTACCCTTGAGAGGGGGCTGGAGGAAGGCTAGCATCCTTTTCTGTGACCACTTGCTCCAGTCATGTTCAGGATAAGGCAAGTCGCACAGAGTCTGGTGGTCAAGATGATTAGATGATCTCTTTCAATATACAGGATTGAGAGTATATCCTATTCTTCATTCCTGCATACAGTGAAACTCTGCTGAGCACCTATTAATGACCAAGCACTGGGGGAAGTAATGAGTTAGACCACCATAGAGCTTATACAAAAGTGGAGGCAAAAAATAACAGATTCTAAATGTAAATACAGTCTAAAGAACTGATACAAATGAACTTATTTACAAAACAGAAACAGACTCACAGACTTTGAAAACAAAGGGGAAAGGTGAGGGGAGGGATAAATTGGGAGTTTGGGATTAACATATACACACTGCTATGTATAAAGTAGATAATCAACAAGGACTTACTGTACAGCACAGGGAACTCTACTCAATAGTCTGTAATAACCTACATGGGAAAAGAATCTGAAAAAGAATAGATATATGTATATGTATAAATGAATCACTTTGCTGTACACCTGAAACTAACACAACATTGTAAATCAACTATACTCCAATATAAAATATAAAAAAGAATAAGGACAATGGGAAAAAACAATATATTATTCATTGCATAATAATTATTCAATTACATAACACTTGTGACAAGTGTTATGAAGGAGATAAGATATTAGGAATTTATATAATAGGGAAAATTGACCGATTACTTCCAGGTGACATTTCAGCTGAACACTGAAGGATAAGCAGGAATTGATCAGAGAAAGCCATCATCACCCTTGATAAGAAGAGCAAATAATTATTTTTCAAAACTCAATATATTAACAATTTATTCTGCAGGTAGTTTTTGTTTTGTTTTCTTTGCTTTTTTAAATTCTGAAGTTTCAAGTTTAAAAAACCACACTGTAATACAAAATAGGTTTTGCTTTCGCTGATGACTTCATCAAAAATGGTCATGATCTTCTTAGGTCAAACGTTCAAGTGTATAAGAACGTGTGTCACTTTTGCTTTCAGAAGGCAAGCTGGGATCTGATGCAGTAATGACTGCGAACTGCCAATACAAAGGTCAGCTCTGGTGAGGAATTCCAAGGTCGTTAAAATTCACTTATGTCAGCTAGGGGAAAGTTTTCTAAGGTGGGATCTACTATAGCAAAATAAAACCCATGTATAGGGCTATATCCATGTGCACGCACGCAATGAGAGAATATGAAAGCTGTAGGGGAACGTAGGAACCGTATATCCTGAACTCCTCACACCTCAAATTAGGGGCTCATAGAGATGAAAGAAACTGCTCAGGTTGCCCAGCCAGCAAGTGACAATGGCTGAGGATGCATTTGACTGTGATGAAATCCATCTGAGGGCAAAATAAAATCTGCAGCAAAAATTGTTCATAGAGGGGAAAGGTAAGGTCTATCAGGTAGCAGGTAACTGGTGTGGAGCCTGAAAGCTCAGGACAGAGTTTTATTTGGTTTCATTATGCAAAAGGCCAGATTTCAGGGTCAATAAAAGACATTTGTCAAATTAAAGGTACTCAGAGCTTTAACAAGCAATAGTGATTTGATTAACTAGGTACCCTGAGGGTACTTCTACTTAGCTTAGAACTCTTTATTATCATTACTTTATTTAATGTGGTGGCATACTGTGTTTTCCAAAGATGTTCCCCACAATATCTCTCAGCCCACGTGTTCTTCTCCAATATGACCTTGTCATTTCTCTATTAAGGGGTGATGTCTAGAATAAATGCTGGAGAGGGTGTGGAGAAAACAGAACCCTCTTGCACTGCTGGTGGGAATGTAAATTGATACAGCCACTATGGAGAACAGTCTGGAGGTTCCTTAAAAAACTAAAAATAGAATTACCATATGACCCAGCAATCCCACTACTGGGCATACACTCAGAGAAAAATGCCATTCTTGGTAATTAGAAAGTATTCAATTTCCGTTTGCTACCCCAATCACAACTTGCTAATAAAGCCAGAACAGATGGTCTACTGACTCGCAGTTCAGGCCTTGCTTTCCGAGGCAGTATCCTAATATACTGTAGCTATACTCAAGCACATTGCAGCCAAAGCATTTTCGAGAAAATTAACTTAGGAAGTAGATGATAGGAAACTTCCCACAGTAGTGAAATCTTTAAACCTCTTCTCTGGTCTTTGAATTCTTGGCAGCCACACGCTCTGTTCTAGCCAAGAGTCCTCATGCCTGCAGCTTCCACTTCTACTTGCCCTCATTTACAGGTGAGACATCCTCCGCACTAGTCATCTGATGCCATCTGTCCGTGGCCAAGAGCTAGCTGAAAGCTCTCTGAAACTGCCTTCCAAAGCTAACTGAGCTGCTCTAAATATATGAAGAGACAGAAATGGGGCTGCATCAAAGAAGGTTGAGTAAAATATTTAAAGAGCTTTTTACAAATGGTGTAGTAGGCCACTTCCTTCTTTCCTCCTCCTCAAGAAAACATGCATTTTATCAGTTTACATTCAGAATTGAACTTGATTGGTCTGGGAACCCTGCCATACGATAAAGGGGAGAGTGAAGGATACTTTTGGGGGAAATTATCAGAAGCATTTAAAAATAATTTTGCCAACACCAGTCTTCAAATCCTGGGAACATTCATAAAACTTATCTATGAACATAAAGATACCAAACAGAATAGCAATGGGCTTGGCCTCCTATCTCAAAACCAAAGGAATTGATTGTTCTAAAACATATGGTTGTAGATCTATAACAGAAAATAGATAACCTCTACAGTTCAGCGTAAAGGGCTACTGCCCAACATTCAGAATTTTGGCTACAGGATGATAAATCTTCATCAGTTCCTAAAACCAATAACCTCCTCCATCCATATTCAAGGTTCTTTTTACTGTACTATACTGTCCCTCTAACATCAGGCTGACTTTCTACCTGAAGTCCTTGCCTTATCATTCTTGGAAATTCCTACTCGATGTGTGTCAATGGAGTAAGAAAACACATTTAATTTGGGGGCACACAGACTCATTTTTCTAGGAAGAATTGCGGAGCATGTCACAGAGACAAACTAGGCGCCATCTTTGATTCTTACAGTCTGGTACTCACTTAGTGAGCCATAATATTGACCCCAAAGCCTGTACAATGCCTGAGAGCATTTTCTGAATCATTAAGTAAAGTTAAATTATGCTTAATAAAGCCACAGGGTCAAATATGGTTTGTTTTATTATGATTCCTTGAAAAATAGTTGTCCTTAGGTTTGTACAGAAAACTCTCTGTCAGAATCACACAAAACTAGAATGCACTGTTCTCCAACCAGACTAGATAAAGTAAAGTAGCTCATTATACAAACGTTATCTATTCCTGCTCATTTTCACTTCTTTATATTCAGGGAGATATTATTTCTCTTTCTTCCTTCTTCAATTACTTCACTATTTATGAAATTAGATCACATCATATTATCTCCACAAGATGTCAAATAACTCCTAGAAGCCATAGTTCTTGATCTGTACTACAGACAGTCACTTGATCGGGCTGCTTTGTTCTCATCTCCAACTCTCTCCCAGAGTTAGTATGAAGCAAAATGTGATTCTACCACGGGAGTTCTAGGAAATCATTAAGAGGAAGACACTTCATATCTATAAAGATATTATGGTAATAAAGGAATTTTTATTAGAACTAAAGAGGGTACTATTAATTTTCATCAGATAGCCTGTTATGTTTTACATCTTCAAAAGGGATAAATAAATAGATGCTCTTTGGCTTTGTAAAATGCAAAAATATTGGCAGAATCTTCCCTGTCTGGCCTCAAGGGGCATTTATGTCATCCTCCTGCCCAGTCATACGTTTATTTTATGAACAAAGCAATAAAATAGAAGCCATTTCAGACCTAGTTTCATCAAAGCCAACATGAGAAAGTTTTGACCTAAGGATAAAGACAACAGTGTAGAGAACTTAAGGAGCAGAGACTCCTAGACGGTTTACTGAGGGAAACAGGAGAGGGTACTAAGAGCTAGTAATAGTATTAATGCTCAGAGGTAAAATTTGAGAAGATGAGGAAACAAGAATGTATTGGGCACTATGTTGCTTCTCCAGGTCCACAACTATGCCCCTCTCAGCCAACAAACTTGCTTTCTTCTTACTAGAGCACAGCGAGGTGCCAGCCCCAATGTAGGGAGAACCAAAGTGCCTGTTTCCAAGCTCAGCTCCCCATCTCCTCCCCACTTGCAAGTGCCCCTACCACCACATCCATACTCGTGTTCCCCCTGTCACGGAGGGTGAGGTATGCCCAGTCCCACCCCCTGCTTGCCCACTTCTCTCCTGTGTTGTCTTGATTCCTTGTCCGGTTGAATTTTCCTTCTCCTATAGAGTCAGTATTACCATGTTCACCTGATCATCCAAATCTACATTCTTGATTCTTAGACATGTCCCAAGCTGCTGCTAGTGATAATAATCATAATAGTAATTGCAAATATTCATATAATGCTCTGTGCCAGGAGCTGTTCTAAGCACATTACACATATAAACTCATTTAATCCTCACAACAACTCTATGAAGTAAGGTCTAATAAAATGAGTCTATTATCCCCATTTTATAGATAAGGAAACAACAGGTGCTTTAGCTTACCTCAATTTGGGTCCTTATCATTTTTTCCCTGAACAAGTACAATAAGCTCCTAACATATCTCTGCCTTACAGTCAAATTATCTTCAAACCCACCCTCCTCTAAATTGTCATTGTTCTATATCTAACAGATAATGTAACCCTAGGCCTCTCCTGATTACAAGCTTTCAAGTGTCTCCCTCTTACAGTATCATCTAAAGGTACACATCAAAATCACCTGGGAGTATTTCCATAAAATAAATGCCTAAGCCCACTCCAAACCTAGAGAATCAGAACAGCCTTGGGGCGGGAGGGTGGGGGGACGCTGAACATGTATATATTTAGAAGTCTTCTCAGGATTTCTACCGTATGTCTCTAATTCAGAACATAGACCACTCTAATTCAGATCACTGTGTTTTGTTTTGAGAGTGTTATCGAGGTATAACTTACATACTACAAAATTCACCCATTTTTAAGTGTATAATTCAATGACTTTTAGTAAATTTACTAAGCTTGGCAACCCTAGCCACAATTCAGTTTTTGAAGATTTCTATAACCCCTAAAAGATTTTTTGTCCATGTGTAGCAAAGCCTGCTTCCAACCCAGCCCCAAGGAAACCACTATCTGCTTTTTGTATCTATAGATTTGCCTGTACTGCCCATTTCACATAAATGTAATCTGTTAAGTCTGGCTTCTTTCACTTGGCATAATGTTTTGGAGGTTCCTACATGTTACAACTTGTATCAGTAGTCCATTCCTTTTAATTGCTATAAATATTCTACTATATGCATGTATTCATTTTTTTAGTCATTCACCATTTGATGTATATTTGGATTGTGTGCATCTTTGGCTACTATGAATAGTTCTGCTATGAACATGTGGGTACATATTATTGTGTAGACATATATTTTCAATTCCCTTGGGTAAATAGCGAAGTGTAAAATTGTTGAGTTGTATTGTAAGTTCATATTTAACTTTTCAAAAAAATGCCAAACTGTTTTCCAAAGTGGTTGAATTACTTGACATTCCCACTAGTAATGCATGAGAGTTTCATTTTCTCCACATCCTCACCAACACTGGTAATTGCCTTTTTGATAACAGACATTTTCTACTGGGTGAGAAGTGGTACTCCATTGTGGTTTTAATTTGTAATTCCCTAATGACAAAAGCTGTTGAGCATCTTTTCATGTGCTTAAGAGCTATTAATATGATATATCTTCTTTGATGAAATAACTATTCAGCTTTTTTCCCATTTTTAAATAAATTGTCTTATTACTGATTTGTAAGATTTCTCTATATATTCTACAGCACATATCTTTATCAAATAAATGATTTGCAAATATTTTCTCTCAGGTTAAGGCTTGTCTTTTCAGTTTCTTAATGGTGTCTTTTGAAGAACAAAAGGTTTTAATTTTGACAAAATCCAATTTATTAATTTTTCTTTCATGATTGTGCTGTTGGTATCATATCTAAAAACATGTTGACTAACCCATGATCACAAAGATTTTCTACTATGTTTTCTTTTAGAAGTTTTATAATTTTAGCTCTTATATTTAGGTCTATGATATATCTTATGTTGATTTTGTGTGTGATAGAAGGTAAGGATCTAAATTCACCACTTTACCTGTGGATATCTAGTTGTCCCACTACTACTGGACAAAAAAACTGTCCTTATCCCCTTTTAATCATCTTGACACCTTTGTTGAAAAATTAGTTGACCATAAATACAGGATTTATTTTTGGATCTCATAATTCTGTTCCACTGATCTATATGTGTATTCTTAAACCAATACCACACTGTCTAACTTATGTAAGCTCATAATAAGTTTTAAATTGAGTGGTCTAATTAGTGGTCTAATTTCTTCTTTCAATTGCTTTGGATATTCTGAGTCTTTTACATTTCCATATAAATTTTAGAACTATCTCATCAGTTTCTAGAAAAAACAAAAGCCTATGGGGACTTAGCAATTGTGTTGAATATACAGATCAACTAGAGAATCACCATCTTGACTATATTAAGTGTTCCAATCCATGAACATGTAATTTCTCTCACCCACATTTTGTAATTTTCAATGTCCATGCCTTGCACTTCTTTTGTTACATGTAATCCTAAGTGCTTTGGCCTTTTTGATGCTATTATGAATGAAATTGTGCTTTTATTTTCATTGTTAAATTGTTCACTGCCAATATACATAAATAAAATTAGTTTTGGAGACCATTGGTTTTTATAAAATAAAATCTTATAATCTTTTTACAGAATTCATATGATGGTATGAGAAGATTTCTATGACACAATCTCTGCCTGCTACTTAACATCATTTCCCATCATCCATAACTCAGAGTGTTTGTTTCCTTAGCACTGAACTTTTGGTAGCACCCTGCAATCCTACGATGTTTCTTGCTTAAATTTTAATTTATATCTCATGTCTAGTTTATACATTACCCTATCCTAGGAACCTCTCTTGATTTCTCTCCACCTGCCTTATCTTCCACTGTGAAATGCATGTACACAGTGCACACACACACGTACACACATACACATGGAGCTCCTCTTACGTGCTTCCAAAATGCTAAAATTGGAGGTCTATCATTGTTTTCTCTATATTGCATTTTAACTAAATACTTATATACTCATCTCGAAAAACTGAATCACCATGTATAAGAAAGTCTGCTAGTTGCTCATCAATATTCATCTTCTCCTTCCAAAGTAATAGAGCCCCTAAGTTTTCAGTAAGCACAGCAAAAAGTTAAAGACTATATCTCCCAGCCTCCCAGCAGTTAGATGTAGCAGCATGAGTATGTTGTGGTCAGTGAGCAGGAGTTCATGAGGCAGCTTCCAGAAATCTTCCCCCCAAAACAGCCAGTGTATATCTTTTCCTTCTTTATATTTATATATATTTATATTTAGTCTTTAAATATAATTTTTTCTCCTTCTCGATAGCGAGAATCTGACCTGACCAGCAGGTCAGGAGCAGCCATCCTGACCATGAGGTGATCTTAGGAATGGGGGATCACACATAGCAAAGCAACAGTATGAGAAGAGCCTGCATCTCCATAGACCACTCTGGTCACCTACTTCTGGGCTTTCCATAAGAAAGACATATGGTGCTCCCTGATTTAATCTGTTGTGTCTCTAGGTCTCTGTTCCCTATTGTCAAACTTAATCCAAACATATACACCACACTTTACTCCAGTTACTGAGGATGCAGTAGTGTCAACACATTGTAGGTGCTTAGTTGATATTAGCTGGTTTCCTGCAAAGGAGTAGCAAAAGTAGAAACAAAAAACTTCATGGAATATCAACTTTGAATTCCATGCTATTTCCAGGGTAATAAATTCCTAATATTTTAGGTATACAATTTGGCCTTCAGAAGCCTCTCAGATTTTTAAATCTAATTTTTAATGTATTCATCATGATACTAATAAGCTCTTTGTTTTTATGATGTAGCAGAAAAAAAGCAAATTTATTCAACCATTCTGGGAATATTCAAGAGAGAGAAGGCCTGTAATTGAATATAATAATAGATCTTACAAAATCATAAGTGTTAGTGACAATAACATGCAAAGCTGTTTAACAATTCGATTCCATAGGTGAGAAGCTGAAGCTCAGAGAGGTAGCATGATTAATTTCAGAAGGTCACACAAACACTGAATGGCAGAGCTGATGTCAGAACCCAGATTAATCTGGCTTCTAACTTAGTCTCTGAAAAAGCTAGGGTTCCTTTGGTAAAGAGCAAACTGGCAACATAAGCAAAAAGGGAAATATTTTTTAAATCTGGGGATGTATAAGATCAAAACTTGGAACAAACAGAAATCAGGCAGCTCTATATGATTTCCATCGCAATATTAGCTCCATGGCTCATGCTGATGTGGCCAATGGAATGAATTTATAAACTCCAGCAATACTTACTGTTTGGTTTTTCATCCTAATTGTGGGAGTTTCTTTTGTTTGTTTTGTTTTTGTGCCCATTCCTCCCTTCCTTTCTTCCCTGCTGACTGAAACCTGCTTCCCAGGTATCCATTTTCCCTGTTTCCCTTAACTAGGCATAGGGAAATGAAACATAAGAGGAAGTCTCTTGAAGGTGACCTGGGAAGTGTTTGTTTTCTGAGAGAAAGAGAGTGTGTGTGTTTTCTGGCTTCCTGACTAACCCTCAGTTCTGTTTTCATATGCTCCTGTGTGCCTGTGTGAATATATAACATCTGTAGTTTGGGACCATGAGATGACAAACATGAGAATGAAAAACCAGCCCTCTGAGGGAAGGGAAGCTGTTGAGTCTTCTATGCTGTTTCTGAGCTGATGAACCCTCGTGCTACCAAATGTTTCCCTCCAGATCTCTTGCTATATGAGATCATACATTTATTGCTTAAGCCACTGTAAGCTGGCTCATCTCATGCTTTCAGCCACAAAGCATTCCAACTTATCTGTCACTCGGGATTTTAAGTACATGGACAAAGGGTCTGACTAGTCAACTTTGGATTTTGTGTCTGCCTCTGAGTAGAAATGCAGCAGTGAGAAGAACAATCTAGTGGAAGGAACCTCTGGGACCCTCCAGTTTTATTGGTATGAAGCCGAGCACCTTGATTTGCTTACCACCGAGATACTGTCGGAAAGAGGAAGAGGAGGCAGAACACCCAAGATGACAAATGTCCCTAATATATATATTCTACATCGCTGACATTTTAGAAACATAATTGAATGCATTTCATATGTACATATTTAATATGTACATATTTAAATATGTACATATTTAAATATGTACATATTTAATATGTACATATTTAATATGTACATATTTAAATATGTACATATTTAAACACTTAGAAAGGAAACACTCACCTGTTTTTTTTAATCTGGAAACTAATAAAAAGTGAAATGTATTCAGGATATTATATTATGTAACATGCAATTTTGGAGTTCAAGGTTCTTATTTTTCCTCAGTGTGTAGAGTTAGTCATGAAGCAAATTTACAGACACCAAATGACCCAGTTAAACCTCCCACAGATGCTAATTTCTCTTGTTAACACCTTGTCATTTGACCCAAAATAAGGACTTCTGAACATCCATCACATAGAGAAAATGGTGTTAATTTTTTGATATTATGCTTCTAGTTAACACATGGTTTACAGATAAGGAAGACCTATATTATTAAACTGTGCACATTATCTGCCACTAAGTCACAACCTCAGTCAGACTTATGCTGAGCTTGTTTAGATTTGAGAGAATATGAACAATATAGGACTAAGAAAATTCAAGTGGAAGGTCCCAGCATTATTATCATGCCCAAGTTACATTCACTAAAGAAGCAATATGATTTTGATCTGAATTTGAAGTTGACGTAGGTTAAAAATTGAACACAGAGCTGAGCAAAAAACCTACAGGAACAAATTTTCCATAGATCAAGGGCTCAACATAACTCATAAAATCCATCTATCTTCAATGTACATAAATTTCAGGGGCAAAACCTATGCTCTATTAAGTGCTACAAAGAATAAATCTTTTCTGCCTTCCCAAAACCTCTGCTTTGCCCACTTTAGTTCATTATGTAGCATTTCCCATGGAGAGCAAGCCAAATGCACATCAAGCACTTGTTTTTGGTCTTTTGAGAAAGTGATTTAAGTACACAGAGAAGGGCTGGGTCAAAGCTGATTGTATAAACCAGAAGAAAAGAAAAAAAAATGGAAAAAAAGCAATAACCAATAACCCAACTATAAGTACAACAATAACCAATAACCCAACTATAAATAGAATGAAACTGAGTACAACAGATTTTTGCCACATTCCTAAAATATTCAAGAATTAGCATTACTAACAAAAAAACCAATTAAAAAATGGGCAGAATATCTAAACAGATATTTCTCCAAAGAAGACATACAGATGTCCAGCAAGCACATGAAAAGATGCTCAACATCGCTAATTATTAGAGAAATACAAATCAAAACTACAATGAGGTATTACTTCACATCAGTCGGAATGGCCATCACCAAAAAGTCCACAAATAATAAATGTTGGAGAGGGTGTGGAGAAAAAGGAACCCCCCTACACTGTTGGTGGCAATGTGAATTGGTGCAGCCACTATGGAAAACAGTATGGACGTTCCTTAAAAAACTAAAAATAGACTTACCACATGATCCAGTAATCCCACTCCTCAGCATACAACCAGAAAAGAAAAAAACTCTAATTTGAAAAGATACATGCACACCAACGTTCATTGCAGCATTATTTACAAAGTCCAAGACATGCAAGCAACCTAAATGTCCAGCGACAGAGGAATGGGTAAAGAAGATGTGGTACATATACACAATGGAATACTACTCAGCCATAAAAAAGAATGAAATAATGCCATTTGCATCAACATGGATGGACCTAGAGATTATCATACTAAGTGAAGTAAGACAGAGAAAGAGAAATATCATATGATATCACTTATATGTGGAATCTAAATAAAATGATACAAATGAACTTTTTTGCAAAACACAGACTCACAGACATAGAAAACAAACTCATGGTTACCAAAGGGGAAAGGGTGGGAGGGATAAGTTAGGAGTTGGGATTAAAATATACACACTACTATACATAAAATAAGCAACAAGGACCTCCTGCATAGCACAGGGAACTCTACTCAATATCTTGTAATAACCTATAATGGAGAAGAATGTTAAAAAAAAAAAAAAAAAAATATATATATATATATATATATATATGAATAACTTTTCTGTATAACTGAAGCTAACAAACATCTTAATCAACTATACTTCAACAAAATTTTTTAAAAAGAATTAGCATTACTTCTGTACCATAGAATTCTTAATCCCACATCAGAATATTTAATTTAAAACTAATTTATATTCTGAGAATATAATTTAGAAAAAAAAATAAAGTTTAGGGTCTCAACTCACCCCCACCCTTGCCCAGATTATAATGAAATTATAATGAAAGTTACACTAAACAGACAAATGGTACACAATTTTGCCTGTTTGAGGGGCTTGTGCACATGACCATGTATCAGTACATTTCAAACTCCACCCACAGAGATCGGGTTTCCTTAGGAAGCGCCACCAGAATCTCTATTTCAGAATATCTATCATGAGAAGCATATTTTATATACTTATAAACCACAGAATGAGATTCCACCAAGCCTTCTTTTCAGGACTGAATATACAGAATATAAATTAAGAAAGCTTTATTCACAGACTTAAAATATTTTTCTTTAATGTTAAGAAATGCTTTCTTCCACATTGGATGGAGGTTCCACCAGGAAAGGCAAGGGGAGCATGACCACCTAATCAGAGCAGCTCCACTTATGTCTGGTTTACATATTGTTTGTAAATATTTTGTCTCACGAAAGGATAGTACAAAACAAAGCCCCCAAATATCAGTGCTCAAGTATAATTTAGACCACAAAAGATGGCAGTGCAGGTTTCTACTCTGTTCTAGAACATGGGAAAGAAAGGTTTTCTGGGCTCGTTTGAGAATTCTGACCAGCTTGGAGAAGACTAGACGTAACAAGGGCTTTGCAGATACCTTAAAAAAAAAAAGTCTCTCTGAGTGAGCCTAAACTCCCATCCACCAACTTAGTCCCTGAGACTAAGCCTGGTAAAAGCTGAGGGATAAATCACTAACTCTGTTCCTCTCTCATAACATCTCATTCCCTTAAGGTCCTCCCATGTGCAAGGAGAAAACAAAAGTGCAGTATAGCAAGTGCTGGGAGGAGGACCTTCAAGATGGCGGAAGAGTAAGACATGGAGATCACCTTCCTCCTGACAAATACATCAGAAATACATCTACATGTGGAACAACTCCTAGAAAACACCTACTGAATGCTGGCAGAAGACCTCAGCCCTCCCAAAAGGCAAGAAACTCCCCCACGTACCTGGGTGGGGCAAAAGAAAAAAGAAAAAACAGAGACAAAAGAATAGGGATGGGACCTGGACTGGTGGGAGGAAGCTGTGAAGGAGGAAAAGTTTCCACAGAGTAGGAAGCCCCTTCACTGGTAGAGACAGCGGGTGGTGGGGGGGGGAAGCTTCAGAGCCACAGAGGAGAGCGAAGCAACAGGTGTGCAGAGGGCAAAGCAGAGGGATTCCCGAACAGAGGATCGGTGGCGACCAGCACTCACCAGCCCGAGAGGCTTCTCTACTCAACCACTGGGGCAGGTGGGGGCTGGGAGCTGAGGCTCGGGTTTCACAGGTCAGATCCCAGGGAGAGGACTGGGGTTGGCTGCATGAACACAGCCAGAAGGGGGTTAGTGCTAGCCAGGAATGTGTCCGGGAAAAAGTATGGAACTGCCAAAGAGGCAAGAGACTTTTTCTTGCCACTTTGTTTCATGGTGTGAGAAAGGGGATTCAGAGCACTGCCTAAACGAGCTCCAGAGATGGGTGCGAGCCGCAGCTATCAATGCGGACCCCAGAGACGGGCATGAGATGCTAAGGCTGCTGCTGCAGCCACCAAGAAGCCTGTGTGCGAGCACAGGTCACTATCCACACCTCCCCTCCGGGGAGCCTGTACAACCTGCCACTGCCAGGGTCCCGTGATCCAGGGACAACTTCCCCAGGAGAATGCATGCACGCCTCAGGCTGCTGCAACGTCATGCCGGCCTCTGCTGCCCCAGGCTCGCCCCGCATTCTGTACCCCTCCCTACGCCAGGCCTGAGTGAGCCAGAGCCCTCTAATCAGCTGCTCCTTTAACCCCGTCTTGTCTGAGCGAAGACCAGACACCCTCAGGTGACCTATACGCAAAAGTGGGGCCAATCCAAAGCTGAACCCCAGGAGTTGTGTGAAAAAAGAAGAGAAAGGGAAATCTCTCTCAGCAGACTCAGGAGCAGCGGATTAAATCTCCACAGTCAAGTTGATGTACCCTGCATCTGTGGAATACCTGGGTAAACAACGAATCATCCCAAATTGAGGCGGTGGACTTTGGGAGCAACGATATACACAACTTTTTCCTTTTTCTCTTTTTGTGAGTGTGTATGTGTATACTTCTGTGTGTGATTTTGTCTGTATAGCTTTGCTTTTACCATTTGTCCTACGGTTCTGACTGTCGGGGTGTTTTTTTGTTTGTTTGTTTTTAATATACTTTTTAGTGCTTGGTATCGGTGGATGTTTTTGCATTTGATTGCTCTCTTCTTTCTTTCTTTCTTTTTCTAATTACTTTTTATTTTTTTGATTTTTAATAGTTATATTTAAATTTTTATTTTAATAAATTTTTAATTATTTATTTATTTTTCTTTCTTTCTTTTCTCCCTTTTATTCAGAGCCACGTGGATGACAAGGTCTTGGTGCTCCAGTGGGGTGTCACGCCTGTGCCTCTGAGGTGGGAGAGCTGACTTCAGGACACTGGTTCACCAGAGACCAACCGGCTCCACGTAATATCAAATGGCGAAAACCTCCGAGAGATCTCCATCTCAACGCCAAGACCCAGCTCCACTCAACGACCAGCAAGCTACAGTGCTGGACACCCTATGCCAAACAACTAGCAACACAGGAACACAACCCCACCGACTAGCAGAAAGACTTCCTAAAATCATAATAAGGTCACAGACACCCAAAAACACACCACCAGACGTGGACCTACCCACCAGAAAGACAAGATCCAGCCTCATCCACCAGAACACAGGTACTAGTCCCCTCCACCAGGAAGCCTAAACAACCCGCTCAACCAACCTTAGCCAGTGGGGTTAGACACCAAAAACAACAGGAACTACGAACTTGCAGCCTGTGAAAAGGAGACCCAAACACAGTAAGTTAAGCAAAATGAGAAGACAGAGAAACACACAACACATGGAGGAGCAAGGTAAAAACCCACCAGACCAAACAAATGAAGAGGAAATAGGCAGTTTACCTGAAAAAGAATTCAGAATAATGATAGTAAAGACGATGCAAAATCTTGGAAATAGAATGGAAAAAATACAAGAAAGGTTTAATGAGAACCTAGAAGAACTAAACAGCAAACAATGATGAACAACACAATAAATGAACTTTCAAATTCTCTAGAAGGAATCAATAGCAGGACAACTGAGGCAGAAGCGCAAATAAGTGACCTGGAATATAAAATAGTGGAAATAACTACTGCAGAGAAGAAAAAAGAAAAAGGAATGAAAAGAATTGAGAACAGCCTTGGAGACCTCTGGGACAACATTAAACGCACCAACATTCGAATTATAGGGGTCCCAGAAGAAGAAGAGAAAAAGAAAGGGACAGAGAATATATTTGAAGAGATTATAGTTGAAAACCTCCTTAATATGGGAAAGGAAATAGTTTTTCAAGTCCAGGAAGCGCAGAGAGTCCATTACAGGATAACTCCAAGGAGAAACATGCCAAAACACATATTAATCAAACTATATAAAATTAAATACAAAGAAAAATTACTAAAAGCAACATGGGAAAAACAATAAATAACATACAAGGGAATCCCCATAAAGTTAACAGCTGATCTTTCAGCAGAAACTCTGCAAGCCAGAAGGGAGTGGCAGGACATATTTAAACACATGAAAGGAAAAAACCTACAAACGAGATTACTCTGCCCAGCAAGGATCTCATTCAGAATCAACAGAGAAATTAAAACCTTTACAGACAAGCAAAAGGTAAAAGAATTCAGCAACCACCAAACCAGCCTTACAACAAATGCTAAAGGAACTTCTCTAGGCAGGAAACACAAGAGAAGGAAAAGACCTACAATAACAAACCCAAAACAATTAAGAATATGGTAATAGGAACATACATATTGATAATCACCTTAAATGTAAATGGATTAAATGCTCCAACCAAAAAACATAGACTGGCTGAATGGATACAAAAACAAGCCCCATATATACGCTGTCTACAAGAGACCCACTTCAGACCTAGGAACACACACAGACTGAAAGTGAGGGGATGGAAAAAGATACTCCATGCAAATGGAAATGAAAAGAAAGCTGGAGTAGCAATTCTCACATGAGACAAAATACACTTTAAAATAAAGACTATAACAAGAGACAAAGAAGGACACTACATAATGATCAAGGGGTCAATCCAAGAAGAAGATATAACAACTGTAAATGTTTATGCACCTAACATAGGAGCACCTCAATACATAAGGCAAATACTAACAGCCATAAAAGGGGAAATCAAGAGTAACACAATAATAGCAGGGGACTTTAACATCCCACTTTCACCAATGGACAGATCATCCAAAATGAAAATAAATAAGGAAACACAAGCTTTAAATGATACATTAAACAAGATGGACTTAATTGATATTTATAGGACAGTCTATCCAAAAACAACAGAATACACTTTCTTCTCAAGTGCTCATGGAACATTCTCCAGGATAGATCATAACTTTGGTCACAATTCAAGCCTTGGTAAACTTAAGAAAACGTAAATTGTATCAAGTATCTTTTCCGAGCACAAGGCTGTGAGACTAGATATCAATTACAGGAAAAAATCTGTAAACAATACAAACACATGGAGGCTAAACAATACACTACTTAATAACCAAGATATCATTGAAGAAATCAAAGAGGGAATCAAAAAATACCTAGAAACAAATGACAATGAAAACACGACAACCCAAGACGTATGTGATGCAGCAAAACCAGTTCTAAGAGGGAAGTTTATAGCAATACAATCCTACTTTAAGAAACAAGAAACACCTCAAATAAACAACCTAACCTTACACCTAAAGCAATTACAGAATGAACAAAAAAACCCCAAAGTTAGCAGAAGGAAAGAAATCATAAAGATCAGATCAGAAATAAATGAAAAAGAAATGAAGGAAACAATAGCAAAGATCAATAAAACTAAAACCTGTTTCTTTGAGAAGATAATCAAAATTGATAAACCATTAGCCAGACTCATCAAGAAAAAAAGGGAGAAGACTCAAATCAACAGAATTAGAAATGAAAAAGAAGTAACAACTGACAGTGCACAAATACGAAGTATCATGAGACATTACTACAAGCGACTATATACCAATAAAATGGACAACCTGGAAGAAATGGACAGATTCTTAGAAAAGCACAACCTTCCGAGATTGAACCAGGAAGAAACAGAAAATATAAATAGACCAATCACAAGCATTGAAATTGAGTCTGTGATTAAAAATCTTCCAACAAACAAAACCCCAGGACCAGATGGCTTCACAGGCGAATTCTAACAAACATTATAGAAGAGCTAACACCTATACTTCTCAAACTCTCCCAAAACATAGCAGATGGAGGAACACTTCCAAACTCATTCTACAAGGCCACCATCACCGTCATACCAAAACCCGACAAAGATGTCACAAAGAAAGAAAACTACAGGCCAATATCACTGATGAACATAGATGCAAAAATCCTCAACAAAATACTAGCAAACAGAATCCAACAGCACATTAAAAGGATCATACACCATGATCAAGTGGGGTTTATCCCAGGAATGCAAGGATTCTTCAGTATACGCAAATCAAACAATGTGATATACCATATTAACAAATTGAAGAATAAAAACCATATGATCATCTCAATAGATGCAGAAAAAGCTTTCAACAAAATTCAACACCCATTTATGAAAAAACCCTCCAGAAAGTAGGCATAGAGGTAACTTCCCTTAACATAATAAAGGCCATATATGTCAAACCCACAGCCAACATCATCCTCAATGGTAAAAAGCTGAAACCATTTCCACTAAGATCAGGAACAAGACAAGGTTGCCCACTCTCACCACTATTATTCAACAAACTTTTGGAAGTTTTAGCCACAGCAATCAGAGAAGAAAAAGAAATAAAAGGAATCCAAATCAGAAAAGAAGTAAATCTGTCACTGTTTGTAGATGACATGGTACTATACATAGAGAATCCTAAACATGCTACCAGAAAACTACTAGAGCTAATCAATGAATTTGGTAAAGTTGCAGGATACAAAATTAATGCACAGAAATCTCTTGCATTCCTAAACACTAATGATGAAAAATCTGAAAGAGAAATTAAGGAAACACTCCCATTTACCACTGCAACAAAAATAATTAAATATCTAGGAATATACCTACCTAACGAGACAAAAGACCTGTATGCAGAAAACGATAAGACACTGATGAAAGAAATTAAAGATGATACAAACAGATGGAGACATATACCATGTTCTTGGACTGAAAGAATCAACATTGTGAAAATCACTATACTACCCAAAGCAATCTACAGATTCAATGCAATCCCTATCAAACTACCACTGGCATTTTTCACAGAGCTAGAACAAAAAATTTCACAATTTGTATGGAAACACAAAAGACCCCGAACAGCCAAAGAAATATTGAGAAAGAAAAACGGAGCTGGAGGAATCAGGCTCCCTGACTTCAGACTATACTACAAAGCTACAGTAATCAACAGAGTATGGTACTGGCACATAAACAGAAATATACATCAATGGAATAGGATAGAAAGCCCAGAGATAAACCCACGCACATATGGTCACCTTATTGCTGATAAAGGAGGCAAGAATATACAATGGAGAAAAGACAGCCTCTTCAATAAATGGTGCTGGGAAAACTGGACAGCTACATGTAAAAGAATGAAATTAGAACACTCCCTAACACCATACACAAAAATAAACTCAGAATGGATTAAAGACCTAAAGGTAAGGCCAGACACTATAAATCTCTTAGAGGAAAACATAGGCAGAACACTCTATGACATACATCACAGAAAGATCCTTTTTGACCCACCTCCTAGAGAAATGGAAATAAAAATAAAAATAAACAAATGGGACCTAATGAAACTCAAAAGCTTTTGCACAGCAAAGGAAACCATAAACAAGACGAAAAGACAACCCTCAGAATGGGACAAAATATTTGCAAATGTAGCAACTGACAGAGGATTAATCTCCGATATTTACAAGCAGTTCATGCAGCTCAATATCAAAAAAACAAACAACCCAGTCCGAAAATGGGCAGAAGACCTAAATAGACATTTCTTCAAAGAAGATACACAGATTCCCAACAAACACATAAAAGAATGCTCAACATCATTAATCATTAGAGAAATTCAAATCAAAACTACAATGAGGTATCACCTCCCACCAGTCAGAATGGCCTTCATCCAAAAATCTACAAACAATAAATGCTGGAGAGGGTGTGGAGAAAAGGGAACCCTCTTGCCCTGTTGGTGGGAATGTAAACTGATACAGCCACTATGGAGAACAGTATGAAGGTTCTTTGAAAAACTACAAATAGAACTACCATACGACCCACCAATCCCTCTGCTGGGCATATACCCTGAGAAAACCATAATTCAAAAAGAGTCATGTACCACAATGTTCATTGCAGCTCTATTTACAATAGCCAGGACATGGAAGCAACCTAAGTGTCCATCAACAGATGAATGGATAAAGAAGATGTGGCACATATATACAATGGAATATTACTCAGCCATAAAAAGAAACAAAATTGAGTTATTTGTAGTGAGGTGGGTGGACCTAGAGTCTGTCATACAGAGTGAAGCAAGTCAGAAAGAGAAAAACAAATACCGTATGCTAACACATATATATGGAATCTAAGAAAAAAAAAAGAATGGTCATGAAGAACCTAGGGGCAGGATGGGAATAAAGACGCAGACCTACTAGAGAATGGACTTGAGGATACAGGGAGGGGGAAGGGTAAGCTGGGACAAAGTGAGAGAGTGACATGGACATATATACACTACCAAACGTAAAATAGATAGCTAGTGGGAAGCAGCCGCATAGCACAGGGAGATCAGCTCAGTGCTTTGTGACCACCTAGAGCGGTGGGATAGGGAGGGTGGCAGGGAGGGAGACGCAAGAGGGGAGAGATATGGGGATATATGTATATGTATAGCTGACTCACTTTCTTATAAAGCAGAAACTAACACACCATTGTAAAGCAATTATACTCCAATAAAGATGTTAAAAAAAAAATAAAGTGCTGGGACAGAAATGTGGTGCAGAGTGCCATGGAAGCCAGGAGAGGGAGCAACCAGGGGCTGGCCCACCTGGATGCTTCTTTATACTGTGTGTGTGTGTGTGTGTGTGTGTGTGTGTGTGTGTGTGTTGTGTGCCCACATGTGTGCACGCATTTAGATGTCTGGAGAGGGCAGGAAGAAAAGTAAGCAATAGTGGCTACAACTTCTGCCTGAAGATACTACAATGTTGTACAGGTAGGTTTTTGTGGATATCACATGGCTTTGCCTACAACACACCATTTAGGATTGGCTGCTTTGGGGCCCTTGACCTTGTACCAACAAAACAGATTTCACCAGCTTTATTACACATACAGTTGCCTTAAGAACTTTAATAAACACTATTTTCCCTTATGGAACTTTACTAACCCTCACTGTAACCCATTCCACTAAATCTATTGAACGTTCCAGGCAGAAACAATATGAGAAAAGAAAATTGCAATTTTTATTAAGTGAATATATGTATAATGTCTACATATATTAAAAGTGGTAGAAAGTGGTAGCTTCTCGCCTTTCAGGATAAAGTCCAAATTTTTTAGTCTATTTTTAAGGCCCTCCATAACACTGTTGACTCTTCTTGTTACTTGCTCATCTATGACTTACGCTCTTGACTAATAAACTATCTTCAATACCCCAAACATACTGTGATCTTGTGTCACTCTATCCCCTTTTACTGGTCACGCCTCTTGCATGGATGAACTTCCCTGTTCCTAGTCTAGATCATTGATTCTCAAGGATTATCAGTAGTATCAACAAGGGGAACTTGTAAGAAATGCAAAATATCAGGCTTCATACAGACTTTCTGAATCAGAATATAGGAATGTAAATTAGTACAAGCACTATGGAGAACAGTATGGAGAAGAGCCAGGACATGGAAGCAACCTAAGTGTCCATCGACAGATGAATGGATAAAGAAGACATGGCACATATATACAATGGAATATTACTCAGCCATAAAAAGAAACAAAATTGAGTTATTTGTAGTGACGTGGATGGACCTAAAGACTGTCATACAGAGTGAAGTAAGTCAGAAAGAGAAAAATAAATACCGTATGCTGACACATATATATGGAATCTAAAAAAAAAAAAAAATGGTTCTGAAGAACCAAGAGGTAGGACAGGAATAAAGACGCAGACGTAGAGAATGGACTTGAGGACACGGCGCGGGGCAAGGATAAGCTGGGACAAAGTGAGAGAGTGCCATGGACTTATATATACTACCAAATGTAAAATAGCCAGCTAGTGGAAAGCAGCTGCATAGCACAGGGAGATCAGCTCGGTGCTTTCTGACCACCTAGAGGGGTGGGATAGGGAGGGTGGGAGGGAGACGCAAGAGGGAGGAGATATGGGGATATATTTGTTTGTATAGCTGATTCACTTTGTTATAAAGCAGAAACTAACACACCATTGTAAAGCAATTAGACTCCAATAAAGATGTTAAAAAAATTTTTTAAAAATTAAAAACTAAAAATAGAGCTGCCATATGATCCAGCAATCCCACTCCTGGGCATATATCCAGAGAAAACCATAATCCAAAAGGATACATGCACCCCAATGTTCATTGCAGCACTATTTACAGTAGCCAAGTCATCACAGAGCAAAACAGCCAAGACATGCAAGCAATCTAAATGTCCATCAACAGAGGAATGAGAAGAAGGTGAGCAAGGGAGGTGGAGAAGATGGCAGAAGAGTAAGACGGGGAGATCACCTTCCTTCCCACAGATACAGTAGAAATACATCTACACGTGAAACTGCTCCTACAGAACACCCACTGAACGCTGGCAGAAAACGTCAGACCTCCCAAAAGTTTTTCTCCCTTTTACTCTGAGCGATGTGGACGAAAGGCTCTTGGTGCTCCAGCCAGGCATCAGGGCCGTACCTCTGAGGTGGGAGAGCCAACTTCAGGACACTGGTCCACAAGAGACCTCCCTGCTCCACGTAATACCAAACGGCAAAAATCTCTCAGAGATCTCCATCTCAACATCAAGACCCAGCATCACTCAATGACCAGCAAGCTACAGTGCTGAACACCCTATGCCAAACAACTAGCAAGACAGGAACACAGCCCCATCCATTAGCAGAGAGGCTGCCTAAAATCATAATAAGGCCACAGACACCCCAAAATACACCACCAGACGTGGACGTGCCCACCAGAAAGACAAGATCCAGCCTCATCCACCAGAACTCAGGCACTAGTCCCCTCCACCAGGAAGCCTACACAACCCACTGAACCAACCTTAGCCACTGGGGACAGATACCAAAAACAACGGGAACTACGAACCTGCAGCCTGTGAAAAGGAGACCCCAAACACAGTAAGATAAGCAAAATGAGACGACAGAAAAACACACAGCAGATGAAGGAGCAGGGTCAAAACACACCAGACTTAACAAATGAAGAGGAAATAGGTAGTCTACCTGAAAAAGAATTCAGAATAATGATAGTAAGGATGATCGAAAATCTGGGAAATAGAATAGACAAAATGCAAGAAACATTTAACAAGGACGTAGAAGAACTAAAGAGGAACCAAGCAACGATGAAAAACACAATAAATGAAATTAAAAATACTCTAGATGGGATCAATAGCAGAATAACTGAGGCAGAAGAAAGGATAAGTGACCTGGAAGATAAAATGGTGGAAATAACTACTGCAGAGCAGGATAAAGAAAAAAGAACGAAAAGAACTGAGGACAGTCTCAGAGACCTCTGGGACAACATTAAACGCACCAACATTCGAATTATAGGGGTCCCAGAAGAAGAAGAGAAAAAGAAAGGGACTGAGAAAATATTTGAAGAGATTATAGTTGAAAACTTCCCTAATATGGGAAAGGAAATAGTTAATCAAGTCCTGGAAGCACAGAGAGTCCCATACAGGATAAACCCAAGGAGAAACACGCCAAGACACATATTAATCAAACTGTCAAAAATTAAATATAAGGAAAACATATTAAAAGCAGCAAGGGAAAAACAACAAATAACACACAAGGGAATCCCCATAAGGTTAACATCTGATCTTTCAGCAGAAACTCTGCAAGCCAGAAGGGAGTGGCAGGATATACTTAAAGTGATGAAGGAGAAAAACCTACAACCAAGATTACTCTACCCAGCAAGGATCTCATTCAGATTCGATGGAGAAATTAAAACCTTTACAGACAAGCAAAAGCTGAGAGAGTTCAGCACCACCAAACCAGCTTTACAACAAATGCTAAAGGAACTTCTCTAGGCAAGAAACACAAGAGAAGGAAAACACCTACAATAACAAATCCAAAATATTTAAGAAAATGGGAATAGGAACATACATATCGATAATTACCTTGAATGTAAATGGATTAAATGCTCCCACCAAAAGACACAGGCTGGCTGAATGGATACAAAAACAAGACCCATATATATGCTGTCTACAAGAGACCCACTTCAGACCTAGAGACACATACAGACTGAAAGTGAGGGGATGGAAAAAGATATTCCATGCAAATGGAAATCAAAAGAAAGCTGGAGTAGCAATTCTCATATCAGACAAAATAGACTTTAAAATAAAGACTATTACAAGAGACAAAGAAGGACACTATATAATGATCAAGGGATCGATCCAAGAGGAAGGTATAACAATTGTAAATATTTATGCACCCAACATAGGAGCACCTCAATAGATAAGGCAAATACTAATAGCCATAAAAGGGGAAATCGACAGCAACACAATCATAGTAGGGGACTTTAACACCCCACTTTCACCAATGGACAGATCATCCAAAATGAAAATAAATAAGGAAACACAAGCTTTAAATGATACATTAAACAAGATGGACTTAATTGATATTTATAGGACATTCCACCCAAAAACAACAGAATACACATTTTTCTCAAGTGCTCATGGAACATTCTCCAGGATAGATCATATCTTGGGTCACAAATCAAGCCTTGGTAAATTTAAGAAAATTGAAATCGTATCAAGTATCTTTTCCGACCACAACGCTATGAGACTAGATATCAATTACAGGAAAAGATCTGTAAAAAATACAAACACATGGAGGCTACACAACACACTACTTAATAACAAAGTGATCACTGAAGAAATCAAAGGGGAAATCAAAAAATACCTAGAAACAAATGACAATGGAGATACGACGACCCAAAACCTATGGGACGCAGCAAAAGCAGTGCTAAGAGGGAAGTTTATAGCAATACAAGCCTACCTCAAGAAACAGGAAACATCTTGAATAAACAACCTAACCTTGCACCTAAAGCAATTAGAGAAAGAAGAACAAAAAAACCCTAAAGCCAGCAGAAGGAAAGAAATCATAAAGATTAGGTCAGAAATAAATGAAAAAGAAATGAAGGAAACAATAGCAAAAATCAATGAAACTAAAAGCTGGTTCTTTGAGAAGATAAAAAAAATTGATAAACCATTAGCCAGACTCATCAAGAGAAAAAGGGAGAAGACTCAAATCAATAGACTTAGAAATGAAAAAGGAGAAGTAACCACTGACACTGCAGAAATACAAAAGATCATGAGAGATTACTACAAGCAACTCTATGCCAATAAAATGGACAACCTGGAAGAAATGGACAGATTCTTAGAAATGCACAAACTGCCGAGACTGAACCAGGAAGAAATAGAAAATATGAACAGACCAATCACAAGCACTGAAATTGAAACTGTGATTAAAAACCTTCCAACAAACAAAAGCCCAGGACCAGATGGCTTCACAGGCGAATTCTATCAAACATTTAGAGAAGAGCTAACACCTATCCTTCTCAAACTCTTCCAAAATATTGCAGAGGGAGGAACACTCCCCAACTCATTCTACGAGTCCACCATCACCCTGATACCAAAACCAGACAAAGATGTCACAAAGAAAGAAAACTACAGGCCAATATCACTGATGAACATAGATGCAAAAATTCTCAACAAAATACTTGCAAACAGAATCCAACAGCACATTAAAAGGATCATACACCATGATCAAGTGGGGTTTATCCCAGGAATGCAAGGATTCTTCAATATAAGCAAATCAATCAATGTGATACACCATATTAACAAATTGAAGGAGAAAAACCAGATGATCATCTCAATAGATGCAGAGAAAGCTTTCGACAAAATTCAACACCCATTTATGATAAAAGCCCTGCAGAAAGTAGGCATAGAGGGAACTTTCCTCAACATAATAAAGGCCATATATGACAAACCCACAGCCAACATTGTCCTCAATGGTGAAAAACTGAAACCATTTCCACTAAGATCAGGAACAAGACAAGGTTGCCCACTCTCACCACTATTATTCAACATAGTTTTGGAAATGTTAGCCACAGCAATCAGAGAAGACAAAGAAATAAAAGGAATCCAAATCGGAAAAGAAGAAGTAAAGCTGTCACTATTTGCAGATGACATGATACTATACATAGAGAATCCTAAAGATGCTACCAGAAAACTCCTAGAGCTAATCAATGAATTTGGTAAAGTAGCAGGATACAAAATTAATGCACAGAAATCTCTTGCATTTCTATACACTAATGACGAAAAATCTGAAAGTGAAATTAAGAAAACACTCCCGTTTACCATTGCAACAAAAAGAATAAAATAATCTAGGAATAAACCTACCTAAGGAGACAAAAGACCTGTATGCAGAAAATTATAAGACACTGATGAAAGAAATTAAAGATGATACACATAGATGGAGAGATATACCATGTTCCTGGATTGGAAGAATCAACACTGTGAAAATGACTCTACTACCCAAAGCAATCTACAGATTCAATGCAATCCCTATCAAACTACCACTGGCATTTTTCACAGAACTAGAACAAAAAATTTCACAATTTGTGTGGAAACACAAAAGACCCCGAATAGCCAAAGCAATCTAGAGAACGAAAAATGGAGCTGGGGGAATCAGGCTCCCTGACTTCAGACTATATTACAAAGCTTCAGTAATCAAGACAGTTTGGTACTGGCACAGAAACAGAAATATAGATCAATGGAACAGGATAGAAAGCCCAGAGATAAACCCACACACATATGGTCACCTTATCTTTGATAAAGGAGGCAAGCATATACAGTGGAGAAAAGACAGCCTCTTCAATAAGTGGTGCTGGGAAAATTGGACAGGTACATGTAAAAGTATGAAATTAGAACACTCCCTGACACCATGCACAAAAATAAACTCAAAATGGATTAAAGACCTAAGTGTAAGGCCAGACACTATCAAACTCTTAGAGGAAAACATAGGCAGAACACTCTATGACATACATCACAGCAAGATTCTTTTTGACCCAGCTCCCAGAGAAATGGAAATAAGAACACAAATAAACAAATGGGACCTAATGAAACTTAAAAGCTTTTGCACAGCAAAGGAAACCATAAACAAGACCAAAAGACAACCCTCAGAATGGGAGAAAATATTTGCAAATGAAGCAACTGACAAAGGATTAATCTCCAAGATTTACAAGCAGCTCATGCAGCTCAATAACAAAAAAACCAACAACCCAATCCAAAAATGGGCAGAAGACCTAAATAGACATTTCTCCAAAGAAGATATACAGATGGCCTACAGACACATGAAAGAATGCTCAACATCATTAATCATTAGAGAAATGCAAATCAAAACTACAATGAGATATCATCTCACACCAGTCAGAATGGCCATCATCAAAAAATCTAGAAACAATAAATGCTGGAGAGGGTGTGGAGGAAAGGGAACACTCTTGCACTGTTGGTGGGAATGTAAATTGATACAGCCACTATGGAGAACAGTATGGAGGTTCCTTCAAAAACTAAAAATAGAACTACCATATGACCCAGCAATCCCACTACTGGGCATATACCCTGAGAAAACCATAGGTCAAAAAGAGTCATGTACCAAAATGTTCATTGCAGCTCTATTTACAATAGCCAGGACATGGAAGCAATCTAAATGCCCATCGACAGATGAATGGATAAAGAAGACGTGGCACATATATACAATGAAATATTACTCAGCCATAAAAAGAAATGAAATGGAGGTATTTGTAATGAGGTGGATGGAGTTAGAGTCTGTCATACAGAGTGAAGTAAGTCAGAAAGAGAAAAACAAATACAGTATGCTAACACATATATACAGAATCTAAGGGAAAAAAAAAAAAAAGGCCATGAAGAACCTAGTGGCAAGACGGGAATAAAGACACAGACCTACTAGAGAATGGACTTGAGGATTTGGGGAGGGGGTGGGGTGAGATGTGACAGGGTGAGAGAGTGTCATGGACACATATACACTACCAAATGTAAAATAGATAGCTAGTGGGAAGCAGCTGCATAGCACAGGGAGATCAGCTCGGTGCTTTGTGACCACCTAGAGGGGTGGGATGGGGAGGGTGGGAGGGAGGGAGATGCAAGAGGGAAGAGAAATGGGAACATATTGTATATGTATAACTGATTCACTTTGTTATAAAGCAGAAGCTAACACACCATTGTAAGGCAATTATACTTCAATAAAGATGTTTAAAAAAAAAAACAAACAGAGGAATGAATAAAGAAGACGTGGTACATATCGATATATACAATTGAATATTACTCAGCCATAAAAAAGAATAAAATAATGCCATTTACAGCAACATGGATGGACCTAGAGATTACCATACTAAGTGAATTAAGTCAGACAACGAAAGACAAATATCATATGATATCACTCATATGTGGAATCTAATTAAAAATGGAAACAAATGAACTTATTTACAAAACAGAAAGAGACTCACAGATATAGAAATATAGAAAACAAACTTATGGTTACCAAAGGGGAAATGTGGGGGGAGTGATGAAGCTTGGAATGAACACACATACACCACTATATATGAGATAGAGAAGCAACAAGGACCTACTGTATACTACAGGGAATTCCACTCAATATTCTGTGATAACGTATATGAGAAAAGAATCTAAAAAAGAATGAATATATGTATATATATATATAACTGAATCACTTTGCTGTACACCTGAAACTAACACAACATTGTAAATCAACTATACTCCAATAAAATTTAAAAATAAAATTAAAAAATAATAATAAGTTTACAAAAGGAAACAACTGGTTAGATGGTAGATTTTAATTCAACCATGCCAATAATCACATTAAATGTAAGCCACACTAATTCAAATATAGACTGTTAGATTAGATAAAAAGCAAGATCCCACTATATACTGCCTATAAGAATACCACTTCAAATATAAAGGCATAAATGGATTAAAAGTAAAAGAATGAAAAAAGATATTCCATTCAGATACTACTCAAAAGAAAGCTAAAGTAGTTTTATTAATCTCAAAGTAGGCTTCAGACAAGAAATATTACTAGTGATAGACAGGCTTATTATATTATGAAAAGGGATTCAATTCTCCAAAAAGACAAAAACATTAACGATTTTATGCCTATAACTTCAACAGCTTAGAGCAAGTGGAAGAATTCCTTGAAAAGCACATCTTACCAAAACTAGCACAAGAAGAAACAGAAAAATTCAAAGAGCTTTATATCCATTTTCAAAATTGAATTCACAATTTAAAACTTTTTAACAAAGAAAACCCCAGGCCCATATATCTTTACTCACAAATTCTATCAAAGGTTTAAGGACAAAACGAGTAACAGTGTTATACAAATTCTTTGAGAAAATAGAAGGAAATACTTATCAAGTAGTTCAATGAGGCCAGCATGACCCTGTTACCAAAACCTCACAAAGACATTATAAAAAAAGAAAATTATAGACCAATATCCTACATGAATAAATATACAAAGTCCTCAATAAAATATTAACAAATCAAACTCAGCACTATATGAAAAGGATAAATTTCATTAATACATGGAGCCTATGCCAGAATTAAAGGTTGGTTTTACATTATGAAATCTGGTGGTAATTCATCACATTAACAGAATCAAAGAGAAATAAAAATTTCAATTGATTCAATAACACTTTTGACAAAATGTCACACCTGTTCATGAAAAAAAAACCTCTCAAAACACTAGGAAAAGAAAGGAATTTCATCAACCTGATAGTGGGCATATATGAAGAAACAACAGTTAATGTCTTACTTAATGGTGAATATTGAATGCTTCTTAGTTCAGGAACAAGATTTCCACTGTCTCCACATCTATTCAAAAATATACTGAAAGTTCTATGTAATACAATAAAGTAAAAAAAAAAAAAAGGTATAAAAATTAAAAAGAAAGAAGCAAAACAGTCTTCTTTGAGGTTGACATGATTGTACATACAAAACATTCTAAGGAATCTACCACCCCAAAACTACTGGAACTGAAAAGTGAATTTAGCAAAGTCACAGGAATTAAGATCAATATACAAAATTTAATTATATTTCAATATTTTATCAGTGAACTATTAGAAAATGAAACTGAAAAGCAATTCATTTACAATTATAGGAAAAACATAAAATACCTTAAAATGAATTTAAGATAGGTAAGACTTGTATTCTGAAAACTACTACATATTGCAGAAAGTTATTAAATAAAAAGTTAAACCATATAACATGCTTAGGAATGGGAAACATTAATATTGCTAAAGTGTCAGTTCTCCCCTAATTGATCTATAAATTTAGTGCAACCCAATCAAAATTCCATGAGGCTTGTAGTAGAAATTAACAAGCTGATTGTATATGTGTATGAAAATGCAAAAGATGAAGAATAGTAAAAATAACCTTAAAAAGAGGAACAAATTTGGAAGACTTATACTACCTGCTTTTAAGACTTACCATAAAACCACAATAATTAAGACACTTGCATAAAGGTAGATAAACAAGTCAGTGAAACAGAATAAAGTCCTGAAATACACACACACACACACAGAGCCAATAGGGAAAGGAAAGTTTTTGCAACAAATGATGCTAGATCAATTGTATATCCATATTAAAAAAAAAAGAACCTCGACCCCTACCTCACACCATACACAAGAATTAGATTTAGATAGGAAGCCTTCATGCGAAATCTCAAACTAGAAAGCTTCGATGTTTTCTAAAAGGAAACACAGGAGAATGATCTTGTGGTTGGCAAAGAGTTCTCTGACAGGATGCAAAAAGCACTAGGCATAAAAAAAATCATAAAATGAACATAATCAAAATTTTAAATTTCTGCTCATCAAATGACACCATTAAGAAGATGAAAAGATAAAACACAGACTGGGAGAGATATCTGAAAAGCCAACTTCTGGCAAAGAACTTGTTATCTAGAATATAAAAAACTTCTATGAGTCAATAATAAATAGACAACCCAATAGTCCCAAAATGGAAACAACTGAGCATCAACAAGTAAATATATAAACAGTAGTATCTTCATACAGTGGAACATTACTTGATACTTGAAAGGAATAAATTTCTTCATGAATCTCAAAGACATTTTAAGCAAGTCAGGAACAAAAACAGTACCTACTGTATGATGCCATATAGAAAGTTCTAGAGCAGGTAGATATGACCTATGATGAATGAAGCAAGAAAAGAGATTGTTTCATGGAAAGGGACTGATTGCAAAGGTGTACAAGTGAACTTTCCAGGGTGATGGAAATGTTCGACAGTTTGGTGCACAGTTACGTGGGTATATTCATTTGTTAAAATTAATTGAACTGTACATTGAAAATCTGTGCATTTGTTGTATATAAATTATACCTTGGTTTTAAAAAAGAGTAATTAAAAGAAAATCCACTTTCATGGTAAGTGGGGGAAAAAAATGAAATTCTGGGAATAGGGCCAGAAATCTGTAAATAAGTACAGTATATCTTACACCTGCATCTGTTGTGCTTTTATCAGAGAAGATAGAAAATACACAAGCAACCAGCATGTCATCAATTACTACACTGTCCGCAACTTAGCACACATATGGCAGGAGTGAAGCCCACCAAGGCCACTTATTGAAGCTAAGACAGAAGTGGCTCAAGTAAAGTAAATGAATAATGATCCAGGGCCCCATGGCTTGAGGAGTCAGATAAACATTATAGAAACAGAGACTTTCTATACTTCAGACTTTCAGACTTTCCCCCTGCAACACTTTCAACACTGAAGCGAAAGTGTTGCAGGGGGAAAAGGCTGCATGGTGAAAACAGTTGAGTCATCTAATTGCCACTGACACAGGCAAGTGCCTGAGTGAACACCCCGGCAGAACGAGAAGAGTGACATGTGCTACTCTTAATGATTCAGTGCACTGATCCTGCAGTTTAGACACCTGCCACCACAGAAGTGATGCCCCATCAGGCTTACGTGATTCTGACTAATATCAGACTCAAGGAATAAGCCTGATGGAGCTAGAGAATTTGCTCTTTAAACATGGTCATAAATACGACACACGTGTGTGTGTGTAAACATTGCTTGTAAGAAAACAAAACGTATTAAATTCAAACTGGGTTGCCACTTTTAAGGTAGTAACCATATAAAAGAGTAGATCTCATTGAAACATGGGTCTGCTAAACGTGTGTTTATATAAATAAATATATATAAATAATGAGTATAAATATATAATATACATATATGAGAAATATATAAATATAACCATAAATAAATCTGTAATTATATATTTTACATATAGTTAAGTTATATATATAGTTTTATATATAGCTTCACATACATATTATATTCCTATTATATATAGTTAAGAATTTTATATATTAATGGTTAGGAATTATATATATATAATTAGGAATATAATTATTCAAAATATGAAATTATAATGATATAATGTTAATTATACCATTAAAACATTAAAGTATAATGCTTTAATAACATAATTTTAAATTATAACATGAAAAACAGAGATAAATACTATTATTGGGGGGACACAGATTAAGGTAAACAAATCACTGCCCTGCTCCCTGAGCCACTTCTGTTCATATTAAGCACTCCTCTGACAACTCATGCTGGACTCCTGGGCTTCAGGAAAACCTGGCATCCAAATGCCTTCAAGTTCCTTCCAACAGATGCCATCACTTCTTCATCTTCATCACATGTAGTCCATCTGCCCTCCTGAGGAGGTCAGCAATAATTAAGAGGATAGCCTCAGCTCACCTTCCAGCATTCCTAATCAGCTGGAACAGTCTGTTTTTTTCCCTCTTGGTCCTCTCCAGAAAGAGCCCTCTGCTTCTCTCCAGTGAGAGAGAAAGTAGGAGACCTGGGACCTCAAGACAGCCTTATTGGCCTTACAGAGGAAACGCCTTCCACTTGACAATTCAAGTAAAGGAAACAGTCCTCTGACACCTTGCCCCACATCTGATTCTGAGTCATTTTACTTTTCTATAAAACCGATTAGCAATGCCTTAGCAAATAAATTTGGCTCAATATTTCTTGAGGCATAAATTTTCCAGAGCTGTTTTCTATTTTCATCTCAATATTCCATGGGCTTAAAGGCCACAGAGAAGGGGGAGCACATGTCTGTGGAACTGCTTGCTCTCAAAGGGGGCTACTTTGACCTTCACCCCTCTGCCTCCTAGAAGTGATTGGCAACCTCATGGAAAAGCAGCCAAAATAATGCAACACTTAGAAAAATACCTTTGAGAGCCTGGTGAGCTTAAAGAACTCTCTTCACCTTTCAGGGTGCATGAGATACGTAAGACCCCTACAGCCACTACTCTGCTAACAGTGACTTAGATACCAGAGCAAACGCATACACGTCTGTGAACCTAAACAGACCCCTACTGTCCATGTTTCTCAGAAGCCTATTCTTTCAAATGGTTATCACCTGAGAAGCAGCAACCTAGAGTGAAGCTATTTTCCTTTTTCACAGGTAACAAACAACATGTTTGCTTTTTGAAATTTTTTTTAAACATTTGTAATATCTTTTGTCACTCTTTCATTCTCCTCTGTGTCTTCTGTGTCTCCTATTCCCATTCTCCAACCCAATCCTGTTTTCTCTCTTTATCCTAGAGAAGGTGATTTAATCAGAAACCCATGCCAAGCATTTGCACTGAAGAAGCAAAGCTGATATCACTCCCACTCCCTTCATAGCCAATAAGCCACCAAAAATCAAGGATTCTTACTTCATTCATCACATAGGATTTCATAGGTCATGGAAAGAAATCTGAATATTATTATAAGTGCAGTAGGAAAATATAGTTAGTTCAGTCTTTTAGCAGGAAAGTGGCATTTGGTTTTCACTATTTTTTTTTAGGTTGCAAAATTATATTATTTTTTTAATTGAAGTATAGTTGATTTACAGTATTATATTAGTTTCAGGTATACAGCATAGTGATTCAATATTTTTATAGGTTATACTCCATTTAAAGTTATTACAAAATAATGGCTATATTCCCTGTGTTGTACAAAATATCCTTGTTTCTTATGTATTTTATAAATAGTAATTTGTATCTCTTAATCCCTTACCCCTATCTTGTCCCTTCCCCCTTCCCTCTCCCCACTGGTAGCCACTAGTTTGTTTCCTATACCTGTGAGCCTGTTCCTGTTTTGCTACATACATTCATTCGCTTTATTTTTCAGATTCCACATATAAGTGATAACATGGAGTATTTGTCTTTCTCTTATTTCACTAAGCATAATACCTTCTAGGTCCATCCATGTTGTTGCAAATAATAGAGTTTCATTCTGTTTTTATGGCTGAGTAATATTCCACTGTATATATACCACAACTTTTTTTTTTAACATCTTTATGGGAGTATAATTGCTTTACAATGGTATGTTTCTGCTGTATAACAAAGTGAATCAGCTATACATAAACATATATCCCCATTATCTCCTCCCTTTTGCGTCTCCCTCCCACCCTCCATATCCCACCCCTCTAGGTGGACACAAAGCACCGAGCTGATCTCCCTGTGCTATGTGGCTGCTTCCCACTAGCTATCCATTTTACATTTGGTAGTGTACATATGTCCCTGCCACTCTCTCACTTCGTCCCAGCTTACCCTTCCCCTTCCTCGTTTCCTCAAGTCCATTCTCTATGTCTGTGTTTTTATTCCTGTCCTGCCCCTAGGTTCTTCAGAACCTTTTTGTTTTTTTTAGATTCCATATATATATGTTAGCATACGGTATTTATTTTTCTCTTTCTGACGTACTTGACTCTGTATGACACTCTCTAGGCCCATCCACCTCACTACAAATAACTCAATTTCGTTTCTTTTTATGGCTGAGTAATATTCCATTGTGTATATGTGTCACATCTTCTTTATCCATTCATCTGTCGATGGACACTTAGGTTGCTTCCATGTCCTGGCTATTGTAAATAGAGCTGCAATGAACATTGTGGTACATGACTCTTTTTGAATTATGGTCTTCTCAGTAGTGGGACTGCTGGGTCATATGGTAGTTCTATTTTTAGTTTTTTAAGGAACTTCCATACTGTTCTCCCTAGTGGCTGTATCAATTTACATTCCCACCAGCAGTGCAGGAGGGGTCCCTTTTTTCCACATCCTCTCCAGCATTTATTGTTTTATACCACATCTTCTTTATCCATTCATCTGTTGATGGACGTTTAGGTTACTTCCGTATCTTGGCTCCTGCAACTAATGCTGCTATGAATATGGAGGTGCTTGTATCTTTTCAAATTAGTGTTTTCATTTTTTTTTCAGATATATACCCAGGAGTGGAGTGGTCGAATCCTATGGTAGTTCTATTTTTAGTATGTGAGGAATTTCCATACTGTTTCTCATAGTGTCTGCACCAATTTACTTTCCCACAAACTGTGTACAAGGGTTCCCTTTTCTCCACATCCTTGCCAACATTTGCTATTTGTGTTCTTTTTGATGATAGCCATTCTGACAGACGCGAGGTGGTATCTCATTGAGGTTTTAATTTGCATTTTGCTAGCAATTAGTGATGTTGAGCATCTTTTCATGTGTCTATCAGCCATTTCTATGTCTTCTTTGGAAAAATGTCTATTCAGGTCTTTTGCCAATTTTTTGACTGGGTTGTTTGATTTTTTGATACTTAGTTGTATGAGCTATTTATATATCTTGGAAATTAATCTCATCAGTCATATCACTTGCAAATATTTTCTCTCCCACTTGGTTTTCACTTCAAAAAAATCACTAGCTCCTAGAATATATAAGAATAGAAGCAGAAAGACCAGTTGTTACTACAATAATCACAGGGTCACTTGACTAGAGGGGAGAGAAATAGATGAATTTGGATTATATTTTATGCGGTGCCAACAAGACTATAGTTAACAGCTTGGAAGAAAGAGAGAATGGGGAAGATGAGGAAAAGGGATGAATCAAAAAAAATATGTAGGTTTTTACTTCAGCAACCAAATTGCTGGAGTTGGCCTTTATGAAATGGGGTACAGAGGGAAAGGAGAAATTTGGGGTGGGGGGGGATCAAGAGTTCTGTTTTTGCTACATCATGCTCCAGGTGCCTATTAAACATGCAAAGAGAAATGAAGAAAGTCACCTGTTTCATTGGAAAGGCAAAAACCTGAAAACACCATGCTATTGGAGCATCCAGCAAAGACATTTTCTATGACAAGAGGTAAACAGTTGACTTTGTCTTGGAGGCAGCGATCTCATCATTCAGAGAACAGTTTTTTCAGAAGGACCATGAGATATACAAATGTACAGCAGAGATTTTTCTGGATACAGAGTCTGAGAAGCCAAAAATAATACAGCATAATGATGTAAAAGTGCCCCTTTGTGGTAGGCAGAGTTGAATGTCTCCAGATTATTTCCTTTACAGCAAATTCCTTTCCCAAGTATGGATTAAGACTGACCTATGCAATTGTACATTATTATTTTCTTTAAAAATATTTGAATGTCTTTGGTGATTGGGTATGGATTAAGACTGGGGTGGCTATCTCAGAGATCAGAAATGAATACCGCAAAAATTAGCAAGAAGGACATGCAGGCCACAGGGTCTGCTTGAAAGTGAGACATGACTATAAAAAGGAATGGAACCTGGTTCACTTAAATTTAACTATATTTTTCGACTTGTGTATTTCTAGACAATAATTCTAACTTAGGGAAATATACTGATTCTTCACTATTGTGGTCTAGCATGACAGTGTGATTTTAACTCTAGGAACAGACTATGTCCCTACAGAAGTAAAAGGTGAAATTTCTTTTGAAGGAAGTAGATATTTTCACTGTCCATGTTCCAATGCAGAGATTAATTCCAGTACCAATACAAGGTTTAGGAAGGTTATGTCTTAAACTAAAAGGAATGGATATGAGAAGAACAAATCTCCCTCTTGCTCAGAGACTTGAAGGATGCATGGCTCTGGGTTTTGAGCAGTCCTTTACGGGTAGGTAAACTGGCTTCTGCAACATCGTACTAGGCTAGAATCTGAGGGGTCTTGGCCTGTGAGCTTTAAAATGGCCTTTCTAGTAGCCATTCTAAATTGTTCTCTTTGTTGTTATTTTCTTCTGTTTTTCCTGAACATATTGTAAATCTCATAAAATTAAGCACCCATGCTTGGATGAAGCAACACAAAGGAGAGCAGCAGTGGCCCAAAGGGAGCCATTTCCAGGAAGTGGGGGCACAGAAGGAAACCAGCAGTGGCCCTAGGGCAGAACTGACATGACTGGCTGACTGGTGAAAACACAGCAACAACCAGAATAAATTCATTTATTAGTAACCATCCCCTTGGGACTCCCAGAAATACATGAAAAGAGACATGGCAAAAGACTAGAATTACTGCACTAAAGCAGGAGAGAGGCTGAAGTAATCATACATCTGCTCTTTAAAAGAGAATATAGCCTCATTTTGTCTACAAAATGAGACACACTTGGAACATTTCACTGTATCCTTTTCTAAGTTGTAAGCTCTCTCAAAACAAGGCCCATCATGTAAGAAAGATTCAATAATTATTTCTGAATGAAAGAATAAAGCTATACTTAAATTAAATCCTTTTATTCAAATAGTTCAGTTTATTTTAAAGTACCACCAAGTCATATTTCTTGAATTTGGTTATCATGAATTCCACTGTTATTAATATTACAAGGTAAGTACTTTTGCATGAACCTGAAATTGCAATAATAGGAAGAAAGAGAATCTATGTGCATAAATCATTTCGTTGAAAGAAAAATCCACATGCTATTGTTCTTTACCAATAGTGCCAGGGATAGCCAGCTTAGAAGGCCCAGAGGGCAAGGCTTTGTGATAGCTTTCTTAAATAATACAATCATGTAATTGGTCTGTGTGGCCACCAAGAGCAAGAATCAAACTCGATTTAATTAGAGTAAGCTGGGAGTAAATGAGCTTCCTTTTCCCAACTGAAAAAAATAGGGATCGTGATGTTAGATTAATAAAATAATTTTAAAATATTTGTCTTTTGGAAGAAATAAAGACAGAATTAATGCCTTGTATCAATACATTTGTTTTACGACCCAAAATACAATTTCTTGATAAATATTACATGTACACTTCTAATGAATGTTTAGCCTACATTAATTGAATTATTACAGTGTAACTGTCAATATGGTCATGTTGATGGATGGTGTTGGTCAAGTCTTCTGTATCCTCACTGATTTTCCAACTCCTTTTTCTGTCAATTAAAGAGAGAGGAATGTTAAAATGTCTAAATATGTTTCTCTCTTTATTTCTGACAATTTTTGCTTTATATATATTGAAGTTATATTTTTAGGTACATGAACATTTAGAATTGTTATGAATTTTTTATGAATTGACCTTTTAATCCTTATTTTACCTTATCTATGGTATTATTCCTTACTTTGAAATTTACTTTGATACTAATAAAACCAATCAAGTTTCTTATAATATGTTTGCAATGGTATATATTTTTCCATCCATCTACTTTCTATTGATGTGTGTCTTTCTATTTAAAGTATATACATGTAGACATCATATACTTGGGTCCTGGTTTTTTTCCAATATTCAAAAAATCTGTCTTTTAGATAAAGAGTTTATCCCATCTAAATTGAATGTAAATAATGACATGGTTGTGTTTCAGTCTCCCACCTTACTGGGTTTGTTGCTTTGTCCCTCATTTCCTGCACATTTCGTGTATTCTTTTGGGGTAAGTGCTATTTTTTGAAATATGTTCCTAGAGCTGGAGACAAAGTGGTGGCTTAGGAGGACTTGAGCTCACCTCCTCTCATGAAAACACCAAAATCATGACTAACTGCAGAAGAACCATTGACAAAAAAAACCAGAAGCTACTAAAAAAAGATATTCTACATCCAATGACAAAGAAGAAACAATGAGATGGTAGGAGTGGCACATTTGTGATAAAATCAAACCCTATACCCACTGGGTGGGTAACCCACAAAATGGAAAATTGTATCGCAGATGTTCGCCCACAGGAGTGAGAGTTCTGAGCCCCACATCAGGCTCCCCAGTCCGCCAGTCTTGCATCAGGAGGAGAAGCCCCAGAGCATTTGGCCAGGGCTTGATCGCAGGAACTCTACACGACTGGGAGAACCAGAAACTCCACTCTTGGAGGTTGCACACAAGTTCTCCTCTACACCAGGAACCAGGAAAAAAGCAGTGAGTTCATAGGAGCCTGGGCCAGACATATCTGCTAGTTTGAGAGGTCTTCTGGGGATGCAGGGGAAATGTGCCTCACTGCAGGGACAAGAACATTGGTGGTGGAGGTACCAGAGAGTACTCACTGGCTTAAGCTCTCCTGGAGACTGCCCTTTAGACACTAAGACCTGGCCCCACCCAACAGCGTGTAGGCTCCAGTGTTGTAATGTCTCAGACCAAACAACCAACAGGGCAGGAACACAGCTCCAACCATTAGCAGATAGGCTGCCTAAAATTTTCCTGAGCCCAGAGCCACCTCTAAACGTACCCCTTGACATGGCCCTGCCCACCAGAGGGACAAGACCCAGCTCCACCCAACAGTGAGCAGGCACCAGTCCCTCCCACCAGAAAGCCTGCACAAGTGTCTAGACCAGTGTCACCCACCAGAGGGCAAACATCAGTAGCAAAACAAACTATAATCCTGCAGCCTACGGAATGGAAACCACAACACAGAAAGTTAGACAAAATGAGATGGCAGAGGAATATGTTCCAGAGGAAGGAACAAGATAAAACCCCAGAAGAACAACTACGTGAAGTAGACATTAAGCAATATAGCTGAAAAAGAATTCAGAGTAACAACAGCATAGATGATACAAGATATAGGAAAAGGAATGGAGGCACAGACTGAGAAGTTACAAAAAAGGTTTAACAAAGAGCTAGAAGATATAAAGAACAGACAGAGATGAGCAATACACATGAAAAATACACTGGAAGGAACCAAGAGCAGAATAAATCAGGCAGAAGAACAAATAAGTGAGCAGGAAGAGAGAATGGTGGAAATCACTGCTGCAGAACAGAATAAAGATAAAAGAATGAAAAGAAATGAGGACAGTCTAAGAGACATATAGGACAATATTAAATGCACCACCATTCACATTATACGGGTCCAAGAAGGAAAAGAGAGAGAGAAAGGGCCTGAGAAAATACATGAAGAGATAATAGCTGAAAACTTCCTTAACATTAGAATCAGTCACCCAAGTCTACAAAGTACAGAGTCCCATACAGGATAAACCCAAGGATAAACACATCAAGACACATGTTAATCAAATTGACAAAAATTAAAGACAAAGGGGAAATATTGAAAGTAACAAGAGAAAAGCAACAAATAACATACAAGGGAATCCCCATAAGGTTATCAGCTGATTTTTCAGCAGAAACTCTGCAGGCCAAAAGGGAGTGGCATGATATATTTAAAGTGATGAAAGGGAAAAACCTACAACCAAGAATACAGTAAGTCCCCGAAATACGAATGAGTTCCATCCCAAGAGTGGGTTTGTAAGTCCAATTTGTCTGTATGGCCAACAAATTTGGATACCTAGTCTAGGTATCCAATGAACAAAATAGGCTATGTAGTACTGTACTGTAATAGGTTTATAATACTTTTCACACAAATAACACATAAAAAACAAACACAAAAAATTTTTAAAACACTTCAAATCTTACAATACAGTACCTTGAAAAGTACAGCAGTACAGTACAACAGTTGTCATACAGGGACTAGCACAAGTGAACAGGCAAGAACAGTTACTGACTGGAGAAGGAAGAGGAGGTGGGAAATGATAAAGCTGAAGGATCCTCGCAACAGAAGACAAAGGGAAAGCTGCAATTTCACTCATGCCTGACGTTGATAGAACACACGTTCGCATCTATGAATGTTCACAACTTGAAGGTTCGTATGTAGGGGACTTACTGTTCTCTACCTATCAAAGCTCTCACTCAGATTTGACAGAGAAATCTGAAGCTTTACAGACAAGCAGAAGCTAAGAGAGTTCAATACCACCAAACCAGCTTTACAAGATAAGTTAAAGAAAATTTTCTAGGCAGAAAAGAAAAGGCCTCAACCAGAAACAAGAAAATTACAAAATGGGAAAGTTCCCTGGTTAAGGCAAACCTACAGTAAAGGTAGAAACACATACAGACACAAATATAATATCAAAACCAGTAACATTGAGAGGAGGACAGTATGAATGCAGGATATTTGAAATGAATTTTAAACTAACAAACCAGCAACTTAAAACAATCTTGTACATATATAAACTGCTCAATCAAAACCTTACAGGAACCACAAACTGAAAATTAACAATAGATACACACAAAGAAAAGAAATCCAAACACAACACTAAAGTTAGTTATCAAGTCACAAGAGAAGAAAACAAAATAGAAAGGAAAGAAAAAACCCTACAAAAACTAATCCAAAACAATTAACAAAATGGCAATAAAAACATACCCATCAACAATTACTTTAAATGTAAATAGATTAAATGGTCCAACCAAAAGGCAGAGACTGGTTGAATGGATACAAAAACAAGACCTGTATATATGCTGTCTACAAGAGACCCACTTCAGATCTAGGGACACATACAGACTGAAAGTGAGGGTACAGAAAATGGTATACCATGCTAATGGAAATGAAAAGAAAGCTGGAGTAGCAGTACTCATATCAGACAAAATAGATTTTACAATAAAGACTGTTATAACAGATAAAGAAGGACTCTACATTATGATCAAGGGATCTATTCAAGAAGAAGATATAACATTGTAAATATATATGCACCCAAAATAGGTGCACTGGAATATATAAGGCAAATATTAATAGCCATAAAAGGAGAAATTGACAGTAACACCATGATAGTGGGAGACAGTAACACCCCACTTACCTCAAAGGACAGATCATCCAGAGAGAAAATCAATAAGGAAACACAGGCCTTAAATGACACATTACACCAAATGGACTTAATTGATAACTATAGAGCATTCCATCCAAAACCAGCAGAATACACATTCTTTTCAAGAGCACATGGAACACTCTTCAGGATAGATCACACCTTGGGTCACAAATCAAGCCTCAGTAAATTTAAGAAAATTGAAATAATATCAAGCATCTTTGCTGACCAAAACGCTATGAGATTATAAATCAACAACAACCAAAAAAAAAAAACTGTGAAAAACACAAATACAAGGAGGCTAAACGATATGCTACTAAACAACCAATGGACCACTGAAGAAATCAAAGAAGAAATCAAAAAATATCTAGAGAAAAATAAAATGAAACATAAAAATCCAAAGCCTATGGGATGTAGCAAAAGAAGTTCTAAGAGGGAAGTTGATAGCAATATAAGCTTCCCTCAGAAAACGTGAAACATCTCAAATAAACAACCTAACCTTACACCTAAAGGAACTAGAGAAACAAGAACAAACAAAACCCAAAGTTAGTAAAAGGAGAGAAATCATAAAGATCGGAGGAGAAATAACTGATATAGAGACGAAGAAAACAATAGAAAAGATCAATGAAACTGAAAGTTGAATCTTTGAAAACATAAACAAAATTGATAAACCTTTAGCCAGACTCATCAAGGAAAAAAGGGAGAGGGTTCAAATCAATTAAATTAGAAATGAAAAAGGAGAAGTTACAACAGACACCACAGAAATACAAAGCATCCTAAGAGACTACTACAAGCAACTATATGCCAATAAAGAGGACAACCTAGAAAAAATGAACAAATTCACAGAAAGGTACAATCTCCCAAGACTGAACCAGGAAGAAATAAAAAATATGAACAGATCAGTCACAAATACTGAAATTGAAACTGTGATTTAAAAAAAACTCCCAACACACGAAGTTCAGAACCAGGTGGCTTCACAGGTGAATTCTATCAACCATTTAGAGACGAGTCGACACCTACCCTTCTGAAACTATTCCAAAAATTTTCAGAGGAAGGAACACTCCCAAACTCATTCTATAAGGCCACAATCACTCTGATACCAAAACCAGAGAACATACTACAAAAAAAGAAAACTACAGCCCAATATCACTGATGAACACAGACGCAAAAATACAAGCAAACCAAATCCAACAAAACATTAAAAGGATCAAACACCATGATCAAGTGGGATTTATCCCAGGAATGCAAGGATTTTTCAATATCTGCAAATTAATCAGTGTGATATACCACATTAACAAGTTGAAGAATAAAAACCATATGATCATCTCAATAGATGCAGAAAAAGCTTTTGACAAAATTCAACACCCATTTATGATAAAAACTCTCCAGAAAGTAGGCATAGAGGAAACATACCTCAACATACTAAAGGCCATATGTGACAAACCCACAGTTAACATCACACTCAATGGTGAAAAGCTGAAAGCATTTCCTCTAAGAACAGGAATAAGACAAGAATGTCCACTCTCGCCACTTTTATTCAACATCGTTTTGGAAGACCTAGCCATAGAAATCAGAGAAGAAAAAGTAATAAAAGGAATCCAAATTGGAAAAGAAGTAAAACTGTCATTGTTTGCAGATGACATGATACTATACATAGAAAATCCTAAAGATGCCACCAGAAAACTACTAGAGCTCATCAATGAATTCGGTAAAGCTGCAGAATACAAAATTAATACACAGAAATCTGTTGTGTTTCTATACACTAACAATGGAAGATCAAAAAGAGAAATTAAAGAAACAATCCCATTTACCATCACATCAAAAAAAAATAAAATACCTAGGAATAAACCTACCTAAGGAGGTAAAAGACCTGTATTCCAAAAACTGTCAGATGCTGATGAAAGAAATCAAAATTGACACAAACAGATGGAAAGATATACCATGTTCTTGGATTGGCAGAAACAATATTGTCAAAATGACTATACTACCCAAGGCAATCTACAGATTCAATGCAATCCCTATCAAATTACCAATGCATTTTTCACAGAACTAGAACAAAAAAATTTTCAATTTGTATGGAAACACAAAAGACCCTGAATAGCCAAAGGAATCTTGAGAAAGAATAACGGCACTGGTGGGATCAGGCTCCACAACTTCAGACTATACTACAAAGAAACGGTAATCAAAACAGTATGGTATTGGCACAAAAACAGAAATATAGACCAATAGAACAGGATAGAAAGCCAGAAATAAACCCATGCATCTATGGTCAATTAATCTACGAAAAAGGAAGCAAGAATATACAATGGAGACAACAGTCTCTACAATAAGTGGGGCTGGGAAAACTGGATAGCTACATGTAAAAGAATGTAACTATAACATTCTCTAGTGCCGTACACAAAAATAAACCTAAATGTAATATCAGATACTATAAAACTCTTAGAGAAAAACACAGGGAGAACATTCTTTGACATAAACTGCAGCAACGTCTTTTTGGATCCACCTCTGAGAGTAATGAAAATAAATACAAAAATTAACAAATGGAACCTAATTAAACATAATTCCTTTGCACAGCAAAGGAAACTATAAACAAAATGAAAGGACAACCAACAGAATGGGGGAAAATATTTACAAATGATGCAACCAACAAGGGATTAATCTCCAAAATATACAAACATCACATGCAGCTCAATTTCAAAAAAATAAACATGCCAATCAAAAAATGGGCAGAAGATCTAAATAGACATTTCTCCAAAGAAGACATACAGATAGCCAAAAAGCACATGAAAACATGCTCAACATCGCTAATTATCTAAGAAATAAAAATCAAAACTATAATGAGGTATCACTTCTCACTAGTCAGAATGGCCATCATCAAAAAGTCTACAAACAATAAATGCTGGAGAGAGTGTGGAGAAAAGGGAACCCTTCCACACTGTTGGTGGGAATCTAAATTGGTACAGCTACTGTGGAGAACAGTTTGGAGGTTCCTTAAAAACAATCCTTCAGCAATCCCACTCCTGGGCATATATCCGCAGAAAACCATAATTCAAAAAAAACCATAATTCAAAAAGATACATGCACCCCAAGTTTTGCTACAGAACTATTTACAATAGCCAAGACATGTAAGCAACCTAAATGTCCATCGACAGAGGAATGGATAAAGATGTGGTAAGTATATACAAGGGAATATTATTCAGCCATAAAAAGAATGAAATAATGCCATTTGCAGCAACATGGATGTACCTAGAGATTATCATACTAAGTGAAGAAAGTCAGAGAAATATCATATGATATCACTTATATATGGACTCTAAAAAAATGATACAAATGAACTTAATTACAGAACAGAAACAGACTCGCAGACTTAGAAAACAAACTTAGGATTACCAAACGGGAAATGTGGGCAGGGGGGTAGGGATAAATGAGGAGTTTGGGATTAACATATACACACGACTATATGTAAAATAGATAATCGGACTTCCCTGGTGGCACAATGGTTAAGAATCCACCTGCCATTGCAGGGAACATGGGTTCAATCCCTGGTCTGGGAAGATCCCACACGCTGCAGAGCAACTAAGCCCATGTGCCACAACTACTGAGCCTGCACTCTAGAGCCCGCGAGCCACAACTACTGAGCCCACGCACCACAACTACTGAAGCCCACATGCTCTAGAGCCCATGTGCTGCAACTACTGAAACCCACGAGCCTACAACCCGTGCTCTGCAACAAGAGAAGCCACTGCAATGAGAAGCTTATGCACCACAACAAAGAGTAGCCCCCGCGTGCCACAACTAGAGAAAGCCCGCACACAGCAACGAAGACCCAACGTAGCCAAAAAATAAATTAAAAAAAAAAATTTTTTTAAATAGATAATCAACAAGAACCTACTGTATAGCACAGGGGACTCTTCAATATTCTGTAATAACCTAAATGGGAAAAGAATCTGCAAAAGATTAGATGTATGTATACATATAACTTAATCACTTTGCTGTACACCTGAAATTAACACAATATTGTAAATCAACTATACCCCAATATAAATTTTAAAATTTTTAATGTATTTCTATCTCCTGTATTACCTTTTCCAGCTTTATTAAGATAAAATTAACTAACCCTACTGTGATAATCATTTTGCAATTATATATGTGTATCAAATCGCCAGACTCTACTACTTAAACTTACATGATGTTATATTTCTTATACAAACAAGTGTATTTTACAAAGGTAACAACTTAATTTGGTAGCACACAAAAATTCTACCCTTTTACTCTCCCTCTTTTATGGTTCTGATGTCACAGTTTACCACTTTTTATATTGTGTATTCATTACCAAATTATTGTAGCTATAGTTATTTTTAATATTTTTTCCTTTAATCTTTAGAGTTATGTTTATATGCCACTATATTACAGTATTAGAGTATTGTGAATTTAACTACATACTTATCTTTACCAGTGTATTGTATACTTTCATGTTTCGGTGTTACTAATTAGTGTCCTTTCATTTCAGCATGAAGAACTCCTTTCAGAATTTCTTGTAAGGCAAGTCTAGTGGTGATGAACAACCTCAGCTTTGTTTGTGAAAGTTTTTTATTCCCTTCATTTCTGAAGGAAAATTTTATTGGATAAAGTAGTCAGTTTTTCTCATATAGCACTATGAATATATCATCCCACTCTCTCCTGGCCTGTAAGGTTTCTGCTGAGAAATCTACTGATAACCTTATGGGGATTCCCTTGCAAGTACAAACGTTTTTTCTCTTGTTTCTTTTTAGATTCTCTCTGTTTTAGATCTTTGATAGTTTTATTATAATGTGTCTTGCAGAAGATCTCTTTTGATTAAATTTGTTTCAGGAACTATATGCTTCATGAACTTGGATGTACAAATTTCTCCCCAGACTTGGGAAGTTTTAGTTACTGTTTCTTTAAATAAGCTTTCTGTTCCCTTCTCCCTCTCTTCTCCTTCTGGAATCCAATAATTTGCAGATTGTTTCTCCTCATGATATCCCATAGTTAAGACAGGCTCTCTTCACTCTCTTTATTTTCATTCTTCTCTGACTGGACAATTACAAAAGTCCTGTCTTCTACTTCACAAATTCTTTCTTTTGCTTGATCTGTTCTACTATTGATACTCCTTATTGCATTTTTCATTCCATTAACTCTATTCTTCAACTCTAGAATTTCTGTTTGGTTCTTTGTAATGATTTTACCTCTTCGTTAACTTTTCATTTTACTCATGTATGGTTTTCCTAGTTTCATTCAATTGTCTTTCTGTGTTTTCTTGTAGCTCATTAGGCTTCCTTGAAGCAACTATTTTGAATTTTTAACAGGTAAATTGTAGACCTCCATGTATTAGGGATCTGTTACTGAAAAAAATATTTTATTTCTTCATTGATGTTATGTTTCCTTGATTTTTCATGTTCCTTCATGTCTTGCACTGCTGTCTTCACATATGAAGTAGCAGTCACCTCCACCATTTTTAGTGACTGATTTCAGGAGAGAAATGCCTTCTGTTAGCCCTACTAGGGATTGTAAGGCTCACTCAGACCTTCTACGGATTTGCCTGCTTCACATTTCTTGCTCTCTCGTGGCAGAATTCTTAAGCCTGTATGCCTTCTCTCCATCCTGCCAAGCCAGGCTGGATGCTGACAGCTTCCCTTTTGCTTTCACAAGGGCAGTGCTAAATGCTCAAGTTTGTGGTCTCTCTCAGGCCTGCAGATCCTGGTTGGCTTTCTGCACGTACTCACTCGCCATCTACAATAGCTTGCTCTCGCTGCCATCAGGAGCATACCGATGAGCTAGGCATGGAGTGGGGGATATGTGGGTGAGGCCCATGGAGCACTAGGGGTGCCCATGGGCCAACTGGAGTTATCTGCAGGCAAGGCATCCCCAGCAGCTCATGGGCAGGCCTCCCAGTAGAGTCCATGACATGGTTAGTAGAATCCATGTTCTGATACATTCCATTCTGAGCGCTGGCTGTTCTCCAAGCCACTCACTGCCACCACCACCACCCCCGCCAAATCATGCCTCTCACAATCAGTACTCTGGATGGGGAAAGAGAGAAATGAGCCTCTTTGACAGTGTCCAGCATAGCTAGGGAAGTGCTCACTAACATAGTTTCACTTTCCTCCACAGCAGAAATTACGGCCCAAGATGTGTTCTCTTGGCACTGAGCTGAGGGAAGGGTGACAGGGGTAAAAGTCAAAATATTCTTCTTACCCTCTCCAGTGTATCCAACAGTGTGCTAAAATTTCTTTGCTGGACACTTGGACTTCCACAAAAGGCTTCACTGAATATAGAATTCTAGGTTGACAGGGTTTTTTCCTTTAGCACTAAAAAATGCTGTTCCTTTTTTTTTTTTTTGTCTACCATTGTTATTAGGGAGTAGTTAGTTGCCATTCTTATCAACATTCCCATTTACGTAATGTGTCTTTTTTTGGTCACTGTGTTTAGATTTCTATTTTTCTTTACTTTTGTTTTCCAGAAGTTTTATAATGATGTTCATAGGTGTGCTTTTCTTTTCTTCATTATTAATCTGGCTTGGGATTTTCTAAGATTCCTGAATCTTTGGCTTGTTTTTAATCATACATGCACTCACTTTCACGGCCAAAATGATGACCCTAGGCTGCTAGTAAAAAGTGAATTCAGGTAAGACACTCTGATTGGCCTAGATCACAGAGTAATTTATTGGCCTGGAAGAAACACAGTTTCTGATTGGCCAAAAATGCCTGTAATAGGCCAAATATTACATGCAGAAAATGGTAGAAGAAAAAAATTAAAATATAAAGAAAAAATAACAAGAAAAAAATACTTCTGAAGCTCTGAGGGGAAGAGATATGTGGGGGCTAAAAATCAACCTGAACTTCAGTATTGCAGTGTCTGAAGAAAATAAAGCAGAAAAAAATTGCTATATATATTTGTTGTGAGATAGGTAACAATTTCTGCAGGAAACTCTGGCCAAAAGCTACCAGCAATCCAGTAGTACTTTGCACATCAGTGTTTGATGCTACAAGGGTTACAACCTCTAAAGTCCATCTCAGGATGTGGGTAGGGTGGGGTATGTGGGATATGCGCGTCTGTTGTGTAGAGTAGTAAACATTTTTATGTACCACAACTGTATTTATATTTACAGCTGTATTTTGGCATAGGAAATGCAAGAATATTCATAATGACTTCCTTAAATTATATGTATATAATATACATAGAAAATAAAAACCTAGATGATAATCCAGTGTATTCTATTTATATTAAGGAAGAATCTGATACATTAGTAATCTATACTCATAGGCCACTCTAATGCATAAAGTTTTTTCATATATTATTTCATGTGACTCTCATACTAATCTTATTAAATAGAGCAAGTCCTACTCTTACATCCATTTAATAAATGAAAACCTCAAGGCCCAGGGTGTGTGTGGATTACCTAGTTGCTCCAATATTATAGGGCAATGCTGAAGTGCAAATCTAACCAGGTGTCATACACCATATCTTATTCAATTTTTAATCTGAAACAATTGGAGTGCTAGCATCTAATCCATCCCTACCTACTTTAAATACCCAGCAATTAATGACTACTAATTCCCTGTGAGTTCAAGATAAGTAAATCTTATTCTAATGTTGTCTACAATTTTAGAATACTTACCAAAGAAGTCATTGATGTAAGTTTTATTTATATTTTACAGATGACCAAAATGGAAATAGGAAAATTTAAATGACTGGTTTAAGAATACATGGTGAGTTTTAGAAAATTAGGAGTTGAGCTCTAGAGCAACAGACCTCATCTCAGGAGTATTATATTCTGATGAGTTTAAGACTGTAGCATCAGAGAAACCTATTCTGATTTATTTTGTGTTAGATAACAACTTTTCACAATAACTAATCACAGTATCACAAAAACTTAAGTCAACTTAACGGGAAGATTGTGTTCCCCAAAACAGAGGCCCACACAGTCATAGCCTAAGCTCTCTGAGGCCAGGAAGTTGATCTTATTCTTCTTTGATTTTCCTCTACTTATAACAAGGAGCCCCCTTACTGGATGTCAGACCAGGAGAATAATTTATTAAGGCAGTGTTTTCAAACTATACTATATCTGAGATATAATTATATATATAATATATTGGGTTGGCCAAAAAGCGCTTTCAGTTTTTAAGTAAAAATGAGACACATTTTTCATTTTCACCAAGAACTTTATTGAACAATGTATCCACCCTTTTGTTCCACTACCTTCTGCCATTTTTCAGGCAACTTCATAATTCCACCTTCCTAAAACTTTTTATCTTTTTGAGCAAAGAACTGTTCCAGGTGCCTTTTGCAGTCTTCCAGAAAATTGAAACTTTTTCCATTAATAGAATTTTGTAAAGACCAAAATCAGTGGAAATCGAAGGTACAATGTCTGATGAATACAGTGGATGAATCAGAACTTCCCAGCCAAGCCGTAACAGTTTTTGCCAGGTCATCAAAAAAACATGAGGTCTTGTGTTTATCCTGATATAAGATTATGCGTTTTCTGTTGACTAATTCCAGACGCCTTTCACCGAGGGCTGCTTTCAGTTGGTCTAATCGGGAGCAGCACTTGTTGGAATTAATCATTTGGTTTTCTGGAAGGAGCTCATAATAGAGGGCTCCCTTCCAATCCCACCATATACACACCACCTTCTTTGGATGAAGACCGGCCTTTGGTGTGGTTGGTGTGGTTCATTTTGCTTGCCCCACGACCTCTTCTGTTCCATATTATTCTATATTATCCACTTTTCATTGTCCATCACAATTTGTTTTAAAAATGGAACGTTTTTGTTACGTTTAAGTACAGAATCACATGCGGAAATAGGGTCAAGAAGGTTTTTTTCACTTAACTTATGTGGAACCCAAACATCAAAGCGATTCACATAACCAAGCTGGTGCAAACGATTTTCAATGCTTGATTTGGATATTTTGAGTATGTTGGCTATCTCCCACGTGGTATAACATTGATTGTTCTCAAATAATGTCTCGATTTGATCGCTATCAACTTCAACTGGTCTACCCAACCGAGGAGCATCGTCCAATGAGAAATCTCCAGCATGAAACTTCGCAAACTACTTTTGACACGTTTGATCAGTCACAGAACTTTCTTCATACACTGCACAAACCTTTTTTTTGTGTGTTTCAGTTGCATTACCTTTCTTGAAATAATAAAGCATAATATGCCGAAAATGTTGTTTTCTTCCATCTTCAATATTAAAATACACAAAAATTCACCCTTCTTTTTTAAAGTTAACCATTTTATTTATTTATTTATTTTTGCCACGTTGTGTCTTCATTGCTGCGCGCGGGCTTTCTCTAGTTGCGGCGAGTGGGGGCTACTCTTTGTTGTGGTGCATGAGCTTCTCATTGCAGTGGCTTCTCTTGTTGCGGAGCATGGGCTCTAGGCGTGCGGGCTTCAGTAGTTGTGGCTCACGGTCTCAGTAGTTGTGGCTCACGGGCTTAGTTGCTCCACAACGTGGGATCTTCCTGGACCAGGGATCGAACCCATGTCCCCTGCATTGGCAGGCAGATTCTTAACCACTGCGCCACCAGAGAAGTCCCAAAAATTCACCAATTTTGATAAGTCTTTTTTTAAATGCATGCTGATATGACAGCTGTCACATACAATCTATCAAAATTATTTTGAATGAAGCTAAAGACAACTAAGTTTACTAGAGCCATCTTATGGAAAAAAATGAATGAATCTTTTGGCCAGCCCAATATATACATATGTATATATTATCTGAGAAGTACTTTAAATTGTTTGCCAGAGTGTGCGTTATTATATGGACTCTACTACAAAAGTTATTTCAAGATAATTTTTAAATAGATTAAAAACTATTGTTTGGCCATCTCTGCTCTAATCTCTGAGCTCATAAGAGGAATTTTTATAAAACACACACCAGCTTCAGAAATCCTGGTAACTCTGCTGAACTTACTTATGACAATCTGCAGAGAGGTGAAAATTAAATAGAAAAGGCATAAGGACAAAAGAGGGACTCTTGAAAATATATAGGTTATCTTCAAAATTATAACATTCCTAAGTCAAAGAAAGAAGAATTTTCTTTACAGAGTTCAATGTTTTAATTTTTACAAGAAGTTTGTACAGGAGTATCTGTAGGTAGATGAAAACATTTTCAAAGTTCAAAAACTAAACATTTAAAATTAGTCAGCTTCATTTCCCTAATGAATGATCACATGCAAAATTTAATGGCATTTTATTAAAATAATCTTTTGGATTTTGTAAAAATAATACTTGGTTGTTTGGAAAAGATCAAACAACATAAAAAAGTTAAAAGAAGAAAGTTATAGTCATTAGAAATCTCACTACCCAAAGATGAGCACCATAAGCTTTTAAGTGACTGTGTTCAAGACATCTCTTTTTATAAGCATACACTGATGTACAATAATAGGTGTGTTTTGCTTCAGCAGTTAGGGAATTAAATGATATTACATTTCTTTTAATATTCAAGTTAGGTATTAACTCTGAATCTGAATCTCATCCTGCATAAAAAGCTTTCTTCTCTCCCTAAGTTCTTTCTCTGGAGATAATAACATCATTGGAGGGAGGCTCATTCAGTCCATGGGGCAAATGTAGACATTACCACAAGGAGTATAGTCTTCTTGAACCGTGCAAAATATTCTATCATGATTTAGAGCCACCATCTTATTATTTTCACTTGTCCATATGTATTTTCTCAGCTTTTCCTAGACCCATCCATCTCTCCTAAACCCCCTACCACCTCAAGCAGGGGAAGCACTTTTCTCTCCAATTGAAAAACTCTCATTTTCTGCCTCAGAACATGTAGCATTTAATTCAGGAGTAACCTCACCTAGTTACACACACACATACACACACACACACACACACACACACACGAAGAGATAAATATGTGGATGGATAAAAGGATGGATGGAAATGTGAAAAACTGGTCAATCATCACTTTTTATAGCTACATATTCCATACTATGCATATATTATAATTTATGTAACTACTCCTCTGCTAATGAGCATTTAGGTTGTTTCTAAAATTTTACTAATATAAACAGTGCTAGAGTAAATATATATTTAAAGATATACAATTATTTTCTAAGTGTGCGATTGCCCAGTCCACAAGAATGAAGTTGGGATACTCAGACACATTTAGTACAATGCCCTCCACAAAATTTCTGTGAATATACACCATCAGAAGTACTTGAATCAAGCCTTGGTAAATTTAAGAAAATTGAAATCGTATCAAGTATCTTTTCCGACCACAACGCTATGAGACTAGATATCAATTACAGGAAAAGATCTGTAAAAAATACAAACACATGGAGGCTACACAATACACTACTTAATAACAAAGTGATCACTGAAGAAATCAAAGGGGAAATCAAAAAATACCTAGAAACAAATGACAATGGAGATACGACGACCCAAAACCTATGGGACGCAGCAAAAGCAGTGCTAAGAGGGAAGTTTATAGCAATACAAGCCTACCTCAAGAAACAGGAAACATCTCAAATAAACAACCTAACCTTGCACCTAAAGCAATTAGAGAAAGGAGAACAAAAAAACCCCAAAGCTAGCAGAAGGAAAGAAATCATAAAGATCAGGTCAGAAATAAATGAAAAAGAAATGAAGGAAACAATAGCAAAAATCAATGAGACTAAAAGCTGGTTCTTTGAGAAGATAAACAAAATTGAAAAACCATTAGCCAGACTCATCAAGAGAAAAAGGGAGAAGACTCAAATCAATAGAATTAGAAATGAAAAAGGAGAAGTAACCACTGACACTGCAGAAATACAAAAGATCATGAGAGATTACTACAAGCAACTCTATGCCAATAAAATGGACAACCTGGAAGAAATGGACAGATTCTTAGAAATGCACAAACTGCCGAGACTGAACCAGGAAGAAATAGAAAATATGAACAGACCAATCACAAGCACTGAAATTGAAACTGTGATTAAAAACCTTCCAACAAACAAAAGCCCAGGACCAGATGGCTTCACAGGCGAATTCTATCAAACATTTAGAGAAGAGCTAACACCTATCCTTCTCAAACTCTTCCAAAATATTGCAGAGGGAGGAACACTCCCAAACTCATTCTACGAGGCCACCATCACCCTGATACCAAAACCAGACAAAGATGTCACAAAGAAAGAAAACTACAGGCCAATATCACTGATGAACATAGATGCAAAAATCCTCAACAAAATACTAGCAAACAGAATCCAACAGCACATTAAAAGGATCATACACCATGATCAAGTGGGGTTTATCCCAGGAATGCAAGGATTCTTCAATATACGCAAATCAATCAATGTGATACACCATATTAACAAATTGAAGGAGAAAAACCAGATGATCATCTCAATAGATGCAGAGAAAGCTTTCGACAAAATTCAACACCCATTTATGATAAAAGCCCTGCAGAAAGTAGGCATAGAGGGAACTTTCCTCAACATAATAAAGGCCATATATGACAAACCCACAGCCAACATTGTCCTCAATGGTGAAAAACTGAAACCATTTCCACTAAGATCAGGAACAAGACAAGGTTGCCCACTCTCACCACTATTATTCAACATAGTTTTGCAAGTGTTAGCCACAGCAATCAGAGAAGAAAAAGAAATAAAAGGAATCCAAATCGGAAAAGAAGAAGTAAAGCTGTCACTGTTTGCAGATGACATGATACTATACATAGAGAATCCTAAAACTGCTACCAGAAAACTCTTAGAGCTAATCAATGAATTTGGTAAAGTAGCAGGATACAAAATTAATGCACAGAAATCTCTTGCATTTCTATACACTAATGACGAAAAATCTGAAAGTGAAATTAAGAAAACACTCCCGTTTACCATTGCAACATAAAGAATAAAATATCTAGGAATAAACCTACCTAAGGAGACAAAAGACCTGTATGCAGAAAATTATAAGACACTGATGAAAGAAATTAAAGATGATACAAATAGATGGAGAGATATACCATGTTCTTGGATTGGAAGAATCAACATTGTGAAAATGACTCTACTACCCAAAGCAATCTACAGATTCAATGCAATCCCTATCAAACTACCACTGGCATTTTTCACAGAACTAGAACAAAAAATTTCACAATTTGTATGGAAACACAAAAGACCCTGAATAGCCAAAGCAATCTTGAGAACGAAAAATGGAGCTGGGGGAATCAGGCTCCCTGACATCAGACTATATTACAAAGCTACAGTAATCAAGACAGTTTGGTACTGGCACAAAAACAGAAATATAGATCAATGGAACAGGATAGAAAGCCCAGAGATAAACCCACACACATATGGTCACCTTATCTTTGATAAAGGAGGCAAGCATATACAGTGGAGAAAAGACAGCCTCTTCAATAAGTGGTCCTGGGAAAATTGGACAGATACATGTAAAAGTATGAAATTAGAACACTCCCTGACACCATGCACAAAAATAAACTCAAAATGGATTAAAGACCTAAGTGTAAGGCCAGACACTATCAAACTCTTAGAGGAAAACATAGGCAGAACACTCTATGACATACATCACAGCAAGATTCTTTTTGACCCAGCTCCCAGAGAAATGGAAATAAGAACACAAATAAACAAATGGGACCTAATGAAACTTAAAAGCTTTTGCACAGCAAAGGAAACCATAAACAAGACCAAAAGACAACCCTCAGAATGGGAGAAAATATTTGCAAATGAAGCAACTGACAAAGGATTAATCTCCAAGATTTACAAGCAGCTCATGCAGCTCAATAACAAAAAAACCAACAACCCAATCCAAAAATGGGCAGAAGACCTAAATAGACATTTCTCCAAAGAAGATATACAGATGGCCTACAGACACATGAAAGAATGCTCAACATCATTAATCATTAGAGAAATGCAAATCAAAACTACAATGAGATATCATCTCACACCAGTCAGAATGGCCATCATCAAAAAATCTAGAAACAATAAATGCTGGAGAGGGTGTGGAGGAAAGGGAACACTCTTGCACTGTTGGTGGGAATGTAAATTGATACAGCCACTATGGAGAACAGTATGGAGGTTCCTTAAAACACTACAAATAGAACTACCATACGACCCAGCAACCCCACTACTGGGCATATACCCTGAGAAAACCATAGGTCAAAAAGAGTCATGTACCAAAATGTTCATTGCAGCTCTATTTACAATAGCCAGGACACGGAAGCAACCTAAATGTCCATCGACAGATGAATGGATAAAGAAGATGTGGCACATATATACAATGGAATATTACTCAGCCATAAAAAGAAATGAAATGGAGGTATTTGTAATGAGGTGGATGGAGTTAGAGTCTGTCATACAGAGTGAAGTAAGTCAGAAAGAGAAAAACAAATACAGTATGCTAACACATATATACGGAATCTAAGGGAAAAAAAAAAAGGCCATGAAGAACCTAGTGGCAAGACGGGAATAAAGACACAGACCTACTAGAGAATGGACTTGAGGATATGGGGAGGGGGTGGGGTGAGATGTGACAGGGTAAGAGAGTGTCATGGACATATATACACTACCAAATGTAAAATAGATAACTAGTGGGAAGCAGCCGCATAGCACAGGGAGATCAGCTCGGTGCTTTGGGACCACCTAGAGGGGTGGGATGGGGAGGGTGGGAGGGAGGGAGATGCAAGAGGGAAGAGAAATGGGAACATATTGTATATGTATAACTGATTCACTTTGTTATAAAGCAGAAGCTAACACACCATTGTAAGGCAATTATACTTCAATAAAGATGTTTAAAAGAAAAAAAAAGAAGTATTTGAAACTGCCTGTTTTGCTTTACACCTGATTTGGTTAGATTTTTTTTAATTTCTGAAATCTTGGTAAATGAAAAATACTGAGTTACTTTTAGTTGCATATTTAATTATTAATGGGGTTAAATTAGTATTTTTGTTGTTTTGTTTACTGTCTATTCACATACCATCCACATTTTTCTATCATGGTATACTTTTTCTTATTGAAAAGCATTTTCTTATTATAAGCACTCCTTCTTTTAGGGATATTAACATTGGATATTAACATTTCTCCCTGTTTTTAATTAGACTATATTGAGTTGTAAGAGTTCTTAATGTAGCCTAGGTACAAGCGCTTTATTGAACATGTGCTTTGTCTGTAGCTTGTCTATTCACCCCTGTTTTTAACTTTCATTAAGTCTAACTTACTGACTTTCCTTTTATAGTTCTCTATTGCACATAAGAAAACTCTGTCAAATTTAAGGACACTAAGATTTTCTTCTAGTAGTTTTAGATTTTGCTATTTCAGTATATGATTCATTTCGAGTCAACTTTTGCACATGGTACAAGGTAAAAGTCAAGGTTCATTTTTTGTCTCATATGACTACATAATTGTTATTGCACAGTTTGTTATAAAGATTATTTTACCCATCGAATTGTCCTAGCATTTTTATCAAAACTCTTCGACCATATGCGTGTGGTCTATTTCTAGACTATTATTCTGTTCTGTTCTGTTGTTATTCTGTTCTGTTGTTCTAATTGTCTATCTTTACACAAACAGCATGGTTATTCTGCTTAAATCAGTAGTGTAAAATTTTCAGTTTTGACCTCCTTTTCCCAATTGTTTTGGCAATTCTAGGCTTTTTGCATTTCCATATAAATTTGGAATCAACTTGTCAGTTTCTACCTAAAACACTTGCTGGGATTTTGACTGATATTACATTAAATCTATAAATCTTTTGTGGGAGAACTGACATACTAATAACATTGTGTCTTCTGAACATATGCAGACCTTATGACCCAGCAATTTCTTCCTAGGTATACATCTTAGAAACTCTTAGACAATTCGCCAGGAGACATATGCAAGGATGCCTCTAGTACCACTGCTTGTACCACAGAAAGATACTGAAAATTTCCTTCAGAAGCTTAAATGATAAATAAATGGTAGTGTACATAAATAAATTATGAGATATTATATGGCAGTTAACAATGAATTGACTCATAATGGTTAAATTTTTAAAGGATATATACAATATGATTCTATTAATATTACATTAAGAATATGAAAAGCCAAAGATGTTGTTTCAGAATGCAAACATATACGGGAAAACTGTAAAGAATTAGAGAATGATAAATAGAAGAATCAGGATAAGGGTAATTTTTTCATGGAAGGAAAATGATGAGTACATAACACATTTACGTGTTATTCTCTATGGCATACATTATATTTTACACTACCTTTTTATATTTCATACTTAATAAAAATTCATTTTTTAAAAGAAAGAGCAAACAATTTTGTTGGAGGAGCGAATAAGGGTAAATTAAATCTTACATTAGTGAAACAGGTCAAAAGCACCATCTTAGTTTGTTCAAGCTGCTATAACAGATTACCATACACTGATGGACTTATAAACAATGGAAATTTATTTCTCATAGTTCTGGAAGTTGGGAGTCCAAGATCAAGGCACTGGGATATTCATATGAGCCCACTTCCTAGTACACTGATGTCACACTGCATCCTCACATGGCAAAAGGGGGGAGGGAACTCTCTGGGATGTCTTTTACAAGGGTACTAATACCATTCATGAGAGCTCTAGCTTTATGACCTAATCACCTCCCAAAGTTCTAGCCTCCAAATACTATCACATTGAGGGTTAGGATTTCAACATATAAATTTGGGGGGTACACAAACATTCAGTCCATAACAAGCACTTATGGTTCTTTTTCTTTTAAAATTGTGTAATTGATTATCCCTACCTTTCTACTTTTGACCTATGAACTACAAAATGATGCTCTAGGGCTTCCCTGGTGGCGCAGTGGTTGAGAATCTGCCTGTTAATGCAGGGGACACGGGTTCGAGCCCTGGTCTGGGAAGATCCCACATGTCGCGGAGCAACTAGGCCCGTGAGCCACAACTACTGAGCCTGTGCGTCTGGAGCCTGTGCTCCACAACAAGAGAGGCCGCGATAGTGAGAGGCCCGCGCACCACGATGAAGAGTGGCCCCCGCTTGCCGCAACTAGGGAAAGCCCTCGCACAGAAACGAAGACCCAACACAGCCAAAAATAAATATAAAAATAAATAAATAAGTAAATAAAAATTTTTTTAAAAATGATGCTCTAAATAATATCTGGAGTCACCACTGCAAACATTTTAGTGCTGTGGTTTTTGACATTCACCTTCTACAAGGTAACTAAAGCACTTTAAAATGCGAGAATTAATGTTTGGATAAAAACACCACAGAAGATAAAGCAGGGAATGCCTGTCTCTCTGCCTCTATGTTGTCTTTCAGGTCTCTCTAGTGCACAAACCGTCTGTACTTAGGGGTAAGCACTGTTCCTTTAAAGCACTAGTCACTTTGATAAATGGCTGTTACAGCAGTGTTTGGACATCTGTCAGATGATGGCTGTCATTTGTCAAGTAACAAATATAAAACTCTATAACTCAAGAGGAAATAATAACTCATTCAAACCAAGAAATATTGGTAGCATCAGGAAGTTCAATAAACAAGGAGGCTGAGCCCAGTGGATTTCTGAAAGGCCCTTTGAATAATGAGTTGTTCTGCTGTATTTGTTATTTTCATGTCTGCCTCCTCTGCTCAGCTCAAAGGCAGGGCTCAGCCTTGCTCATCTTTGAATCCCTTATACTTAGTATTGGCTTTCAATAAGCGTCCTTGATTCATAGTCTGACATTTACCTATTGATCACTCTTTAAAATAATAACATGCTAACGCCTCTTTCATTGTATATTTTCAAATCTTGTTTTTTGCAGCAAATACTGAATCTTCTGAAAATTTAAACACACTTTTACAACATTTTGGAGACATTATTCAAGTAAGTATTTGATACTGAGAAGATACTACCAGTGACACAGATTTAAAATTAATCCCTGGCTGCTTTTAATTAATTTTCGTGTTTGGTGCTAATAAAAAAGTACCTGAAGCCTTCAACAACCACCTTGGGCTTCAAAGACACTAATAATTACTCAGATATCTTACCTTTATCATTGTAGCTTAGCAAGACAAGAACCTCTGCTGAAATGTTTTACTATTATGCTCTCTCTGTAGAGAGTATATGATTATGAGGAAGAAAGAAAAGAAAGTAAATAGTCTAAGGAATAAAGCACATGAAGTTTGACTGGAGTGAAGGTCTTTCCAGTCAAAGGGCTCTCCAATTCACAGGAGGCCCTGAATTTTTCAAGAATGTATGTTCTAGTTCCAAATACTAAGATAACATTTAAATCATAAGAAGGCAATCCTTTTGCCACCGGAAGAAGCAAATTATTTGGGAGCTCTGTTAAGAGCAAAAGAACCCTCACCACCAGCCACACCCAGATTTACATGGCAAGGCTGCAGAGAATGGCACTGCAGGCGTGATGCTGTCCTTCATAAGCATAGGTCAAGAAAAGGTTAGCTCTTGTCCTTCTTTCTTGATGACTCTGAAAGCAAATGGAACTGAAAGGTGAGCTTATTACCAGGAGGTGAAGACCAAGTTCTCATCATGTCCCCGAGCAGACACCCACCCTGAAAAATGCACTGTGGTTTTCTTTCTTTGGGAAACATCACAAAGTAAAGTCTCAATACTTGGGGAACATGTTACACACAGTTCAGTGTTTTCTCAGTTCATTTAGTAGCTATTTCCCAAGAGATCTTATAGAGAAATTCTGTAATATGATGCCCCTTTTCCGGGAGGATCAAAGAATTTAGAGGGACAGGAGGCCTTGAGACCATACTTGGTCGTCTCTCACCTGAGTTTTGCTAAGCCTCACAACTCCCCCCACCCACACACATCCACTTAGTTAGTTCTACAGATTATTAGTTCTACAAATAAATAAATTTTAAATCCTTCAAGGGTAGATGTTACGGCATTTTCACCTTCTCTAGCAGATGTTTGACGTGGTGCATTCTTTTTTTCTTTTTTTTTAGCATCTTAGAACAACATATATTTAATATCTCAGTTTCCATAGGTCATGAATCTGGGCACAGCTTACATCAGCCCTCTGTTCAGGGTCTAACAAGGCTGCAGTCAAGGTGCTGGCTAAATCTGCATCCTGTTTGAGTCTCAGGGTCTTCTTCCAACCTCACCAATCGTTGACAAAATTTATTTCTCGTGGTTGTAGGAGCAAGGCCCTCGGCCCCTAGAGTGTGCCTATCATTTCCTGCACATAGCCATCTCCACAACACGGCCTCCAGACTAACAAGAGCCCATCCGCGGCTACTTCTTTTCTCCTACCTCTACACCAACATGGTGCATTCTCAAGGAAGATAAAGGTTATTCTGCATGGGTCTTGAGGCAGAAGATCAAGTCCACTATGCCTTGCCCTAAGCACACTATCTTTTGTTCCTCAGGATTCACTGTCTTTGTGAGAAATAAGCAGTATTCATTCTCTGAAATTCTAGAGTTTCACAGAAACTTGAGGAAAACCTATGTCATGTGTAGTAACCTAAGTCAGAAATAAGCTTTCACACAGAATTCTATAGTGGTTACTTATTTTCTTCCTAACCTGAGTTGGTTTTTGACCTATTCTCATCTCTATGGTAACTCAATTTAACTCCCAAATTTATGAAGACAAACAATATTGTTGATAAAAACTCTGGATGAGAACTATTATCATTTGCTAGGTATATCTACGTGTAATACACTATTAGTAAGAAATAAACAGTAGAATCTGGTGTTATTCTCTTTAAATTTCTTCTCACTAGGAGACAGGTTAAGAAATGCAAGTGTGCAAGTTAGGAGAGTGGTTTTGGTCTGGCTTGGATCTCCATGTTCTGAGGTTTTATTCTGTATAGTTTAATGTGACATGTTCACTTCTTCACTCTTGAGGGCTTCCTGGTGGCTGCAGATTTCTATGACATGAACGTCCGTTGGGCATTCTGGTGATAGAAGGGAGGGTTTAAACCCCATTTGACAAGAAGAATCACCTTCTTCTTGGAGTGGAAATGAAAGTGGATCCCTAATTGTGCAAGAGGCAAAGATGAAATACCACTCCCTGTGATGCTCCAGCAATAGTGCCTGGCAATACTTGATTGCTTTATGCCAAATCTTGTTTTGGCTGTAAAAAAGGGCTAAAGTACACTTCTCTCTCCCTCCACAATTCTGACTCAAAGATGCATGAGGTTAAGAACAATGTGGGGCATGTGGATGTTGAAAAGTTCCCCAGGGTCTCTGATTCTGTGGTCCTCCTTCTTCCCCAGTAAAAAAAAAAAAAAAAAAAAGCTAATAAATTAGAGGCTAGAAATAGAGGAGGCAAGAGACAGAAAAGGACCAATCAGAGATAGACCTAAGAATCACAACTTCAGCATCAAGGATGACAACGTACCATATGGTTAAGAAATTAAGAAGCGAACTAAGCAGAGGCCATGAATGGTTAGTGGATACTGTTAAGAAATGACTGCTAAAGTTGTGCTGTAAAGGGGTAAGAAGGACACGGGAGTCATTCAAGGAGGTAATAAAATCATGTTTGTAGGAAATGAAATCCAAAGGGAGGGAGTTTTTTGTTTTTTGGGTTTTTTTTGAGATGTGTCTTAGTCTGTTCAAGCTACTATTAACAGAATTCCATAGAGTAGGTGGTTTAAACAACAAAATTTTATTTCTCACAGTTCTGAAGGCTGGGAAGGCTGAAATCAGTGTGCCAGCATGCCTGGGTTCTGGTGAGGACCCTCTTCTTCTTCCTGCTTTACAGACAGCCTTTTTACTGTGCCCTCACATGGTAGAGAGAGAAAACTCCGGCCTGTTCATCCTCTCATAAGGGTACCAATTCCATCATGAAGCCTCCACCGTCAACCAAACCCAATTACTTCCCCAAATCTTCACCTCCAGATACCATCACATTACAAATTAAGGACTTCAACATAGGTATCTGGGGAACACAAACATTAAGTCCATAAGATGCTGGGTTTTGAGGATTTAGTTGTATGTTTAATAAATTAGTTATAAGATGCTGACTATTCTCAAAATAATATTGACTAATCTCAGAATGTTCTCAGAAAAATAACTGAATAAATTGCAAAGCAATAATTATATATTAAGAATTATATTGCCTGGCACTTTACCACCTGGAGAGTACTAGCAACCAACATTTCTGATGTTCCCCCCAAAATGTTCAATTTACTCCTGAGACTGATCCTGAAATTCACCGACTCAAGTGCTGAAATACCCACAACATAGCACCACAGAATTTCACAGCTGGCAGATCATCTTGTCTAATTATTCTGTCTTCATTCCTTTTGAAGATGAAGAAACTAGGCCACACAGAGGACTGAAGATGACTGTTGAGATCTTTTCTAACCCTGAGGATATATAATCTTAGGAACTAGTTTGCTAAAGTTCTCACAATTCTTCTAAATAAGTGAACAATACCTTACACTGATCCTGTACAAGTATTAGTTAGCAACTACTGATTTTCAATTTATTTGGATGATAAACATGAAACACAGCAAGCAGAGATCACTAGTTCTGAATCAGTCGTGTCCAATTTTATGAGGCATAAATAAAGGTATTCTAAGCTTCTACTGGGAATGAGAAATAACTCTATTATTTTACTCCTGAAGCCAGGTTTTGTAGAGAGAATGGCATTAATCACCACCTAAAAACCTTCTTTCCACCATGTCATTGACAGATGCAGTTAGTAATGCCCATAACTTGAACAGAGTGTCATTCAACCTGAATCAAACAAATTCCAGGAACTAACTGCCTATGACAGGAAACACTAACACAAAAAGCACTCTAAGAACAGACAGAAGAATGAGCAGACACTGAATCTGAGGGAACAACAACAAAAATATTCCCTGTGTTTAAACTGGATGAGGGAGGTGAAGAGTAACTGCCAACAGCATTTAGGGGGTCTACTGTCCAAATGTAAGTAGACAGGGCTCGATTCCTGGAGGATTTGCAGCGTGCTTCTTTCTTCACATAGATATGGAGCAGAAAGTGCTCTGAATTTGGGTTTGACTGGAAGGAAGGCATTCCTTAGCTTTATGCCCTTCACTAAAACTCTCAAGTGGGTGCTTAACGACACAAACACTCACTGCAAAACAGAATGCAGGAAATTCCATTAATGAGAGAAACCAGAAGTTATGGCTGGAATTCAAAAATATTTTTATGAAAAGAATCTACTTTATATTTCTTGAAATTTTGAGATACCAGAGGTGGAAAAAGAAATAGACTGAGAAGTCCCTGAACAACAACAGAAACTAAAAGAGGAGAAGTTGGAAACAATACTATTGAATACAAGTAGACATGGATCAGGTAAAGTTTTTTTTTTTTTAATTTATTTTTGGCTGCCTTGGGTCTTCGTTGCTGCACGCGGACTTTCTCTAGTTGTGTCGAGCGGGGGCTACTCTCTGTTGTGGTGCATGGGCTTCTCACTGCGGTGGCTTCTCTTGTTGTGGAGCGCAGGCTCTAGGCACACGGGCTTCAGTAGTTGTGGCACGTAGGCTCAGTAGCTGTGGCTCACAGGCTTTAGAGTGCAGGCTCAGTAGTTGTGGCACACGGGTTTAGTTGCTCCGCGGCATGTGGGATCTTCCCGGACTAGGGATCGAACCCGTGTCCCCTGCATTGGCAGGTGGATTCTTAACCACTGCACCACCAGAGAAGTCCCAGGTAAAGTTTAAAGATCTTTGAAGATCTTCACCAGTTGGTAACCCCTGTTCTGTAATCCTATAGCCCACCCCCAAAAAATTTACTGCAGCAAGCCTGAACCATCACTCCATGTGGTTTGTGTAAGATGATTTAGGAAATTAGGGTGTCAAGATCTTAAAAGTTATACATCTCTAGAATGGCTCTCGGTGTTTGGAAAAATTTAGATTCATTCTCCAAAGAGACAGAAATTATTAAAAATGACTTTATGCTCTGAACAAAATGTCTGTCTGTCCAACACCTGACATAATTTCAAAAAGTCTTCCAGCACAGAGAAGTACCAAACAACTGGTATCTGCTGAAACACATAATGGTCAACAGTTGAGGATGAGGATCCATTGTAATTGTGAGGTAGTCTTGCTGTCACTTATTTACACTTTGCACTATTTCCTCAAAGGACTATCTTAGCTCAGGCTGCTATAACAAAAATACCATAGATTGGGTGGCTTATACAACAGGAATTTACTTTTCACAGTTACAGAGTTTGGAAGTCCAAGATCAAGGTGCTGGCATATTCAGTGTCTGGTGAAAGCCTGCTTCTTGGTTTGTAGATGGACATCTTCTTGTTGTATCTTCATATGGCAAAGAGCAGAAAGTGCTAGAGCAAGCTCTCTCGTCTCTCTTCACAATCTCAATCATGAACTATACCCTGATGACCTAAGATAAGACCTCCCAAAGCCCCACCTCCAAATACCATCACTTTGGGGGTTAAGATTTCAACATGTGACTTTGGGGAATAGAAGCATTCAGTCCACAGCAAGGACTTTCTCAAACTTCTCCCAAAGGCCAAGATGCCGATTATTTTTGAACTGCTATTAGAATAATATATGTATACATTACTGTACTGAAAACTTTGGAACACTTTGCAAAAAAAAGTTAAAACAACCAAGATTGTGCCTAAAGGCACAAATCTATGAAATAAAAATTTGCAATATTTGAGTCTGCCCTGTACAGTCTAAATCAATATGGAGAAGGCACAAGTTCCTGTCTTCAAAATGCTTATATTCTAATTTAAGAGAAAACAATACATTTCCCTCTGGGAATTAAAATTCTGTCTAAAGTGTGAGGAAAACATCATTTTTAATTCAGTAGGACAACAGTAAGGAGACTTTCCCCACTTTCTTTCTCCCCACCTCTCATTCTCTAACTCCCCTTGCAGGCACACACAAAGGAAAGAAAAGAAAAACTATGTGCCTTGCCTCACAGATAAGGAACCAGAGATGCACAGAATTGAAAAGGCTTGCCAAATTTCACGCAGGAAGTGTTTGCTAGAATTAGAATCAGCTTTTACTCTATTAGACCAATCATTAAATAAGTAGAGAGAAAATTAATTAAATTATTTTCATCATTGAAAATTAACAATCTATAACACCATGCAGGTAGGAGGACTTAAACAGTGAATTAAAGACATATATCATGGCCTCTTAAAAACTTAGATCTGGAATCGTTGGATACAACTAATCTAATGAGATCTCATATACTGAGTTGGCAAGAGGTTTAATCCTTTTCTTTCATTTCACCCTATTCATTTTGATTTATGGAAGGGAGAAAGACTTCCCCTTTCTTCCAGAAAAGGAACTAACTGTAGCATTTCAATAATCACAGTGAACCCCATTTCCACTGCAAGAATGAGGGAAAAGCCTGAACTCACGGTTGAGAGAACAAATTGACAGGGAATGTGGGTGGGAAAGAAATGAGAAAACTATTCTAGACTAAAAGTCTTATATGTTTCAGACACAAGAAGTAATAGAAGAATTTGAGTGGCAGAATTTAGTTTCATTGAATCACATAATTTATAACATCTAAAGATTTTGATGACCTTTTCTAAGGCAATTAATTTACTTAAATATTTAGTGAGAGCTACAGCAGCCTTTCAGTACTCATTCATGCATGCCATGTCTTTTAAGGAACAGAATTAAGTAGATGAAATGAGGAAATCATAAAAGGCCATGTTTTTATTTTCCCCAGCAACCACAGGTTCTTCTCAGTCCATGCCTACATTAGGAAAGTCCAAGGTCATGCAAGTCAAACAACTTACAGTCCTAACAAGGAACAGACAACCCTAGGGAGGTTCTAATTGAACTGATTTAGGCTAGAAATTCTGTGAACATCACCAAAGTCTGAATTTTAACAAGCAAAAATTCAGTGGGGAAGTAGGGAGAGGATTACTCAAATGATCTATGAGAGGCAAGATACACAGAAAATTTTCTACACCAATTAACTTTGCCTAGCAACATGATAATTCACATTTCCGTACTACTATCCTACAGTACCTCAAAGAAAACAATTAGTCTAAATCTACACCATCATTCTTTTATTTCTACATCTAAATAGAAATGATAATTCTCCAATAATATAGGCAATGTCAATTGCATCAGGGGACCAGGCTTCACAGCAGGAAATTATACAAAGATAGAGATATTAGCCTTAATTCCATTTTTTTTTTTTTTTTTTTTTGGCCCACATAACCAAGGCCACTTCTCCCTTCTTTTCCCACTCTGCCTCATCTCAGTTTCTAGCACAATTCTAAGGACCAATGCAACTTCTCTCATGTTACAAAAAGTTGAAAAGCACTTTAAATGTTCTATTTAACTCTATCTGGCAAATATTTAGCAGCAAATATGTGGCATACATTGTACTAGGCAAGTATTAATTAGGCATGCTGCGCTCTAGAACCCGCGAGCCACAACTACTGAGCCCACGCACCCTAGAGCCCACACGCTGCAACTACTGAGTCCACGTGCAGCAACTACTGAAGCCTGCACACTCTAGGGTCCGTGTGCCGCAACTACTAGGCCCATGTGCTGCAACTACTAAAGCCTGCGCACCTAGAGCCTGTGCTCCACAAGAGAACCCACCGCAATGAGAAGGCTACACACCACAACGAAGAGTAGCCCCCGCTCGCCACAACTAGAGAAAGCCCGCGCACAGCAATGAAGAGCCAATGCAGCCAAAAAAAAAAAAAAAATAAGGTATGGCCCTGTTTTCAAGGAGCTTATCACAATGTACTCACTGGGATGACATATAAAGGTATTGTAAGTATAAAGACTAAAAAGAAACCACAAAGAATGAAGTCAGGAACAAATTATATACCACTAAAATACTAATCTAATAGCAACAACAATTGTTTATGAGGCCCAAGAATGAAAGGATCTAGGACAAAGCAGGCAGGACACTTGTGCCATCCCCACTTGTAGGCATCATTGGGCCTCATGACATAGTACTCAAACCTCAACTGATACCACTCTATTTAATGTGCGCCATTTAAAATTATAAAATATTAGCACTAGAAGGGACCTTAGAGATCATGTAGTCTTATTCCCTCATTTTAAGACTTAGTCTAGAGATTAAAATCATAATCATAATCCCATAATCAATTTGTTGAATAGCAAAGACCAAAATGAATGCAAAGTCATCTGACTCCCTATGTTTGCTCAGCTGCACCACACTGCCTCCTATTCATATGAGATTTGTCCTATATACACCCAAATTCTCACTGCTTATCCACTAAAAGCTCCACCTTCACCGTGGAGCTCCTCTAACCACCGTGGCTCTACTAGCCTCAGTCTTCTTTGAGCACCTACAACACTAGCAGGCTAAGCCACACAGCTGTCCTAACAAACATTCAATAGTTTCTCCTAGGAAACTCTCACAACACACTACAGATGACTGGAGGGTAGGCACTGATTACTTGGTACTGCTCTTCTGTTCCTGGCTTCTACTGGGCACAGACAAAGTGGCTCTAAATACCTGTTCAGAGGTTGAATCATCATTAAATGTAACCTAATTGTTTCTGTCCACCTATGTTGAGTATATCAATTACCTATATTGCCTGAAAAAGCCAGACTTCAGAGTAACACCTGATTTTTCACAGGGTAACCAATCCAAGCATTCATGCTTCTAAAGTCAAAAGACATTCAACTTGGGTTTAGATAAGGCAAAAGAATAAAGTGTTATATCGTTTATTTTGGGAGGATTTGTTTTTGTTCCATAGGTAGACCTTGGATAAAACAGTTAATGTCTCTGAATCTTGGGCTCATCATCTCTAATATGGGGATAATATTACCTACCTTATATGCAGACAATATTGTCATGAAAGTCAGTAACAAAGCATTGGAATGCCCTTTCCCTCCATATCCCACTGTTCCCTGTACCCTAACTCCAGATCAATGCTGTGTCTCATTCTGCTAATTCCTTGTACAGTTCCAACAAATATCCAAAGGTTTGGCTAAAATGGGCTTAACGTGGGACTCCTCCCTAAGACATCTGGTTTCAGCAGAAGACTTCTAATGTAAAACTTCTTCAAGCCTCAATGGCTCCAATGTCCTCATGGATGACAGACAGTGGAGCAGGTGTCTAGCAAGGGAGCCCTGCTGGCACTCCTCAAGCCATGTCACACAAGCAGCAGCCTCAAATTGTCTGGTTTCTCATGCACTATATTCCAGTTCCAGCTCTACCTGGGTTTCAAGTTACTCCTCTCAAAAATGAGGGCAACAGCAGGTGTCCACTCCTCTGTGAGACGGGGCCAGGAGACGCTCTCCTCATCTCCTTGCCTAGGTGGGCAAGTCAGGCACTAGGGGCGGCAGAAATCCTCATTTGAGGGTCCCACCAAGTTCCCCAGTAAGAGTGTTGCAGCTGAGCAGAGCGGCTGCGTGGGACTACTGCTCAGGCGCTGTAGAAAGCGTTCTTGGAATCTGACATGTTATCACTTTGGGGCCATTGGTCAGCTGCTCCTGACTTGGCCACATGAAGGCTCAGACTGTCCCAGTCTCTGAACAAAAGAGAACCAACACTATTAGCATATCTCTCACCACCATGAATGCAAGGCATTTCAATGAAGAGTATCGGGAGGACATCTAAAAATCCTAGACTGCCATGTGCAAGTTCTGAGGAATGGTGGAATAACTTAATGTATCTGGGTGACCTTTGGAGACAGCTGAGACAGAGCTACAACAGGGCAGTGGCTGACACCCAACTCATAGCCCATCTTCTCCAGCCGTGAGGCTGACAGGGTCTTGGTGCTCCGGCCGGCTGTCAGGCCTGAGCTTCTGAGGTGGAAGAGCCAAATTCAGGACTTTGCTCCACCACAGACCTCCCGGCCCCACATAATATCAATCAGTGAGAGCTCTCCCAGAGATGCACATCTCAATGCAAAGACCCAGCTCCACTCAACGATCAGCAAGATCCACGGTTGAACACCCCATGCCAAAAAACTAGCAACACAGGAACACAACCCCACCCATTAGCAGAGAGGCTGCCTAAAATCATACTAAGGTCACAGACAGCCCAAAACACACCACTGGACGCAGTCCTGCCAACCAGAAAGACAAGATCTAGCCTCATCAACCAGAACAAAGGCACTAGTCCCCTCCACCAGGAAACCTACACAACCCACTAAACCAACCTTACCCACTGGGGGAAGACACCAAAAAAAATGGGAACTATGAACCTGCAGCCTGCGACAAGGAGACCCCAAACACAATAAGTTAAGCAAAATGAGAAGACAGAGAAATAGCCAGCAGATGAAGGAGCAAGGTAAAAATGCACCAGACCAAAAAAATGAAGAGGAAATAGGTAGTCTACCTGAAAATGAATTCAGAGTAATGATAGTAGAGATGATCCAAAACCTTGGAAATAGAATGGAGAAAACATAAGAAATGTTTAACAAAGACCTACAAGAACAAGAGCAAACAAACAATGATGCACAACACAATAAATTATATTAAATAAATTTAATAAATTATATTAAGTATATATTAATTATATTAATTAATATATATATCAATTAACATATATTAATGTAAAATATATATTAATAATATTAATATATTGATTATATTTATATAATTTTAATAAATTATATTAAAAGTTCTCTAGAAGGAATCAATAGTGGAATAACTGACGCAGAAGAATGGATAAGTGACCTGGAAGATAAAACAGTGGAAATAACTACCACAGACCAGAATAAAGAAAAAAGAATGAAAAGAATTAAGGACAGACTCAGAGACCTCTGGGACAAAATTAAATGCAGCAACATTCGAATTATAGGGGTCTCAGAAGAAGAAGAGAAAAAGAAAGGGACTGAGAAAATATTTGAAGAGATTATAGTTTCCCTAATATGGGAAAGGAAATAGTCAATCAAGTTCAGGAAGCACAGAGAGTCCCATACAGGATAAATCCAAGGAGAAACATGCCAAGACATATATTAATCAAACTATCAAAACTTAAATACAAAGAAAAAATATTAAAAGCAGCAAGGGAAAAACAACAAATAACATACAAGGGAATCCCCATAAGGTTAACAGCTGATCTTTCAGCAGAAACTCTGCAAGCCAGAAGGGTGTGGCAGGACATATTTAAAGTGATGAAAGGGAAAAACCTAAAACCAAGATTACTCTACCAAGCAAAGGATCTCATTCAGATTCGATGGAGAAATTAAAACCTTTACAGACAAGCAAAAGTTAAGAGAATTCAACACCACCAAACCAGCTTTACAACAAATGCAAAAGAAACTTCTCTACACAGGAAACACAAGAGAAGGAAAAGACCTACAAAACCAAACCCAAAACAATTACGAAAATGGTAATAGGAACATACATATCGATAATTACCTTACATGCAAATGGATTAAATGCTACAACCAAAAGACGTAGACTGACTGAATGGATACAAAAACAAGACCCGTACGTATGCTGTCTACAAAAGACCCACTTCAGACCTAGGGACACATACAGACTGAAAGTGAGGGGATGGAAAAAGATATTCCATGCAAATGGAAATCAAAAGAAAGCTGGAGTAGCAATTCTCATATCAGACAATATAGACTTTAAAATAAAGACTATTACAAGAGACAAAGAAGGACACTACCTGATGATCAAGGGATCAATCCAAGAAGAAGATATAACAATTCTAAATATTTATGCACCCAACATAGGAGCACCTCAAAATATAAGGCAAATACTAACAGCCATAAACAGGGAAATCAAAAGTAACACAATCATAGAGGGGACTTTAACACCCCACTTTCACCAATGGACAGATCATCCAAAATGAGAATAAATAAGGAAACACAACCTTTAAGTGACACGTTAAACAAGATGGACTTGATTGATGTTTATAGGACATTCCATCCAAAAACAAAAGAATACACTTTCTTCTTAAGTGATCATGGAACACTCTCCCAGATAGATCATATCTTGGGTCACAAATCAAGCCTTGGTAAATTTAAGAAAATTGTAATCGTATCAAGGATCTTTTCTAACAACAACGCTGTAAGACTAGATATCAATTACAGGAAAAAACTGTAAACAATACAAACACATGGACGCTAAAAAATACGCTATACACTACTAAATAACCAAGAGAGCACTGAAGAAATCAAAGAGGAAATCAAAAAATACCTAGAAACAAATGACAATAAAAACACGACCACCCAAAACCTATGGGATACAGCAAAAGCAGTTGTAAGAGGGAAGTTTAGAGAAAAACAATCCTACCTCAAGAAACAGGAAAATTTTCAAATAAACAACCTAACCTTACCCACCTAACCTTACACCTAAAGCAATCAGAGAAAGAAGAACAAAGGAAACCCAAAGTTAGCATAAGGAAAGAAAGCATGAAGATCAGATCAGAAATAAATGAAAAAGATATGAAGGAAAAGATAACAAACATCAATAAAACTAAAAGTTTGTCCGTTGAGAAGATAAACAAACTTGAAAAACCATTAGCCAGACTCATCAAGAAAAACAGGAAGAAGACTCAAATCAATAGAATTAGAAATAAAAAAGAAAAGTAACAACTGACACTACAGAAATACCAAGGATCATGAGAGATTACTACAAGCAACTATATGCCAATAAAATGGACAACCTGGAAGAAATGGACAGATTCTTAGAAATGCACAAACTGCCGAGACTGAACCAGGAAGAAACAGAAAATATAAACAGACCAATCACAAGCACTGAAATTGAGTCTGTGATTAAAAATCTTCCAACAAACAAAAGCCGAGGACCAGATGACTTCACAGACGAATTCCATCAAACATTAGAGAAGAGCTAAAACCTATCCTTCTCAAACTCTTCCAAAATATAGCAGAGGGAGGAACACTCCCAAACTCATTCTACGAGGCCACCATCACCCTGATACCAAAACCAGACAAAGATGTAACAAAAAACGAAAACTACATGCCAATATCACTAATGAACATAGAAGCAAAAATCCTCAACAAAATGCTAGCAAACAGAATCCAACAGCAGGTTAAAAGGATCATACACCCTGATCAAGTGGGGTTTATCCTAGGAATGCAAGGATTCTTCAATATACGCAAATCAATGTGCTAAACCATATTAACAAACTGAAGGAGAAAAACAATATTATCATCTCAATAGACGCAGAAAAAGCTTTCGACAAAATTCAACACCCATTTATGAAAAAACTCTCCAGAAAGTAGGCATAGAGGGAACTTTCCTCAACATAATAAAGGCCATATACGACAAGCCCACAGCCAACATCGTTCTCAATGGTGAAAAACTGAAACCATTTCCACTAAGATCAGGAATAAGACAATGTTGCCCACTCTCACCACTATTATTCAACATAGTTTTGGAAGTTTTAGCCACAGCAATCAGAAAAGAAAAATAAATAAAAGGAATCCAAATTGGAAAAGAAGAAGTAAAACTGTCTCTGCTTTCAGATGACATGATACTATACATAGAGAATCCTAAAGATGCTACCAGAAAACTACTAGAGCTAATCAATGACTTTGGTAAAGTAGCAGGATACAAAATTAATGCACAGAAATCTCTTGCATTCCTATACATTAATGATGAAAAATCTGAAAGAGAAATTAAGGAAACACTCCCATTTACTACTGCAACAAAAAGAAATAAATACCTAGGAATAAACCTACCTAAGGAGACAGAAGACCTGTATGCAGAAAACTATAAGGCACTGATGAAAGAAATTAAAGATGATACAAACAGATGGAGAGATATACCATGTTCTTAGACTGAAAGAATCAACATTGTGTAAATCACTATACTACCCAAAGCAATCTATAGATTCAATGCAACCCCTATCAAGCTACCAATGGCATTTTTCACAGAACTAGAACAAAAAATTTCACAATTTGTATGGAAACACAAAATACCCCAAATAGCCAAAGCAATCTTGAGAAAGAAAAACGGAGCTGGAGGAATCAGGCTCCTGGACTTCATACTAACTACAAAGCTACAGTCATCAAGACAGTATGGTACTGGCACAAAAACAGAAATATAGATCAATGGAACAGGATAGAAAGCCCAGAGGTAAACCCACGCACATATTGTCACCTTATCTTTGATAAAGGAGGCAAGAATATACAGTGGAGAAAAGACAGCCTCTTCAATAAGTGGTGCTGGGAAAACTGGACAGCTACATGTAAAAGAATGAAATAGAACACTTCCTAACACCATACACAAAAATAAACTCAAAATGGATTAAAGACCTAAATGTAAGATCAGATACTATAAAACTCTTAGAGGAAAACATAGGCAGAACACTCTGACATAAATCACAGCAAGATCCTTTTTGAACCACCTCCTAGACAAATAGAAATAAAAACACAAATAAACAAATGGGACCTAATGAAACTTAAAAGCTTTTGCACAGCAAAGGAAACCATAAACAAGACAAAGAGACAACTCTCAGAATGGGAGAAAATATTTGCAAATGAAGCAACTGACAAAGGATTAATCTCCAAATTATACAAGCAGTTCATGCAGCTCAATATCAAAAAAACAAACAACCCAATCCAAAAATGGGCAGAAGACCTAAACAGACATTTCTCCAAAGAAGATATACAGATTGCCAACAAACACATGAAAGAATGCTCAACATCATTAATCATTAGAGAAATGCAAATCAAAACTACAATGAGATATCATCTCACACCGGTCAGAATAGCCATCATCAAAAAATCTAGAAACAATAAATGCTGGAGAGGGTGTGGAGAAAAGGGAACACTCTTGCACTGTTGGTGGGAATGTAAACTGATACAGCCACTATGGAGAACAGTATGGAGGTTCCTTAAAAAACTACAAATAGAACTACCATACGACCCAGCAATCCCACTACTGGGCATATACCCAGACAAAACCATAATTCAAAAAGAGTCATGTACCAAAATGTTCATTGCAGCTCTATTTACAATAGCCAGGACATGGAAGCAACCTAAGTGTCCATCAACAGATGAATGGATAAAGAGGATGTGGCACATATATACAATGGAATATTACTCAGTCATAAAAAGAAACGAAATGTAGTTATTTGTAGTGAGGTGGATGGACCTAGAGTCTGTCATACAGAGTGAAGTAAGTCAGAAAGAGAAAAACAAATACCGTATGCTAACACATATATATGGAATCTAAGAAAAAAAAAAAAAAAAGGTCATGAAGAACCTAGGGGTAAGACGGGAATAAGGACGCAGGCCTGCTAGAGAATGGACTTGAGGATATGGGGAGGGGGAAGGGTAAGATGTGACAGGGTGAGAGAGTGGCATGGACATATATACACTACCAAACGTAAAATAGATAGCTAGTGGGAAGCAGCCGCATAGCACAGGGAGATCAGCTCCGTGGTTTGTGACCACCTAGAGGGGTGAGATGGGGAGGGTGGGAGAGAGAGAGATGCAAGAGGGAAGAGATATGGGAACATATGTATATGTATAATTGATTCACTTTGTTGTAAAGCAGAAACTAACACACCATTGTAAAGCAATTATACTCCAATAAAGATGTTAAAAAAAAAAAAAACTACAATGAGGTATCACCTCACACCAGTCACGATGGCCATCATCAAAAAGTCTACGAACAATAAATACTGGAGAGGGTGTGGAGAAAACACCACCCTCTTGCACTGTTGGTGGAAATGTAAATTGATACAGCCACTATGGAGAACAGTATGGAGGCTCCTTAAAAAACTAAAAATAGAACTACCATATGACCCAGCAATCCCACTACTGGGCATATACCCTGAGAAAACCGTAATTCAAAAAAAGTCATGTACCACAATGTTCACTGCAGTTCTGTTTACAATAGCCAGGATATGGAAGCAACCTAAGTGTCCATCAACAGATGAATGCATAAAGAAGATGTGGCACATATATACAATGGAATACTTCTCAGCCATAAAAAGAAACGAAATTTATTTGTAGTGAGGTGGATGGACCTAGAGTCTGTCATACAGAGTGAAGTCAGAAAGATAAAAATAAATACCGTATGCTAACACATATATATGGAATCTACAAAAAAAAAAAAAGGTTCTGAAGAACCTAGGGGCAGGACAGGAATAAAGATGCAGACGTGGAGAGTGGACTTGAGGACACAGGGAGGGGAAAGGGTGGGCTGGGACGAGGTGAGAGAGCGGCAGGGACATACATACACTACCAAATGTAGAATGGATAGCTAGTGGGAAGCAGCTGCATAGCACAGGAAAATCAGCTCGGTGTTTTGTGACCACCTAGAGGGGTGGGATAGGGAGGGTGGAAGGGAGCCACAAGAGGGAGGGGATATGGGGATATGTGTATACATATGGCTGATTCACTCTGTTATACAGCAGAAGCTAACACACCATTGTAGAGCAATTATACTCCAATAAAGATGTTGGGAAAAAAAATTAAAAATAAGGACAACAATTGAGATGGTCACAAAAATCCTTTCCAGCTCTAGAATTCTATTCTACCCTTTATACCGGGAAGACAGCTGCTAAATAAGGACCAGCAGTCATGATGTTAATTGTAACCAAGGAGAGAAAAATAACCATTTAGTAATACTAGACCTATAGAAAAGTATGATGGTTAAGAAAGCAGGAAATAAAAAATGCTATTTTCCCTGATTTTTAGTGTGTTTGCACACTAAAAAAGAAAAAAATGTTAAAAAAAATGAAGGTAATTTTCAGATTGAAATAAAAATAATATATATTGCACGTATACTATGTAGATGGGCCAGGGAAAATAACAGTTATTTTCAAAGGACAAGTGGAAAAAAGGAATTTTCAAGTGAGATAGAATTATTTAGCAACACTAGGGCACACTTATATATCCTCAAAGTCTGAATTTCAGCCCTTCATATACAGGGTTACAGCCCACTTCCCTACTCCATTCATCATTCCCCCTTGCAATGCCTTGGTCATTCACACTATGCTAGGGAAGAAAAAGAGAAGGAAGCCTCCCTGGATGGATCCCAAGTACGGTAGAGGCCACAGGAGAGATGTGTGTGTCTATGGCTAATGACCCATTGCTATAATTCTTAAAATATTTAAGGTCCCTGTTCAGCTGATGAGGACCCAAGCATTCTATGGCTCCTGGATGGAAACTCCAAAGTATCTCACTGTCAATCAAATAAACGAATATTTTATCTTAATAACTCCATGCCCCGGCAGCAGTACTAACTGTGGGATTATGATCAAGGCATGCCATAGCCTCCATTCCCTCAGCTACGAAATGAAGTTATCCAGGCAGACAATCTTGAGGTTTCCACCAAGCTATTTTATCTCATAATACTAAGTAGATTAATGCAGTGGGTGTGGATTGACTTTCTCCCATGATGTTGCAAGAGATGGAAAGGTAAATGCAGTGTTTGGGGCAGGAAAGGATTAAGTAGACATAAACACACAAATAGGGCAGGAGATAAAGGAAAGACCCTGAGGTATCAAGGCCTAATATTATACGTGTCTTGACAGTCTGCAGCAAACCAGGAGGGGCCTGGAATGGCCCAACTGCAAGTTCCCACAGGTAATGTCCCCCTAGCTAAACAAACAGCCCTCCTTATCAAGGAGAGCAGACACAGTACCTGCTTATCCCTGAATAGTGTGCTTCAGTTCCTTGCCAGCCCCTGGAATTATTCAAACAAGCCAATCACACCCTCCCATAGGAACCAGAGATCACCCCAACCTCTTATTACTGCAAAGGCTACGGAACCACATTGCCTTCTTGTTCACTCTGTTCCAAAGTGCAGCCTTCACATGTTCTGTGTGGTAGTCTGTTCTCCTCTGCCAGGCTGTGAGTGTATATGCTTAATAAACTGCTTTTGATCTCATCTGTCCAGTGTCAGGTGCCATGTGTTCGGCCATCCCATAATCTTAGGATGGTAATCCCTCCCTCACCAACAGGTGAAGAGAAGGCAATCAAAACAGACCCATGGGCAAAGTTAAAGCATACAGTTGATTCTGAGTACCCAGAAGGTGGTTTGCTATAGGGTATCCAGGAAGCCAGCAGAGGCCAAGAAGATGCAGAGAAATTTTCCATAGGCAGGTGGAGAACAGCCATGGGAGGTGTTCCCAGAGGCAGTCCTACAAGATCAATATCTATCCTCAGGATGCAGAGTCAGGGCAAGAGGGTGGGGTAGGGGGCAGGGCTCCAAGATGAGCCTGAATGGGTTGGACAAGCAAAAGAAAGGAAGGATTTGGATGAGTTACAGGGACCGAAGCATAGGGTAACAAACATAAAAGAGTCAACAGTACACATGGGATGGACATTTAGTCTCAGGAAAAAAAAACAGAACTGTGATTACTCAGATTGAATCATGGGGTAAAATGATTCAACATTCAATTAATGTGTGACATTAGCATCCAGGTCACACAAATCCTGAGTCATCTGAGTACTAGACAAGAGCAATTTATATTCACCTCCCTCTTGATCCTCCCTGCCTTTCAATGTACAAGACAGCCTGGTTTCCAGGGGCTGGAACAGAGGTGATCTGTAGAGGGTGTTTGTGGAGAGCTCAAGGTTTTGTGAACCACAAAATTCAGAATTCTCTACCTAGGATTCCAGAGCCTCAGAGCCGCTTGCCATTCTTCTGCCTTTATCTCATTTAAATCATTGTTGTTCTGAGGATTAACACCAAATTTTTAAGACTGTTGCTCTGAGGATTAACACCAAATTTTTAAGACCGTTATTCACCTGTTTTAGAAACTATTATGCGGCTTCTATGCATAGATCTGGTTTCATGCCAGGTCTCCATGATTTCAGAATAATTGGAAGTGCCTTATTAAATTCGTTAGCTAAATCCCAATGACTGGGGAATTGCATGTTGTCAAGATCACACACTGACTCCATTATCTGATTTTTGAAAGTGGTTTTTATCAGGATTATCTTGGCTCCATAATTGGCTAAATCTCTCCATTCCTTTTCCGTTATTTAAAAACTCTTTCCAGTTCTTAGTCACTGATGAACACCCCATTTCTTGAGCCTTCTCATTTGGAGTCAGGCCTCTTTCACCTGAATGTTATCTTCCCTCAAGACAGAATAGAGAACTTCTGTGCAGTCTTCTGTACTCTTCCACAGTTTGTGGAACCAAGGTCCATATCTGAAACATGCATTCAACTAATATTTATTTGTGGAACACCTAATATTTTTCAAACATTGGGTAGAAACTTCAGGAACATAGTGAAAAATAGAGTTTTATTTTAAGGAGTGTAAGCAAGCCTCTTGGATATATTGGGTTGGCCAAAAAGTTCATTCTGGTTTTTGGTACCACCGTATGGAAAAACCCAAACAAACTTTTTCGCCAATCCAACAAAATGTGACAACAAAATCAGACAAATTCTTTCTTCCTTTTCCTCAAACCTCCTCAGATCTCAGATATAGCATTGTATTTATGAGAACAGCCCGATAATTCAGACCTCTGCTCTCTGTATGTGCCATGATTAAGTCAAGTCTGTGCTCCACTAATCCAACAAAACAGGAAATCATTGTTTCATTTTTCTTTACCTGGAGACTCTGCCCAAGAGCTTCTGCCTGTCTCCAGGCTGGACTGGGTGCTCACCAGACCACCTGCACAGCTGTTCTGCACCTGTCTTCAGACACTCTCTGAGGTTGGGACCTTGCTTCCAGGATCCCAGGTTCACCCCTTGTACCTTCCCCCCCTTTCCAGTATCTTCCTCAAAAAAGGATGCATAAAAGGTAGATTTGGGGCCTCTTGCCTGTCTGAAAATGCCTTTATTCCTTCCTCACCTTTCACGGAGGGTGTGACTAGGTTGAGAATTCTAGTTAGATGGCTGTGACCAGGTCACACCATTGTTCTTCATAACTCTGAAGGGATTGTTCCATTAACTTCTAGTGGATCAGGTTGCTGCTAAGAAGACTGATCCAATTCCTATTCCCAGTCCTTTGTTTGGACCCATTTTTTCTCTTTGGTGTGCTAAAAATTCCCAATGATTTGCCTTGATTTTCTCTTTCAATTTCTGGTGCTGGCTGCTTGGCAGTTCTTCCCCTCTGGAGACTCATATTCCTTGGTTTGGGGAATTATTCTCACATTTCTTTGCCTATTATTCTCTCTCTATAGAACTTCCAGTAGACACATGTCAAAGCCCCAGCTTTCATATCTTTTCTCTCCAATTGTCAATTTCTTTGCTTCTTATTTTACTTCCTAGCAAAGTTCAACTTTCATTTAACTCTTCTATTTTTTTAGTCCCACATATTTTTAATTTCAAAAAGCTCTTTCCTGCTCTCTGATTTCTCTATTTAGTATAGAATACATTGAAACTTCTAACATCTCTGTGAGGATATTATGAGATTGTTTTGAAGTGTTCTTTTCTCTACACTTTCTGTTTTTTTTTTTTTTTTTTGGTTTTCTCTGTTTACACTTTTTACAATTTTAATTTCAGTTTAAGTGTGTGCTTTTTTTTCTGAGTCTGAAATATTTCTAAGATTATATCCTGTCATTCATATTTAAAGATAAAACGTTAACATGTTGATTGGACCTGTGTATTGGTGGTCTTGCCAGTTGGTGGTTGGACAATCTGGCAGTGAGAGGCATTTTTATTGGCACCTCCCCTCCCCAAAAGTCACTGTCTGGTGGCCTTTTCTTCTCTCTTGCAGAAGAGACGCATCAGAGTTCCTGCCTGCCATTTGGCATTCCAAGACCAGAGTAGGGAAAGGAGCTGGGGTTCCCAATGTTCAAGGTGCAGACTCTGGCTTAATTCCCATCAAGCCCTGTGCCTCTCCTTACCCCAGAGCAGGGTTTCTCAACCTCAGCACTGAGGACACCTGGGGCTAGACAATCCTTTGCTATGGGAGGCCATGCTGTGCATTGCTAGACTGTTTAGCCTCTAACCACTAGATGCCAGAAGCCTCCCTAAGTTGTGACAACTAAAAATGTCTCTTGATATTGACAAACATCCCCCAGAGGGTGGGGAGCAAAATCGTCCCTGCTTGAGAACACAGGCCTGCAATGTGCCTGAGCTCCCTGAGGTAACAGTTTCTCCAGTCTGTTTTTCCAGCTGTAGACTTCTAGACCCCTATAGAAGCAAGGGTAGGGGTGGTTGCCTGGCACTATGGGGTATGGGAGGGAAAGTGGAGGTTTAAATGCTACATGTGGATTGATTTTCCTATAGTCTTGCCTTGTACTTTATCCTTGCTGTCTGTGGTACCTGAAGCCTCCAATCATGTTGCCTTTCTGGGAATCTGTGGTGTTGCTTGATGACATCTACAGGCATAAGTTACAGCTTTATCTCACTGCTAAATCAGTCTCCACTCCTCCAACCTCTTTACATATTCCAAAAACGTGTGGACACCTCTAGCCCACTCCTGATCTCTCTCCTTCCTCTTCACTGTTGAACTTGATTTTTATGCCTTACACTAGCATTTAAGTGGACTTTTAAAAGGGAGCTGAGGTAAAACAGGTGTTCAAAGCTCCATGCTCAACTAGAAACCTGTACTATTATTTTAAAACTTTAATTCTTTGTTTAGATAAATATATAAGAAATTTCTTCAGTAGTTATTCTAGAGATTATATAGACTAATTATATAGAGTGATACTTATCATCCCTGCCATTTTTTTTCCTAACTCAAATCAACTATCTCATGTTTCCAGGAGATCAGCTTTAATACTTTAAGGAAAATGGAAGAGTTGACAGAATCTCGGGCCTCTTTTGTAACCAGCCTAAAAGCCTCAGCTGAACATGGTAGGAGGATTATGGAGGTGACACTCTAGTCCACTGATGCTTTTTGTGGAAACATGGGTAGACACCTCCTAGTGGACAAACACAATGACTGAGGATGCCAGCAAGTAAAAATAAACCTGAAAGAAGACTGGGTTTGACCACACATTTCATTCCCAGGGGTCCTCAAGCAAGGGCTCCTGCCGAGTCATGTATTTTTATCTTGATAGATTCTACTAGGTGGGAATGGTAATATAACAGTCACATAATTTTCCAAAGCTTTTTCCAAGAATAATTGCCAGAAATATGTATTCAGCTTGTCTGTTCATATGCCTCTGGTCAGATTTAGAAAGCAAGGAAAAGGGAAAAGAAAAGACTGAGTGAGAGTAATTGAAAAAGAAAGAAAAATTAAAAGGGAAAGAAATTTAAAAAGAACGAAAAGTGATTCTGATGACAAAGGGGAGATCTGCTATTCTTTGAACCATACATACATTTCCTCTATCTAAATGCATCATAGGTATCCCAAATGAGACCTGTCATGTTTTCAACACTTGAAAATCTACGGATTTTCCAGTAGAAATTTACACTACTGCCTGAACAATACAAGAACAAATCCTGCATTGTAAATCATTCTAGCCATTTAGGGCCATGGACTCACAAGTAGTTGGCAAACTTAGGTCGTTATGAAGCTGAACTAAAAACAGCTCATTCTTTCTGAACATCGTTACTTTCGGCAGTGCATTTATCAGCAAGCGAAATGACTTGGATAGCACATAGGAACAGATATGTTTTTTTAAATAAACTCAAAGACCTTGAATATTATGAAATCTTAGTATTCATCTCAATTCCTTCAGAACTGGTTTAAGCCTCACCCTCTCTGGGAGGCCTACTGTGCCAGCCCTGCCTGACTCCACTGATGAATGCCTGCCCCTGTCTCCTTGAGTACTCTCAAGGGTCCTAGCTTTAAAATGGCAGTCCCTCTCCCACAGGGCCAATTCCCATTGAAATTCTCCATTTCGGTGGGCAGAGTAGAATAAGGCTAAGGACATTCCTATGGCACAAGCAAGTCCATGCCCTTGGCCTAACTAGCACCATATTTAAAACTGGACACATGGAACAACAGAAGTGCATTCCTTCCATCTATCTCAGGATGCAGAAATATTCCTCTTTTAATGATCTTGGGGTCATTTGTTTTTTGCATTGCAAGTCTTACAAGGATAAAACTGAATCCTAAATCTACTTAAACTTCTTTATTTTAACAGACAAAATTTAAGCCATATTCCCATGGCTTACATGAAAACTAAAGCAATTTTTTCCAACCTGGTGGCCTTGGAAAGTGTACTGATAGCTCGAAGATCAAGTACCTGTCTTAGTAAAGAAAACTTTCAAGTTTGAACATAGTTTAAAGAAACTTTAACGTAGTTTAAAGAAAACTCCAATTGAAGCTCTAGTGAATCTGCTTTTCATTCGTCAGGTAGGTTACTGTCCTAGGCCATGAGAAGTACAGACAGAAGACCTGACATTCAGAATGACTATGAAGTAACATTCATAGAAATAAAACTCCCCGTTCAGACATTTAACATCCCTTTTGAATTCTGCATGGCTCCTATTTTAAATATCACCACAGTGGCTGAAACATTCATCATTTCACTTCTGACCTATGTGGAAAATTAACCTGTATATTTTCTGCTGGTGGAAACTAACCTGGCTAAAATGTTTCTTTTAAAATGTAAATTTAAAAGTCCAAAATTGTAAATAGATGTTATAGCCTTTAAAATTATTATGATCCTCACCCAAAGATGACCTCAGAGCTTCCTGATGAGCTTGATTAGAGAGACAAGTAAAGAATCTTTCCTGAATTAACATTTTTATATCTCAAAATGTTAAAAAAAAAAAAAGGAAATCAGATGCGGAAATCTGTTCGGGTATTCCCATAGTCCAAACAATTCCCATCAAATGCATTAAGACTTGCCAATATCTTCCCATAGCAGAATTTGCCCATCACCTCTTGCAATGGCCTACTCAAGGTCATGTGATCTCACTCCTGCTGACCTCTACACATTATTTCCCACAGCTTTCCCCTCACTGGCTTCCTGCCACCCTCAAACACACCAGGATTACTACCAATTTACGGCTTTTGTTTGTTTTTTCACCCTAGAATGCTCTCAACTATATTTTACCATGGTTAATGATTTCTGCTCAAATTACGCTAATCTCATATAAGCATTCCTTGAATACCCAATCTGAAAAGAAGTTCTTAACCCCATCCATATAACCAGTCTTTCTCCAGATCTTTCGTCAAGGTTGAGGCCTTTAATCAATTTTGAAAAATTCTCAGCTACTCTCTCTTCAGATATTTATTTTCTCTCTGCTCTTCTCCTCTTTTTCCATAGGTTCTAATTACCTATGATTAGACCATTTGACAATTTCCCCAGGTTTCAAGTAGCTCATTTCATTTTTTTCCTCCTTTTTTCTCTTTTACAGTTTGGATCATTTGTTCACTTTTTACTTGTTCAGGTTTACTGATCCTTTCCTCTATGTATTAAGTTCATCAAGTAATTCTTTTTATTTTTTATTTTTGTAGTTTTCATTTCTAGCATATTCTTTGGCTCTTTTTTTTATAGTTTCTATCTCTCTGCTGAAATGTCCTGTATGTTTACATATTTTGCCCACTTTTCCACTGATCCTTTAACATACATATCATGGGCTTTTTAAAGTCTGCCTGATAATTCCATCATCTAGTCCAACCCTTAGTCCACTTTTATTGACTATATCCTCTCTTGACTTCGAGCCATATTCCTTACATCTTTGCATACTTCATGAATTTTTATTGTGGTTGAGACATTGTAAGTAAAGTCATATTAGAGACTAAAGTAAATAATAGTACTTCCTAAGAAAGGATACACTCCTTCTTCTGTCAGTGCTTAGTTAGGATAATCTGTAGTTGAGATGTGTCTGGGCTAAAGTTTTGCTTTAGTCAGATTTAGTTATGCACCGGCTTCAAAAGTTCAAAGACACGATCAGGACTTTCCCTTCAGCAAGACTGGGCCGTTGGCAAGTCTCTAGAAATACTGTTCTGCTTTGGAACTCAGCCACCAAATTTTCAAGCTCTGAGAAATCTCTACCTACTTTTCAGTACATCTTCCAGCTTTTTTTTTTTTTGGTCTCTAGGGAGTTATCTTTCTTCTCCAGTCCCACTTATAGCTTTCTGCACCTCAAGATATCCCTCTTAGCACTAATACCTGACCCCTAGCCTTCAGAAGGCTTTTACAGTACATTCTGTGAAGTCCCTAATTACTCTAGTGAGACGATCTCAGCTTTCCTGCCCCACTCCCAGCCTTTAGGGGACTACTATAGTATACTTGACGATGGTCTAAAATGCCTGAGAGAAATTTGTCTTATCTCCTGCCCTATCCCTAGCCTTCAATAGTCTTCCGCCTTGTATTTAAGAAAGACCTCTCATATCTCAGGGATAAATTAGTTCAGCAAACTTGTTCTGATGCCATTATTTGGCACTGTACCTCTGCACATTTGGTGAAGGTCCCTGGAAAAGAGTTGGCAGATGGAAGCAGATATGCTGTGTCTGGAGCTCTTTGGAATTCTAATCCTTCATGCCAACTCACATGCAACTGTCAAAAGTTAAGCTGGTTTCTCTTTATACTTTTGTCTATGGTAGATTTTTCCTCTCCTACTAATCAACCAAGAATGAAAGCAACTATGGGTCTCCCCTCTCACAGAAACAGCTTGTCACTTTCTGAAATTTAGTTAATTTGGCTTTCTCTTCATACTCAGCTCTGATGGATTTGAAAGGTTATAATACTATAGAGTATCAACTTTGACTTGATGTCAAAGTTAGTGTGGGAGTGATAATGTCAAAGTTAGTGTGGGAGTGATAGTCTCTTGTAATTTCCTACATGCATCCAGAAATCTCCTTCATCTTTATATTTTCAGCATCTGGACTGGTACTGATACTTGGTAGCTGCTCAAACTTTTATTGAATGTGTAAAACGAGGAGAGTGGTATTATACACCAAATTGGTTGTATTAACCAGACACCTAACTGGACAAAGATTAATTAAACTAAACTTCCCCTGAATTTTTTGAAGAGGCAAAGACTACACAAATAACAGAACTATTTAAATAATTTTTAGTAATGATGCCATTCTAAGGCAACTTTGTACCCAGAACTAATATTATTTATTATGATTTTGTAACACAGATATCTGAAGAAATTTTACAGATGAAGAAATATCAATGTAATCTATGCAGATATGATTATGACATTAACTGAGAAGGCTCAAGAAACTCTAATGTATTTAAGTGGAAAATATAGAAATTAAGTTAGAAATTTTTTAATGGATGGTTTGAACTGACTTATTACTCATGACTTTTCCAGGTTTAAAATGAATACAATTATACTACTAATAAAACCTCATTACTACCCATGGAAATGCCCTGTGGTTACATTCAGTATTTCCTCCCAATCTCATGACTGACAATGGAAAATTGCAAGCCTAGGTTTCCCCTGGTTTATATTAAGCTGAGAAATTATACTAAATAATCTGTATCATTGACCTTCTAAATATGTTCTTTCAGATCATATCACAACCAGAGCACTGAGAAGACCTTACCTTATACAGGATGGATTCATTATTCAAGTTAACTCTGGCAAGGTAGATGTGCTCCTATTTTATCTGGATAGCCACTTCATTTTACTGACAGAAGTGAGAAGTAAGGGTAAGAACAGTGTACTATGAGTGTACTTATGGTATTTGATTACCATAGGCAAGGCAGGGCTGGCTCAGCAGAACAGTTTTTTAGACCTCCTTCACCATAAAGACTGAGTATAGCTGACAATTCAGCTCTGGTTGAAGAAACAGAATGGATTATTAGAAAGACACTTCAGAAGTGGCCACGGTCATACATTAAAGCCACAGTCTTGGACTGTGCTTTGACCCAGGACAGACAAGACTTTGCTCAGTACCTACTAATTCATATGATGACCCAAGGAAGTTGTCTATTTTTTCAATTTGAGGAAAGGTGATATTCAGTAGGAAGAGTTTATGCAATTAGTTATTTGCTTCCTTAAAAACACATGTTATAACAAACCCCTAACAGGATACTTGTTTATACATTCTTAGGCTCAGTCACCTTGGGAGTATGCTAGCTTCCTATGTGCAACTTATTTTTTTGAGGATCATTTTTTAAATTTTTATTTTACATTGGAGTATAGTTGATTAACAATGTTGTGTTAGTCTCAAGTGGACAGCAAAGTGATTCAGTTATACATATACATGTATCTATTCTTTTTCAAATTCTTTTTCTATGTAGGTTATTACAGAATATTGAGCAGAGTTCCCTGTGCTATACAATAGGCCCTTGTTGGTTTTCTGTTTTAAATATAGCAGTGCATACATGTCAATCCCAAACACCCAATCTATCCCTCCCCGCCACCCGTACACCCTGGTAACCAGAAGTTCATTCTCTAGGTCTGTGAGTCTGTTTCTGTTTTGTATATAAGTTCATTTATATCATTTTTTTAGATTCTGCATATAGGCGATATCATATATTTGCCTTTCTCTGTCTGACTTACTTCACTTAGTATGATAGTATCCAGGTACATCCATGATGCTGCAAATGGTATTACTTCATTCTTTTAATGGCTGAGTAATAGTCCATTGTATGTGAACCACATCTTCTTTATCCATTCATCTGTCGATGAATATTTAGGTTGCTTCCATGTCTCAACTATTGTAAACAGTGCTTCAATGAACATTGGGGTGAAAGTATACTTTCAAACCAAGTTTTTCTCTGGATATATGCCCAGGACTGGGATTGCTGTATCATATGGTAGCTCTATTTTTAGTTTTTTAAGGAACCTCCATACCATTCTCCATAGTGGCTGTACCAACTTGCATTCCTTCCAACCGTGTAGGAGAGTTCCCTTTCTCCACATCCTCTCCAGCATTTGTTTATAGATTTTTTGACCATGGTCATTCTGCCTGGTGTGAGGTGATATCTCATTGTAGTTTTGATTTGTATTTCTCTAATAATTAGCAATGTTGAACATCTTTTCATGTGCCTCTTGCCCATCTGTATGTCTTCTTTGGAGAAATGTCAGTTTAGGTCTTCTGCCCATTTTTTGATTGGGTTGTTTGTTTTTAAGGTATTGAGCCACATGAGCTGTTTGTAAATTTTGGAGACCACTCCTTTGTCAGTGACATCATTTGCAAATATTTTCTCCCATTCTCTGGGTTGTCTTTTCATTTTGTTTATGGTTTCCTTTACTGTGCAAAAGCTTTTGAGTTTAATTAGGTCTCATTTGTTTACTTTTGTTTTTATTTCCATTACTCTGAGAGACCGATCAAAAAAGATATTGCCGCAATTTATGTCAGTGTTCTGCCTATGTTTTCCTCTAAGACTTTTATAGTATCTGATCTTACATTTAGCTCTTTAATCCATTTTGAGTTTATTTTTGTCTGTGGTATTAACGAGTGTTCTAATTTCACTTTTTGACATGTAGCTGTCCAGTTTTCCCAGAACCATTTATTAAAGAGACTATCTTTTCTCCATTGTATAGTCTTGCCTCCTTTGTTGTAGATAAATTGACCATAGGTGAGTGGGTTCATTTCTGGGCTTTCTATCCTGTTTCACTGATCTATATTACTGTTTTTGTGCCAGTACCATATTGTTTTGATTACTGTTGCTTTGTAGTATAGTCTGAAGTCAGGGAGCCTGATTCCTCCAGCTCCACTTTTCTTTCTCAAGGTTGCCTTGGGACTCCCCTGGCAGTCCAGTGGTTAAGACTTCACCTTCCAATGCAGGGGGTGTGGGTTCGATCCCTGGTCAGGGAGTTAATATCCCACATGCCTTGTGGCCAAAAACCAAAACATAAAACAGAAGCAATACTGTAAGAAATTCAATAACGACTTTAAAAATGGTCCACATCAAAAAATCTAAAAAAAAGGTTCCTTTGGCTACTCGGGGTCTTTTGTGTCTCCATACAAATTGTAAGATTTTTGGTTCTAGTTCTATGAGAAATGCCATTGGTGATTTGATAGGGATTGCATTGAATCTGTAGATTGTCTTGGGTAGTACAGTCAATTTGACAATACTGATTCTGCCAATCCAAGAACATGGTATACCTTTCCATCTTTTTGTGTCATCTGTGATTTCTTTCATCAGCATCTTATAGTATTCAGAGTACAGGTCTTTTGTATTCTTAGGTAGGTTTATTCCTAGGTATTTTATTCTTTTTGATGCAGCAGTAAATGAGACTGTTTCTTTAATTTCTCTTTCTAATCTTTTGTTGTTAGTGTATAGAGATGAAACAGACTTTGTATATTAATTTTGTATCCCACCAATTTACTGAATTCACTGATGAACTCACAGTTTTCCGGTAGCATCTTCAGGATTTTCTATGTATAGTATCATGTTGTCTACAAACAGTGACAGTTTTACTTCTTCCTTTCCAATTTGGACTCTTTTTATTTCTTTTTCTTCTCTGATTGCCATGGCTAGGACTTCTAAAACTATGTTGAAAAAAAGTGGCGAGAGTAGACATCCTTGTCTTGTTCCTGACCTTAGAGGAAATGCTTTCCACTTTTCACTGTTAAGAATGATGTTAGCTGTAGGTTTGTCATATATGGCCTTTATTATGTTGAGTTATGTTCCTTCCATGCCCACTTTCTGGAGGGTTTTTATCATAAAAGGGTGTTGAATTTTGTCAAAAGCTTTTTCTGCATCTATTGAGATTATCATATGGTTTTTATTCTTCAGTTTGTTGATGGGGTGTATCACAGTGATTGATTTGCGGATACTGAAAAATCCTTGCAGCCCTGGGATAAAGCCCACTTAATCACTGTGTAAGATCCTTTCATTGTATTGTTGGGTGTGGTTTGGTAGTATTTTGTTGAGAATTTCTGCATCTATGTTCATCAGTGATATTGGCCTGTAATTTTCTTTTTTGTGGTATCTTTGTCTGGTTTTGGTATCAGGGTAATGGTGGCCTCATAGAATGAGTTTGGGAGTATTCCTCTGTAATTTTTTGGAATAGTTTCAGAAGGATAGGTGTTAACTATTCTCTAAACGTTTGATAGAATTTGCCTGTGAAGCCACCTGGTCCTGGATTTTTGTTTGTTGGAAGTTTTTTAATCACACTTTCGATTTCAATACTTGTGATTGGTCTGTTCATATTTTCCATTTCTTCCTGGTTGAGTCTTCGGAGATTGTACCTTTGTAAGAATTTGTCCATTTCTTCTAGGTTGTCCATTTTATTGGCATATAGTTGATTGTAGTAGTCTCATGATTCTTTGTATTTCTGTGGTGTCCACTGTAACTTCTTTTTCATTTCTAATTTTACTGATTTGAGCCCTCTCCCTTTTTTTCTTGACGGGTCTGGCTAAAGGTTTGTCAATTTTGTTTATCTTTTCAAAGAACCAGCTTTTAGTTTCCTTGATCTTTTCTATTGTTTTGTTTCTATTTCATTTATTTCTGCTCCGATCTTTATGGTTCCTTTCCTTCTGCTAACTTTGGGTTTTGTTTGTTCTTCTTTCTCTAGTTGCTTTAGGTGTAAAGTTAGGTCATTTATTTGTGATTTTTTGTTTGTTTCCTGAGGTAAGATTGTATTGCTATAAAAGTCCTTCTTAGAACTGCTTTTGCTGCAACCCATAGGTGTTGGATCGTTGTGCTCTCATTTTCATTTGTCTCTAGGTATTTCTTGATTTCCTCTTTCATTTCTTCAGTGATCCGTTGGTTATTTAGTAGCATATTGTTTAGCCTCCACGTGTTTGTGGTTTTTTACAGGGTTTTTTCCTGTAATTGATTTCTAATCTCACAGCATTGTGGTCAAAAAAGATGTTTGATATGATTTCAATTTTCTTAAATTTACTGAGGCTTGATTTGTGGCCCAGCACGAATCCTGGAGAATGTTCCATGTGCACTTGAGGAGAATGTGTATTCTGATGCTTTTGGATGGGATGCTCTATAAATATCTGTTAAGTCCATCTGGTCTAATATGACCTATTTAAGGCCTATGTTTCCTTATTGATTTTCTGTCTGGATGATCTGTCCATTGATGTAAGTGGGCTGTTAAAGTCCCCCACTATGTCGATTTCTCCCTTTATGACTGTTAGTATTTGCCTTATATATTGAGGTGCTCCTATTTTGGGTCCATGGATATTTACAATGTTATATCTTCTTCTTTGATTGATCCCTTGATTATTACATAGTGTCCTTCTTTGTGTCTTGTAAGAGTCTTTATTTTAAAGTACATCTTGCCTGATTTGAGTATTGCTACTCCAGCTTTCTTCTGATTTCCATTTGCATGGAATACCTTTTTCCATCCCCTCACTTTCAGTCTATATGTGCCCCTAGGTCTGAAGTTGGGTCTCTTGTAAACAGTGTATATTCAGGTTTTGTTTTTGTATCCATTCAGCCAGTCTGTGTCTTTTGGTTGGATCATTTAATCCATTTATGTTTAAGGTAATTATTGATATAGTATGTTCTTATTACCATTTTATTAATTGTTTTGGATGTTTTTGTAGGTCTTTTTTCTTCCCTTCATCTTTTGTTCTCTTCTCTTATGATTTGATGACTAACTTTAGTGTTGTGTTTTGATTCCTTTTTCTTGTGTGTGTGTGTACCCATTGTAGATTTTCAGTTTGCAGTTACCATGAGGTTTTGATATAGCAGTCTATATATAAACAAGATTGTTTTAAGTTGCTGGTCTTTTAATTAAAAATGTATTTCCAATATCCTGCCTTGTGTTCTCCCCTTCTCACAATTGCTGGTTTTGATATCATATTTGTGTGTGGATGATTTCATACCTTTACTGTGTGTTTACCTTTATTGGTGATCTTGTTTCTAGCTGTGGCCTTTTCTTTTCCACTTAGAGACGTTCCTTTGGCATTTGCTGCAAAGATGGTCTGGTAGCGCTGAATTCTCTTAGCTTTTGCTTGCCTGTAAAGCTTTTGATTTCTCTGTCAAATCTGAATTAGAGCCTTGCTGGGTAGAGTATTCTTGGATGTAGATTCTTCCTTTTCGTCACTTTAAAAATATTGTGCCACTCCCTTCTGGCCTGCAGAGTTTCTGCTGAGAAATCAGCTGATAACCTTATGGGAGTTCTCTTATATGTTATTTGTTGCTTTACCCTTCTTTTTAATGTTATTTCTTTGTTTTTAATTTTTGTTAATTTGATTTCTATGTGTCTCAGCATCTTCCTCCTTGGGTTTATCCTGCCTGGGACTCTCTGTGCTTCCTGGACTTGCGTGACTGGTTCCTTTCTAATGTTAGAGAACTTTTCAGCTATTATCTCTTCATATATCTTCTCAGGACCTTTCTCTCTCTTTTCTCCTTCTGGGAACCTTATAATACAAATCTTGGTGCATTTAATGTTGTCCCAGAGGTCTCTTAGACTGTCTTCATTTCTTTTCATTCTTTTTTCTTTATTCTGTTCTGCTGCAGTGATTACCACCATTCTGTCTTCCAGGTAACTTATCCATTCTTCTGCCTCAGTTATTCTACTATTGATTCCTTCTAGGGTATTTTTCACTTCAGATATTGTACTGTTCATCTCTGCTTGTTTATTCTTTAGTTCTTCTAGATCTTTGTTAAACATTTCTTGCATCTTCTTGATCATTACCTCCATTCTTTTTCCAACATCCTGGATCATCTTCACTATCATTATGCTGAATTCTTTTTCCAGAAGGTTGCCTATCTCCAGTTCACTTAGTTGTTCTGGAGTTTTATCTTGTTCCTTCTTCTGGGACATATTCTGCCATTTCATTTTGTCCAACTTTCGGTGATTGTGGTTTCCATTCCACAGGCTGCAGGATTGTAGTTCTTCTTGCTTTTGCTCTCTGCCCTCTGGTGGATGAAGGCTATCTAAGAGGCTTATGCCGGCTTCCTGATGGGTGTGATTGGCGGTGGGTGGAGCTGGGTCTTGTTCCTCTGGTGGGCAGGGCCATGTTCAGGAAGGTTGTGCTTTTCTGCTGACCAGTGGGGCTGTGTTCCCACCCTGTTGGTTGTTTGGCCTGAGGCTTCCCAGCACTGGAGCCTATAGGCTGTTGGGCGGGGCTAATGTCGGCCTCCAGGAGGGCTCATGCTAATGAGTACCCCAGAATTCTGCTGCCAGTGTCTTTGTCCCCACAGTGAGTCACAGCCACCCTCACCTCTGAAGGAGACCCTTCAATACCAGCAGGTAGGTCTGGACCAGTCTCTTATAGGGTCACTGCTTTTTTCCCCTGGGTCTTGGTGCACATGGGTCCTTGTGCATGGCCTCCAAGGGTGGAGTTTCTGTTTCCTCCAGTCCTGTGTAATTCCTGTGATCAAACCCTACTGGCATTCAAAGCCAGATTCTTTGGCAGCTCCTCTTCCCATTGCCAGACCCCCAGGCTGGGAAGCCTGACGTGGGGCTCAAAACTTTCACTGGGAGTGGAAGAACTTCTGTGGTATAATTGTTTTCCAGTTTGTAGGTTGCCTACCTGGTAGGTATGGGATTTGATTTTATCATGATTGCGCCCCTCCTGCCATCTCGTTGTGGCTTCTTCCTTGTCTTTGGATGCAGGGTATCTTTTTTGGTAGGTTCCAGTGTTTTCTTTGTCAGTGGTTGTTCAGCAGTTAGTTGTGATTTTGTTGTTCTCGTAAGATGGAATGCACGTCCTATTCCGCCATCTTGAGCTTTGTGTTTCCCTATTTGCATCTTACAGTAGCTTAAGACATTGTCTTGATTCTTTAAAACCCTCTGTGGTAGGAAATGTTAGCCACCATTGAGAGCATCTTTCTCTCCCTTGTAGCAATTAAGATCAGCTGGTAGATTTTTATTAATGGCCCAGATGGAAAAACAGAGTTAAGAGTAGGCAGGGTATTCATCTATAAAAGCTTTCCAGGGACTTCCTTCTCCCAGGGATCTCATAAAGCCCTACTTGAGGACAAAGGGGAAAGAATCAAGCTTGTGTGCTTTAAACCAGCCAGGGCGCAAGCACTGCCATTCCAGATGGCATTTTAGCTACTTTTCACTCAGTTACTTTTCACTCAGCTCTTTTCACTCAGTTCTGTCAGTTGAAAATACATTTCTCAAAAAGTTACAGTAGGAAACAAAATCAAATCAGTAAAAGAAAAACCTATTTGTTTAGTAGGGGTAGCAACAGCTCAAATGGAGACTTAATCATTTGAAGCTTTTAATGAATCTAGATAGGTGCCTTATACAGGCTTGTGTGCGTTAAATCATGACCAAAATGAGTCATGCTAATGGCTGAGAAATATTTATGTGGTTGTATGTGAGATATGGAGATAATCCAATTATTTTATCACCTTCCCCCATTTAAAGTCTTTGTCTGTCATAACTCTTGTGTCGGTAGTGGGAACCACAGGGGTTACAGTGACATTTGTCCTACAGAACTTGGAAATGAAGTAGGTGACTTTAAGATCAGCTCAGAATGGATCAGAGCACAGAATACTCTAGGGACTTCAAAAATATTCTATAAACAGTTTAGACTAAACACAATTAACTTGGGGCAACTCTTGTCGTTAGTACATTTAGCTCTTGATAAAGCCTGAAAGGTAATATGATTCTACTGACAGGTCAAAAAGTAAAAATACAGTTCTTAAAGCAGAGTAAAAAATGGCTTCAAAGTGCTAATTTTATTTCTAATTCTCAATTCCATGTTTCATTTGGCTAAATGGGTTTAAGGAGCAATGTTGACAATCTGGTAATAATTTCATACTCAAGCAACAATATGAATCATCTTAAGTATCCTATTTTGTTGCTTCCTTTTAGCTTAATGAATGTCCAGACAATCAGTGTTTGTTGAGCATCTTCTCTGATAAATGTGTTCTGAAGAAAAACAAAAGAATTGTAATGGTCCATTTCTCCCAAGGGAATCACAATGTGCTATCTGACCTATGAATATCTGCACCTTAAAATGGAAATCAATGAATAAAACTGAAAGGTGACTCTAATGGTGAATTTTCAGGCTCTAGTAGAGAAGATATTTTGAATAAACAAGTCCATTTCTTTTTGTTTCAGTTCTTTATCTTAATAGCATGTGCACAGAGGAAGAAAAAAGGGACAGAGAGAGAAAGGTACCCCTCTTAACTCTGCTCAATGACAATCTCTATTATCAGTTTTTAAAAATATATATTAAAATAATACAGAGTAGCATGTCATTGGGTTTTCTGCTTAAAATATACCTTGGAAATCATTCCAAATATTACTGTTAGAGATGCTATATTCTTTTAATAGCTATATAATCTTCCATTGCATGCATATACTATAATTTAATATTATAATTCATTTAAATAGTTCTCTAATGATTGACATTTACAGATTGCTTTGATTCTTTTGCTGTTAAAAACACTGCTTCAGTTTGTGGGGGGTGTACAGAACAGTGCAGGGCATTGCTCCAATTTCCTCTATTTCTGCTCCAGATAATTTTGTGGAAAGGTCTAAAGCTGGGCTGTTTTTTCATCTTATTATACCCAAATTATTTTTACAATTCTGAGGTCTAGTAAAGTTACTAGGATATATATCTATTTTGATTATTATGTGTCAACATTTCTTGGCACTTGAATCCTGGCCTCAAGGCTTCTTTTGGTTATAAGAAATTTTCTTAAATTGTATCTTTAGATTTTTTTTCCATTTCATTAATTGATTCTTTTCCTCAGGAATAGTAAATATATGTATGTTGATTCACCTTCTCTTCCATATTTATCATTTTTTAAAATCATTTTATCCTTTGCTCATGTCATCATTTTGCTTGCTTTCCTCAATGCTGTCACACTCATATTTCTAACCATAGTTTTCAAATGACATTATTGATGTATGACTGACATACAAAAGTTGTACACATTTAAGTATTCAATTCATGAGTTTGGAGATAAATATACACTTATGGAACCATCACCACAATCTTTGCCATAAACATTCATCACCTCCGAAAGTCTTTTACTGCCCTCTCTATTTATTATTTTTTATGATAAAAAACACTTAAGATCTACCCTCTTAATAAAATTTGAAGTATACAATAGAGTATTGTTAACTATAGATACTATGCTGTACAGTGGATCTCCAGGACTTATTCATCTTGTATAATGAGAATTTGCATCCTTTGCCTAATACCTCCCCATTTTGCCTGCCTTATTTTCAATAATCTCTAATTTTCTTTGTGTTGCTTCCAAGCAGGACTTCATATTTGATGATTTTTTTTTCTTTCATGTTATTTCTTGAGCTCAAGCAGTTCATGTTTCACATTTTTCTATTGCCTCACCACATATGCATGGTTGAAATGTTTATTCTATGGAAGTTATTGCTTTCTTTAATTTTTTAAAAACACAAATATCATTCTGTTCAGAGAACATTTTCGGAGTGCACATTCTCCATCTGCCATTTGTATTTGTTTTTTCTAATCTTTTCTACATTACTTTTGTACAAAACTTGTTCTTGGCTCTTCTCCTTACCCACCCCCCTTATAATTTATCACTTGTTTTTGAACAATGTGAGCTCTTCCTGGAGCAGGTATTTACATGTTGTTGGAGAGGTTCTCTCTGACACAGGGTGGGTGAGGGTTCTTCAGTAGCTATAGGCTGCCCAGTGCAGACCCTCCATTGCTGCCTGCAGCTCACAACTATAGCACGTCAGTGTCATTTCTCATTCACCCGCAACTACTCATCCTTCCCTTACCAGCCCATGCACCTCGTTATCACTGTTCCCAACAGTGGATGGTTGTCTTGCCCCTCAGGTTGTTCCACCCACTTTGAAGACCTGTACTCTGTTGGCTTTGTCTATAAACTGTCATTTTGAGCATGCTGACTCAATGTCTCTGCACACTTCTCCTTGACCTTTAGTGTACTTGTCCACCCTTCCTCATTCATTGTGGTTTAGGGTAGCAGATGCCTTCTAGATCCATTGAAAATGGATTGTATGTTTCCTGTTTCCATTCTCATTTTCTGAGAGAAAGTGGGAGAAGCACTCTCTTCACTCCACCATAAAAGGAACACATACCAACAGCTATTCACATGGGGGCCTCCATCAACATACACATCTTCCCCATAGTGGGACACAATTAGTACATGCTCTGGTTGGTTCCTTCCCCAATGAAGATCACAAGAAATCATGGGCAATATGGAAGGCAGCAATATCTCAGAACTTCTTTATAATATAGCTGAACAAAGAAATACACTGGAGTACATGGACGAGAATTAGGACAAAGATGTTATCCGTACTCAGTACCCAAGAAAGCTCAAAGAGCTCCATTTAGGACTCAAGAGGAAGGACACAGTCCGGTTACTGTGAAGAATGGGTGTTGGTACCTACTGATTTTCTTATTATTTCTACATTTGTTCTTTGAGGGAAGGTAAAAGCCAAATGTATTATGTGTGGACACACTCAGTGCTGAAGTTATATGAAAAAAATGGTCTTTTATCAAAGATAATAATAACTTAGCATTTAGTGCTAATCTATTCATTTACTGAGTCAAATGCTCATTTACTGAACAATTAGCTATGTACCACACACTTACGTCTTAGGTATTTTTGGTATTACAGTTTTATTTCGAGATAACTGCAGATTGACATGCAGTTGCAGGAAATAATACAGAGAGACCACTTGAAACCTTTAGTCAATATCTGCCAATGGTAACATCTTGCAAAAATATAGTACAGTATCATAACCAGGATACTGATATCAGTACAAAACACAGACCCTGTCCATTACCACAGGAATCTCTCATACTGCCTGCCACACCCACATCCCTCTACTCCACCCCCTCCATTACTCCTGGCAACCACTAATCAGTTATTTATTTCTATGCTTTGTCATTTCAGGAATATTATATAAATGGAATTATACCACATGTAAACTTTGGGGATTGGCTTTCTTCATTCATTATAATTTTCCAGAGATTCATCCCGGTTATTGCACGTATCAATAGTCTGTCCCTCTTTTATTGCTGGGTAGTATTTTACAGTATATGTCACAGTTGACCCATTCACCTGTTGAAAGATTTCTAGGTTGTTTCCAGTTTGGGGCTTGTTGATTCATATGTTGAGGTCCTAACCCCCAGTATCTCAGAATATGATCTTATTTGGAAACAGGGTTCTTGCAGATAAATAATAAGATGATGTCATACTGGAGTAGGGTGGGCCCCTAATCCATGTGACTTACGTCAGCATTAAAAGAGGAAGTTTGTACCCAGGCATAAACACAGGGAGCACTGTGTGTGAACATGAAGGCAGAGATCAGACCAAGGAACACCAATGACTGCCAGAAAACCACCAGAAGATAGGAGAGAGGCTTAGAACAGATTCTCTCTCAGAGCCCTTAGAAAGACCCAACCCTGACTATACCTTGATCTCAGATATCTAGTCTCCAGAAATGTGAGACAACAACTATCTGTTGCTTAAGCCACCAAAGTTTCAGTGCTTTGTTATGACAGCCCTAGCAAATGAAATCAGGGCTACTATCAATAAAACTGCTGCAATCATTCATATACAGGTTTTTGTGTGAATATAAATCTTCAATTATCTGGGATAAAAATGTCCAGGATTGCAAACTCTGGGAAAATAGAATAGTTGCAGGTTTACTTTTTTAAGAAACTGCCAAATTATTTTCCAGAGTGCCTATTGCACTTTACATTCCCACCAGCAATGTATGAGTGATCCAGTTTCTTTGCATTTTCCCCAGTTTTTGCTGTTGTCACTATTTTCTTATTTTAGCCATTCTGATAGCTGTGTAGTTATTTCTTATTGTTGGTTTTAAATTTCATTTCCCTTATGGGTAATGACGTTGAACATATTTTTACATACTTATTTGTCATCTGTCCTCTTTTGTGAAATGTCTCTTCATTTCTTTCGCCATTTTTTAATTGGATTGTTTGGTTTTTTACAGATGGGTCATGAGAGCTCTTTATACACTCTCAATACTAGCCCTTTGTCAAACACATGGTTTGCAAATATTTTTTCCCAGTCTATAGCTTGTCTTTTCATCCTCTTAACAGGGTATTTCAGAGAGCAAAAGTTTTTAATTTTGATGATGTCCATTTTATTTTTTTCCTTTTATGGATTATGCTTTTAATATCATATATTCAAACTCTTTCCCTAACTCTTCATTTCAAAGGTTTTCTCCTATGTTTTTCATCAAAGCTTTAGCAGTTTGACTTTATATTTAAGTCCATAATCCAGTTTCAGTTAATTTTAGTATAAAATGTGAAACGTAAGAGGTTGAGGTTCATTTTTCCCCATGAGTGTCCAATTACCCCATTACCTTTTGTTGAAAATGCTACCTTTCCTCCTTCAAACTGTGCAACTTTGCCAAAAATCAGTTGGTCATATTTGTGTGGATCTGTTTCTGGTTACTCTATTCTGTTCCATTAATCTATGTATATGTCCCTCTTACCAGTACCACACAGTCTTCATTACTGTAGCTATATAATAAGTCTTGAAATTGAGAAGACTGATTCTTCCAACTTTAGTCTTCTTTTCCAAGATTGTTTTACCTAATCTAGTTCCTCTGCTTTTCATTATAAATTTTAGAGTATTCTTGCCTATATTTACAAAAAAATCTTGCTGGAATTTTGATAGGAATTATGTTAGACCTATATATCAATTTGGGGAGAACTGACATCATTAATATTTTGAGTTTTCTAATCCATGAACATGGTATGTCTCTCCATTTATTTAAATCTTTGATTTATTAGATCAGCATTGCACAATTTTCAGCGTATGTCTTGTTTCATAAGGTTTACGCATAATATTTCAATTTTATCTTTAGCAATTGTAAATGGTATTATATTTTTAATTTTGGTGCCAAAATTTTCATTGCTATGATATAGAAATACAATTGCTTTTAAGATGTGTACCACGTATCCCATGATCTTACTGAACTCACTTAATAGTTCAAGGAGTTTTTTCATAGATTCCTTGGAATTTTCTACATAGTCGGTCATGTCATCTGCAAAGAGAGACCTCTTCTTTTCTAATCTGAATGTCCTTTCCTTTTCATGAGTTACTGTACTGGCTAAAACTTTAAGCACTGTGTTGAATGAGAGTGGCAAGGGTAAATATCCCTGCATTGTTCACAGTTTTAGGGAGAAAGCACTCAGTTTTTCACCATTAAGAATAACACTGGCTGTAGGTTTTTGTAGATGTTCTTTATTAAGTTGCAGAAGTTCTCTTCTATTCCTAGCTTCCCGAGAGTTTTTACCATAAAAGGGTGTTGGATTTTGTCAAATGGTTTTTCTGCACTGATTGATATGATCATGAGAATTTTCTTCTTTAGCCTTCTAATACGGTGATTTATGATTGATTTTCAACTACTATATCAGCCTTGGTTCACTGAAATCAACTCCAGGTAGGCATAGTGTATAATTCTTTTTATCCTACTGAATTCTACTTGTGATTGTTTTGTTAAGAATTTTTGCACTATATTAATGAGATACTGATGTGAGGTTTTCTCTTTTTGTACAGTCTTTGTTTGGTTATGGTATAAGGGTAATATGAGGTTCCTAAAATGATTGGGGAAGTGTTGTCTCCTACTCTATTTTCTGGAAGGAATTGTGTAGAATTGGTGTCAACTCTTTAAACATTTGTTATAGGGCTATTCAAATTATCAACTTTATATTGAGTAGATTGTAGTAATTTGTGTTTTTTGAGAAAGTGGTCCTTTCATCTAAGTTATCAAATTTATGTGTGTAGAGTATTTCCTTACTATCCTTATTATCTGCAGTCTATAGTGATAGCTCCTGCTACGTTCTTGAGATTGGTAATATATGTCTTCTTTCTTTTTTTGTTTGTTGGTCTTGCCAGAGGTTTGCTACTTTATTTGATCTTTTCAAAGAACCAGCCTGTTGCTTCATTGCTTTCTCTATTTTTTTATTTTCAATTTCATTTCTATATGTTCTTATCTTTATTATTTCCTTATTTCTTCCTGCTTTGCTCCTCTTATTGATTTGATGCTTTTCTTATTTTCTAATATATGTTTTTAATGCACTAAATTTCTCAGTTCTACTTAACTATGCCCCACAAATTTTGATATATTCTATTTTCATTTTCATCCAGTTCAATATTTTTAAACTATTTCCTGCTTGTCTTCCCCTTTGACTCACGATTTATTTGGAAATGTGTTGTTTAGTGGCCAAGTGTTTGGAGATTTTCCTGTTACCTTTCTGTTATTAATTTCTAATTTGTTTCCACTGTGGTCAAAAAACATATTATTTATGGGTTCGATTCTTTTAAGTTTACTGAGGTGAGTTTTATGTCCCAGGATGTGGTCTATCTGGCATGTGTTCCATAACCATTTGGGGGGGGGTGGAATATATATATATCTTACTTCTAGAGTGTTCTTTAAATATTGATTAGATCCTGGTGGTTGAAGATGTTGCTGAGTTCTTCTATATCCTTGCTGTCTTTCTGTCCAGCTGTTCTAATCCATTTTTGAGAGAGGAGTGCTGAAGTCTCCAGCTAAACTGTCAATTTGTCTACTTCTTTCAATTCTATGAGCTGTGCTTCAAGTATTTTGCAACTATTTTTTGATGTATACACATTTCAGACTTCTATGTCTTTTTGCTGGATTGACATTTTTAGCATTATATAATGTCCCTCTTTGTTTCTAGTAATTTTTTTGACCTTGAAGCCTAATTTATGTGATATTAATATAGTCACTCATTGTTTCCTTTAATTAATATTTGTATAAATTTATTTTTCACTTTCTGTTAATTATTATGTTTGAAGTCAGTTCCTTATAGACAGCATATAGCTCAGTCATGTTTTTAAATCCACTCTGCCAAGCTCTGTAATTTTATTGGTGTACTATGCCATTTATTTTTAATGTAATGATTGATATGTTAGGTCTTAAGTCTGCCTTTGTAATTTTTTTCTATTCCCTCTGTTTTTCATGTTTTCTTTTTCCTGCCTTCCTGTGGATTATTTGAACATTTTATAGAATTTCATTTTGATATCTTTTTAAGTGAATTTCCATGTATAACTTTTTTATTTGTTGCTTTAAGGTTTTACATTATAGATACATAACTTATCAAAACCTACTTGGGTGGTTGTTGACACCTGGGTGTCATTATTTTACCAATTGAGTGATATATAGAAAACTTAACTCCCTTTATGTACCTTTACCCTCTCTTCTTTATAATATAATTGCCTTAAATACTTCATTCACATAAATTTAAAGTCACATCAGACAGTGTTGTAGTTTTCACTTCAACTGTCAAACACAACGTAGAAAGCTCAAAAGGAGAAGAAAAAACTACATATTTACCCATACTTTCACTTACCATGTTCTTTGTTCCTTCCTGATGTTCCAAGGTTCCTTCTTTTATAATTTATTTTCTGTTTAGAGATCTTCCTTTAGCCATTCTTTTAGGGTAGGTCTGCTGGCAATAAATTCTATCTGTTTTCCTTCATCTGAGAATGACTTGACTTCCCCTTCATTCCTGAAGGATATTTTTGCTGGATAGAGGGCTCTGAGTTGACAATTATTTTCTTTCAGCACTTGAAAAATAATATGTCACTTCCTTCTAGCTTCCAATGTTTCTGATGAAAATTTTAATTTTTTTTTTTTTTGCCCTGTAGATTAAAATGACATTTTTTCTGGCAGCTTTTAAGATTTTTTTCTTTTAGTTTAATTTTCAGAAGTTTAATTATGGTGTGTCCCTGCATGAATTTCTTTGGGTTTATTCTGGGTGGAGTTCATTCAGTTTCTTGAATCTATAGGTGTATATCTTTTGCCAAATTTGGGAAGTTTTCATCTAGTATTTCTTTGATCACCTTTTCAGCCCACCCTTGTTCTCCTCTCCTTTCAGGACTTTGATGACCCAAATATTAAATATTTTGTTATAATCCTACAGGTCCTGCATCTGTTCATTTTGTTTCAGTCTACTTTCTCTGTTTTTCAGATTGCGTCATTTCTGTTGTTCTATCTGCCAGTTCATTGACTCTTTCATCTATCACCTGCATTCTGCTCTTGAGCCCATTCACTGAGCTTTCTATTTTAGTTATTACATTTTTCAGTTCTAAATTTTCCAGTTAGTTTTTTTCTTTAATATCTTCTATTTCTCTGCTGAGGCTTTTCATTTTTTCATTTGTTTCAAGTGTGCTCATATTGCTCACGGAAGTATTCTTATCATTCTTATGGCTGCTTTAAAATCTTTGTCAGATAATTCTAACATTTCTGTCATCTTGATGGTGGTAGCTATTTTTTTTTTTTTTTCATTTAGTTTGGGATCTTCCTGGTCCTCAGTATGATTCGTGATTTTCAACTGAAACACAGGCATTTTTGTCACATGTTAGGAGACTCTGGATCTTATGTTTTCTGACACTGCTCTGGCAGTGTACTGGGGAGGGTGCTACCTCATTATTGCCAGATGAAGTTCAGTTTTGCCACTTGGCTTCCACTGACACCTGGGAGTGGAGGGCGCTCCCTGTCACTCTTTGTCATGGGTGGTATTTCCAGCTCTGACACCACAATGGGGATATTCTCATTACCCCTGGGCAATAGTGAAAGTCCTGAGTCTCCATTAAGCCTCCTCTGACACCACCTCAGAGGAAAAGAGAGGGTTTACCTCGTTACTGTCCAGGCTACCCATATTGTTTCCACTGACCATGGTGTGGGATGGGGGAGAGAGTCTTGATACTAACAACAAGGAATGAAAGTCCCGACCCCTACTTGGTCTTCTCTAGCACCTCCGTGATGAAGGTGTTAGGTACCTCATTACAGCTTTGTGAGAGAAAATGTCCAGTCTCCCCACCGAGCCTTTGCAGGTATGGGTGGTGGTGGGGCCACAGTTTTTTCTGTGGTGTTTGGCTAGAGTGGAGCTGTTATTATCTAAAAGTATCTGTCCTTCTGAGTTGCCCTTTTCCTGGTCCCTCAACTAGAGAGATCAGGTTTTTGTGGGGGGTTTTTCTGGTCTGTGCCCATTGGAATTTCTAGGTTGCTGCCTTCTTCTACTCCAAGTCTGGGATGTGAAGCAAAAAGATTACCCAGAGAACTCATTAGCGGTATCATTCCTCGTGTTCCAAAGTCCCTAGCTAGTCTAACTTCTTATCTCCTCCTTTCATAGTCTTCTTACATTTGTTTGTATATAGTGTCCAGGGCTTTTCATTGTACTTAGAGGATCCAGTAGGGAAAAGTATGTCTACTTCACCTTCTTGGAGACAGAAGTCTGTCCTAGGTATTTTACATCTAATATTCATAATACTCTCTAAAGTTATTATCATCTCCATTTTACACACAAAGAAACTGATTCCAAAAGATATTAAGTAGCCTGTCTAAGGTCACACAGCTAAAAGTGGCAGAGCCAGGTTTCAAACCCAAGAAGTGTGTCTCCAGAGTCAGTGCTTTCAAACAGTGTACTAAAACTCCTCTCAGGTAATAAATTTTCTTACCAATAAGGAAGCTCCTTATTGGTCTTGGTTGACCTCTTCCTGCCGGGCTGGACTCCTGGCTATTTCACAGTAGCTAGGAGTGCCCTCTGTGGAACATGGTCCTCAAGGTTACATGCCCCAACCTTTACCCAGCCCTCACCCACAAACATACACCAAATCTAAAAAGGTTCAAGTCTCTTAGAATAAAGATTATCAATCATATTCCTTATTTTTGAAACTCTATCATAAAAGTTAATAATACCTGAAAATGATAATTGTAAATGTAATCATAATCCTTTTATTGATCATATCCTTTTGAATTCAAAACTTTTTGTTTTCTACCAACATTTTGCTGCATTATCTTCAAGGAAATCATTCTTTCCAAGTCCCTTTTTGAGGTCACTTCCATTCTCTCTACCTTCATCTACAGTCATACCCATTCCGTCCCAGAAAACCTCAACAATTCTATCGCCTTCTCCCATACCTAAGGTCATGGCAGTGCTGAGATAGGAAGAGCCTTAGGGATCTTTTCATAGGTGATAAGGCAATGAAGTGACTTGGACAATGTTATGCTACTTCTTAGTGGTAAAACTAAGATCAGAATACAGATTCTCCATTCAGTCCAGTTTGTTTTACACTGACTCCCTTCATCAGCTCTAATAAAGGAGAATGAAATTGTTTCCTATTATTTTATATATGAGACGCTTCCTTTCCTTCCATCCAAACCTAATTCAGGAACACCATCAGGAAGAATTCCCACTGTAATTTTAAAGGGGGGGATGAACAGATGATGGTATTATCCTATTAGCAAGCCTGAATATACAGACTATCTGCTGGTTCAATCGCATAGAGAGTATATCAAACCTGCCTCACCAGGAATCAGTCTGATTCAACCTCTGAGTTTCTTCTCCTTCTCTCCATCTAGTCCAAACAGAGATCCTTCTATCAGGTCTTTTCAGCTTCCTGAATAAAAGCCAGCCCCCTGCGGCTGGCTGCTACCAGCCCGACTATTGCTATCTTCCAGAAGTCTCTAGTTATGCCACATTGTTCAAGGAAGAGTAATATCATTAAAGTGACTTCACAGTCCCATAAACATGCCACTTGCAGCCCTCTTCTTCTGTTTGGTAACCTATACACCACCCACCACAATTGACAAATGGCATCTAGATTTCAGTGCTTAATTCCTGCAAAGACTCCAACCATTGGAGAGCCTTCAAAATATAGATTCCTGTATGTCATGATAAAATAACCTGACCTTAAAGCTCAAAATACAGCTGACTACAGTATTTTTTAAAAGCCACTGGACGGTGACACATGTAGACATCACTAAATTATTCTAAGCAAAATTATTCTGATCAATGCTAAGTGAAGTCATGATGTGTCCAGGGTCTTAGCACAAAAGGAGTGGTTTCCGCCCATTAACATAAAGGATTACAGTGAAGGTAAAACACTTTCTCTCTGGGCACAAAGGATACATGGCAATGAGGTCACTAGTACAGTGTATGACCCGTAAGTCCCTGGCTCTAGTTTTTCCAGTTCTATTTTTCTGTAATACAGAAGTGTTCTGCATCATATAATGATCTTAGGCAAAGGAAGATCCTTCTGGTTCTCCTTATTTCTATAGGTACCTATAAATATCTACTATACATATGACAGATGAACTTCTCCCGTATAAACATCACATGCATTGCCAGAAATCAGGTTTCTGCCCTGTTCTAAAGGATGTAACAGTCAGGATTGGACATCTGTGGTGGCCAGATTTTCTGATTGAAAAAAAAATCAAGATACATGACATAGGACAAGTCATTTGAAAGTGGAACTCTTCTAGAAAACTAGGGGCACCTCGTTGCAGATCAATTAACATTTTACTTGATGTAGAAACTTATAAGAAATAATGAAAACTTCCACAGCACAGAAATTGTGAGGTTTTGGCAATGAGAAAAAATGAACATCAACAGATCATACAGTTTATGTGACCAAGCACCTGATATGTTATTACCCGTGAAGTTTTCACACATGTGAAAATTGGTCTAAGAGAGGTAAAGCAACATGCTTGAGATCACATGGCTAGAGATGAGAAGATTCAGGATTTGAGTCCAGGTTTGTTCTGCTCCAAAGCTCCTGTTCTTTTTCATGTATCTAGTTCAGGCTTCATCTCTGAGCAGGTAAGGAGACCAGCATGCCTGTTACTTGTCCTCTGAGAAGGCTTTTCAAGAAGCCTAATGAAGTGTACAGTGGATCCTCCTTCCAACTCCATCTGAATCTGTTATGAATGTGCTGAAGTGCCTGTGGGGCAGTGATGCAAAGGAAAGGAACCTTCTCTCTGATCTGTAGACTCCTCAGATGGGAAACTGCATTGCTGCAGACATCAAGGTTATCTGCCATCAAGAGGAGTAAGATAAGTAAAAAGGCCTACTTCCATTTTCAAACTGAGGGCTCCTAACAACTGCAACATCCTGTAAAGGAATAAATCCGTTTCTGGAAAGTCCTGAAAATTCTCTTCATGGCACCCTGCCCAAAGGCCCTAGCAAGAAACTGAGGACCTGCAGGATAGGATTCCTCCCCAACCTCTGGAACTCAGGTTCCACATCTGATTGGTCGTTCTGGCCCCTGTAGCCTCTCCATCCTAACCTCTAGCTACTCAGCAGGAAATATGCCTTTCTGGAGCACAATTACCACTACCACGAGGATGCCTTCCAGTGACTGCACTGTTCTGACATTAGACGACAGCCAAAACCAAAGCAACCTGCCTGCTTAGTAACTGTATAAATCCACTCAACTTCTGAAAATGCCCAGACCATTCTTTGTTGTTGTTTTTGTTGTATAAGGCTTAATATGCAAGGCAAGTAATGACACCAATTCTTCCCTCAGTAAGGGGTGCTGGTCTCAGAGCAGCCCCCATACCCATGACAATGCAAGTCAAACTTTCCATGAGATACTAAGCACATAAGCCCTTCATGGTCTGGCTCCTGCCTCTCTATCAGCCTCAGCATCTAAGTCTCTTTCTCCAGTCAATTCAAACTAATTGTAGGTCCCTAAATACATCATCCTTTCCTTAACTCTGCACTTTTCTTTGCATAAATTTTTTTCCTCTTTCTGCCCTGTGGACCTTCTCCATCTAGTAAATGCCCACTCATACTTCAAAATTTAATCCCATTGTCCAGTTGTCAGGAAATACTCCCTGATTTACAAGCTTGGTTTATTTGTCCTCTATATTCCCTTAATAGCCTTTCCAGGATTCCATAATAATACTCACCATGTTGTATAGTAACATCTAGTAACCCTCCTGAACAATTAGATTCTATGCAACAACTCATTCATTTTTCTCATTCAATTTTATAGTTCCAGATTCCATGACACAGTAGTTGTTAAGTGCCTAGTAAAAGGTGCACTTATCTCACTCATTGACTGAACAAATATTTATGGAGTAACCACAAAGCATATTTAGAAAGCACCTGGGTTCCTGAGCACTTATTCTAAATTAAGGAAGCTTTCATCACACCTCATTGTCTCAGGTGCTTCAGAGATCAAACAGACTCTCAAACAATCTGCCTGGGGGGAGACGGGGAATGGTGGGGGGGGAGGAGGATGGTGTTGGGTCATGACTGTGCCTGCTGCTACTGAAGTGAGAGGAGGAGCAATGGAGGCAAGGTAGAGCACAGGGGCGTTCTCCACGGCTCTGCCCAGTGCACTCACATTGAAAGTAGGTGGTGTTATCACTTATTCAAGCTCAGCAGGAATCCCTTGTTGAGAAATTTCTTATCTCACCAAGGGAGATATCATTAGAATATATGCAAAAGTTAAAGCAGCCCTGCATTTTCCATCTCAGTGTTTTTATGTTCTAGTTAGTTGCATACACATGTGAAAATCTCCCTTTAAAATCAAATGCCACAGTAGAAAGTAGGGTTCACATGTACAAGTGTTTATAAATGAGAAGTATGTATTTTAGGGAGTGCATATATAATAATGCACCCAGAGCTGCTATAGGCAAGATGATCAAGAGGAAAATAGCACTAGCTGATGCCAAGTGTGCAATTTACATGATTTGAAAATAAAGTGGCATTCCAACGAACGTGTGCAAATTTCCCTCAGACACAATCCACTAGCCAACAGATTAAATTTTTAAGATACATGAATAACTTCTCTAACAAAAGCTTACAAAAAGGTAGCACTGACTTAGAAAATTACCATGGTTACGTGAACTCCAAATATCCAAATATCTCTCTAATCATCCACTATCTCAGGGTGCAAAATAAAAACCTTTGTTTCATTTTTTTATTTATGCAAAGTAGAAAGGAAATTTTGGCCTATTCTCATTTCAAGTTAGGTTGATAGATTGATTAAAAAAAAAAAGAGGGCTTCCCTGGTGGCGCAGTGGTTAAGAATCTGCCTGCCAATGCAGGGGACACGGGTTCGAGCCCTGGTCTCGGAAGATCCCACATGCCGCGGAGCAACTAAGCCCGTGAGCCACACCTACTGGGCTTGCGCGTCTGGAGCCTGTGCTCCGAAACAAGAGAGGCCGCGATAGCGAGAGGCCCGCGCACCGCGATGAAGAGAGGCCCCCTCTCACCACAACTGGAGAAAGCCCTCGCACAGAAACGAAGACCCAACACAGCCAAAAATAAATAAATAAATAAATAAATAAATTTATTTAAAAAAAAAGAGAATGAACTCTGTACTCAATTGTACATTAACTAAAAAAAAAGTATACTGCAAAATATTTTATCTACTTTTATAAAAAGTAGGGGTGTGGAAGGTTGACAAAGAGGCTTTACAATTGATTTGATCTGGATTTGGATACCAGTTTTGTCACTTCATAGTTGTGCGAGTCTGGATAAATTATATAAATTCTCCAAAGCTCGGTTTTCTCAACTGTCAATGGAGAATGAGTGTAGACATGTCATGGATTGATTAGATGGATTATAAACTTATTTACAAACACATGTATACGTGAACACTACTTTCTAATGTGACATTGGCATTTAAAAGGATATCTGCATGTATGCATGCAATTAATCAATATAATGGAAGTATAAAATGGCACAGGTAAAGTATCATGCGCCTGACTTAGTGTGCCACAAGCACTCATGTTTTGTTTCCACTCACCCCACCTCCTTCCCAGATTTCTATTGAGAACATGGCAAGGTAAATAAAGCACCTCTCTGTCCTTAACGAATTTAGACTGGTAACGGGGATAAAATGTACACAGATTATGCCAAATGAGATATACACTTTGAGAGCAGATTAATCCAAGTATTATGAGAACACAAGGGAGGAAGACGGTGAGCCAAGTCCCCCTGGACATCAGGATCAGTTCATGTAAAGGCCATTTTAGATGGGCCTCATAGAATTGTGGGTGCTTCTGATGTGTGGCTTATAGTTTGTAAATCTAGCAACTGAAATAACATGTTAACACAGAAAAAGAAGCTAAAGCAGATGGTTGTCTGATAAAGAACCCTGAGGAATTTCCACTGGTCACTAACTTGTAGAGCTGACCTGAGGATTGCTACTGGCCAGAACATGGTTTACCACCTAAAATGGGACAGTGCTACCAGCCTAAGGGGAGATCAGACATTCCTTATTCTTCTAATTCCAGCCCAGAGAGTACTCAATGTCCCAACCAAAGCACTAGGAGCACTCCTTCTATAGTGCAATCAGTGAGAGAAATTATGTCTTGGTCTCTACTTTAATCCATACTATTTTTTCCACAACTTTCTATACAAACTAATTCCTTAAAACAAGAAGAGAGGGTGTAAAAGGGATCATTTAAGAAATAAAGCACTCCCTGGAAACAGGTATGACCCCAAAAAGTAAAATGCTACAGGATGGCTTGTATAGTGAAGTTTGAAGAGCCCTAGTAGCAAAGGGACATCAGGGCTGTGGATTTTCATGTACTTTGTCCATTTATTAGTCCATCCGAGAGACAAATAGTGAGGATAGAAGAGGATGCCATTAATCCAACGGAACGGTACAGGACTTAGAAACTGCTCGTAGCACAACCAGTCCAGGTTATGGGTCTGAGAAGACACTATCAGCACTGCACTCAAGCCAAGAGTGGGTGGATCATGTACAAGCCATCGCCCCTGCTTACAGCCAAATGCTTAATCTACACTGAACATTCCTCACCCCAGGGAAAATAAAGGGCAACAGAGAGAAGAAAGGGAGGGCAGAAGGAAATAAACCATGTGTCCTAAAGAAACAGTATAGGGATAATCATCTTAAAAATTCAACAGAAAACTATGCCTCTTTAAAATTATTTACTACACAAACCAGTAGATTTTGAATAAGTTACAGTACATCCATATGATAAAATATTTTGCAGACATTACACATGTTCTTAAATAACATTTAATGCACCAGAAAATGCTTACAATGTAATTCGAAGTAAAAAGAGCTGATGTAAAACCTGTACATACAGTGTTTATCAATATCACTAAACTAAATGTGTGGTAAATATATATCAATGAAAATAAAGTTAAATAATAGTTCTTACACCTGAGTGATGTGACTATGCAAGAATTTTTTTTTTTTAATAATATAGTTCTTTTTTTTAATTAATTAATTAATTTATTTTGGCTGTGTTGGGTCTTCGTTTCTGTGTGAGGGCTTCCTCTAGTTGCGGCAAGCGGGGGCCACTCTTCATCGCGGGGCGCGGGCCTCTCACTATCGCGGCCTCTCTTGTGGTGCACAGGCTCCAGGCGCGCAGGCTCCAGGCGCGCAGGCTCCAGGCGCGCAGGCTCAGTAGTTGTGGCTCACAGGCCCAGCTGCTCCGTGGCATGTGGGATCTTCCCAAACCAGGGCTCGAACCCGTGTCCCCTGCATTGGCAGGCAGATTCTCAACCACTGCGCCACCAGGGAAGCCCTATGCAAGAATTTTAATTCCTTTCTAATAGTTTTCTATTGTCTTCCAAAATTTCTGTGAGGTTACTTTCATGATTTAAAATTTGTTATATAATAAGAAAAATAGTTACATTTACAAATGTAAAGGTAACAAAGGTTGAGGGAAAGAGTCTTCAAAGCAAAGGGGAAATGTCAGCAAGGACAAGTCAGTAAGAAAACATAACCCATTTCCTACACGGCCAGAGCAGTGGTGTGTGGGTGCAAACAGCCGTGTTGAGGCAGAAAACAGGGAATAGGGTCAGACCACCAAACTTACAAATAGAGATTTTCTTCTGTCCACAGGGCATATTTTGAATATCAGGAAAGGCTAAGTTGGAGCTGTGTTGTGGAGCTCCAACAAGTAACATCCTGAATCAATTAGAGGTGAAAGCCTGTTCTAGGAGTCCAAGTGTCAGGCAGTGACAGCTATGGCCTCAGTGACAAAGGTGAGGATGAGGGAGATCCAAGTGTCAGGTTATAAGACTACTCAACCCATGCTTGGATACAAATGGCCTGAGAGAGGGGAGGATTGAAGATAGCCTCAAAGACTCAATTCTGGGTGGTTAGTTAGAGATCCATATTATTCACAAAAATGGAGGTAGGAGTATGAGTTTATTTTGAACAAGTTGAGTTTAAAGTGTCCACAGAGTATCTTGAGAAGATTCTAACTGGGAGTTAGAAATGTGAGTTTGCAACTGGAGAGAGAATCCTGGGCTGGTAATGAGGGTTCAGGAATCATCTGTATAGACATGAGAGGTAGTCGGATAATAGAGGAGGAGACAGGGAGATGAAGAGCTGGAGGAGAGAGAGGAGAAGGGAGAAGGGACACAGAAGGAGTCAGACAGAGGAGACAGGCAACAACGTCGGAGGATCAAACTTCGGAAACAAAGAGGAGAAGAAGGCACTGACAGAGCCAGGAAAAACAAACAGAAAGGTGAACCCTTATTTCAGTACCACAGAAAAGGAGCTGAGAATGCTGAGTCACCCTCAATGGTAAATGCTGTACAAAGTTCCATCACACTGAGCTCTGAGAAATGGCTGCTGGAAATGGTGATTAGGGGGTCAAGTGACATAAAAATGTTTTCAAGTGAAAAATTAAAAATAAAGTCAACTTGTCTCAGAATAGACATTTCTCCGCAGTAACTGTCGTGTTAAAAACACACCTGGAGTGCCATACCCTAAGCATCACGTCATTTCTGCCTCATCCAAATGAGCTGGAGACGTTCATCTCTGAGGTGCTACCAGTTGAGGCCATCACCACAGCAACCAACAGAATAACTGTTGTTTTTTAACTCTGCCCATCACTAACTACCTACCATCTTCTGAAATGCATAGAAATGAAGTTGTTCTTTCAGACACTGTTGCATGGTACTTAGCCTGGTTGCAGGTGTCTGTGAACACTGCCTGACTTAGGATATTTTCTTTAATAACTGTAATGATAAAATCTGCCATGCAGTTTGGTAGCAGTCAGGAGAGACAAATTAATTCCTAGCTTTGTGGACTAAAATATATATATATTTATCAATCCAAATTGGATTTATTTTAATTAGTTGTTTTTTAAGACACAGTTTTAGCAGTTCCTTAATCAAACTGACACTTTTCCTTAATATTAAAGAGGAAATTTTTTACACCTAATACATCCCTGCAAAAGCAAACCAAAAGCTGGGTCTTGCTTATGTCTCTCCTTGCCCCCAAGGGCCAGCTTGGGAAAAGGACAAGAATCAGCTGTTCAGTCTATTCTCTTTTTCACATAAATTGATTCTTCTTTTATTCATTTCTATGAGCCAAAGTAGATAATATTTAAAATTATTTGAATCTATGTTACCTATCTATTGTTAATAATAGTACTAAAATAACAAACAAAACATGCTTGAGAAGCAGTCCAGGGTAACTGAGAGTTGAAAATCCATGTACTATGTTTCTTACAATTATTAGACGGATTCAGAAGAAAAGTACCATTAATGCAGTGGAGAACTCCCATAAATCCCAATTGTCTGAATATGACCTTATGGCATGCAAAATCTCCAGTCTTCAACATACACAATGATAGGCTGAATGACCACTGAGCAGAGCTATGGAAGAATACTTCCAAGTATCAACTGGTTGTTTAGATTAGACCTGTGTTTCCCAAGCTTATATTTACATCCCAACCTTCACAATTTTTGCTATAACTATGACCCTCTTGTACTATTACTTAAGTTTTCCTTAAATCAACACTTTTTAGGTGAACCTCTTTCAAAGTAATAACACGATTGGCCTTATAGTATAAACATGTAAACACTACCAGATAAAATAGAGTTTACCAAAAAACTGACATGCTAATACCTCTGAGAATTCTGAATCTCAAAGATTTATTCCATTTTCAGCTTTAAAATTTTATAGCACATTATTTCTTTGCTATTATTCAAATAGCTTATGTATCCATATCTCAATGAACCCCTTCCCAATGAAGCCCAATCTCAATGTGAAACACTTGTGTAAAGGAAAACCAATTACAAATAATAGGGTGAGCTGTTATAACCAGAGAGCTTTTGAAGGCACAAGTCACATCATAGAGCTGAACGCCATTCATTCAACAAATTCAGCTGTGAAGAAGCAAATATGGACCCTATCCAACAGGCTGGGAGCAAGACCTAAAACGAGGCAGGAGGGGCCCAGGAGGTGAGGGACGGCGTGAGGGAATTAAAAAATGTGAATCCCAGAGGAATGGCTTCTAGCTTGAGGTCTCAACTCTGACATGAAAGATGAAAATACATACCAGCATATCAGAACAGCTACAACCAAAGTTCTTTATTTCACTCCTTGTGAGATTATGTTACTTTAAAATGAAACATGAATTCTAGTATAATTTGTATTTTTCTTCAAGTCCCTGGCCCTCCAGGACTCCATCCAAAATTCAGATGTTAAAAAGGCAACTCTGTCTCTACACATATCCTCTCCCCTCCCCCAACCCCTTTGTTCCGCACTAAATGAGACTCTAGCTCCCAGGAACCTGTCAACCGCCTTCAGTGGGGAATGAGTGAGTGTGTATGTGTCAGGACTGAGGAAGGCCTGAGAATAGCCATGGGTCTTGAGAAAGGGAGGAACGAGGAGACCTTGTCTCAAACTTCCGATCTTCTACCAAACCTGCGCTCCTCCAGTCTTCCCCATCTCTCTTAATAGCAACTACACACCTCCAGCTGCTTGGGCCAAAAAACTCTGAGTCATCCTTGTCTTGTTGCTTTCCTTCACATGCCCATCTATCAACAACCTCTCTTAGATCTACCTTACAAATATAGCCAGAATCCTTCTCCTTCTCACCACCTCCACAGCCACCACTATGATCCAAACCACCTTCACCTCCTGCATGGATTATTGCAACAACCTCCTAACTGGTCTCCCTGCTTCCAACTGTATCCCTTTCAGCCTATTACACAACAGAGTAAATCTGCTTATGTGTAAATCAGATCATGTCATTCCTCTCCTCAAAACTCCTGGGGCTTTCCATCTCCCTCACAGTAACTAAGCCACAATGTCCTTGAGGTAGCCCACACAGCCCCACATGGCCTGATCCTTGTCACATATTTGACCTTATCCTCTTTCCTCTCCCTATTGGTCCTACCCCTCTGGTCTACTCATCGTTCCCTGACCATTCTAGGCACCTTTTCTCTTCTAGGATCTTCCCTCTTGCTGCTCTTCCTGTTTGGATATTCTTCCCCCAATAGTGCCATCTCACTTCCTTTACATCTGTTCTCAAAGGTTAGCTTCTCAGCTAGGTTTTCCCCTGGCCACCTGATTTAAATTTTCAATTTGCCCACCAACACTCCATCTCTCTCCCTTATTTCTTCTACGGCACTCATCACCAACTAAAATGCTATATTTTACTTATTTCTCTTACTCATTGTCTCATGCCTTTAGAATGTGAACTCCATTAAGAAAGTGATTTTTGTGTCTTTAATTGACTGCAGTAGCCCCAGAACCTAGAAAACTGTCTGGCCCATAGAATGTGTACAATGAATATTTATGGAATTAATTTGTAAAAGGAAGGACGGAAAGGACAGATAAATTATGAGGATGAATCCTCAAAAGGACAGCAGCACCATTTTAGAACCAGATTAAGATGACTGGATTAAATTCAGAAAGAACACAACAAGAATGCCCTCCCAATATAAGGAGAAGATGTGAATTTTTGTAATGAGGTATAGGAATAGATAGTCAGCTTTCTTCATATCTGGTTTGAATGTGGCTTTGATTATTCAGCTCTACTAGGAAAAAAATCAGTAACAAACTCTGTGATCCTAAAAACCTCACTTCAGAAATTTAGGAATTCATTAGCAAGTAAGAATGATCCTATCACCAGGGGCATCACCACCAGGTGAAAATTCAACAGTATAATTGGCCAATACTAGGAAGAACTACACGGTAAAGCTTGAGTTGCTGTGACGTCTATAAAAAGCATGGCTGAATTCTCGACATGTAAATAATTACAGTACTAAGCCACAGACAGCTTTTGACCTCATAAATCCTTAAATCCCCCATTAATCTGGACTTCAATAATGGGTTGATTTAAGGAGTTGCAGATCTTCAGTGTCCTAATCCTGAGATATAAGTGTACGAGGTAATGGGAATCCTTTTCTTTTTTTTTATAATTATATATATATATATATATTTTTTTTTTTTTTTTTATTTTTTTTTTTTGGCTGCATCAGGTCTTAGTTGCGGCACGCAGGATCTTCGTTGCAGTACGCGGGATCTTTTCGTTGTGGCATGTGGGCTTCTCTCCAGTTGTGGCGCAGGCTCCAGGGCACATGGGCTCTGTAGTTGTTGCACACAAGCTCCAGAGCACTCTCTGTAGTTCACGGCACGCAGGCTCTCCAGTTGAGGTGCGCAGGCTCTGTTGTTTGTGGCACGCGGGATCTCTAGTTGAGGCACGCAAGCTCAGTAGGTGTGGCGTGCGGGCTTATTTGCCCTGGGGCATGTGGGATCTTAGTTCCCTGACCAGGGATCTAACCTGCATCCCCTGCATTGGAAGGCAGATTCTTTATCACTGGACCACCAGGGAAGTCCCCAAGAATCCTTTTCTAATGAACAGTATCAAAGAAAGTAAAATCAAAGTGACTCGAAGTAGCATCTACTTCAGTCTGAAGGTGTCCAATGAAATGGTGAAGGAACAACTGTAATATGTTGCAAAGTTTAACTACTACAAGACCTAAATCAAACACTGAAACACAAGTGTGCTATTACTATAAATGGTAAAGCAATATATTAAAGATAGTCAACCAGAAAACCACCAAAATTATTGTATTCAAGGGAACTTGGGCAGCACAGAAAAATATGCAAGCCAAGTCTCATTCATTTGCCATTGGATCTGCTACCAGTGCATTAACTCACTCCCCTCAAAGGAGATGTTGGGTGGACAGTGACAAATGGGACAAAGAAGAGGAATCACAAAGTAATTCAATATTAATCAGATCCAGGTGATAAAGAAAGAAATATAACTCCTGACTGCGATTACTAGGGAAGACTAATATTAAATGGATAATTACAAAAATAATCACAAACCAGGAGAGGACCAACCTTTCAAGCCAATGTCAAGTAGCCTGTGTGAATACCCTGATCAGGGAGCTTGCATTATGTTTGGAAAGTTGAAATAAGGTCAGTTAATCCAAGTAGAGTTGTTTGCCTTACTGACACCTACTGGTTCTTTTGGTCCCAGCTTAAATGTTACCACTTCAGGAAGATCTTGGCTCATCTCACCCCTCCGACTTAATTAGGTTTTTCCATATTCCCTAATGGCACCTTCTATTGTTTCTTCATAGCACTCAGCACAGTCATCTACACCCTTGTGTATTATTATGCTTAGGCTAAGTGGAAACCAAGGCCCAACTTTAGAGAAAATTCTGGTAGACCAGAAGAAGTATCTCACAAATAGTTTTCCCCAAATAAGGCTTGTTCTCTTCTATGAATGTTAAACACTAAGCAAATACTTGGTAGCACCAGTCAACAGGGAAACCATGTTAATTGGTAGTAGCAATACTGGTAAAGGTCAGTTCTCTCAAAGTCTCCAGGACTCCCATCATCTAATCTTCTGAGGCAATCACATAGCTGTGGAGAAAGAATTTAGTGTCCATTGTTTTGATTCCGTTCACAACATTCTGGTGACCTTAGGATAACCTTCCAGAAAAGAAAAACAAATGTAATAAGGTCAACTGAGCTGTGCCCAAGGCTGGGGCATGTTTACCATCACATAAATCAGCAGATAAAGAACAAGAGGCTACAAAATTGCATCTCCAGGGGAGTCCAGAGCTGGTTCAGTGATCTCTGCAGACATGACAAGTACTTCTCACCCTTTAATTTTAATTCTAGTGTGTACAATCTTTTTTTTTTTTTTTTTTTTTTGGCTGCTTTGGGTCTTCGTTGCTGTGCACGGGCTTTCTCTAGTTGTGGCGAGCGGGGGCTACTCTTCATTGCGGCGTGCGGGCTTCTCATTGCGGTGGCTTCTCTTGTTGCGGAGCCCAGGCTCTAGGCGCACAGGCTTCAGTAGTTGTAGCACAGGGGCTCAGTAGTGTGGCTCGCGGGCTCTAGAGCGCAGGCTCAGTAGTTGTGGCGCACGGGCTTAGTTGCTCCGCAGCATGTGGGATCTTCCCAGACCAGGGCTCGAACCCGTGTCCCCTGCATTGGCAGGAGGATTCTTAACCACTGCACCACCAGGGAAGTCCCTAGTGTGTACAACCTTAAATCTAGGATTAGTCCCCAAGAAATGATAATATGTTTAAAGAGAAAGAAGGGCTAACTAACCTGAGCTAATACAGTTCTGAAGACTCTTGGGGCTTCCCTTTCTAACCTCTGACACTCCTAGGCTTGTTAATAGTCTCCATATTTTCCAGGAAATTCAGTGTTTCAATTATTCTGTCTAGTTACTACACTGACCATTTCATGTATGTCACTTAGATGATAGGTACATATTTTTAGCTCAAAAAATATATATATACTACTATCTTAGTTACTAGAATAAATGCAGAAAACTTACAAGCAAAGAAATGTTTTGAAGATGAGATATGAAAAAGCCAACTATCTTGGGCAACTCCAAAGACTTTTTTGGCAAATCTCTTTTCTGAGGGCTTTGTATATAAATTCCATCATCAGCTTTGGCTGCTATGGCAACTGGAATATTTAGGAAATGATCTGAAGCCAGCATCACTACACATACAGCATCTTTTGCAGGAAACAGAAAAGACTATGAGATCTAATCTACTCTAATTTCGAAACACAGCTTTGATTTTCATTCCTAAAATCTATTTATGCTCATATTTGCAAATCAATAGATAACAATCTAGTTCATTATGGAGCAGCCCTTCATTTTATTCCTTAACTAGTCACATTAAGGCATCACTTAGGTACTCTCCTCTCAGTTTTATTAGGCCTGCCTATCTTTTTTTTAAACCGACTTTATTTTTTACAGCAAAACTGAGCTGAAAATACAGAGTTCTCATATCCTGCTGCCCCCGCAACACACACAGAGCCTCCCTTATTATCAATCCCCCACCAGAGTGGTACATTTGTTAGAATCCAATAAACTACACGGACACATCATAATCACCCAAAGTCCATAGTTTACATTAGGGGTACACTTTTGGTATTGTATATTCTATGAGTCCTGACAAATGTACAGTGACATGTAAATACCTTTAAAGCATCATATAGAGTAATTTCACTGCCCTAAGTATCCACTGTGCTCCACCTATTTATCCCTTCCTCGCTGCTAATCCCCGCCAACCACTTGTCTTTTTACTGTTTCCATAGTTTTGCTTTTCCCAGAATGTCATATATAGTTGGAATCATACAGTACGTAGCCTTTGCAGATGGGCTTCCTTCATTTAATAACACGCATTTAAGGTTCTTCCATGTCTTTTTATGGTTTGACATCTCATTTCTTTTTAGTGCTGAGTAATACTGCACTGTCTGGTTATACCACAGTTTATTTATCTATTCCCCTACTGGAGGACACTGTGGTTGCCTCCAACTTTTGACAATTTTGAATAAAGTTGCTATAAATATCCATGCATAAGTTTTTGTGTGGACACAGTTCCCATGTATTTGGATTAATAACAAAGAAAGTGATTGCTGGATTGTAGGCAAGAGTACGTTTAATTTCTTGAGAAACTGCCAAACTGTCTTCCAAAGTGAATACACCATTTTGCATTCCCACCAGCAATGAATGAGAGCTCCTATTACTCCACATCCCCAACACCATTTGGTGTTGTCAGTGTTCTGGATTTCAATCATTCTGATAGGCGTGTAGTAGTATCTCATTGTTGTCTTAATTTGCATTTCCCCATCTTTTCATATGCTTATTTTCTAAGCCTTTCTCCTTTTACTCAAGACCTGAGTGCCCCACTGAATGCTGTGCAACAGAATGAAAACCAAGCCCTTTAGTTATTAGTTGTCTGTGACTTAAGCAAAAGAGCAACCATGGTTCTCACATTCTATACTGGAGTGCTCCTATTCCTGGGTCACTGAAATAGCTAATTTTGTTTGCTAGAGCAAAGAAATCAGTGCAGAAATGAAGAGTAATAAAAGGACTACACAATTCAATATAGCATTTAGGTTCATGTACCCTAACTTCATGTATGAAAAAAACATCAGACAAGTTTTTGAGCTCTCTGTTTGGACCATGGCATTAGGAAGTTCATCTAGAATTATCACTGTTTGCTTCAAAGTCCAAAAATTGAGGAGATTTGTTCTTCCTTGAAGTTCTTACAAGATGTTCCCCTGAATATTTGGGGATGATGGTTAAGGAGTATCAAAGTTAATCTACCTAGATGAACAAATACTGAAAAAAGCATATATCTAAGTATATGCTGCAAGATAATGGGGGAATAGTGGAGGTGGGGGAATTCTGATTCAAGCAAATATTCTAGAATCTAAAAGATTCTAACTAAAAATTGTTTCAGCTTCTAACTAAAAATTGTTAACTCCCTAAAACAACGGCCAAGGCATTTTGGAAGTAAACTAATCAAACTGTCATTTGGAAGTAAACTAATCAAACTGTCAAACTGTCTGTCTTTTTCCTCTGGAAGCTTACTGATTCTGTTTTTAAGATACTTATTATAGTCTCTTAAAAGGTTTCTACCTCTGCATTTCTGGTGTAGAAACACATTTATATTGACCTTTTGAAGAGAATCTAAGATAATTTGTACTATTTTCATCAACATTAAAAAGTGTTTCCAGCAGCACCATCTTCCAAAAATATAATTTAAATGTTGTAGTCAGTGCAGGTAATATAATCAGAAGTGTCAAACAAGAGAAGAAAAATTCTGTGACATTCACAGACGTCACCTGCATCCACTCATTTTGTTCAATAAAAAATTATTCTGAGTAACCACTACATTCCAGGCAGTATTCTAACTACTTAAATATGTAATTTATATTGATTTAAATATGTAAATAATATTATGTTAGAAGATGATAAGTACTAGGCATCACAAGTACTCGGCTGAGGCTGTGGGCAGAATGGAGCATTCAATGGGGCCCTTATTAGGAAGATGGCATCTAAGCAAAGGCTTGAAGAAAGTGAAGGTGTGAGTTCTGCGGTCATCTGGGGGAAAGTATTCTGGGCAGAGACAGCAGCCAGTACAAAGGCCCAAAGGAGAAAGCAGGCTTAGCATACTGAAAGGCCAGCAGGGAGGTCAACACCAGTGGAGCAGAGTGAAAGGAGAAGGTCAAGTGTAGCCTCTCAAGTTATAGTCAGGACTTCGGCATCTACTCAGAAAGGTAGTCCCTGGAGGATTTTCAGTAGAAGATGTGACTTACTTTTTAAAATCTTTCTATTTTAGAAAATGTAAATCATATGTAAAGTAGAGAAAAATGTATAAGAAACCCCAGTATATTTATGACTAAAATACTTTTTCATTTATACTCCCTACTCACCCCCACCCCAGATCATTTTGAGGAAAACCTCAGACATCATGTCATTTCAACTATATGTATTTTAGTAGGCACCTCCAAAATATAGGCACTTTTTTTTTTTAACACCACTGCAATATAATTATCACCCCCACTGTGGGCTGGAGCAGTTCATATTGGCTTAGCCTGAAAGCACCCGTGTGTGCATCTCTTCTCATTCAGGGATCTCTGACCTCAAGTAGGTAACTTGAAATTGGCCACAGGGGGAGTATATACTTCACGGAAATCAACAAACATGAAAATCAGGGTTTTTATTTCTGGAGATCCAATTGTTAAATATTTACCATCACACCTCTGATTCAAACTTGAAAAATTAACAATGCTTTATTAACATCATCAGATGTCCAGTGAGTGGTCACAGTTACTTGGTAAACTCACAATTTTTTTTAGTTTGTGTGTTTGAATAAGAATCAAAATAAGATCCACACTTTGTAATTGTTGCTATCTCTTAAGTCTCTTTTAATCTATAGGGTCTCCAACATCTCTTTTTTTTCTTGCATTTATTGTTGCTGTTATTGAAAAAACCAGGTTGTTTATTCTGCAGAATTTGCCACAGTCTGGATTTTGCTGAGTGCAGGCCTATGGCTTCATGTAACATGTTCCTCTGTCTCCTATAAATTGGCAGTAAGATCAAGTGGCTTGTTCAGATTCAGGTTCTGTTTTTTGGACAAAACTCCTTCATAGGTGAAGGAAGAATACTTCTATCAGGAGGAACAGTAATGCAGGTTAAGTTTTATTTTGTGGTGGTAACAGCCTATTGATAATCATTTCAAAATGATAACAGTTTGCATTCTGTCACTTATCCTTCATTTATTATTTGAATATATCTATAAGAGAAATTTCCATTTGTCAACCATTTGGTGAATTTACATTTTAACAAGGCCACTCTGATTGCTGTGCAGAGAAAAGACCATAGAGGCAAGTGTGGAAGCAGAGATATGAGTTAGGTGTTTCACCCACCCAGGAGAGCCACAGTCATGGTTAAGGCCAGGGTGTAACCCTGGAAGTGATGAGAAGCATCAGATCCTAGATCTGTCTTGAAGTACATCCAACAAAAGTTCTCAATGGATTGGAGTTGTTGTTTTTGCTATTTGCAAGTGGCCCAGGAGGTGCCTGATGACTAAAAGTTTGTAATGTGGCTGAGGCAGGACTTTGAGTTCTAGGTTCTACAAGCTGGATAGAAAAGCAAATGACTCAGCAAGGGGTTGAGAGGGGATTGGGAGAAGTGCACATGGAGAAAAGAACTGACCATCCAGTTTTCCTATATCAACAAAGTTCGGGGTGTATACATACTGCTAAATAAGCAGTTAGTTTAAAAAATAGAGTTATTTACTTTTGAAAGATGGTAGGGGACATCAAAGATAGTTATGGTGCTGGCTTGAAAATAAAGTAAGAAATCATGTATCTGCCATGTGTGAGGTTTGAGAAGGTCCTGGGAATGTAGTGTCAAAGATTTATTTAACTGCACACTGTTATCAGTATCTTTTATTATTACCTGTATTTAGCTATGTCATGAATTAAAACACAGTGACTAATTGTAGTAATTGTAATATGTTGTAACCCTCTTGATCTGTCAAAAAATAGTTGTCCCAATATCTAACAACCAAACTTCACAATAAACCTGATCTACTATATTATTTAAAGGTTTAAAGTTTTCAGATCTTCTGTTTATGAGTGGTACAACTGCTTAATTTCTCTAAAGGTATTCTGTGTTTTCTCTGGTAGATTCTTTTTAGGAATTTTAAACTATTTTCACTGGCTCATATCCTTTTCCAAGTTTTAATTTACAAACATATATATTTTTTCCAGCATTTCTACCCCAGTGGCTAGTTCTCTCTTATTTAAAAAAAAAAAAAAACACACATAACTAGAGAAACAGGCATTAATATGAAGCTGATGCTCAATCCCACATCATTTTCGATCTCAGTTTTTCTAGATCGAGTTCCACCAAAGTGATTGCCATGCTCTCACAGGCTCAGATAATGGCCATTCTTGCTAATGAGTGTGTCAGGATATTAGAGGATGTGTTCAAAGAACTCAGAGTGGGCACTGTCCTCAGAGACATTTATTAAAAGAATAGAATAATCTTACAACTGGATGGACTTCAAAGGCCTTCTCAAAAACTCCACTCTCCCCACTCTCTTCTTTATAGAAGGAAAAAGATGTAAAGAGGTGAAGTAACTTCCTCCAAGGTCTAACTAACCTGTAACTAACCAGTAGAAATGAAGTTGGAATAGTTATGGAATAAACTAAAATAAATAGCATGGAATTCAGATCAGAATAAAGAAGATATATTAATATATTTTCTAAGTAACTACAAGAAGACCTCCTACTCATTCTCTCTCTCTCTCTCTCTCTCTCATACACACACACACACACACACAGACACACACCCCTACCTCTAGAAGCCTACTTTGGAACAGAAGAGGTTAACTGGCAAAATAGTGTCATATGATTGATTATCCAGTGTTTCCTTTCATAGCACACTAACAACAAGGTAAGAAGGTAATGAGATGGTTTGTAAGGGAGAAAGGCTGTAAAAATGAAATCAAAGCCCTTGGTAGGCAAATTAGTATTTGTTCACCTGTTGAGTGTTTTTTGCTAATACAGATTTTTATTGAAAGATTCTACTGTGTTTCTTGTGGTTTAGGTATTTTTTCATCTTTACTATAAATGTGACCATAGAAAAATGCTCTTCTTCCTGTCCAATCTCAATATGCAATCTATTGGATGAGTCATTTATAGGAACATTTTGAGAACATCCCAAACACTATGAGTGGGCCCTGGAAGTGCATACTCTCCACTCCATCCTAATGAATTTAAAAGTGGTTAAAGGAAAACTTACTAAATTCACTGAGCTGCTAACAAGGCCACACTGAGAAAGATTCTAATGGAAACTGGCGTAACCAACTGCCAAAAGAGATAAATAACAAACGCACATTATATAAAAATAAACAACAGACTTTTGAGTGCATCAATTATCTTGCTACTTCCCATTGAGCAAAGGCAGTGATCAGGGCTTTCAAATATATTTCTATTGACTCACCAACAGATCTCAACAAACTGCTAAGAGATTTAGTTATTCACTCAAACCAACTAAAGAAATAGGTTTGCTTTAGAAAAGTAAATTTCAGGTAAGGAGAAGATAAGAAGAGGATGCTGGTCATTGATTACTCATAATATGGCAGGCTTTTTTCCAGGCCCTTTTCATATGTCATATCAAGACATGAATGAATGTACACTGGAATAGAAATTCCCTAAGAGCAGGAGTCTTACTTGTTTTGTGTTTCTGTTGTGTCTCTCAGCATCTGCAGTGTCTGACACACATAGATGCTCAGTTAATATTCTTGAATGAACGACTGAATGAATGGGATGTCTTACCAAAGAAGTTGCTGACCCAAAGCTCCGGAGCATTCAGCGGGTGTCCTTAGTGAAAGTCTTATCTTCCCTTGACCTCAGGTGCAGATACAGATGGCAATAAGAATATGTGTTCAATGAGAATTCCAGCTGTATGTTGATACTCAGCTTTTCGCCTCATTCCAATAATTTTTTTCACTCTTGTGATTTTATTTTTAAAATGTGCAGATGGATGTACACACATCCTTACCTCTGCGAAATCAGGAATAACTTTGGACACAATGATCTTTATTCTTTTTCAAGGGCTGTTTCAGGCACTGATGCCACTGCAGTTGCTAGGGAGATGAGAATAATGAGGTGGGGAGGCACTGAGTGCTTTCTTTAGCCTGCAGCCCAGGGCACACTGACCAGAATGGAAAAACAATTCCAGTCCAGCCTCCCAATCAAATCCCTTACAGTCTACTGACTATAGAAGGAGCTGTGATCCCATTTTGGTATTTAAAATAGGACCATCAAAATAACAGCTTAAAACTTAGCTGTATTCTAATATTCCAGTTCTGTTTAACCAAAAACAAATCAACTTTATATTTTTACACTGATGTGGATCAAGCACTTGGATAAAGTATCACACTTTAAACATTTGCCCTGTAAGATGACAGCAACAAGCCTGTTAGGGGGTCAGAGCAAATTATTTTTATCAGCTGGTCTATTTCCTGAGAGACCTAGAAAGGATTGTGCTCATCTGTGTAAGTACTTCTAAGGGCTTGGGCTAGACAGTTGCTAAGTATTTTTAAAGTTTCTAACATAGCCTGGATATAAGTATCCATAATCTAGTAGATTTGACCATGACTCTGGGCTGCTTTTTACAGCACGCTCTCCAGACTTATACATTGGTTCACACCACGGATACTTACAATGAGCACACTGTGTGGGTGTCCTCCGAGCTTAATGCACACGGAAATAGTCAGCAAAAGAAAGAAAGCAGGATTTATTAAAAGAAAGCTAGCTAATGCAGATTTTTAAACTAAAAATGTTTGGAATTACTTAAATACTGGTTCTTATAACAACAGGTCTCCTTTGTTTTACTCTCCATCACCCTCTCTAAACTGAGGACAGCCATCACCTATGTCAGAGTGGCATTAATGAGTGAGTACATGGACAAACAATGGGCTCAAAACTGTTCATTTTATTTCTCTTGCTTATCTTTCACTAATCTCTCCTATAAAATTCAAGGCATGCAAGCACCGAAAAGAAAATGACAAGAATAAACAACCCAAGGAGTTCATAAGGAACAGGAATCACCCAATCATCTTGGTCATATTGCAGGCTGATGTAAAGAAAGTTCATTATCGGGGCTTCCCTGGTGGTGCAGTGGTTGGGAATCCGCCTGCCAATGCAGGGGATGCGGGTTCGAGCCCTGGTCTGGGAGGATCCCACAGGCCGCGGAGCAACTGGGCCCGTGAGCCACAACTACTGAGCCTGCACGTCTGGAGCCTGTGCTCTGCAACAGGAGAGGTCGCGATAGTGAGAGGCCCACGCACCGTGATGAAGAGTGGCCCCCGCTTGCCGCAACTAGAGAAAGCCCTCGCACGGAAACGAAGACCCAACACAGCCAAAAATAAATAAATAAATAAATAAATAAATAAATGTAAAAAAAGAAAAGATGACTACTGTCTTAAAAAAGAAAAAGAAAGTTCATTATCATTATCAAAAGAAATTATTCAAAAGTCACGGCATCTGGCATTAAAAGTATAGACATCTGACATCTGCCACTGGAAACAGAAGATTTCAGCAATAAACTCATACTTAGAAGCATTACTAGAATGCAAAAGTGATAAGGTCAGTATAATACCAAAGATCTGAGGAACACTGTGTTACAATGTTATACGTTACAGTGTCTTTTCCTATAAAAGATTCCTGATTCACTGAAAACTTAGGAAAACAATACAGATTGTGACATTTGATTCTCTGGCATAGGAGTCAAGGCAAAATGCAAATGTTAGAATTAATCTCAAATTACAATATCGTGCTTAATGTGATAATTGAAATAGCACATGATTCATGAGTCTCCATGATTGCACCAGTCTGACAGCTCACCATACAGTGCTCAGATTCTTATTAATTTAAAATAGTCCACTTGTCACACTGGCACAAGTATCCTTGAGAACCCTAGTGAGAGGGGTTTTAATGCCACAGTCTCTGCTACTCACAAAAATATGCTAGCATTCCAGAGCAAGATAAGAGATGCATCAGCCCAAAAATGCCATTAATGCTGTCTTGTGAGTAATTCCATTACAAGTTAATAAGGCATATTTCCAAGGCACACAACATGTTTGCTTCTTCCTGAAGGTGGATTTTTTCAAAGAACTTTCATCTTAAGGGAACAAGAAACCAATACTTGCAGTCATTCTTTTCTTTATGAAAAAAGTCAAGAACTTGAGAAATTGACTCATGGCAGCAAATACATCTTCTAATTTAGTCAAGTCAACCATTTTCCATTAAGTATATCTATCTTAAGAAACAGTGTAAATTAAGACCTGGATGAAGAAGCCGTGTGTGTGTGCATGTGTGTTGTGTGTGTGTGATGAAAGACAAAGAGACAGTCAACACAGGAAGACAGGAATATGTTCTTTTTACCAATATACCATCCCCTACAGTCAAGAAAACCCAGGACAAAATCATGGCATCATAAAATTCCCAGGGAGCTAATGACTATCCATGAAAAGGAGCTTATAGGAGCGAATGATGGGTGAATCATCCTCCCTTAGCCTTTAAATGCCTCCCTCACTCAGTTCAGAATTGCTCTCTTTCCTATTCTGCTGTTATGTGAAATTTTAAAATTCTTAACTTAATATTCTTGTATTGCTTTTTAAAATTCACTGCTCAATCAAAGGTATTCATTTGACTATCAGAAATATTTTTCCCACAGAGGGATATGGAATGCATATCTGCAAGACAGTGATCAGAGAAATGAGCCAGCATCCTCTCTTCTTGGTCCTTGTAGTTGCTGAGGCAGAGAACTGCACTTATAGACAGAGGCTTGGATTTGACTATAGTTCTGACATTGATTTTTGACCCCTGACAAGGTTCTCAACCCTCTCTCATGTTTTGATTCTTCATTTATAAAGTATCTTACTCAAAGAATCATTATTAAAATAAAAAATTGGATAACAAAAATGGAACCTATAGATTGCAAAGTGTAACACAATTGTAAGGTATTATTATTACTAGACATTTTGCAGTCCCTTTTGAAAACACAGCTAGTTCAGCTATAACACAACACAGGTGTTCCTAAAAATTATGCACTACAAAAAATTGGGCAATAGGGGCTTCCCTGGTGGCGCAGTGGTTAAGAATCCACCTGCCAATGCAGGGGACACGGGTTCAAGCCCTGGTCTGGGAAGATCTCACATGCCGCGGGCCAACTAAGCCCGTGTGCCACAACTACTGAGCCTGCGCTCTAGAGCCCGCAAGCCACAACTACTGAAGCCCGCACACCTACAGCCCGTGCTCCGCAACAAGAGAAGCCCAAGCACCGCAGCGAAGAGTAGCCCCCGCTCGCTGCAACTAGAGAAAGCCCACGCGCAGCGACGAAGACCCAACGCAGCCAAAAATAAAATTAATTAATCTAAAAATTAAATAAAAGTAAATAAATAATAAATCACACAGCTTATGGGGGGAAAATGTAGTCAGAGGCACAACACTCAAAACTTCATCTGTGGGAATGTAAATTGATATAGCCACTATGGAGAACAGTATGGAGGCTCCTTAAAAAACTAAAAAGAGAACTACCATATGACCCAGCAATCCCACTACTGGGCATATACCCAGAGAAAACCATAATTCAAAAAGATACATGCCTCCCAGTGTTCACTGCAGCACTATTTACAATAGCCAGGACATGGAAGCAACTTAAATGTCCATCAGCAGAAGAATGGATAAAGAAGATGTGGTACATATATACAATGGAATGCTCAGCCATAAAAAGGAATGAAATTGTGCAATTTGCAGAGACGTGGATGGACCAAGAGTCTGTCATACAGCATGAAGTCAGAAAGAGTAAAACAAATATAGTACAGTATCGTTTATATGTGGAATCTAGAAAAATGATACAGATGAACTTATCTGCAAAGCAGAAATAGAGACTCAAACGAAGAGAATGGATTTATAGATACCGGGGGTGAAATGGGGGTGGGATGAATTGGGAGATTGGGATTGACATATATACACTACTATGTATAAAATAGATAACTAATGAGAACCTACTGTATAGCACAGGGAACTCTACTCAGTGCTCTGTGGTGACCTAAATGGGAAGGAAATCCAAAAAAGAGGGGATATATTTATACATATAGCTGATTTACTTTGCTGTACAGCAGAAACTAACACAACATTGTAAAGCAACTATACTCCCATAAAAATTAATTTTTAAAAAAAAATCTCTGACACATGAAAAAAAGACGCAAACCTATTAAAAATGGCAGCAGTTTTTCACATGTTAATTCATTAATAAATACATAACTTCTACAGTATTTAAGTATTTTCAAGATAATACATAATCTCCATCTTGAAAAGACCTGATGTTGGCTAACAGATGTGGGCATGGCAAGGGTTACAACTTGTGTTACTGTGAAGCGATGGAAAAAGGGTTGTCTGAAATTGCAAAGTGGTAACACCATATGAAGGTGGGTGTGGCTCATAGCATAGGTCTAAACTGTGAGGTAGTTGGTAGATGTTTGAGAAATGTGCGTTTTGTGTATTTCTATTGTATATGGCTCAATTCAGCTGCGTGCAGTTTTCTTCATTCACTCACAAGTGAATTTGCATTATATGCAAATTGCTCCCTAATATATCAATTGTGTTGGAACAAACTTGTGATTTCAAATGAGTGTTATAGCAGAACTGACTGTATCATGGAATGTGTTCCCCAAACGGAAAATAAAGCCACAAAATAATTTAAGCTGATTCTCTTTGCCTCTGATACTTAAAAGACGAGTACATACACAGCAAGAGCAACAGGGCATTGCTCTGAGCCTCTCTTTTCATCAGCAAATAGATGAACATTTGATACTTTGAAAAATTAAAGCTTTCAAAAGTGAACTTCACCACAACTGGGATTTTCCTAGCATATTACTAACTTTGAGCCTCCCAAAGGACATTTGATTAGGGAATTAATATCACTAGGTTACAAACCATAGGGAGCTTTTCCTTACTTTTTCCAATCACTCAACAAATTTTTCATTCCTCATCTTTATTCATTCAGTTACTATTTATTGAGCACCTACTATTCTAGGCACTGGGGATGCACCAGTGAACAAAATCTACAAAGGTACCAACTCTCATGGAGCTGACATTCTAGTGAGGGAAATACACTAGGAACAATAGCATAATATTACGTACAATGTTAGAAAGTGATAAGTGCAATGTATAACTATAGTAGAGGGTAAAGGGAATTAGGAATATCAGGGAAACAGACTGAGCATTATTAAATTATGTGGTCAAGGAAGTCCTCATTGAAAAGCAGACAATAAACACTAAAAATCATATGTAATATAATATCATGTAATGATTGATGCTAAGAAGAATAAAGCAGGGTGAAAACAAAGAGAGTAATGCAGGGAGTTCAAGAAAGTTGACGTATGAGCTAAGAGAAATCGTGACTCGTGAATATCTGAGGAAGGAGAATTTCAGACAGAAGAACAGCAGCTGTAAACTGCTTGAGGTAGGATGAGCTTGGCGCCTTCAGAACCCATCTAGAGCCCAAAGCAGTTGTAGCAAAGGGCCAGAGAGAGATCCTTGCAGGAGATTTGGTGAGAGAAGCAGTCAGAGCAATGGCCAGGCCCAAGCCCCATAGGGATTTGTAGACTAAGGCAAGGACCTACAGCGCACTGAGTTTTGAGTATGCTGTGGCATAAGCTAACTGAAATGTTTAATAGATCATTTTGTCTGTGCTGTGGAGAAAAAAATAGCAGTAGTCTATGTAAGAGATGATAGTGGTAACTATGAAATGACTTAATGTGGATGAAGTCATGATGTATTTTAGAGGTAGAGCCAAGGAAACTTGTTGATGGATAGACTACAACGTGAGAAAAAGGACAGAATCAAGAATAGCTTCTAGATTTCTTTACTTAAATAATGGAACGAATGGTAGTACCATTTTTTGAGGTGCAGATGATGGCAGAAATAAGTTTAGTCCCGGGGAGTGGAGGAGTGCCAGAAATGAAGATCTACTTAACAGTAGCGAGTTCAACCTAAGAAAAAGAGAAGCCTCATACAGAATTATTTTAAATTGAATAGTAATCAATCTCACAATCAACCACTTCATTTTGTTTACCAGGGGTATTTTAATGTTTTGACTTCGTATTTTTTTAATAATTAACTTAAAGTGTTTCTCTTGAGTCCTATATTTCCTCCAGCATAGTTATCCTGTTAACTCTCTATTGTTCGAAAATTGCTATGCCTTATTGCCTTAAAATTTCAGACTAGGAGAAAATAAATTTCAGGAATTTAATGGCTTAAAAAATGTATCAATACCGAGTCACTTTCTGGTTGTACCAAAGATTTGAATGCATTCTCTAATATGATTTCTTTTTGATAATTTCGACTAAATTATGTTTTGAACAATACCAACAATTCTCCCTTATTAACTTTCCTGCCCCTGAGCTACAGAATGTCACATAGAGCCAGCTGACCAGAAAAGACCCTGATAAAAGAAGCAAACAAACTAAACCCCACAAAGGACGCTAAACTCTCCTGTGACCAATATTCATAAATAATTCTAATTCTAAATTCCTTGCTGCCACTGAACAAAATAACGAAGTGTGTAAAATTCCTCTTTGATTTCTGACTCTCCATTCTGAGCTTTTTCACTTCCACAATATCCCTGGCTCTCTAATCAATGAATCAATATAATAAATTCAAGCATACTATAATGCAAATGATTAATAAAGAATAATGTGCCACTTCTCCCAAGAATGTTAACATTTTAAACAAACAGGAAGCCTTGAGTCTATGAAATAAATTTCTACTCATCAAAGGAAGGAGGAGAAAGGGCTTTTCCACAGCCTCATAATCATAGCCCCATAAACAGGCCCAAAATTTTAGGGTTAAGGGGTAGGTGGTATTGCTGTCAGCTTCTAGTTTGGCAGCACTATGCTAATGAATGACAGCACCTGGCCCTCCAAAAATATAAGTATAAACATAAGTTTATTATAAATTATACTGACAGAATGAGTACCACACAGTTTACCAAGAATACAATATACATACTACTTATTGTAAATTCTACACAGCCAATTGATTCTCACAGGATGCTTTCATTGGTTTCTACCCAACTGTTATATCCATAGCCAACAGTGGTTGCAATTCAACCATGATTTGCAAATGGAGTTACATCTCAATCCATAACTCCTTTCCAAATAGTTTTTGTTATGATTTTATATGTGGCATGAATGCTGGTTGATATTTTTATTTTAACAAGTAAAACAGTGAAGATGAATGTCAAAACTTTACTTGTTTATCAAAGATGTGAGTAACTTTGTTGATTCAGATAACAGTTTTCAAATATCAGAAGAACATTTCCTCATTTTTTGGCTGTTCACAATGTAACAGCTCTAAGCACGATGTATTTTAAGTTTACATCTGCATTGTCAGTGTTTTTGCCATCACTTTCTCAGATCTAGAATTCAATGAAACAATCAAGTAAGCAATCCATTTGTACCGTTAGCTGATTTTTGTGGTACAACTATCCCAATGTGGCTGATTTCAAGCTTCCAACGTATGATACGGAACCTAGAGTTGGGAAGAGATAAGCAGTTTATTTACAAGATGTAAACAGTTTTAAAGGCACAGAAAATAATAAAATTTGGAAAAAATAATTAGGAAGTGATGAGTTTTGAGTATTTATTACTGCCTTTTAATATAATTTACTGAATTGTAAGTTTATGTTACTTAATATTAAATAATAGCTGTGTTTAAAAACCAACACAGAGACTTCCTGAGAATTTAACAATTGACTCTTTTTTTAAAATTTATTTTATTGAAGTATAGTTGATTTACAATATCGTGTTAATTTCTGCTATACAGCAAAGTGATTCAGTTATACATATACAAATTATTTTTCATATTCTTTTCCATTATGGTTTATTACAGGATATTGAATACAGTTCCCTGTGCTATACAGAGGAACCTTGTTCTTTATCCATTCTATATATAATAGTTTACATCTGCTAATCCCAAACTCCCAATCCATCCCTCCCCCACCCCCTCCCCCTTGGCAACCACAAGTCTGTTCTCTATGTCTGTGAGTCTGTTCCTGTTTTGTAGCTAAGTTCATTTGTGTCATATTTTAGATTCCACATATATGTGATATCATATGGCATTTGTCTTTGTCTTCTGACTTACTTCACTTAGTACGGTAATCTCTAGGTCCAACCATGTTACTACAAATGGCATTATTTCATTCTTTTTTACAGCTGAGTAATATTCTACTGGGTATATATACCACATTTTCTTTATCCATTCATCTGTCAATGGACATTTAGGTTGCTTCCATGTCTTGGCTATTGTAAATAGTGCTGCTATCAACATAGGGGTGCATGTATCTTTTCAACTTAGAGTTTTGTCTGGATATATTCTCAGGAGTGAGACTGCTGGATCATATGGCGACTCTATTTTTAGTTTTTTGAAGAGCCTCCATGCTGTTCTCCATTGTGGCTGCACCAACTTACATTCCCACCAACAGTGTAGGCAGGTTCCCTTTTCTCCACACCCTCTCCATCCAGCATTTGTTAGTTGTAGACTTTTTGATGATGGCCGTTCTGATCTGTGTGAGGTGGCACCTCATTGTAGTTTTGATTTTCATTTCTCTAATAATTAGTGATGTTCAGCATCTTTTCATGTGTCTATTGGTCATCTGTATGTTTAACAATTGACTCTTGTGAAACAACACAAGTCAGCTCTAGAACTTCAGCTTGGTCTCCAGTAAGCAAGCTGTTAAGATGACCTGGAGCCAACTATGGGGAAAAGACCTTTGTCTTTCTTCCTGCATTTATCTTTTCGTGGGTCTCTCAGTGTGCCTGGGAGAAGCTGCTATCAACCCTTCAGCTGAATCAAACCCTGAACCTCGAGCCCGGCTTTTTAAGACCTCACCCAAGAACCCACTATACTAAGGACCACACGCCCAACCACCCAGGATTCTGATGACGGGTTTTGAGAGGAGAGACCAATGTGGTCCCCACATACCAAAGTATGTGCCCTTTACAAAACATCATGAAATAAACATCTCAATTGTTTACATTATAGATGTATCTCTTCGGATTATCGAGATTTCATACATCTGCTTCGAAGCCACTCCTCAGCTGCTGTTGTTGGATATATTTTGGGTTCTGAATATATCTTACAAGGACAATAATATCATCATCTCCTTTGCCAAAGCAGAATATAACATTGGGCAGTAAACAGTGATTCATATGCCATACAAGTTATTCTGAGATTCCTTTTCAAGGCCTTGGCTTCCTTACATAAACTAAATCCTTTCTTGTGTATTCCATATGAAAGCCATCTCCTGCCATCCTGATGCTCCTGACCCACTTCACCTTCTCAATGGAGAGTTTGAGCATAATATTTATTCCTTGTTTAATACATTTGTCTATGTATTACAGACATATCCCCTGCTACCCAGGAGTTTATAACCAAAGAGTAAACATTCTGATAGAAAAGCGAAAATAATAAATACATATATATGGACAGTAAGTTAAAGTTATTAAGTCAATATGGGAATCCAAACATCAAACACTAATGGAAGTATCTCAGTTTTAATAATAAAATAACAACAAAATTGTACACGTCTACAGTATTTCACATTAACTATAAAATAAGACTTGGCTGCAATGTAGCAAGTAGGTGGTCTCAAAGAGCTCGCCACTTTTAAAAGTCAGTTCTTACATGTGATAGTATTTTAAAGTATTCTTAGGTACATGTATGCAATTGCCAGCATTTAAGTGCTTCTACTGTGAGGACTTTCAACATAGGAGTGTTGTTTTACAAGTAAAAATAGTCAACATTCATACTATTTTTTAATCATTATAAAGCAATAAAAAATTATTCAATTTTTATTATTGAATAAAATAATAAAATAATTCAATTCTCTGCTTCATTTAGAAAAGGCTGCGTAGACTTAACCCTTTAAACATGCATGGCATTTGACTTTTTTTAAAAAACAGAGGGTGGAAAGAGATGATCAAATGAAGGGCACTGATCCATAAATTGCTCCTCAAGTAAGACATTCGGGTAATCTGATTTTTCAAGTGATTCGTCAGACTGTTTAAATGATTAAGTGAACAACCAGAACTGTAGCAGGAAATCCATGTACACATGGTAGCATCCCATAGGCACTTCTTATCTTCTAGAGATTAGAGTCTGAATTCCTCTGGCAACGTTAACTTGGTTGACTGATAATATTTAATATGAAAAACCTAACATTTTGTCTATAAATGTTAACTTTCTTCTCCCTTTCTAAAATAAAGGCCATTTAATGATTTATTGCTTGACTTTCATCTTTGCTATGTTCTACATCTATGGAATTAGATATGGAATACTGATAAAAAAGAAAAAACCTACAAAAACACATCAATTATTACTGTTAATGGTATCTGTTAAATGTTGATATTTTAAAAATCAGTAAGAAAATACACCAAAATATTAATGGCAGTAGTACCTCTGAATGGAGGGATTAAAGGAGGAGTTTTATCTTATTTTATCTTTTCCATGTAGTCCAAGTTACCATAATAATCATGTATTACTATTGGGTTGAAGAAAGTTTTATTTTTAATAAGGATAAATGAAAAGAGAGAGAGCATTACCATCTCATTTCACTTATTAAATATCTTTAAGAAAAGATTTTATAATTTCTGTTTTAAAGTTTTAAAATGTCCAAAAGAAGCTAACTACTCTCCCAGGCTTTTTCCCAGCCATGCTGAAGTACTTGTAGTTCACTGAAGCATCATGCTGACTCCAACTCTGCGCCCTTATAGATGCTCTTCCTGATATCGTAAGTACCGTTCCCTGTGTTCTTAAAGTAATTAACTCCTGGTTTTCCTTCAAAACTCAGCATCACCTTCTCCAGGAAGCCTTTTCGGGCTCTCTAGTGCAATATAAGTGTTTATCCTTTGGACAGAACCCTCCATGCATTCAACAACAGTAAGCACTTATCACACTGAAATAACTGCAGAAAGTGTGTTATTCCCAAATGACTTAGCACAGCACCTACTGAATAAAGAGATGAGTGAATTGATAACTTTGACATTTCCATAAGTTAAACAAATGGTTGACCTTTGTTCTTTCTCTCACTTAAGCGACTGGCCCTTTGACTAGGTAGTTAAACCAAACTAGGTGATTTGATGCCTTAGAAAAGGTTACAATTATTTATGTAAACAATCCGTTAATTTAATTAATAGTTATTTATTGACTAAACATTAATTGATGGCACTGTGTTAGGCACTGGAACATAGAAAGGAGAGACACTGCCTCTTCTCTCAACAAACAGAGACTAGTGGAGATACAAGGTAAATCTACAGTTACGGTAGAGGGTGCTGAGTACTGTAGTGAGGCAAGCACTTTCTGTAGCAGTAGCAAAAAAGGGGTGGTTGGGATGTGGTCACAAGCCTTCTCTGTTCCAATAACATATAAAATTAAAATGCAGCTGCGTCTACAGTACAAAGCAAAATAGAAATTGGACTGGACAATTACCTACTATATCAGTGTAAACACTCAATGTTATATAACTTGAATGGACAGAGGAAACAGCAAAACCCACTGTTATAAGCACTGGCCCACAGTGAATGACTGGAAGACATGCAGACTGCCACTCAGTACAGGAAGTCTAGATCTGAAAAAGGGAGTTTCACAAAGATTTTATAAATATTTAGACCTGGTGTCAATTTATTCTTTCCCAAATCCAATTCCTAGGTCCAAACTTGGGCAGCGTGGTGGGGAGGAGATAATAAATTTCTCCTTAAACTGTACCACCACAGGGAGAAATTCTTTCAGATCAAATTGTTGCAGAATAACAGAGTCACTTTTGGCCATCTCATCTTTGAGCACTATTGCCCTTTCTATCTCCCAAAGAAATTAAGCTGTTTCTATATTAAAAACGTATTAAGCATGAGTAGTCTTTTTCTCTCCAAAGCTTTCTGCTTCTAAGCAATTCAGAGTCTCCAGCTGGATGTGAACCCTATCTCCCTTTCAGCTCAGCCAACACGCTTCCATGACATTCCAAATATGAAGCTGGGTGGACAGATCAGATTCACTTTCCAAAAGCATAGTGAAAAATATTCCACTTGATTCAGAATCACAAGTCAGATTTTTAACTACTTCAATGTCAGACTCTTCCAAACTTCTTTCTAAAATTATTACTTCAAACCAAAGAACATTGTCATTTATACCTAACAACATGAAGATAGGAGGCTGTGGTTGCTTCAGTTCTGTCAGAATTACCACATATATCAGATATTTACTGCCCAACTTAAAGAATAAAATATACCTAGAACTAATAACCATAATCCTAAATAATCTTCTCTAGTATATCCCACACATAGTAGACAGATTAGACTTCTTAAAACACAGCTCAAAAATGTGTATATGTGTATGTGTATGTGTCCTGATTTAAAACTGTATAATTCTTGCTTGTTATTTGTAGAATAAAGTCCAAACCTCTGGTCTGGAATTCAAGCTCTTCACAAGCTGGCTCCAACCTGCCTCCTTCACTGGTAAGCCACATATCCTTTGTAAAATCTATACTTCATCTCCAGAAGACCTTGTGCTATTCTCTTAGCATTCAAAGAACTCACCCCCGCTCCATGTCTGTTCTCTCCTCTCTTTTTCAACTGGACTAACATACCTCCCATTCCACGTATTCAAACCCAACTCATCCAAACCCCTCCTCTATTAATCTGCCCAAATTATGCCATATGAGGGTTACATCTCTGTCCTCTACACTCTCAGTCTTCTGGTTTATATCTCTCTTGCCACCTCTAACACATCTTATTCATTTTCATAGCCTCCCACAGCAGTGAGGACATAGTAGGTATACAACTGCAGAACTGTAAGTGAATGACTGGATCTTTTAAAATAATTATTCAGAAGACATTCCAGGATTATTTTATTTCTCCACATAATCCACACATATCTGCTACCATTATTTAATAGGTTCAGGTGTTGTAAGATATTAATGATTCTATGTTCACCCTATAACTGACATCAGAAGTTGTTTTAACAAATATATATATAGCAGCTTATCTGCCACTTGTTTATTTCTCATATAAAGAAAGTTAATGAAAAAAATCAGATGGTTGAATAACCTACATGTAAAAATTCAAGTTAAAAAACGGTTTACCCTGAATTGAATTATCAGGGTAAATTATATGAATTTCCCTTTAAGGGTGAACTGAGCCTTGATGCTAGGCAGCCCCTCAGGTGTTCTTTAAGTTCCAACCTCAGAAAACCTGAAGGCCTTTATGGCATTAAATAATAAATACCAACATGATTACTACTGAAGGTGCTAGTTTCAGAAATCCTATTAGGCTGTAGAGTAGCAAGTATCATTTCTATACAGTCACAGTGTTAATGGCCCTACCTTTTCCTAGCAAATAGTCTATGAAATGTAAAATAAAGATATCATAATTCATGAATTCCCACATGAGGAACAAATGAAAACAGAATCACACAAATTTGCCCAGATCTTGAATTTTATGCTGCAGTCTTAGAATACTCCAAAGGACAGAAATCAATTTGATAGAGCTGGGAAATGATTTCTAAATTCTTCTGACAGTAAGAAACAAACATGTAAATTTTATCAAAGTAGAAAACGAAAACCAAGGGATTTTGATTATCTGATTTAATCATTTAAATATCATAGTTATTCTCATACACTACAAACTACTGTGATATTTTTATTTGGAAATTAAAAAAAAAAGTGAAGTGTTTGATTCTGTGATAATATAAAATTTCCTGATAATATGTTTCTGTGGCTATATTAAGTGCCAATGAACACAACCAAGTTCTGGCTAATACACAGTATTTACCAATAGATGATGTGACAATTTATTTTACTTAAATAGTGATGCATTTGTAACATATACCATCTACTTCTTCTAAACCAAAGAGGTACCTGTCAGAGCCTGTGTCACCCATCACTCTCGCTGAAGGGGCAGGCCTAGGGGAGTACAGTCTTCTCCTTCCCCCAAATCCAGTTTTAAGAAGAGAAACTGGGTTCTCATTGAAGGACAGCCAATGCACACACTAGGCAGTGGCAAACCTATGCCCAAGTATCAGAAGATAAACCAGGCAATCAGATTCTAATCTCAAAATTTTGGAATTAGAAATCAGAAGAGTGAGCCAACATAATTTAATGTTATGAGGGAGGACAAAAGGTGAAGTATAGGATGAAGGCTAATTAGTAGAAGAAAGGACAAATGAAAATGCCAGACAGAAGCAGTTCCCATTAGAGAACAAGCCTGAGAGCTGTCTGAGGTCCTGATACCCTGAGAATCTGATTCCAGTCAACCCGCTGGGTTACAACTATTCTGAAATATACCCCAAACCCCAGTATGACAGATTCGTAATATACCCAAATAATTAGGATAAATTCTGGAAGTTCATAGTAAAAGAATTTAATCTATTCTTGATATACTGCTGTAGCAAAGCTGCACAGGCAAACTGTCATTTTTTAAAGCCCAGGCTGCCTGAGCCCAAAGCCCAGCTCTGCCATTTACTACCTATGTGGCCCTAGGCAAGCTATTTAATCTCTCTAAGCCTCATCTATCTCATGTGTAAAATGGGTATATTAAGAGTGCCTCAAGAGGTTATTATGAGCAATAAGTGAGATTATGAAACAACAGTGGTTAGCACAGATAGCCTTCAGTGTTGTCAGATGATGGTCCTGATCGTGATGACGACAATAATGATGATGATTTTCTTTTCTACTCAATAGAGGAAGCAATAAATGAGCTTTAAATTTAAACTAACTCTCTAGCTACTTATCACTAGCTTGTTCACTTAAAACAGTTAGACTATTATAGTGAATATTTTAAACATAGGATGCATTGCCCTGGAGACAATTTGGAATGGAAAAGAAGAGATATGGAAGCAGAAACCCAGAACATTTTTTGCCTTATGACACAGATGATGGTTGCTTTTCTATTACCACCTAGTGATGCTATGCCTCATATATAACCAATGCCCTTTTATCCATTTTCTCTGCAAATAGTATAACTTACGCCCTCACTACCCTCCTGGGGATTTTATGAGGGCCTTATCATTGGGCCTTCTGCCTTCTCACATGTGCAATCTTGGTATTGCTTCAGAAGACCTCCTAATTCATAGTCATCCCCAATTAAAAACTCTTCTATAGAGCACCACTATCTGCTGAATAAAGGCTAAATTCTTTTATCATGATCATCATGACCTTTCAGAATCTGATCTCACTTCTTGGCATCATTCCCTACTGTTGCCCACCAACTTTCCATGGCTTATTCTCATATCTATTAATTTTCTCTGGCTATTTTTCCCCAGCTAGACGCCTCTTCTAACTTATATGTTTAAGTCAAACTCTGACCTATTTCATAAGGCTCAGCTCATTGCTCTTTCTTTAAGAAATATATTTAATACTTATATTCAGAATTAAAAATTTTCTGTGGTCAGAATAATCTATAACACTTCACATTCTACTATAAAGTTATGACTTTATAGTCATAGCTACATTTTAAATGAAGAGGAATGAAAAAACTGAACGTAAAGTTCATAAACAAGGTAACCTTGATATGAGAAAAATATTGGTAAACATATCTGAAACTAGTCGACATCATATATATTTCAATGTCCACTCGTCCACATCAACAACCTGACTCTAAGGAGATTTAAAGGATTCTAGTAACTAAGAAAAAACAATCATTTACACAACAAAGATTTTCTCTATTTCAATGTGACAAACTTTTTACTCACTACAATGGCAGGCCTTCCTGGTGCTGTTAAGCACAACGTGAAACTAGATGCGAGGGACCTATGCAGCCCTTTTCAGTCAATTCTTAGTGAGTGATCACTGTGATCCAAACTAGCAGGGGATCCTTGTACCTACTAGTTACACAGAAGCCATACAATACTGAATGGATCTTTTTCCAAAGAAGATATTCAGGTGTCCAGCAAGTGTATGGAATTATTAAGAAGGTCAGAGCAGGGCTACGGTGAGGTGTCACCTCACAACTGTTGGAATGGCTGTTATCAGGGGAATGAGGGATGGCTAGTGCTGGCAGGGATGAGAGTGGGCCTCATTCACTGTTGGTGAGAGTATGGACTGATGCAGCAACTAAGGAGAACAGAATAGAGGTTCCTCAAAAAACTAGGAATGGGGGCTTCCCTGGTGGCGCAGTGGTTGAGAATCTGCCTGCCAATGCAGCGGACACGGGTTCGAGCCCTGGTCTGGGAAGATCCCACATGCTGCGGAGCAGCTGGGCCCATGAGCCACAATTACTGAGCCTGTGCGTCTGGAGCCTGTGCTCCGCAACGAGAGGCTGCGATGGTGAGAGGCCCGCGACCGCGATGAGGAGTGGCCCCCGCTTGCCACAACTGGAGAAAGCCCTCACACAGAAACGAGGACCCAACACAGCCATAAATAAATAAATAAATAAATAAATAAAGCATGACACAAATTAAGAAAAAAAAAAAACTAGGAATGGATCTTCCATATGGTCAAGCGGTTCCACTTCTGGATGTGTCTGAAGGAAATAGGATCACTATCCCCAGAGGATGTCTGCACCTCCACGTTCACTGTGGTGTGTGTTGTCTATGGTGCCGAGGACATAGAGGCAGCCTGGGTATCCATCAGCAGATGGATGGATGGAGAGGATGTGGTGTGTGTATGTGGTGGAATACTGTTTAGTCATAAAGGGAGGAAGGTCCTGCCGTTTGCAATGACGTTGGTGGACCATGAGGGCATTGTGCTAGGTGAAGTGGGTCAGACAGAGAAAGACAAATACTGTATGATCTCACTTGTATCTGGAATCTAAAAGAAAAAAACTCGTAGAAACAGAAATCACATTTACAGTTTCCAGGGGCCAGAGAGGGGGATGGGGTAGGTGAAGGTGGTCAAAATGTACAAACTTCTAGTTATAAGATAAGTAAGTTCTGGGGATATAATATACAGCATGATAATTAAAGTTAACAATATTGGATATTTGAGAGTTGCTAAAAAGTACATCTTAAAAGTTCTCATCAAAAGGAAAAAAATGTGTAACTATGTGATGTGATGCATGTTAACTCGACTTATTGTGGTGATCATCTCACAATATATAGAAATACCAAATCATTATGTTGTACACTTGAAACAATGTAATATGTCAATTATAGCTCAATAAAACTGGAAAAAGTAAAAGGGGAAAAAGTCATACAATAAGTACTACCGTGCTGGTCACTCTCCAGTTACTCACACAAAGCTGTAAATACAAAATTGCAAAATGACCACACAACAGTAAAACGGGTATTTATGTTGTTAACATGAGTGTTGGAAGTAGGAGAAAATTAAAGGATCTGAACAGCTTCAAGGCATGTTTCATGTATGCATAATCCACTGTCAGACACAGGTGCACATACTTACTTGCCTCCCAAATAAATCTTTTTTGACATTCACTTCATTACTATAGGAAAGTAACAGGATATGCCTATTGACAAGAGAAATGGTGATCCATTTGGGTCACTCCAACCTTTATGTGGAGACCATTTTTCAAACTCCAAGGCATCAAGCACAGATTTTAGATCTGATATCTGCTGTGCATGTGTCTGTTGTGTTGTAAGATAACATTATGCTCAGAAGTTATTAACCTTTTTTTCTTAAATCCAAATCAAGTATTGAGACACAGAGAGAGGGAGAGGGAGGGAAAGAAAGAGGGAGAAAGGTGGGGGGACAGAGAGAGAGAAAGAGAGAATATCTGTAAGTTGATTAGAGGAAAATGTAATTTTTCTCACTTCTCCAGGTAAACAGGATGACTTCGAACAACCATTAGTTTTTTATTCTTTTTTTTACTATGTCACAAGTAGCCTCTACTCTAGAGACTACACTGATAAATAAACTTAAGTACACGGTAACAGGATCTACCGATAAAACAGTGTAATCCCTTTGCCAAATCCCCCAGCAAAGGTCAGCTTCCCCAGGGCTGTTAGGTTCCTTAGGAAAGTCATAAGCTGTTCAAGCACCACCGGTAACTTGGGTTTTCCTCCCTAGGATTCCTATGCAGACAGAGGTACCTCCAGGAGCTTCATCTCCAGTCACCTCTAATGGGAAAAGACTGAGGGAAAGAAGAAATCCCTCAACATCCAACTTATGGGACCCCAGCTGTGTTATTACATCAACTCCCGAGTGAGGAGCAAAGAAACACCACTCTTAGTCTGTCTTTCTCTCAGGACACTCCAGGAAGTAAGGCTTATCGCCATAGACTGTCTGCTGGGCCTAACTGGCCTCCTCATTTGCACCTTCGCTTATTAACTGTAGAGAATCCTTCTGCTATCACCTTCCCTTCTTCACTTCCCTATGAGAGTGGTTCGCTATGTGTATGTTGGAAGAGGGCATGGAAAGGACGTGACCGCAGGTTGACCCCTGAGCTGCACCTGGGCAGTCAGAGGCTCCTCACCCCTCTCCAGTCCTTGGAATACACAGTTCAGGCAAGCTTCTCCCAGCAGAAGCCCTTCTGAAGAACGCAGACTTCCGAGAGCAATGTGGTGTTGAGACCATCTGAACTGAATATGTGACTGAACCCGGTTAAAGGCTTCTAGATAAACTTTTTTTTTTTTTCCAGGGTTTCTCAACCTTAGCACTATGACTCTTTTTCATTGAGGTATAGTTGATGTAACTAGATAAACTTTTAAATTTCTGGCGGGCTGATGTGGAGACCTATTTTAGCTGCCCAAGGCAAGTCTCGTACATGAGTTTCCTGCTTATTCCACCTGCCACCTACCAATCTGGAGTGTCTGCCTCTTCCATCTCCCCTTGCCTTCCATGTATGGAGCGGGTTTCAGGTGTCACCCAGGAAGCCCCTGAGGTTTCGAACCAACAGTATCAATAGGCCTGCCCACAACAGCTCTTACCAAATTTTGCATATGTTTATTGTTTGTACTTCATCTTGTTCTTTAAAAAATGTATTTGAAGTTTATCTATATTATTATGTCATATCTTATTTTTAAAATATATTTAAGGTCAATTATAAAGATACATTAAATTTCAATGATTAGAAATTAGAAATTGAAAATGATGTTTTCAAATTAGATTTTACAGAAAATACTGGTTAATAAGTCAATGAAAATTTGGTGGCAAGTTTTTAACTAAAGTGAGGCCTCATGGCTCTGTCTTCTGATGAGATCAGCTTTAAGTGGCCCATGTCACATATCTGAGAGTGAAATGGAATAGAACGTATAATCTGTCAGACAAAAAAACCCAACATGATGAAAAACTGAATGAAATTTAATAAAATGTAATTAGAAAGATTTCAACATAAAGCCAGTGTTTAGGTTTAAATAATCAATCACGAAAAGTATCAACAGAACTTGAAGAGGGCCTTGCTATACAGTAGCTTCTCTGAAAAATACTTCCTTTGATTGCAAGCTCAATGTGATCTGAAGTGTAAGAGGGTTGATAAAACAAAAAGCTATTGAAACCATTTATGCAAAAACAGAATTATAATGTCCAGAAAACAGGTGGTAGAAGTTCCACTATACTAATCAAGCCACTCTGTGGCTGAATTTTCTTATGGAAACTATTTATACACCCTAGAATCTAAAGGCATAATCTTCCACACTACAAAGCAAAATAAAACCCTGTTTCTATTTGGATGCAACAAATGTTTTCATCAGTCATCATTTCATCTCTATTTAGTACAGCTTTTTCATAATTCCTATATTAAATGCATTCTTCTTCAGTGGATTTTTCCTTCTATTTTTTTAAACTGTTTGCTCTAGCAGACGTCAAAAACCAACGAAAGAGACATTTAAAATATACATACTATTTTATTGCCAACTCCTAATCCTGTCTATCAAAAATGAGAGAAACAGTCTAATTTTAGAAAGAGGGTATTATCACTTACCCATTGTGCTGTTGTTTATTGAACTGAAAGTCACCACTAAGATTGCAAAATCTCTTAGCTTCACTTTGAGGGTGAAAAACTGTTAATGAAACCCGATTGAGAATCTATTGCATTATAATATAATGGTGGAGAGAACAAGCTTTAAAAAAAAATCTGAGTTTGAATCCTGGCTCTGTCAATGCAGCTTAGCCTTGGCATCTTCCTTAAGTTCTCCAAATCTGTAACTAGTTTAAGGATAAAATTATATAGCATATATAAAGTACTTAGCACAATGCCTCACATATGGTAAAGAAATAATATATTTTAACTATTATACTGTTGTTTTTGATATTCTTATTAGAGTCACTATTATTACTCTTACTTATTCACTTTTACATAAAGTGAGACTGTTTTAGACCTGGAATCCAGCAATCATTTTTGCTATTTTATTTCTGCATTTACTTACTAGTTTCACTCAATCCATAGACTCTCTAAAACAGCAGAGATTTAAATCTACTCATGGGTAGAACTCTGGGCAATTTTATTAGCCAGCTACTAGTTTGCCCAGGAATGTTTTATAGAAATACGAAATGAGAAATACAGCTTATATTCAGATATTCCCAGTTAGGGGGTCACAAGGTAATTATTCATTCATACACACACACAATACAAAGACATATGGTAAGGCAGAGATGAAAAGTGATTTGTATCATAAAAGAAACATCAATCAAATGTTGAGAGAGTTCGGCAGACAGAGGAGGAATTTTGTTGGTCCAGGAAGGTTAAAATTGTAATAGACTGAGAGAGCACAGTCTAGTTTCCAAAATTGTTCTTGGGGTACTTTCACACTGAATCTCCCTCTCACCCACTGTACCCTCAGCCTCCACTCCAGTCCTTTCATTTAAACATTTATTCCAAAGAGTACCATTCAATTTTAAAAAGTAACTTTTTACTTCATACGCTGCCAATGAAATATCAAAAACAACGAAACACTTCCCTTTTAGATAAAGCCTAATTAATTGTGCAAACTGTTTTGAAAACTTGATTGTGGTGTATCTCCTAGTTGTATACCTGTAAACAAATGAGAAGCAGAAACTTATTGGCAGCTTGACCTTCCCTGGAGAATTTAGTTGGAATACTGATAAAATAAAGCCTCTGAATCCTCCCCACAAACTGACACGAACAGGAGGAAGAAAAAAAATTAAAATTTCAACTTCTGAACCATATAATACGGGTTCTGACATTATAGGAATGCAACAGACAGTCCTATTTCCCCACCAGCCTTTGTTTTCACTGCCTCCTGCAAGGGATGGAGAGTTTTTTTCCAAAATGGTGAATAGTCATAACTGAGTTGGTCTCAGTTCACTGTCGCCTGGGGGGAGAAGGATAACAAATACAAGGTTTTATTTTGTTTTGAAGAGTCTCTCACAGAGAGGAAATTCAGTAGGTGGAGTTTAGAAAAAATCTCCAAACAGACCAACAGAGAGGCAGACCTAGGCGCTCCTTAAAGGCATCAACCACTACAATATTGTCATTTGCCTCGCCTAGCTTTCTCCACCACTTACTGCTCAAGGCCTGCTGGACTACTGGTATTGATAGAAAAACACTCAGTTGGTGAGATGAGGTTACTGAGGTGACAGCAACTTCACAAAGTTTGTTTAATCACATGTGAGAATTTGCCATGAGTAATCCAGTAGTGACTGGATATATCTCAACTGGATCATTCCAGTCTTTACTTTGAGGCCATTATAACAGATGTATTCAAAATGGTATCTAGACGACTAAGGAAAGACTTAGGTTGGAAGAATGAGAACTACTTTGTGAGTTAGAAAACCTGGGTTTGTGTTCTCAGATCTATAATCTTGTCTAAGTCTAAGACTGAGGTTTCTCATGTGCCATACTCAATAAGGATAATAACTCCCACAGGATAGCTATGAGGACTAAAAAGAAATAGCATCTCTAAAAGCACTCTGTAAAGGTCAAAATACTGCTTAAATGTTAGGCTATGGCAATCTTTTACTGAGCCTGACAGTCATGATTTGACTCCTTAAATCTCAATAATTTAACAATGATTTAAAGGAATACACTGTGTTTTCTTATTTTTTGTAAGAATATCAAAACTATTTGTATAGGCATTATGATCTATTAGCAAGATCAAAAGGCCATTTTGAGTTTTATTAGCTCTCTTTATTAATACAAAAATGTTCTATTTATTTTGCATCTTAGTTTTCTCATCTTTTTCGTAGAAAAAATAGTCCTTTGTATTTCTCTGTTTTAATAAGTTTCTGTGAAAGTTCTACATAAATAGCAAGTATAATATTATAGTTTCATGAACATTGTTTGGCTCTATAATGTTTAAGTAAAACAAAACCATAACCACAAAGGAACTTGCTCAGAAATCTATTAGTATAATAAGTCAATGTAATATATATCAAAAAGTGTTTTATTCCCTTCCAAAAAAAAAAAAGGTAAACCAGAAATAAAATTATCTAGAATAAGCAGATGATGGATGAGAAAAGTAAAAGCTTTTCAGAATTCTCAGCTTCTAGACTGACATTATGAAGACGGTGGTTAATTGGTGGTTTAAAATCTTTTTCCCTTTAAAGAATAATTAAGGTTTCCACTAAGAACAAGGGCAATGGTTGAAATAGCAGAATTCGTTCTCAGTCAGAGGTTGTATGGGTCATATAGATCATTAAGATCATTCTAGGCCATGGAATGCTTTAATAAGCTCAATGACACTCAGTCTCACTGAACTGATGCACCTCTTAAAAAAAGAAACTTCCTATCCTGAAGGGACTCATTCTACAGTTGAATGGCTGTTAGAAAGTTCTTTTGTATATCATAGGGCAATACAGTGAGGAGAGGCAAACAGAGCATTCCTCCCAAACAGCAATAGCCACTCAACTGATAAAAGTTTCCTTCTCTAATGCAGTTTTTAAAAAGTAGCATTAAGAAAGTCCATGGATTTTTCAGTTTCCTTTGAATACTATGACCATTTTGTATTTTTATAAAAAGAGGAAACTGCAATGAAAAAGGCCATGTCTTGGCAAAAATCCATATCAGTAGTTCTAGCTATAAAATCACTTCTAGAATCATCAGTTGACTTATGCAAAGGCTCTAATATATGCAAATACAAAAGAAACATTACAATACAAACATTAATTTCCACAAGCATTATTAAATTATGACATATTAGGAGTCATTAACAACTAGCAGGCACTAGGTTTTGCCAGTCAAATGTTCCAAACAATCAAAAATAATATCCACGAGACAATTAATTTCCTGCACATTGATTATTCCAATCTCCACATTAATAAGAAAGGTTAAACCAAATAAAATGAAACAGCACAGCAAGAAACTATAGACTGAGCCCACTTGTAATGGGGTGGTCTATAACCTTGAGAGATGGATTATATCTCTCAGGTTACTGGGGGAGTATGGGAAGTTATTCCAGCACCTTGAATCATACCTTGAAACCTTAGCACTGCTTGGAAAGCATCTTTACATCAGCTATGCCCTTCCCACATGCACAAACACACGCACGTTTCACAAAGCAAAGAATTAAGACCCAGGGGCTTCCCTGGTGGCGCAGTGGTTGAGAATCTGCCTGCTAATGCAGGGGACACGGGTTCGAGCCCTGGTCTGGGAGGATCCCACATGCCGCGGAGCAACTAGGCCCGTGAGCCACAACTACTGAGCCTGCGCGTCTGGAGCCTGTGCTCCGCAACAAGAGAGGCCACGATAGTGAGAGGCCCGCGCACCGCGATGAAGAGTGGCCCCCACTTGCCGCAACTAGAGGAAGCCCTCGCACAGAAACGAAGACCCAACATAGCAATCAATCAATCAATCAATCAATCAATCTTTAAAAAAAAAAAAAAAAAAAGAATTAAGACCCAGATTGTCCAAACCAACCATCTAGTAATGATAAGCAGTCGGAACCAGGGACTTCAGATTAGTCCAATGTACTTTTTACTCTATAAGGGTTTAAATGGCTATTTAAACACTCTTGAGATTGCAGCAAATGCCACTGCTATTAACAACTTACAAAGCAAACTGAGAAACTGCCATTTTTGTCTTAGTTTGTGGAACTACTTTTTAATAAAATAGTAGAAACAAATATTTTGAATCTGTTGTAAAAATTTTAACCACAATTCTCTTTCTTCCTTCACACAGTCCTAAATCTGTCAGACAGTTATTAAATATCCACTAAATCTGCCAGGTGATACGTTAGTTTCTCTAGGGACACAAGGGAAACCAGAACCAGATCCTCTTCTTAAAGAACCAAAAAGATTAAAAAAAATAAGCACACATGCAAACAGTATCTGCAGCTGGAATCAACAGTTCCCTCCTTCAGTTTACTTAACATACAGAAGCGTTTTGCTTTGGAACCAAACTTCCCAGGGACTTTCCTCTTTCTGCTTTTTAACTTGTGACTATATAAACTACTAAGCCTGCAATCTTAAAAAACCATTTATAACCATTTTTAATGTAAAGAGCTGGAAGTTTCGTGGAGAGAAAATAAGATGCTTTATTGCTTGCATAATGTTTACGCATTTGTAAAACACTTCTACGTGTGTAATCATATATAATTGTCACAATAATCCTCTGAAGTGGCTATTCCTAGCACCTCCATTTGTGAGGAAAAAGTGGCTCAGGGAGTTTAAAAGATTCCCTAAGTTCACAAAGCCACAGAAGTGTGGCCCACTGCCTTCAAGACATGGGCTACAGGGCCCATATTCCAACCCAGTAGGGAAGTCACCTGCTATAGTTTGTGAAACACAGGATTTGGGGTTACACAGACTTGATTTCAAATCCTGACACCACCATTTTCTATCTGTGCGATCTTGGGCCAAGTCTTTACCCTCTCTGGGCCTCATTCCCCTAATATGTAGAATGAGGGAACAGTACCCCCTCATAGGACTGTTACGAAAATCAAATAAAATCACACATGGGAAACAGTGTGTTCTCAAAGCATTCACCTTCCCTTGTCTGCCTTTATCTACCCATTGTTCACCTCCTCTGCCTCCTTTCCTTGCACCACCCTTAGTTCAAACACACTTGCTTTTTTTCTTGCCTGGACTGGGCAGGTCTCCCTCGCTCAACAGTGAGGAGTTTAACAATCATTTGATATAGTGTGTTTCACACAGAGTGTATTTCCATAGCAAGAATTAGCCCATTGGTAAACCAGGGAATTATGTCAGACCAACACAGAGGCCCCATGGGTTCATGCACAATATTTCTTAGCACATTACGTTTTGTGCCACCACAACACAACAGCCAAACACAAAGTATACACATAGTGGGTGCAGCAAGCCCTGGAGGAATGTAGCACTGCCCACATGACCCATTCTTCCTCTTGGCTCAGTCTGGCTAAATGCTAGGTTTCAAAAGGGTTTATTGCACATTTCTCTCATATATTTGTACAAAACAAACAAGCAAACACTAGATAAGGAGCCAGAACCATTTCATAGTAAGGCTGTCACTGCTCCTCTACCTGCAAATTCTGCTGCTTATGTCCCTCTGTCCTTGTTTTCATAATTCAGCAGGCAATACTTCCTTATATACTCTTCCATCAAGCCACCCTCTCCTGTATTTTCTAAAGGTAAAGGCTTGTATTACTGTGTTATTTCTTTACTTATAGGGAAGTTAGCATGTTTTTATAGCCATGTTAGAATTTTTAATAAGATTGTTTTGGTTATTGCTTAATTATAACATTAAATGTTTTGGTGGTTAAAACATTTTGAGTGATCTATTCCAATTCTATTTCCTTCAAAATGCCAGTTATTTTTAGTGCGTGATTTTGCAGAGTGTGGGGCTTTTTTAGTGGAACTTATTATGCCACAGCAGAAATGTCTATATTTTGCTTTGTTGTGTGGGTATTTCTGATATACTCGGGCACCACAGATTGATGGAATAGATGGTGTAAATAAATTGTTTTCATTGCACTTACTTGACTCTCTTTGTTAAAATTCAACTCAGCACCTCATCTGCATGGTTAAGAATGTACAATTTCCTACGAAGACGCTACCAAGAAGGGTAATTCTTTTTCATAAATATGCTCAACAAAATGCTTATAAAATTTTTTATAAGCATAAAACAAGGCTCATATATAGTGTTCAAATAAATTTAGGCAGTACTGGCCTAGCTCTACAACTTTAAGTAGCTTGTGTTTTAGTATGTAAAATGATTCCATTTTCAAATCAGCTAAAAAGACATTACAAGAAGAGCATCTTCAACTATAAAATCTGTTATATGAGTAATTTCTAAGGTAAAGAAATAAATTCAAATTTTTTAAAAGTGTTTCCTCTTATACCTAGCATATTTAATTGGCAATAAAATGAAACACATGGTTTTAATGTGCATTTATTTTTTGACATGGGCAAATAACCTTTCCAGGCCTTGGTTTCCTCATAGGAAAATAAGAATTTTTTAAAAATTGAGTAAGGGACCTCCCTGGTGATCCAGTGGTAAAGAATCCGCCTTACAACGCAAGGGATGAGGGTTCAATCCCTGGTCAGGGAACTAAGATCCCACGTGCCGTGGGGCAACTAAGCCCGCACGCCACAACTACTGAGCTAGAGAGCCTGAGTGCTGCAAACTACAGAGCCCATGTGCCCTGGAGCCTGCGCACCACAACTAGAGAGGAGAAAACCTGCACGCTACAACTAGAGAAGAGGAAAACCTGCGCACCACAACTAAGGAGAAGCTCGCCCGCCACAACGAAAGATTCTGCATGCCTCAATGAAGATCCCGTGTGCCCCAACTAAGACCCAACGCAACCCAAAATAAAATAAATAAATAAATAAATAATAAACAAATCTTTAAAAATAATAAATAAATAATACAAAATTTAATAAGTGCACCATCAATTTTATGAGGTTTTACACATACACATATACATACATGAAATTAACTGTAAAACTGTTGATCCTCCAATCTTGGGACTGTAAAGTGCTCTGATAAAGAATATATGATTGTCATCACTGATTCTTTACCCCCGACACGTCTAGCAAAATTACCTAGCACAAAACAATTGTTCAATAAATATTTACTAAATTAAATTGAACTATTTACATAATTAATGTGGCAGAATTTCTCAATTATATTATTTAAAAGAAACTAGATTTATTCCTAGAAAGCAAATAGCTTGCTTTTAAAATAAAACAAGGGCTTCCCTGGTGGCGCAGTGGTTGAGAGTCCGCCTGCCAGTGCAGGGAACACGGGTTCGAGCCCTGGTCTGGGAAGATCCCACATGCCGCAGAGAAAGCCAGGCCCGTGAGCCACAACTACTGAGCCTGCGCGGCTGGAGCCTGTGCTCCGCAACGAGAGGCCGCAACAGTGAGAGGCCCGCGCACCGCGATGAAGAGTGGCCCCCGCTTGCCGCAACCAGAGAAAGCCCTCGCACAGAAACGAAGACCCAACACAGCCAAAAATAAATTAATTAATTAATTTTTTTAAAAAAGTTTATAAAGTAAAACAAGAAATGTATATTTCAAAAAAAAAACTTTTTCCCTATTACTATCTTACAGATTAAAAATAAAAGGTTTTGGATGTAGCTGCTGAGTTGGTTAGAATTTGGTTTGGTCACAAGTAACAGAAAATCCAAATCATAGTATCTTAAAGAAGATAAAAAGATGGCAATAAAACTACTCTGTATGATATTATAATGATGGATACATGTCATTATATATTTTGTTCAAACCACAGAAGGTACAACACCAATAGTGAACCCTAAGGTAGCCTATGAACTTTGGGTGATTATGATGTATCAGTATAGGTTCATCCTTGGTAAAAATCTACCACTCTGATGAATAATGTTGATAATAAGGTTGGTTAAGTAGGGTAGGGATTATATGGGAAATCTCTGTACCTTCCTCTCAATTTTGTTGTAAACCTAAAACTGCTCTAAAAAAATCTTTTAAAAAAATAGAAGAAGAATTTTTAATTTTTAATTAATTTTTAATTTTTCTCTAACATAGAATTATGTAGGCAGGTCAGGTTTGTATGCTGACTCTATAATCATCAGGGACCCAGGTTCATTCCCTTTTGTTGTTCTGCCATCCATAACTCTCAGCTTCTACCTCCCAGCCAAGATGACTGCATTCTAGCCAGGAAGAGTAAGAAAAGGAAAAAAGAAAGGTATACTCCCTTCCTTTAAGTGTACTTCCCAGATACTATATACACCTCTTCTGTTTACATCTCATTGGCCAGAATATATCAAATGGCCATGACTAGCTGCCTGGGAGCCTGAGAAATGCAATCTTTATTCTAGTGGCCATGTGCCTAGATGAAAATGCAGAGTGCTATTACTACAGAAGAAGAGGAAAAGAAATATCAAGGACAGAGGGGTTTACCACAGTTTTATAAAGTGATAATGAGCTTTGAGTCAAACAAATCAATAGGGTACAAGTCAAACAATTCATAGTGTACAAGTAAATTAATTAGTTTCTAGTAAACTTTCAGAGTAAGACAGCAATGGGGAATGCCAGAACACATTTCCAACAGATAAAGTCCTTTTGATTGAAGCCATTGAAAGTCTCATCCCACATGACCTATACTAAGACATCTTCAAATCAGTTAATCAGTTCAAATCAGTTAAAAGAAATGTTATGAAAAGAATATACAACTGCATAAAAACAAGATTTAAGATGAAAAGAGAAATTCATTTGAAATTATCTTTCTATACTAATCTAAATGAATAGTAACTTTTCTGGTTAAAATCAATTATATCTCTATTCTTACCTTAAGAATAGAGTGAGTGCTCTATATTCACTAACATTTTCCAAACTTAAATGTACTGGGAATAAAAGGATGGAAAGACTAAATAAAAGTCAAAGAAAGACAATAAATATTCTAATTTGAGAGAGTCTGGAATATTCTTTAAAACATTTACAAGATTCTTTAAGAGATGTGGACTGCCTGTCCCATCCCAACAGCCCCAAAAGCAGTTACTTCATAGATTCAAAACAAATAAAACTGAATTCATTTTTAAATGTGCTATTATTTTTAAATTTCTTATTCATTAAGCTTCATCACTACCATCACCCAAAAGAGTCAATTATGGAGGTTTCACTTTAACTGTAAACTTGGAAGCTAAGGATAGAAAGGACTTTAAAGACCTCCCCATTATTAAAAAGGTAGCTCAGAAATCCAAACAAAAATAACAGAATTTTGGTTAGACATAAATCTAAGTGGTCATGTAGTTCATAAGTCAAACCATTCCACACTGCAGACAATCAAATCTCTTTAAAAGTTCACAAACTCTCCAAAGAAGATATGAAAATAGCCAATAAGCAAAAGATGCTCAATCATTTGGGAAATGCAAAACCACAAAGAGATGTCACTTCATACCCATTAGTATAACTACTATCAAAAATAACAAGTGTTGGTGAGAATGTGAAGAAGTTGTAACCGTTGTGCACTGCTGGTACGAATGTAAAACAGTGTAGCCACTATGAAAAACAATATGGTGGTTCCTCAAAAAATTAGAAATACGATAACCATATGATCCAGCAATTCCGATTCTGGGAATTAAAAGCATGGACTCGAACAGATATTTATACACCAATGTTCACTGCAGCATTAGCACAATAGTCAAAGGTGGAAGTAACCCAAATGCCCATCCATGTATGAAAGGATAAACAAAATGTGGTATATACATACAATGGAGTATTTTTCAGCCTTAAAAAGGAAGAAAATTCTGACACATGCTATAACATGGATGCATCTTGAGGAAATTATACTAAGTGAAATAAGCCAGTCACAAAAGAACAAATACTGCATAATTCCACTTATATGAGGTAAAAAGCGTAGTGAAATTCATAGAGCCAGAGAGTAGAAGGGTGATTGTCAGGGGTTGAGGGAGAGGAGAATGGGGAATTGCTGTTTAATGGGTACAGAGTTTCAGCTTGGGAAGATGAAAAAAGTTCTGGAGATGGATGGAGGTGATAGTTGCAGAACACTGTGAATGTACTTTATGCCACTGAACTATACATGTAAAAATGTTTAAAATGGTAAATTTTATGTTAGATGTATTTTACCACAAAGAAAAAAGAAAGAGAAAGAATGATAGACCCATTTGAGCAATATGAAAAAAATGATAAAGCTCATGGAGTAAAATATGCCATTATTTTAAGGACCTAGGACAAATTATCATTTTATTTACCTTTATTTACCTTTATCTTCCTTAAAAGTACTTATACACACTAAAGAATTTATATCTTAAATGATATATTTTCTGAGATTTGCTTCAAAATAACCAACTGGGGGAAATCCAAAGTGAGGAAGCATAAATGAAACAAGATTTACCAGCAGTTAAGAATTGTTGACACGATGTGATGGGTACATGAAGATTCTTTATATTATTTTTCTCTACTTTTGTATTTGTATTTGTATTTCTCTACTTTTGTTTGAATTGTGTAAGATGAAAAATTTTTAATATTTATTGTACATTTACCATATGAAACAGCTTCAAACAAAATCATCAAGAGCCAATGAAGAGCAGCAAATTCTAAATTCTAAAATATGTATAAGAAAGACAAATTTTAAAGGGAAATCCTCTTTATATGTCATCACTTCCACTTATAGAGAAATCCTTTTGGGGCAGCATTTATAAGTAATAGTTAACATATATTAAATGTTTCCTACTTATCCAAGCTTTACATGTACTATTTATAATAACTTATCATTATTATTATTATTACTATCTCCATTTTTCAGAGGAGGAAACTGGGACTCAAAGAGGCAAAGTAATTCCATTAAAGTTCACAAGTATTAAGTAAATTTTAAGTCTATGGAAGGAGACATTTGGTTTTCTAAGGGATAAGATCAACACTCTTGCCTCCTCTGTCTCCATAAATCTGTGAAGACTTTCAACATTAGCTTAGCTCAATTTAGTTCATTTATTGAGCACTTACTAAGTGTCAGAAGCTGGGCACTTTGGGCACTGTGCTAAGCACTCAGAACTGCAAACAGAAGATACATATCAACATAATATTTATTTTAGAAACCAGATGACCCAATATAAATAAATTTTCCTAACAGCCAGTTCTTCCCTTTTCACAGCAGTAATCACTCTATGATAAGTTGTCTGACATCTGTCCTCACCACTGTAAAATAAGCTCAGTGAGGGCTCAAACCCTATTGTCTGACATCTGTCCTCACCACTGTAAAATAAGCTCAGTGAGGGCTCAAACCCTATCTGTCTAGACCACAACTCTATCACCAATGCCCACACAAGGCCCAATCAGAGCTGAGGTTCAATGTATGTATGGTGTACAGAACTGAATTTTGAGTGTGCTGTCCATTCACTAACTTAAATGGAAGCAACACAGTGAAGAGGCAAGAATACGGTCTTTGGATCAAGCATTCATTCATTTATTCACTCACTGATTCATGTGCTTAGGCACTCAATACAGAAACACCTATTATGTGCCATTTTTCTAGGTGCTGGGAACACAGCACTGAAAGATAGGAGTCTCCACCCTCGTGGAGCTCACCAGCTCTGTTACTAATCCCTGAGCAATCTTGGGCAGTCACATAGTCTGCATAAGTCAGTTTCAGCTTTCTTATTAGAAAAACAGGATGCTAATAATCAACGTGCAACATATTTTAAGGAAATCAGGTAATACAGGTAAAGGCCTTGACACTCAATAAATGACAACTATTCTAATTAACAATAAACCAAAAGTCAAAACCCAAAATACTAAATATAAAACAGAGCAAGTGACAAATGGCATGAATTTCCAGAGGAAATGCATCTAAAAAAAGTTCAGCAAGAGAAATATTATTAATAATATGTTCTATGTGTACTTAATTTTCTTCAAAATGCTTTGGTATACATCATTTTAAATATTAAAGGTGAAAAACTTCCCTAGATTTCTGTACTAGAGAAAAACTTTCTACTAACCTTTTGCCTAACGTTCAAAAGCTTCTGTGTGGCCAAACATGGTTATGTAGATTTATATTGGTCTTGACATCTTCCAGCAATGACCAAATGGGGGAAAGCATGTTAGACGGACTCCTAAATGACCTACAGCCATGGGGACACTCAGCAAGCAGGGAAGACTTGTCAAGGAGAGTTTTGCAAAGTTTATTCTTGCAAGGAACCTCAGTAACTTCCACAATTCCTAAAAAGGGTCTGTATTACCTGTCAATCACTCTCAGTCAAACATTCTCACTTATACTTCATCTTTTCAATGATTCTGTAAAGTAGTCTCTAGGAAAAGTTAACACACTTGCCCAAACTTACACAGCCAGTCGGGGGCAGAGCAGGAATTCACATCTAGCCCTTCTGACTTGGAGACTCTGTCACTCCGTCATGAATTACTACTTCCCCTAGACTACTGTTTTCCTTTCAACATTCTGAGACATATGAAAGAGAAGTGAGCTTAAAAAAAATGGATTTCTTTATAACCCAATTTTAAATTCTGAACAAGGATTCCAACCACTTTAAATCCCTTTTACCCAGGGCTTCTGGTTTTCCCTCAGTCTTATTAGGAATTGGAATGGCTATGTGATGCATGTCTGAGACACCATAAGACAGAAATTAATTGGAATACTTTCAACATCAGCAAATCATGTGAGATGCTGCGAGTGCACTTCCTGGAATATTCATGGTATATGCAGACTTCAGTCTTACTGAAAGACAGCCCCTATCATCTGACCTTTGGAGGGCCAGCCTCTGCAGACAACTTAAAGTTTCCATAGGATGAAAAATAACAAAACATCAACCCTTGGTGTCATTTATTATAATATCTCCTAATATCTCCTTAGCAGACCATGGTCCTCCTTTAAAACCTTACATCTGTATTATTATTTTAAACAATTGTTTGCTGGGCTCTACTTTGTTACAAGCACTGCATGCCAAGTCTCAAGCTAAGTATAGCATTTTCTTTTATCTCTTCTCTTCGGTTTGATGCTGTTTTTCCAAAGGTCTTTATTCCATAATCACTATGCTATCAAATATAATAGCCACTAGCCACAGGGGCCTATTTAAATTTAAATTATAATTAATTAAAATTAAATATAATTTATAATTCAAGTCCTTGGTCACATTAGTCACATTTCAAGTGTTCAACTACCCTCTGTGGCTAGTAGCTACTATACTGGACAGTACACAGAATATTTCCATCATGACAGAAAGCTCTATTGGACAGTGTTGCCACAGAGCATCAAATTCTGGGTTTTCATCAGCCTAGAACTTCCAGTCAGGATCAAATCAAGAACAGAAATACTACCAGGGTAGGTCAGTCAGTCTAGTTCCCAATCTTATCATTCCTGGGGCTCCAAATGCTAAACTACAGTTGAAGGGAAAAGGGAATCTAGTAATCTATTTATAATGGGTGATTAAATATCCTGGAATAATCCATGGATGCCACAGAGTAACCAGAATGCTGATTTCTTACTGAAACCGAACTACAAACACAAGACTTACTGCATTTATTTTAAGAGAGAGATACACACACACCACAGAAAGACAAATAAAGACCTGAATTCAACCTGTGTGACCTTAGACAAATCATGTTACTTCTCTGATCTTAAATTTCATAATCTGCAAAATTAAAAAGTAGATAAATTCTTAGTTTCCTTTTACCTCTGAAATTCCAGAATGCAAAGGCTTTATTGAGTTTACATAATATCTAAGTAACTATGCAGACTTCAAATATATATTAGATAATAATTCAAAGGGCTTATTAAAAATAGAAGAAGCTAGCTATATCGAACTAATAACATAAGACAGGACACTCATTGTGTCATAAAAATGGTATTACCAAAGCATCTTACAGAATCTGCCTTTTTAGCTACCAGAAAGACGTGACTGGAGGTGGTTAAAATGTTCACATTTTCACCTTTATCAAAAAATATAGCAACATATTGGACCCCATGGAACATACAAGGTGTTTCATTAAATAAATAGTAATAAGAAAAGAAGTTATTACAATTATAATATATAATGTAACTATTATATATTATAAATTATGTTATAATTATAATTGTATAATTATATTATTATTATAGCATTTTTGAGACATTCATTGAGGGTCTAACATAGGCTACCTCACTTTATCATCAAACAGTACTATGAAGGAAATATTTCCTTATTTTTTGTCATTTTATACATAAGGAAACTGAAATGAAAGGAGTTAGGTTGTTAACCCACAACTGCAGAGCTAAACAATGGCAGAGCCATGATTTAAAACCAAAACCGCCCAACTGCAATGCACATGCTTCTACTTCTGGCACACTGACTCCTTAAGAAAATTTTACTTGCTAATCACCAGAAAGGACCTAACATAAGAAGGCTTCTAAACTATTCCTAGGAACCCAGCTAGAACAAAGCTGCCATTTTCCTACATATTTTTCCGGAAGACAGAACAACTTATCTCCCTGGATAGGCCCCCCCCAGTCAAAATTTTTTCTAGCCTAGGCCAGGTGGCAATTTTAATGGAGCTGAAATAACCTCCATGATTGTCTATTAGAGTTCAAATGTCCTGAGACCTTTGTTAATTGCATTAGACACAAGACAAAGGGAATTAAAAAGAGGGAAAGTCAAATTTTCATATTGCCCTGGGCAAATGGCAGAGAAGTGGGTCTTTTTTTCCCTAAGGAACCGCATACCCACTTAAACATTTACAATTATTTTATACTTAGATTGATATTTTGTAAGATAGAAGCCTCTGTAACTCTGACATTCAAATGCTTCCTTTTCACAGCTATGAAAGGGAGAGCAAGGGCCAATTACTTCTGCTGCTTGTTTTCCACAATATCGTTTTCAAGGAGACTTAATATTTATTATTAAGTCACTAAACTATCCAAATCCAAAATATTTTCATTCTCTGCAGTGACCACATTCCATCAATCATACTACCGAAATATACTCTGCTTTCCATCACTCAATAGAGCCACAAAGGCTATTATAAGGCAATAAAATCCCTTCATAGCTTCTCCTTTCTACATCTGCACTTTCCTCTGGTCGATTAGATGTGGGGAGGTTGGAGGTGAGAAACGGAAATAAAATTCAGGCCACAAATTCTTATCTTAATGCCACAAATAGCACTGATAAGCAACAACTGGTGAGGAAAAAGCTCCACCGTGGAAGGCTTTCTTGCTCCGAACTCAATTATTATCCAAAATTCAACATTAAATTATTACTCATAAAATATCTCTATCTACTTCTCAGAAGTATCATAGATGGTGGTCCTACCCTATCTCAGGACGCATTTGTGTCACTGAGGGAAAAACAGGTCTGCAATTGATTCAAACAGATTAAATTCATATTTATAGTAGACAACATCCTTTAGTCTAGGAAGGTGCTTTCAAATAATGCATATAGAAGACACTCCATTTTGGAATTTTTTAGAAATGGAATTTTTCTGATGCCCGCCTCCCATCTGAGCCCCTAATTTAGAAATCTGAGGGGCCTAAATGCCTTTTGTGATTATCCATTTGCAAACATTCCTTCCTTTTCTAACAGGCCTTTCTCTGGTTATCACTTAGAAATATTCTTTACTGTACTAACATGTAGCTGCACCCTATACCCAGACAGAGCAAGATAACTAAGGTTCAAAAATGTCAAAGGCTGTTTTTCGTAATGGAGTTCGAGGAGGGAGGAATGTGACACCTTCAAGGTTGACCAGACTGGACAATCCTGAAGTGACAAATGCACTGAGTTAGTGCCGAAAATGTCAGCTAACTCACCACTAAGAAACTAGTGATGTCTGTGACTAAATCTCTTCCAAAGAAGAAAACTAGTCACTCCCCTCTCTTGCAGATATTATCTGTTTTCACAGAACAGACTGACTTCAGAAAAAGCTTTCAAAGGCAATGTCTAGGTCAAGCCAATCAGCAGAGGTCATCTTCCTACTGGGCTGATAGCTCCCATTACACCTTTATGTAAGAAAGGCCGGTGGTCCCATCTTACTCTTCAAAAAATAGAGCAGTCTTAATCTTTCAAGACTAACCTTTTTGCCACTACCACAATATGATACCGAGTTTAAAAGCACCTGAATGTCTGTGTATAACAGGTACTCAAACAAGCTGGTACCTGCTCTCATCTCCAAAAGACATCATTTTCTCTTTCACAATTAAAATGAGCAGCGTCTCAGGGAAAATTACATCTTCATCCTAGGTCTTTTTTTTAATATTTATTTATTTATTTGGATGCATGGGGTCTCAGTTGAGGCACACGGGATCTTTAGTTGCGGCATGCAACTAGTTCTAGTTCTAGTTCTCTGACCAGGGATCAATCCTGGGCCCTCTGCATTGGGAGTGCAGAGTCTTAACCGCTGGGCCACCAGGGAAGTCCCCGCTTAAGTCGTTTTTGAAAAGTGCAAAGGAAGAAGCAAACGGAATGAGAGTGACTAGATGGAAAATGAAGAGAGAGGAGGGGAAGAGAGGATGGATGAGGGAAAAGGTGGGGGGGAGGGGAGAGGCACAGTGAACTTTATAGGTTTGCTATTTCCAAAATATGTGTTCATTCCACTACAACAGTGAATGAGGAAAATATTTTCATTTTCTTTTCTGACAACCGGAGGATAAACGGTTGCTGCAATAATAACAGAAATTATTGGTCATTTTGAGCATTCTTGCTAGTAAGAAGCCGGCATTCCAGCCAATATGAAATACTGGCCCCAAGGTGCCCTAGAAATTTTGTTTTTCAAATGCAGGAATGTCAGCTTCTGGACAAAAAGTGATGTATACCGTCTAGTGGGCAGCATGCTGGCCAGACACCAAATTTAGAATGTGTCTCCTTGTAACCCTGGGTTCTAGCTCAGCGATCCTTTACAGCCAGTACCACCCCCAGGAATGAGAGTTTTACCCAAAGCAGATCAAGAATGAGAGTAGTGTTTGAGTTCTGAGTTTTCACCTCTACATACATTTCAAGATGCTAGTCTGAATCCAAGGTGAGTTGGAGCTAGGTGGGTTTCTTCTTAAGGAAGTTGATTATTTCTATTCCATTCTAGTTAAGGCCTACCTGAAGGGAGCTCAGGAAGCCCCAGAAATAAAAGTGGTTAAGCTTCACATTTTATAAACTTTTGAATGTTTTCAAATACATAAAATGACATAACCACTCTAACTTAATCACTTGCTTATAAAAAAATAGCAGCATTATAAATTGAAAAATTGGTAAGGAAAATATTTTGTCCATATGGATTTTTTTAATGTACCTCTGATATCAAATGAAGCCTACAGAGAGCCCTCACATTAAGCCAAAAAGGTACTGGCAAATATCCGAGACTGATTTGCAGGTACCAACCCTGATTGTGAGGCAGTGTTGAGACAGGCTGGGACCTGGGACCCTTTGCTGCAGTGCTTGCACCTGGACGAAGTCTCCTGGAGCAACAGAATACAAAGAAACTATAAGGGACTAAAAATAACTGTGTGCATGTGCAGTTGGGGCAAATTATGAAGAAGCTACAAAAAGACCAAAAACCCAACTGCCACTTCTGAGGTGTCCAGAGCAAAAGCAGGGTGCTGTGCATGATCCCTGCACCCAGCACCACCAAGGGAGTGGGCAGACCACCCAAGCCACCTCTCCAGTCCGACCCACGGATCCACCCCTTCCCTCACCCCATTTAAGGGACCAGCTCACCCTCCACTCAGGCAGCAAGCAAGGGGAGCTGTTACTTGTTTTCACCCCCCTGTGCTGCAGTGGGAGTCCCAATAAACCCTTGCCTGAATTTCTCATCTGGCCTCTTATCAATTTCTATTGATTAAGGAGTCCAAGAACCCTGGCCGGTAACAGTGTTACTAATGCCTGTAGCCCTCACTATGGCAGCACTCACTCTGCCTGGAGGATCATAGTTCTACCCACTGAAAATACATTTTTCCTGAACATCGCTAAGGAATTCTCCATGGAAAAAAGATCCCTGGAACCTTCCCATTATTTGGAGGAATTCCAATAATCCATATGAGGGTAATCATAATGGAGAGACATCAGACGAACACAAGAAATTCACAAATCCCAGCTCTTTTCTGTGCATTACACTTTGACAACCATTCACTGTTTTCTATCCCGCACAAGAATGCTCCTAAACCTCATTCACAACCTACCGAGAAAAAATGGAAACAGCACATGCATATCTTTAGTAGGTATAAACCATCAGAATCCTGGGCAGTAAACAAGAGGTGTCTTGCAGGCAGGGGAAATGGTGAGAACACAGAACCCACTTTTTAAGAACTGTGTTTCAACAGTGAACTAGAAGTGGAAAATTGGCATGAATCGATAAAACAGCAATCTCTCTATCCATTCTCTTCACTGATACTAAGCAACGTACCGTGAGGCTAAAGCTCTTTCCTAACCTTTGACTGACTTCATGATTAATAAGCATTTGTAACAAGTCGCTTATTCTTTCATGCAGGTTGAGCAGTTGACATATGGAGTCAACCTACTCCTTTCCTTTTTACCCCTCTCCAACTATTCCGCTGTTCTTCACATTAAAATCTGGCCTCTACTGAAAAGATATTAAATGTCAAAGCCCACATAAGATACAAAAAACAGAGGTAAAATGGTCACATGACATCATGTTGTATGTCTGCCTACAGACATGGGCCATTTGACTTGGTAACCAGCAAATGATAACCAAGAGCAACTGTGTTTCTTTATACAAATTACCTGGTATTTCTTTATATATTATTATTTATATCACAAACAAAAAGATATATGTTCAGAGAATAAAAGGATAGACAGGCAATGCATAATTAAGCACTGGGTAAAATTTACTGGTGTTAACAACTTTTTTCCAACAATGATTTATCAGGGAAATCTTTTCTAGAAATAAATTGTATGTATCATTACCCTAAACAAAAAGCTAGGAAAAGGAGGGCAAAGAAGTAGCACAAGCAGTTCCAACCTTACCCAACAGAATAACAATGCTTAAAAGAATGAGGCATTACATTCTCTCCCTGAAGTCATCATAACCTGTTAATTTATAAGTAGCCCTAATGGCAATTTGATGCTAAACAACAATTTATAGAGTGTTTCAAAATTAGCAATATGAAGCTTAGGTACACTAAATAATCCAATAGCTATCTATAAAACTCCTAGCCTCATTTTTCACTTATTCTCATGATAACTGACTAAATGAGACACAGACTGATGTCACATTAACTTTATTTCTAATCAAGATTAACTGTGAGATGTCCAATCAATTCAGCCCCTGATCTTTTAATAGGGAAACAGAGAATATAGTGTTTGACCTAACAAAAATAGCTAACTACTGATAATTTTACAAAAGTCCAACTCTCGACATTGCACAAACCTGTAAGATAGAATTTACAATTCTCACATCTTGCATATTACAATATTCAGTCATACAAAACAATAAAGAATATTATAACTTCTTTAAAAAACACATAACTGCCCCCAAGATAGTTCTTCTCAGAACCAAATCTATACAGAATGGGCAAATATCCAGTAATTTCAATCAATGTAGGAAAATAATAGTAATAACTTAGGCTCAAGTGGATTATTTTCTTGATTTATCCAGTTGGCATGCTTTAAGACTAAAATAGGCAATTTTTTTCCCCTGTGGAAAAAAAGTTTTACTGTGCTATCCCAGACCCACAGAAGTTCATTCACAGGTACACAATACACTACGGTCTACAAGGCTAGCATTGACAGGATGCCCATGCATATTCACATCAAAGCAATAACAAGATTTCCTCAAACACATATCATCACCACCTCTTAATCATCCTGGCCCACATAGAAGGAGAGTTTTCATTTAGTATAGGTCAAGGTGGAAAGCTTTTCATCTTTATTCATAACCAGCTCTGATCCTCTAGCAAACTCATCCTAGACTCTTCAATGGGCTCACACTTATCAAAATCTTTAACAATTTCCTTCGTTTCAAGGTCTGATTTCCTTTTTACCATTGTTAGTGTTAACTAAAGAAATCTTGCCCCATAAGCACTACAGATAATATGCTAAAGAAAAATAATCCCAGCATAAAATGCAATAGAAACAAATGGTACAGAAGTTAAATAAAAAATACTGCTTCCAACAAGAGAGGCAGCGATAGTGAGAGGCCCGCGCATCGCGATGAAGAGTGGCCCCCGCTCACCGCAACTAGAGAAAGCTCTCGCACAGAAATGAAGACCCAACACAGCCGAAAATAAATAATAAATAAATAATAAATAAAAATTAAAAAAAAAAAAAAAATACTGCTTCCTTAATTTTAGTAAGATTGTTGACTATAACCAGAATGAACTTACCTAAGCAACCACTCTGAAGCACATACAATATTCAAATACACCTTTATTATGGTGGCTTTAAAGCTAAGATTTAACAAAAAAAAAAACTGGAATTGTTTAGTTAAAAGTAAAATTATTAAACCACCCATACATTCACAGCCACATTCACACTTTCCCAAAATTGCAAAGTAGTCTATTTTCATTTCTAAAATGTTATACATTTATATAATCATTATAACTTAAATGCTTAGAAGGAGTATAAGAAAAAGCTTCTAAAATCTATTACAGATGCTATAAAATCATGTATGTAACAAACAAAATATGTGGGATGTCCAAACTTGCTGCTATTGCTGACTGCAGATTAATCTATGTAAGATCACCAGGGAAAGTGTGAGAACACAGTATGAGTAGCCTCATTTACTTCACTGTGTCTCTACACATATGCATTACTTGAGAATGTCAGATCATCCTCAAGTATAATGTGCAGTCACTGGGGATCTGGAGAATCCATAAGGCCACAAAATTGATACATACTCTGATCTGAGGGAAAAAAAATTCAAGGAAGCCAGAAGTTCCCCTTTTTCCACGAAAGTGAAGAAATCCTTACCTTTCTGTACACCAGCATGTTGGGTGATTCATCTGCCACCCCATTGCTGGTCTGCCCATAATTATTCCCCTGGGCCATGTCACCACACACGTGGTCCACTCTTAGATACAGGAATTATCAGTCCTCCCTGCAAAAGTCAGAGAGACATCAGTGAGATCCTAATGGTAGTACTTAAGAAGGTTGACTCTTGATTCATCTTCCCCATCCACAGCACCCATCCCACAATGGAGCATGCTTAAATGCTGGGGCTTGGCTTGCAAGAAATAGCACAGAAATAGATTTTTAAAAAAAACAAAAAACTGAATTTACACCTACAGTACTCCCAGGGAATTATAAGTAAGAAATGACAATCTTTTAGTTAAAATAGTCATTTGACTATGGTTTTAATTGACTTGATTTTCTGGGTACTCATTTTTTAAAGTGTTTAAGGCTCACTAAAAAAAAAAAAAAACCACGGTTACCATTTCCATCCTATGAGTTCTCTTCTCTCCCAATACTGCATCTCCACAGTATCTTCGGTGTTTTCCCCGAATGGGCAGAAAGGCAACACCCTGTGGCAGCACACTTTCGCCCAGGTGTCTGCCTAGTTTCCCGCATGCAGGCGCATCAGAGAGGCCCATTCCCCGAGCCATTCTCCAGTCATGTGTTTCGTCTTCATTCCCCTAGGTCTCCCGCACAGAGTCAGGGCAGCTTCTCCGACTTTCACCTGCCTGCACTGCCGGCCACTGGCTCCTCTCCCCTCGGCCCACTCGGCTTCGGAAGTCACGGCGTAACCCTGCCCAACCTTTGCAAGAAGGCATCAGAAGGTGTCCCGGAAACAAGACCAGGTGGGAGGTCGGCCCTTTAGGCAATTACCTGGGTCACCGAGAGCAGCACCTAACTGCGGAAGCCTCAGAGTGACCAGGCACAGAGGGGAAAACAAGCAAGCCCAGCTCGCCTGCTTGGCTCTCACGGAGGCAGCAAATGGCAGGCGAGCCCGAGCCGCGCGCGGGAGCCGGGCCAGCGGCAGTGTCAGCCCCGAAGACCGGGTCGCGGGGCTCCGGGGCGCCGCCTCCCCCCAACCCCCACCCCCAGCCACGTACCTTCTCCTGAAGGTCGCGGCCCGAGGCGCCTTCTTCCCGGCGGCTGGGTGCGGCGGTGTCAGCGCGCGGCCAACTTCATCACCTCCGCGCGGGCACAGGGCTCTGACGGCCCGCGCTCCGCCGCTCCCTCCTTCGCTTCGCTTTGCTCCCGGGCTCTCGGACCACGAGCGCGCGCGGGACCGAGACGCCCGGCCCGTGCGCGCGACTGGGGAGGGAGGAGGGGACTGTCACGTGGGACCCGGCGTCCGTAGGTGCTGGCTAGGGGGCGGGGCTCGGCTCCGCTCGGCCTCGCGGCCCCTCCGGCCCCGCCGCCCCACAGTCTCCGCTGTGAGAAGCTGCCGCCCTGCCCCCAGCGCGCGCAGCCCGGGCCCTTGCACACCCGGCCCGGCGGTGCGCGCGCCGCTGAAGGCCTGGCGATGGGAGTGTAAGCCGGAGAACAGGAAGGGCGATGGGTAGGTGGGTGGATGGATGGAGGCATGCAGGAATGGATGGAGCCCCTTGCAGCCGGCAGTTTCGTCACGTGCCTGATGACTTCGCTGACGGTGCGAGGGAAGCAGATGAGTGTTCATCGTTATGCTTAAATAACGAGAGTAGAGAGATACTGAGACATCCTAGGAATGAAGGAAATGTCCAGATCAAATGAGTCATTCAGCCCGTTTGCCTGCGACTTTCACAGCTTCCTCCTAAGTTAGAGAAACGGGAAATGATCCGGAGGCTGCCAACTCGAGGTGAACATCTTGCCACCTGTTAAAATGAAGGCACATCCCCAATATCTGGTTTCTCTCTCTGACAGATGGTGCTCAGAGGAACTTTCACCCACTCACTCTCAACCTCCAGCAGTTTTCAAAGAAGGTGTGGGGTGCTGATCCCCCATAATTATTCCTCAGGTTGCTGTCACTAATTCTTTTCTGTAAGGATTAGAGCCACATTAAGAAGAAAAATCACTTGTGTCCCAGCTATAGTAAAGAAACTTGTGTGTCCAGCTTTCAGGGACAGGGTTGTGAAGTTATAAATATCTGAAGTTTTCCTTCCACAGCTGGGCCAGGTGTGGTGGAGAGACAAAATAATCAAGCCAGCCCCTCCTAACATCCTAGGTAAGAATAGAACTTACCCCTGGTCAGGACAACTGTTCAAAGCAAACCCAGGGGCCATGTGCACCAGTGCATTTCCCCAGTCCCACCCAGGTCCTGTCCGGTTTCACTCAGGGAACAAATATTTATTCAACCTATCCTCTGTTCTAAATACTACGGGGCAAAGATTACTAGCCCAAACTACATTACACACACCCTAGTCTGACCCACCTCTCACTCTTCCCCAATTCCCAAACTCTTTCCATGGTGTGCTCTGGAAATTGTGATCTTTTTCAGCAAAATTGCCATTTTTTCAAATTCTTCTCTATATATGTCCTTAACCTTCTTACCATAGCCAAAAACTACCTCTTCCCCTTTGGTCCCTCTCTCTTCCCCTTCACTCAGTCAACTCCGGGAAGTTGTCATGAACTGGATTAATAAGTTTGGAAAGAATAACTGGGCATATTCACTCATTTTGGAAATTTTTCTCTTAAGGAGCAACTGCCTGAAACAAGCAGTCTTTCTCCTTCACACCTCGAGATAGAGGTTCTGTCCCTATAGGGGGGTCTCACCCAAGCTCAGCACTGATGGAACATTCCCACCAATCAACAAACTAACAGAATAGAGCTAACATTTCATATTTTATGAATGAGGTGTAAAATATACCCCATCCATCTATCCACCCATCATATAGATATGATATCTATATCTATGTGTAGATTATCTTAGGTAAGACGTGTATGTAAGATATCTATATGTAGATACAGTTATAGATACGTGTAAAATCTCCCTTGACACACTTCCCACTTACTCCTGTCCTATTTTTCTGCTTCCTTTTACACCAAAAATTTCCTCACCCTAATTCTGTCTTGAACCCATTCTATTCTGACAATGACCTCCTTGTTACTAAATCAATGGTCGGTTCTCAATTATCATGTGAATCAACTTTGCAGCAGAAGTTAAAGTTGATCCCTCTCACCTTCTCAAAAACTTTCTACATTTGGTTATCAGGACACTGCTGTTATTTCTTTTTTTTTCTTCTAGTTTTATTGAGACATAATTGACATACAGCACTATACAAGTTAAGGGTGTACACCATAATGATTTGACTTACATACATCATAAAATGATTACCACAATAAATTTAGTGAATGAAGATCCACCATCTCATATAGATACAAAAGAAAAGAAAAACATGTGTTTTTTCCTTGTGATGAGAACTCTTAGGATTTCCTCACTTAACAACTTTCATATGCAACATGCCACAGTGTTAATTATACTTAATTATACTTATCATGTTGTACAGTACATCCCTAGTACTTATTTATCTTGTGACTGGAAGTTTGTACCTTTTGGCTACCTTCATCCAATTCTACCTCCCCCCCACCCCTACTTCTGGTAACTGCAAATCTGATCAGTTTTTCTTTGAGTTTCTTTGTTTGTTTGTTTTTGAGGTTTAATTGACCTGTGAGGCTATGTTAGTTCCTGTTGCACAGCATAGCCGTTCAATATTTCTATACATTTCAAAATGATCACCACAGTCAGTCTAGTTACTATCTGTCACCATACAAAGATAGTACATAATTATTGACTATATGCCCCACACTGTACATTTCATACCTGTGACTCATATATTTTGTAACTGTTAAGTATGTACCTCTTAAACTCCCTCACCTATTTCTCTCATCCCCCCACCCCTTTTATTTCTTTTCTACATTTCTGACTGCTGTTTCGCAGCCTCATTGCTTATTCCTCTTTATCTTTTTCACTTCTAAATTTTGGTATGCCTCGTATCTCAGTCATTGGGCTTCTACTTCTCTCAATTTACGAGCACTCCCTAGGTGAGCTAAATCAGACTCAGACCTTCAAATGATACCTAAATCCTAATAACTCCCAAATATATACCTTTAATGTAGACCCATGCTCTGAAATCCAGTCTTTCATCTGCCTGCTTAACATCTCTATTTGAATATCTAATTGGTGTCTGATCAGCTTCATGATAACAGGGATAATGTCTATTTATCTCACTGCTATATAACATCTCAGGCATAGTTTCTGGCACACAGTAGATGCACATTAGCTAAATGAATAGATGTATCTAATAATAATAATATGATAAGTAATTTTTATATTTAGTAATACATTCTATACATTATTATCTCATTTAATCCTCACTAAAACCCTGCAGAGGTAGTTATAATTGTCATGTCTTTTACACTGATACACCAGTGGGAAAGGGGAAGATTAGAAAGCTTACATAAACTGTCCAGATACAGCCCACATAACCAATAAGTGGCCGTGCTGGTTGTTACTCTGTCAACTTGGTTAGCCAAAACTATATTTCCCAAGATCCCCTTCCCTGTGTGCATGTGAGCAGAGTTTGCCAAAGGAGGAATTTGTGCAAAATAAGGAAAACAAAGTGAGATAGCACCTATTCCTCTCTGAAGGACTTTGTAGTTTGACACCGTGACACACACAGAGTCCCAGAGCATTCTAGCATGTCCTTGCTCTCCCTCACTTCACATTCAGACATTCCTAATTCCCAACCCTTATGAGCAACAGTCGCCCCACACACATACCAAGAGTCTGAATGTGGACCTAAAGGAGCAGTAGCCATGCAAAGACCATAGCTTTCCATTGACTTTCTACCAGCTTCCTGTAATTGTCCCCTCCAGCACCCGGCTATGTCTGGCTTCTGAGATATCCCTGTAAGCTTCAACTTGCCCACCAACACAAAGGCCTCAGAGGGTCTGGCAGTGACTTTTCTCAGATATTTCAATTGTGTAAACTATTGTTCCTAAAATACAACTCTTATTCCATTATACTCATAGTGGTTCTACTTCCCTGACTGAGTGGCTGGCAGAGTTCATATCCAAGTCTTCCTGGTGCTTTTCATTATTCTACAAGAAATCCAAGTTAGGGAGCTAAAACCTTGAAACCAATAACTACCTGAAAGTGCAAAACTGAATGATAGAAAGTATGTGAACTGGCTGAAGGGAAGGGGTTGACATTCAAACTGGACTCTTCAAGGACTGATAGGATATCTCCATGTAGAGATGATGACAGAAAGGGTTTCCAGTAAGACACAAAGGCAAGAAATTCTGAAACACATTAGGAAATTACTATAATAAGACCACCATTTACAGGATTCCTACCATATCTATATTTATATATAGACATAATTTATATCTATATTCATCCTATACATTTTTTTTAATTCTCACAATTTCTGACAAAATTTACCCCACAAGCTATGTAAAGAAACTGAGGTTCATGTTAGGAAACTTGACCATGGTCATATACCTTCTAACTATCAGAGCCTGGATTCAAACATGCCTCTATGTGTCTCCAAAGCCCTATGAAAAAAAATGTGCAAAAATGCCTCTAGCAACAGCATGAGTTTAAAAAAATCCAGGGGTCTCCCACCAGGATGCCTTTCATTCTATTGTCTGTCTCATCTTTCATCCCACTGTCATCCCTCCACGTACCTAACTTACACCTTTCTCTCTGTGCCTTTATGACTCAAAATTCCTTTGACTACTTACCCTTGCAAGGCAAATATCAAGGAGGAAGATTCAAGGAATAGCACATTTCACCATTTCTTCTGTTGTTATTATTAAGCCTCATTAAACAATTCATAATTTGTGTTACAGTATATTGGAAACAAAATTATGTCCATCACCTTCACATTTCTAGGACTCACATTTTTCATATATAAACTGTGGAAATTAGACTAGATCCTCTCTCAAAGCCTGTCTGGATCTTAGAACATAAAGCTTTAATATGTTCTTTTTTGTATTTTTGGCCTATGTAATGACTTTTTATGTTGCAAACAGCAAAACAACATGGATATTCTGGGATGTTTTTCTGTTTCTTTCTTTCCAAAACCATGTAAATATGTGATTCTCAGATATCATCGCTCAAAATCACTTATCATTTTCCTCATGGACCCTATATCTTGAGATATTTTTGTCAAACAAATTAAATTGTAAAATGTAATAATGCATCCATTTCTTCACGCTATATAGAACTCCTGAGCATCAGGTAAAAGTCCTGTTACTTCACCCAATAAATGTAATTCCACCCCAAACAATGACATTTAAGGTCTTTGTTGTTGTTGTCTTTGTCTTTAGCTTCAGTCTTACCTTGGAAAAAAATAGAATTTGATTAATATTTTTGAAATATTGGAAATAGTTTATTTGTTTGCTAACTGTTGTAACAAAGCATCACAAACTGAGTGGCTTAAACAACAGAAATGTATTCTTTCACAGCTCTGGAGGTTCGATGTCCAAAATCAGGGTGTCGGCCAGGGTTGGTTTCTTCTGAAAGGCTCTGAAGGGAGGATCTGTCCGAGGCCTCTCTCCTTGGCTTGTAGATGACTTTCTGTGTCTCTTCACATCATATTCTGTGTTCTTCTCTGTGTCCAAATTTCCCCCTTTGTATAAGGACACCAGTCATACTGGATTTGGGCCCACCCTAGTGACCTCATTCTGACACCATTTGATCTGACACCATGTTACCTCTTCTGGCCTTAATTTGTGCTACTCCCCTTATTCACTCTGTTCCAACCACACTGCCCTCCTTGATTCCTGAAACATTCCAGGCATGCTGCCACCACAGGATGTTTGTAGCAGTTGATCCCCCTGCCCTGACAGCTCTTCCCTCAGATATTGCTGAGGCACCCTCTCAGTGAAGCCTACTCTAAATAACTTATTTAAAGTTATGCCCCCTCTTGTCACTCCCCTTCCTTTTTACACTGATTTGTTTTCTTTTTCAGAGCATTAATCACCTTCAAACATACAATACAATTTACTTATTGACTGTGTTTGTTGTCTGTCTCCCTCTGAAAGAATTTAAGTTCTGCGAGGTCAAGCATTTTTCCTCTCCTGTTCACTGCTATATCCCCAGGGTCTAGAACAGGACCTGACATAGAGAGAGCACCCAGTAATTATTTGCTGATTTATTGAGTGAATAAATCCATGAACATGATTCTGTTTGAAAAGAACATGGTCTATGACTTTGAACAAAACTGAATTAGCATCAAGTTCCACAGTAGATGGAAATGATATGCTCTTCAAACCTGTTTCCTATGTGTCATAAAAGGAAAGAATAATTCCTTTTCCTACTACATGCCCACTCCACAGAGAAATGCTTTGAGAATTAATTAAACATTAACATGGATAAAGCATTTTGAATTTCTAGAAGAAAGCACTTTACTAATTTGAGGCTTTTATTGTGTGAAAGAACTGCAAGTGACACAGGGGCAAGTACAAAGATGAGGACATGTTAAATGGATAATGCTGGTCACAATATTACATTGGCATTTTATGGGATAATTGATTTGAGATTGATATAGGCAGGGTGAAAAAAGCAAAGCGTTTCAAGAAATCTTATCTGAAATGACAGACTTTTAAGAAATACTTTCCTCTTTGTAGTCAACTCTCAATTATTTATGGCACAATACTCACATTAATGAATTATTCTCCACTTTTACCATACTTTTGTCTATTTTATGGCCATTTTCTTGCTAATTAAACTCCCATACCAATGTCAGGGGGCTGGCAAAGAGGAAAAAAATAAAAACTAAAATTTGTCCTTATCAGGAGTTTATTCCTCTCTCCTTGTTTGCCAGGGCCCAGCGGTGAGGCCAGGTTAAAAATCACAGAATTAGAGTCAGCTCTACCCACCACCAGAGCCTCCCATCAAGCCTCTTAGATAGCCTCAACCACCAGAGGGCAGACAACAGAAGCAAGAAAAACTACAATCCTGCAGCCTGTGGACCAAAAACCACAGTTACAGAAAGATAGAAAAGATGAAAAGGCAGAGGGCTATGTACCAGATGAAGGAACAAGAAAAAACCCCAGAAAAACAACTAAATGAAGTGGAGATAGGCAACCTTCCAGAAAAAGAATTCAGAATAATGACAGTGAAGATGATCCAGGACCTCGGAATAAGAATGGAGGCAAAGATTGAGAAGATGCAAGAAATGATTAACAAAGACCTAGAAGAATTAAAGAACAAACAAACAGAGATGACCAATACAATAACTGAAATGAAAACTACACTAGAAGGAATCAATAGCAGAATAACTGAGGCAGAAGAACGGATAAGTGACCTGGAAGACAGAATGGTGGAATTCACTGCTGCGGAACAGACTAAAGAAAAAAGAATGAAAAGAAATGAAGACAGCCTAAGAGACCTCTGGGACAACATTAAACGCAACAACATTCGCATTATAGGGGTCCCAGAAGGAGAAGAGAGAGAGAAAGGACCAGAGAAAATATTTGAAGAGATTATAGTCGAAAACTTCCCTAACATGGGAAAGGAAATATCCACCCAAGTCCAGGAAGCGCAGAGAGTCCCATACAGAATAAACCCAAGGAGAAACATGCCGAGACACATAGTAATCAAAGTGGCAAAAATTAAAGACAAAGAAAAATTATTGAAAGCAGCAAGGGAAAAACGACAAATAACATACAAGGGAACTCCCATAAGGTTAACAGCTGATTTCTCAGCAGAAACTCTGCAAGCCAGAAGGGAGTGGCATGATATACTTAAAGTGATGAAAGGGAAGAACCTACAACCAAGATTACTCTACCCGGCAAGGATCTCATTTAGATTTGATGGAGAAATCAAAAGCTTTACAGACAAGCAAAAGCTAAGAGAATTCAGCACCACCAAACCAGCTCTACAACAAATGCTAAAGGAACTTCTCTAAGTGGGAAACACAAGAGAAGAAAAGGACCTACAAAAACAAACCCAAAACAATTAAGAAAATGGTCATAGGAACATACATATCGATAATTACCTTAAACGTGAATGGATTAAATGCCCCAACCAAAAGACATAGACTGGCTGAATGGATACAAAAACAAGACCCATATATATGCTGTCTACAAGAGACCCACTTTAGACCTAGGGACACATACAGACTGAAAGTGAGGGGATGGAAAAAGATATTCCATGCAAATGGAAATCAAAAGAAAGCTGGAGTAGCTATACTCATATCAGATAAAATAGACTTTAAAATAAAGAATGTTACGAGAGACAAGGAAGGACACTACATAATGATCCAGGGATCAATCCAAGAAGAAGATATAACAATTATAAATATATATGCACCCAACATAGGAGCACCTCAATACATAAGGCAACTGCTAACAGCTATAAAAGAGGAAATCGACAGTAACACAATCATAGTGGGGGACTTTAACACTTCACTTACACCAATGGACAGATCATCCAAAATGAAAATAAATAAGGAAACAGAAGCTTTAAATGACACAATAGACCAGATAGATTTAATGGATATATATAGGACATTCCATCCAAAAACAGCAGATTACACGTTCTTCTCAAGTGCGCACGGAACATTCTCCAGGATAGATCACATCTTGGGTCACAAATCAAGCCTCAGTAAATTTAAGAAAATTGAAATCATATCAAGCATCTTTTCTGACCACAACGCGATGAGATTAGAAATGAATTACAGGGAAAAAAACGTAAAAAAGACAAACACATGGAGGCTAAACAATACGTTACTAAATAACCAAGAGATCACTGAAGAAATCAAAGAGGAAATCAAAAAATACCTAGAGACAAATGACAATGAAAACACGACGACCCAAAACCTATGGGATGCAGCAAAAGCGGTTCTAAGAGGGAAGTTTATAGCTATACAAGCCTACCTAAAGAAACAAGAAAAATCTCAAGTAAACAATCTAACCTTACACCTAAAGAAACTAGAGGAAGAAGAACAAACAAAACCCAAAGTTAGCAGAAGGAAAGAAATCATAAAGATCAGAGCAGAAATAAATGAAATAGAAACAAAGAAAACAATAGCAAAGATCAATAAAACTAAAAGTTGGTTCTTTGAGAAGATAAACAAAATTGATAAGCCATTAGCCAGACTCATCAAGAAAAAGAGGGAGAGGACTCAAATCAATAAAATCAGAAATGAAAAAGGAGAAGTTACAACAGACACCGCAGAAATACAAAGCATCCTAAGAGACTACTACAAGCAACTTTATGCCAACAAAATGGACAACCTGGAAGAAATGGACAAATTCTTAGAAAGGTATAACCTTCCAAGACTGAATCAGGAAGAAATAGAAAATATGAACAGACCAATCACAAGTAATGAAATTGAAACTCTGATTAAAAATCTTCCAACAAACAAAAGTCCTGGACCAGATGGCTTCACAGGTGAATTCTATCAAACATTTAGAGAAGAGCTAACACCCATCCTTCTCAAACTCTTCCAAAAAATTGCAGAGGAAGGAACACTCCCAAACTCATTCTATGAGGCCACCATCACCCTGATACCAAAACCAGACAAAGACACTACAAAAAAAGAAAATTACAGACCAATATCACTGATGAATATAGATGCAAAAATCCTCAACAAAATACTAGCAAACAGAATCCAACAACACATTAAAAGGATCATACACCACGATCAAGTGGGATTTATCCCAGGGATGCAAGGATTCTTCAATATACGCAAATCAATCAATGTGATACACCATATTAACAAATTGAAGAATAAAAACCATATGATCATCTCAATAGATGCAGAAAAAGCTTTTGACAAAATTCAACACCCATTTCTGATAAAAACTCTCCAGAAAGTGGGCATAGAGGGAACCTACCTCAACATAATAAAGGCCATATATGACAAACCCACAGCAAACATCATTCTCAATGGTGAAAAACTGAAAGCATTTCCTCTAAGATCAGGAACGAGACAAGGATGTCCACTCTCACCACTATTATTCAACATAGTTCTGGAAGTCCTAGCCACGGCAATCAGAGAAGAAAAAGAAATAAAAGGAATACAAATTGGAAAAGAAGAAGTAAAACTGTCACTGTTTGCGGATGACATGATACTATACATAGAGAATCCTAAAACTGCCACCAGAAAACTGCTAGAGCTAATTAATGAATATGGTAAAGTTGCAGGATACAAAATTAATGCACAGAAATCTCTTGCATTCCTATACACTAATGATGAAAAATCTGAAAGAGAAATTATGGAAACACTCCCATTTACCATTGCAACAAAAAGAATAAAATACCTAGGAATAAACCTACCTAGGGAGACAAAAGACCTGTTTGCAGAAAAATATAAGACACTGATGAAAGAAATTAAAGATGATACCAACAGATGGAGAGATATACCATGTTCTTGGATTGGAAGAATCAACATTGTGAAAATGAGTATACTACCCAAAGCAATCTACAGATTCAATGCAATCCCTATCAAATTACCAATGGCATTTTTTACGGAGCTAGAACAAATCATCTTAAAATTTGTATGGAGACACAAAAGACCCCGAATAGCCAAAGCAGTCTTGAGGGAAAAAAATGGAGCTGGAGGAATCAGACTCCCTGACTTCAGACTATACTACAAAGCTACAGTAATCAAGACAATATGGTACTGGCACAAAAACAGAAACATAGATCAATGGAACAAGATAGAAAGCCCAGAGATTAACCCACGCGTCTATGGTCAACTAATCTATGACAAAGGAGGCAAAGATATACAATGGAGAAAAGACAGTCTCTTCAATAAGTGGTGCTGGGAAAACTGGACAGCTACATGTAAAAGAATGAAATTAGAATACTCCCTAACACCATACACAAAAATAAACTCAAAATGGATTAGAGACCTAAATATAAGACTGGACACTATAAAACTCTTAGAGGAAAACATAGGAAGAACACTCTTTGACATAAATCACAGCAAGATCTTTTCTGATCCACCTCCTAGAGTAATGGAAATAAAAACAAAAATAAACAAGTGGGACCTAATGAAACTTCAAAGCTTTTGCACAGCAAAGGAAACCATAAACAAGACGAAAAGACAACCCTCAGAATGGGAGAAAATATTTGCAAATGAATCAACGGACAAAGGATTAATCTCCAAAATATATAAACAGCTCATTCAGCTCAATATCAAAGAAACAAACACCCCAATCCAAAAATGGGCAGAAGACCTAAATAGACATTTCTCCAAAGAAGACATACAGACGGCCACGAAGCACATGAAAAGATGCTCAACATCACTAATTATTAGAGAAATGCAAATCAAAACTACAATGAGGTATCACCTCACTCCTGTTAGAATGGGCATCATCAGAAAATCTACAAACAACAAATGCTGGAGAGGGTGTGGAGAAAAGGGAACCCTCTTGCACTGTTGGTGGGAATGTAAATTGATACAGCCACTATGGAGAACAATATGGAGGTTCCTTAAAAAACTAAAAATAGAATTACCATATGACCCAGCAATCCCACTACTGGGCATATACCCAGAGAAAACCATAATTCAAAAAGACACATGCACCCAAATGTTCATTGCAGCACTATTTACAATAGCCAGGTCATGGAAGCAACATAAATGCCCATCAACAGACGAATGGATAAAGAAGTTGTGGTACATATATACAATGGAATATTACTCAGCCATAAAAAGGAAGGAAATTGAGTCATTTGTTGAGACGTGGATGGATCTAGAGACTGTCATACAGAGTGAAGTAAGTCAGAAAGAGAAAAACAAATATCGTATATTAATGCATGTATGTGGAACCTAGAAAAATGGTACAGATGAGCCAGTTTGCAGGGCAGAAGTTGAGACACAGATGTAGAGAATGGACATATGGACACCAAGGGGGGAAAACTGCGGTGAGGTGGGGATGGTGGTGTGCTGAATTGGGCGATTGGGATTGACATGTATACAGCGATGTGTATAAAATTGATGCCTAATAAGAACCTGCAGTATAAAAAAACAAACAAAACAACTAATACTAAACTTTCATTGGGTTATTTGTATGGAAATATGTTAATATAAATGTTTCAGACATTACATGAAATTTCTAAAAATCTTATATTTGTATTTGTATGGAAATATGTATGGAAATATGTTAATATAAATGTTTCAGACATTAAAAAAAAAAAGAAAAAAAATCACAGAATTAGAGAGACCTTCAAGATGGTGGAGGAGTAAGACGTAGAGATCACCTTCCTCCCCACAGATACATCAGAAATACATCTACATGTGGAACAACTCCTACAGAACACTGGCAGAAGACCTCAGATATCCCAAAAGGCAAGAAACTCCCCACATACCTGGGTAGGGCAAAAGAAAAAAGAAAAAACAGACAAAAGAATAGGGACAGGACCTGTACCTCTGGGAGGGAGCTGTGAAGGAGGAAAAGTTTCCACACACCAGGAAGCCCCTTCGCAGGTGGAGACTGCGGGTGGCAAGGGGGGAAAGCTTTGGAGCCACGGAGGAGAGCGCAGCAACAGGGGTGCAGAGGGCAAAGCGGAGAGATTCCCGCACAGAGGATCGGTGCCGACCAGCACTCACCAGCCTGAGAGGATTGTCTGCTCACCCGCCAGGACGGATGGGGGCTGGGAGCTGAGGCTCCGGCTTCGGAGGTCAGATCCCAGGGACAGGACTGGGGTTGGCTGCGTGAACACAACCTGAAGGGGGCTAGTGTGCCACAGCTAGCCGGGAGGGAGTCCAGGAAAAAGTCTGGAACTGCCTAAAAGGCAAGAGACCATTGTTTCTGGGTGCGCAAGGAGAGGGGATTCAGAGCACCATCTAAACGAGCTCCAGAGACAGGCGCGAGCCGCAGCTACCGGTGCGGACACCAGAGATGGGCATGAAACACTAAGGCTGCTGCTGCAGCCACCAAGAAGCCTGTGTGCAAGCACAGGTCACTATCCACACCTCCCCTCCCTGGAGCCTATGCAGCCCGCCACTGCCAGGGTCCTGTGATCAAGGGACAACTTCCTCGGTAGAACACACGGTGTGCCTCAGGCTGTTACGATGTCATGCCGGCCTCTGCCGCCGCAGTCTCCCCCTGTATTCTGTACACCTCCCTCCCCCAAGTCTGAGTGAGCTTGAGCCCCCTAATCAGCTGCTACTTTAACCCCGTCCTGTCTGAGTGAAGAACAGACATCCTCAGGTGACCTACACACAGAGGAGGGGCCAAATCCAAAGCTGAAACCCAGGAGCTATGCGAACAAAGAAGACAAAGGAAAATTTCTCCCAGCAGCCTCAGGAGCAGCGGATTAAATCCCCACAATCAACGTGATGTACACTGCATCTCTGGAATACCTGAATAGACAACAAATCATCCCAAAATTGAGGCAGTGGACTTTAGGAGCAACTGTAGACTTGGGGTTTGCTTCCTTCATCTAATTTGTTTTTGGTTTTATGTTCATCAGAGTTTAGTATTTAGAGTTTATTATCATTGGTAGATTTGTTTATTGATTTGGTTGCTCTCTTTCTTGTATTTTTATATAGAGATATATATTTTTTTCTTTTTCTTTTTTTGTGAGTGTGTATGTGTATGCTTCTTTGTGTGATTTTGTCTGCATAGCTTTGCTTTTACCATTTGTCCTAGCGTTCTGGCTATCTGTTTTTTTGTTTTTAGTATAATTTTTAGTGCTGGTTATTACTAGTGGATTTGCTGTTTTGCTAGGTTGCTCTCTTCTTTCTTTCTTTCTTTTTTATTACTTTTTAATTTTTTTCATTTTAAATAACTTTGACTACTTTTTATTTTAATAACTTTATTTTATTTATTTTTTCTTTCTTTCTTTTTTCTCCTTTTTCTTCTGAGCTGTGTGCCTGAGAGGGTCTTGGTGCTCCAGCCAGGTATCAGGCCTGAACCTCTGAGATGGGAGACCTGAGTTCAGCACATTGGTCCACCAGAGACTTCCCAGCTCCAAGTAATATCAAACGGCGAAAGCTCTCCCAGAGATCTCCATCTCAATGCTAAGACACAGCTCCACTCAACGACCAGCAAGCTACAGTGCTGGACACCCTATGCCAAACAACTAGCAAGACAGAAACACAACACCACGCATTAGCAGAGAGGCTGCGTAAAATCATGATAAGGTCAGAGACACCCCAAAACACACCAACAGATGCAGTCCTTCCCACCAGAAAGACAAGATCCAGCCTCATCAACCAGAACACAGGCACCATTCCCCTCCAACAGAAAGCCTACAAAACCCATTGAACCAACCTTAGCCACTGGGGGCACACACCGAAAACAACGGGAACTATGAACCTGCAGCCTGCAAAAAGGAGATCCCAAACACAGTAAGTTAAGCAAAATGAGAAGACAGAAAAACACACAGCAGATGAAGGAGCAAGGTAAAAACCCAACAGACCAAACAAATGAAGAGGAAATAGGCAGTCTCCCTGAAAAAGAATTCAGAGTAATGATAGTAAAGATGATCCAAAATCTTGCATATAGAATAGAGAAAATAAAAGAAACGTTTAACAAGGACCAAGAAGAACGAAAGAGCAAACAAACAATGATGAACAATGCAATAAATGAAATTAAAAATTACCTAGAAGGAATCAATAGCAGAATAACTGAGGCAGAAGAGTGGATAAGTGACGTGTAAGATAAAACAGTGGAAATAACTACCGAAGTGCAGAATAAAGAAAAAAGAATGAAAGAATTGAGGGCAGTCTCAGAGAACTCTGGGACAACACTAAACAAACCAACATTCAAATTATAGGGGTCCCAGAAGAAGAGGAGAAAAAGAAAGGGACTGAGAAAAGATTTCAAGAGATTATAGATGAACACTTCCCTAATATGGGAAAGGAAATACTCAGTCAAGTCCAGGAAGTGCAGAGAGTCCCATACAGGATAAATCCAAGGAGAAACATGCCAACACACATATTAATCAAACTATCAAAAATTAAATACAAAGAAAAAATATTAAAAGCAGCAAGGGAAAAACAACAAATAACATACAAGGGAATCCACATAAGGTTAACAGCTGATCTCTCAGCAGAAACTCTGAAAGCCAGAAGGGAGTGGCAGGACATATTTAAAGTGATGAAAAGGAAAAACCTAAAACCAAGATTACTCTACCAAGCAAGGATCTCATTCAGATTCAACGGACAAATTAAAACCTTTACAGACAAGCAAAACCTGCGAAAATTTAGCACCACCAAAACAGCTTTACAACAAATGCTAAAGGAACTTCTCTAGGCAGGAATCACAACAGAAGGAAAAGAACTACAATAACAAACCCAGAACAATTAAGAAAATGGTCATAGGAACATACATATCAATAACTACCTTAAATGTAAAAGGATTAAATGTTCCAACCAAAAGACATAGACTGGCTGAATGGATACATAAACAAGACCCGTATATATCTTCTCTACAAGAGACCCACTTCAGACCTAGGGACACATACAGACTGAAACTGAGGGGATGGAAAAAGATATTCCATGCAAATGGAAATCAAAAGAAAGCTGGAGTAGCAATTCTCATATCAGACAAAATAGACTTTGAAATAAAGACTATTACAAGAAACAAAGAAGGACACTACATAATTATCAAGGGATCAATCCAAGAATAAGATATAACAATTGTAAATCTTTATGCACCCAACATAAGAGCACCTCAATACATAAGACAAATGCTAACAGCCATAAAAGGGGAAATCGACAGGAACACAATCATAGTAGGGGACTTTAACACCCCACTTTCACCAATGGACAGATCATCCAAAATGAAAATAATTAAGGAAACACAAGCCTTAAATGACACATTAAACAAGATGGACTTAATTGATATTTATAGGACATTCCACCCAAAAACAACAGAATACACTTTTTTCTCAAGTGTTCATGGAACATTATCCCGGATAGATCATATCTTGGGTCACAAATCAAGACTTGGTAAATTTAAGAAAATTGAAATCATATCAAGTATCTTTTCTGACCACAATACTATGAGACTAGATATCAATTACAGGAAAAAAATCTGTAAAAAATACAAACACGTTGAGGTTAAGCAATACAATGTTAAATAACCAAGAGATCACTGAAGAAATCTAAGAGGAAATCAAAAACTACCTAGAAACAAGTGACAATGAAAACATGATGACCCAAAACCTATGGGATGCAGCAGAGCAGTTCTAAGAGGGAAGTTTATAGAAATACAATCCTACCTCAAAAAACAAGAAACATCTCATAAACAACCTAGCCTTACACCTAAAGCAATTAGAGAAAGAAGAACAAAAAAAAAACCCAAAGTGAGCAGAAGGAAAGAAATCATAAAGATAAGATCAGAGATAAGTGAAAAAGAAATGAAGGAAACAATAGCAAAGATCAATAAAACTGAAAACGGGTTCTTTGAGAAGATAAACAAAACTGATAAACCATTAGCCAGACTCATCAAGAAAAAAAGGGAGAAGACTCAAATCAATAGAATTAGAAATGAAAAAGGAGAAGTAACAACTGACACTTCAGAAATACAAAGGATCATGAGAGATTACTACAACTATATGCCAATAGAATGGAAAACCTGGAAGAAATGGACACATTCTTAGAAAAGCACAACATTCTAAGACTGAACCAGGAACAAATAGAAAATATAAACAGACCAATCACAAGCACTGAAATTGAGTCTATGATTAAAAATCTTCCAACAAACAAAAGCCCAGGACCAGATGGCTTCACAGATGAATTCTGTCAAACATTTAGAGAAGAGCTAACAACTATCCTTCTCAAACTCTTCCAAAATATAGAAGAGGGAGGAACACTCCCAAACGCATTCTATGAGGCCACCATCACCCTGATACCAAAACCAGACAAAGGTGTCACAGAAAAAGAAAACTACAGACCAATATCACTGATGAACATAGATGCAAAAATCCTCAACAAAATACTAGCAAACAGACTCCAACAGCACATCAAAAGCATCATACACCATGATCAAGTGGGGTTTACCCCAGGAATCCAAAGATTCTTCAATATTCGCGAACCACTCAATGTGATAAACTATATTAACAAATTGAAGGAGAAAAACCATATGGTCATCTCAATACATGCAGAAAAAGCTTTTGACAAAATTCAACACCCATTTATGATAAAAAAAAACCCTCCAGAAAGTAGGCATAGAGGGAACTTACCTCAACATAAAAAGGGCCCTATATGACAAACCCACAGCCAACATCATTCTCCATGGTGAAAAACTAAAACCATTTCCACTAAGATCAGGAACACGACAAGGTTGTCCACTCTCACCACTATTATTTAACATAGTTTTGGAAGTTTTAGCCACAGCAATCAGAGAAGAAAAAGAAATAAAAGGAATCAAATCAGAAAAGAAGAAGTAAAGCTGTCACTGTTTGCAAATGACATGATAGTATACCTAGATATTCCTAAAGATGCTACCAGAAAACTACTACAGCTAATCAATGACTTTGGTAACATAGCAGGATACAAAATTAATGCATTGAAGTCTCTTGTATTACTATACACTAATCATGAAAAATCTGAAAGAGAAATTAAGGAAACACCCCCAATTACCATTGCAACAAACAGAATAAAATACCTAGGAATAAACCTACCTAAGGAGACAAAAGACCTGTATGCAGCAAACTACAAGACACTGATGAAAGAAATTAAAGATGATACAAACAGATGGAGAGATATACCATGTTCTTGGATTGGAAGAATCAACCTTGTGAAAATGACTATACTACCTAAAGCAATCTACAGATTCAATGCAATCCTTGTCAAACTACCGCTGGCATTTTTCACAGAACTAGAACAAAAAATTTCACAATTTGTATGGAAACACAAAAGACCCCGAATAGCCAAAGCAATTTTGAGAAAGAAAAACGGAACGGGAGGAATCAGGCTTCCAGACTTCAGACTATACTACAAAGCTACAGTAATCAAGATAGTATGATACTGGCACAAAAACAGAAATATAGATCAATGGAACAGGATAGAAAGCACAGAGAAAAACCCACGCACCTATGGTCACCTTATCTTTGATGAAGGAGGCAAGCATATACAATGGAGAAAAGACAGCCTCTTCAATAAGTGGTGCTGGGAAAACTGGACAGCTACATGTAAAAGAATGAAATTAGAACACTCCCTAACACCATACACAAAAATAAACTCAAAATGGATTAAAGACCTAAATGTAAGGCCAGACACTATCAAACTCTCAGAGGAAAACATAAGCAGAACACTCTATGACATAAATCACAGCCAGATCCTTTTTGACACACCTCCTAGAGAAATGGAAATAAAACCAAAAATAAACAAATGGTACCTAATGAAACTTAAAAGCTTTTGCACAGCAAAGGGAAACATAAACAAGATGAAAAGACAACCCTAAGAATGGGAGAAAATATTTGCAAATGAAGCCACTGACAAAGGATTAATCTCCAAAATTAAAAGCAGCTAATGAACGGGAGAGGCCGCGATAGTGAGAGGCCCGTGCACCGTGATGAAGAGTGGCCCCCACTTGCCACAACTAGAGAAAGCCCTCGCACAGAAACGAAGACCCAACACAGCTAAAAATAAATAAATAAAATTATTAAAAAAAAAAAAAGCAGCTCATGCAGTTCAATATCAAAACAACAAAAACCCAATCCAAAAATGGGTGGAAAACCTAAACAGACATTTCTCCAAAGAGGATATACAGATGGCCAAGAAAAACATGAAAGAATGCTCAACATCACTAAGCATTGGAGAAATGCAAATCAAAACTACCACTTCACACCGGTCAGAATGGCCATCATCAAAAAATCTGCAAACAATAAATGCTGGAGAGGGTGTGGAGAAAAGGGAACCCTCTTGCACTGTTGGTAGGAATGTAAATTGATAGAGCCACTATGGAGAACAGTATGGAGGTTCCTTAAAAAACTAAAAATAGAACTACCGTACAACCCAGCAGTCCCACTACTGGGCATATACCTTGAGAAAACCATAATTCAAAAAGAGTCATGTAGCACAATGTTCATTGCAGCTCTATTTACAATAGGCAGGACATGGAAGCAACCTAAGTGTTCATCGACAGATGAATGGATAAATAATATGTGGCACGTATATACAATGGAATATTACTCAGCCATAAAAAGAAAAGAAATTGAGTTATTTGTAGTGAGGTGGATGGACCTAGAGTCTGTCATACAGAGTGAAGTAAGTCAGAAAGAGAAAAACAAATACTATATGCTTATGCATATATATGAAATCTAAAAAAGAAAAAAAAAAGTTCTGAAAAACCTAGGGGCAGGACAGGAATAATGATGCAGATGTAGAGAATGGACTTGAGGACACGGGAGCAGGAAGGGTAAGCCAGGACAAAGTGAGAGAGTGGGATGGACATGTATACACTACCAAATGTAAAATAGATAGCTAGTGGGAAGCAGCCACATAGCACAGGGAGATCAGCTCGGTGCTTTGTGACCACCTGGAGGGGTGGGATAGGGAGGGTGGGAGGGAGGGAATACTCAAGAGGGAGGAAATATGGGTATATATGTATATGTATAGCTGATTCACTTTGTTATAAAGCAGAAACTAACACAACATTGTAAAGCAATTATACTCCAATAAAGTTTAAAAAAAAAGAAAAGAATCACAGAATTATAGACTTACGAAATGTAGCCAATTGAATTCACAAATCACTAGGTACATTGCACACAATTAGCGCACAACATGAGTTAGTCAAAGTGGGGAAATAGCAAGGGGGTAAGGAGACGCTCCAAGGAAAAGCATGGGAAGGAGGCATCTCAGGTCCAGCAGCAGGGCTCTTGACAAGCGACAAGTATGTGTGGGAAGACATCTGTTGCTCTGAGGGAGCCCCCAGCAGTTTCCTGGAATAGCTCTCAGCAGCTCAGAGTTGGCTCCTCCAGCATAGAGCCTTCCAGTCATGCAGCTCAGTGGTCTCATTTTAAGAAGTCTGTCTGTCAGTAGGAGCAACAGTTATACCCCAGGGGATCTTGTCTCTATCAGTTGCTCCTTCAGTTCCAGTGACATAAATCCTAATTTGCCTAATAAGTCCCTTATCGAAATTAGCACTCTCAGTTTATTACTCAAAGACACTTGTAATCCTACAGCAGACATTTCCAAACAACTAATATGAAAGTTCACATTGACCACTGTGACTCCATTTGAACTACTTAGCATAGCTTAACATAGCATAAATCCTGTAACTTTCACACAAGATGACTAGAAATCATAACACAAAAGAAATCACATCATAACACTCCTTCCTGTTAAAATGTTTAAACTCTGATATAGATTACTTCCAAAGTGACACAATTTTTAAGTGTTATATACACTTTTCAATTAGTTGGCAAATTAGTTGAACACATCTTATGAGTGAGATGCTGTATAATGTTTGGGAAGGAATACAGAAAGTGTTGCGACCTTGTTCCTGCCCTTTTGGCATGTTGGAGTAGGACTAGAGAGGGTATCAGAACATCTGAGTTTTAGCTGACTTCACTGCTTAAAATCTAGGTCACAGTGGGCAAGTGACTTGACCATTCTAAGCCTCAGTGTCCTTAACAATAAAACAAAACTCATATTATCTGCTTTGTTCTGTGTGAAAATCTTTTTATTGCAAGGCAAGTGAAGTATTTAGAAAGGCAGTCTGATAGCAGTCATATTGATTAGATCAGAAGCAGTGGCCTAGAAATAGACCATCATTTCTGTTGGTCAGACACCGGGGGCAGCTGTAGCTACAGTAATTGAAAACAATCCATCCAACAGGCAGTGTATGGTGTCTAAAATGTAGTGAAAACCAGGTGACAGCATGAGAATGGTATGATGAGAGCTAGAAGATAGAGCCCCTGCAGGAGGGCTAAGCATGGCAAGAACAAGCCATGTTTGGAGTTTTCAGTGGGGCTCGTATTGGGATGCATGGGTGCAGAGTCCAGCAGCTGGACAGGGGTAAGTGGGGTCATGACCCCAGAAGATAGGAAAACACAGAAGAACTGATTTCCTATTTAGTTTCCAAATTCTTAGCCAAGAACAGTCTTCAAATTAGAAATGATAGAAGACATGATTAGAATATTAAAATAATAATAATGGAAGCAATAACCTTCAAATAACAAATAAAAAAACTGGGTTTCAATAAAGTGAACTTACTTTCTCAAGGTCACACAAGTTGGCAGAATTAGAGTCAGGACTTAAACTCCAGTCTCAAGATTCCAAATCTAATGATTCTTACATTATGTGATAACACCTCTAAGAGGCAACTGAGGCTCAGGATAAGAGAAGAAAAATAAAAAGGGCACTCAGGGACTTCCCTGGCGGTCCAGTGGTTAAGACGCCGTGCTTCCAATGCAGGGGGTGTGGGTTCGATCCCTGGTCAAGGAGCTAAGATCCTGCATGCCGCACGGCACAACCAAAAAAAAAATAAAAAAGGCACTCAATCGTCTCAAAGAATTTATCTCCAAAGTCAGAGAAGTTCCAGTCATTGGCAATGAGAGAATTTGGAAATGAAATTCTCAGGAACTTTTAAAGCATGGTAGAGAAACGGTGATAGCAAAATTGAGCCAGTTTGCCGGAAATAAGGGAGAAGATGCACATACTGGATTGGTACCTAGAGCCTGCCCATAGGAAAGTTCTACAGTAGAATTCAACACATGTCTATTAAGTCCTTTACAACATACCAGACATTATGCTAGTCTCTGATGATGAATAGACCTTTCCCAAGACAGAGTTCAGTAGAAAGATGGGTAAATCACTATGGTGCGATGTATTCAGTGCATGTGTGGACAAAGTGTTAGGAAAGCATGGAAATGAAAGTCGAGGACATTTTATCAGACTCTGTAAAATTGATAGGAATCTTCCAGATGGACAAAGGGGAAGAAGAGCACAGCAGCATCTCAGGTGGGTGTAATAACATATACTGAATTACAGAAACATAAATAAGAGACAAATATTTAATGAACAGCAAGAAGTTTGATGTGGATGGTTTCAAAGAGAAGGAATGACTTTGATGGAGATGAAGATGATATACAAATTGGGGCCAGATTGCAAAGAATCTACAGCCCATGCTGGGAAGTCTGGGATTTAAGCAATCAGAAAGTGGATGGGCTTTGAAAATTTGAAGAGAAGAATGGGAATCACAAAGAGCTAAATGAGGGTACACCCACCACAACATTGTGCAGACCAGCCACATTTCCTCTGTAGGTATGGTCTCTAGACTGGCAAATGAGGACTGTATGAAGGCAATATGTACTATTCAACAGGGCATTTGACAGTTTCTTTTGTGAGAGCTTTGTAAACATGAAGATAAAGTGAGGGCTCGAAGAACTGTTCATTGGATCCATAACAGACTGAAAAAAGTCAGAAAAAAGAGCTGATTAACTGACCAGGACACACCAGAAAGGAGGACTTCATGGGGAGGATTCAGAGTTCTGAACTTAGAATTTCCCTGTTCTAACTGGGCTTGTGCAATGACTCAAGTAAGGGTGTAAGTAGTCCACTTATCAAATTTATGAATGCCACAAAGCTATGAAGAATAGCTAATGCACCAGTTAATGGTGGCAGAAACCAGGGAGATCAAGGCAGGCTGGAAAGATGAACTTGTAACCAAATAAGATGAAATTTAGGAAGGATTAATATTAAGCCTTATACCTAGAAGGGAGAGAGTTAGATTAACACTAAGTACAGGATGGACAAAATATGACTGAACATCAGTTCAAATGAAAAAGATACTTGACTTTTGTTTGTAATTGAAAGCAAACACAATATTGTTCAAAAAGAGTGCACGTCTGTCCCCCCAAAAATAATGTAATCTCAGACTGCATTGCTAGAAATACAGTGATGGAGAAGTATAGACCAAATGAATGGAGTTATTAGAAACTGGGCCTGGCACAGCACTGCTCTGTGCAGATACACCTAGAATGTTCTGGATTCCACATACCAAAGACATAGACCTCCACACTCAATCGTCTGTTAAAACTCTGCCTCTACCTCTGCTATTTAAGATCCATGAGCACAGAGATTTTGTTCTGTTTTCACTACTTATTGCACCCTATTGTACACCCAGTGCCTACAACAGTGCCAGGCACAAGCAGGGCACAACAGGTTGAAGGAGTGATGAAATGGATCTGGAGGAAAGCAATAAGGATGTGAAGGTGCTCAAAGCCACTCTGATGATAGGAAGAAATAGAGATGCTTTGTCAGTAAAAGAAAAGGCTTGGGTGATTTGTGATGATTATCTTAAAACATTAAAGGATTCTCTTGAGGAAAAAGAATCAAACATAATCTTTCAAGCCCCAGAGGACAAATTTAAGTTTAAAAGGGTAGAAGTTTCAGGCAGATGGATTTCAGTTCAATGCAAGGAAGTAATTTCTAACAATTAGGGCTGTTCAGATTGGCCTTACTGAGGAGGTGAGTTGCATGTCCCTGGAGGTGTCCGAGGGCATGATGAATGGTCGTTAGGGATTATTGCTACACTGAGGATGCTGGACTAGGTGGCTACAATGGTTACTTCTAATCCATGTTGTCTAACTACAAAATGAGATGGCATAGGAGGAAATGATTTGAAACTGGACACTGAAAACCGAACACCATTTTCCTATGAAGACTTAAAATAATTTTCATCTAAATTGAGACAAGAGTGACCTGAAATATTAAAAATGACAGATGAAGGATACCAATATTAAAATATCTCTTTGATTTCATTTAGGGCTTTCTTGGTGTCAGGGAAGACCTCATTCAGGAGAGGGGACTTAGTTTTAAACATTGCATACAGAAGGGGTGGGCTGGTTGTTGCTGAAGTGTGACTGTGAGAGAAGCTGCACACCTAGAAACATTTGCTATCTGATATCATGAAGTTGGTCTTCACCACACGGTTGTCTTATATATGTCTTCCCACCAGCAGCTTGTATTTTCTCAGAAGTTGCTAATTTTATCATGTTCAGGGTAAAGGGCAACTGCTCACCCCAAGTCAGAACCTCACTTGTAATTCTCTTATTATCTTTTTCTTTGATTCTCCATTATCTCTACTTATAAATATTTCCTAGTTCTTTCAACTAGCCAAGCATTAGCACTACTGAATTTCTACAAACCTAACTTGTTTTTAAGAAGAAACAGCAAAAGGAAACCATAAAATAGTGAACTGAAGACTTACTTAAATTACTTAATACACTTCTGTAATGTATAGAAAAACATTTAGAAAGTAGACCCTAAATTAGTTTATGTTTACCAACTTCAAATACTATACAAAGAATAATGCTGTAATTGAAAGACGGCAAAGCAGTCTATAGCAAAGAGCTTAGCACCAGGATTAAGATTCTCCCTGTGCTGTGTAACTTTTTCTCTTATGGTACTTAAACCATCGAATCTGCAGCTTTCAATCTACTTGACACAGGGTGGTATTTTCCAATTCTCCTTAAATATTAGACCCCTAGAAAGAATTACTTTTCCTTCTTACCATTGGTTACTCCAGGAATAATTTTTCAAGGTACAAAAATCAGTGTTATTTGCCCTTGACTAATAGAGCCCATATTTGGAAAACAAGGTTTTTCCAAGTTTCCCAGTGTAGCGTATGGCCACCTGGGAGAGAAACTCTCCCTGAACAGCAGATCAAGGCCCTGAAGCCATCTCTTTTGGTCCTCTTGAGCGGCTAAACACATGTTCTTGAGCTCTCCAAATACTATAGCTCTTAAATCGAGTATCTGTCTATTCCTTGATTGTCAATGAAGCTTTTGCTTTCATTTTTGTTTAGATGCCTTGAGCTCTGCATGTTGAGAAAGAGGTCATCATTTGTGGGATCAGCAGAAAGAATGCTATGACTGATTAAAAATCCTGCCCTGGGCCAAGGGTGTGACATTCCAGGCCTTCGGGAGTGATCCTGGTTTAAAGCTCTCCCTCCCTTCTGAGACCCATTGGTGAAATGTGCCAGATTCAATTCAACTCTCTGGCTGACACAACTCTACACTGACTGAAAGCAGAACACTTATGCTAGAAGTTCTTTGAAGGAGAACCTGAAGTTCCCTATCAAGCCACTACAGGTGGAGGGAGGCCCGGGAAGCCACTGCAAGAACTCCTGTGGATTCCCAAACATCTCGCCCACAAATAACTATCTTTTCTGAATCATTAAATCTTTATTCATTAAGCACCTACACAGTGGCTGACAGGTTTCTAAATGAATATCACAGCCCAAGTAGATGGAGAATCATCCAGACCCAAATTAGAAATACAAGAGAGCTACTAAAGTACCCTGGAGAATGTCTCTTCCTGGCTCAACTTCTTTGCCTGCCCCCAGATACTCTCTTCTGGTGACCTCATCCAGCTCAGTGGCTTTAAATGCCATCATTATGCTGATGATATCCTAATTTACATCCCCTATACTGATTTCTACCCCATCACCCAGAGCTCCAAACTCACATTTCCAACTGTTTACATCATCACTGGGTTACATAATAGCCTTTTCTATTTAAAGAGGTCCAAGACAGAAATTATATTTTCCCAACCTACATCCCAAGTTCTTCCTTTCCCAGAATTCCCCATGTGAGCATGTAGAACACTCTTTTCCCAATTACACAAACAAAAATCTAAGAATCATTCAAGGAAGCCATAATCCTTCCCTTTTCCTCATTCCTTTATACAATCCATTAATGTCTTGTCAATATATATCAAAATAAATATCACATCAAGATAATTCTATTCTCCCACTTCATCTGCCTCCTCCTAGACTAAGCCACCGTTATCTTACACAGACTACTTAAGTAGCCTCCTAACTACTCTTTCTGCTTCCATGCTTAGCCACATTAATATATTCTCCAAATAAAGCCAGAGTGATATATTTAAAATACGTGATAGATCATGATGATATTTGGGAGCTTAAATCCTTCAATAGCTTCCCAATTCCCTTAGAATAAAATTCAAGCTTCTTACAAAGATTTTGTGGCCTACAAAATCTTAAATCATCTGACCCCTCATCACCTCAAGTTCATCTGATGCTACATTCCCTCTTGCTCAAAACTCAAGAGATGGTCATCTTTATCTTACACAAGCTATTTCAGGGAATAGAAAAAGAGGAAAAGTCAGCCAATGTATGAATCTAGTGAAACCTAATGTCAAAACTGGACAAGGATAGGGTAAGAAGAATACATGATAGACCCATCTCACTTGTGATCCTAGAGGCAAGAAATAAATAAAATAATTTTATTAAATGTAGTATATATCAAATAGGCCATGTCAACATACTGTATCATAATTTAGGAATTACCTCAAGAATGCAAGGATAAGTCAACATCAAAAAATATTTTAACGTAAGATTTCAATAAATAGATTAAGAGAGAAAAAAGTATGATCAACTCAATACAGGAATATATTATTCTGGACAGGCAGGCTATGCTGTGGTAACAGACAAGCCCCAAAATCTCTATAGCTTAAAATAAGAGGGGGTTATTTCTTTCTCAAGAAAAGTCCAGCTTAGTAAGTTAAATGTACTCTATATAAAACATATATATCAGATTAACTATAGAAAAACTATAAGCCATGTATTATTTCATGGCCTTTACGTAATTGTGGTGTCATGGGATGGGTATTGGACTAGGTGTTGAGACTCGAAATATTTAACTTTGGGCAAGTCACTGAATATCCATGTGGCTCAATTTTTTTTTAAACATCTTTATTGGATTATAATTGCTTTACAATGGTGTGTTAGTTTCTGCTGTATAACAAAGTGAACCAGCTATATGTATACATATATCCCCATATCCCCTCCCTCTTGTGTCTCCCTCCCACCCTCCCTATACCACCCTCTAGGTGGTCACAAAGCTGATCTCCCTGTGCTATGCGGCTGCTTCCCAATAGCTACTTTACATTTGGTAGTGTATATATGTCCATGCCACTCTCTCACTTGCTCCCAGCTTACCCTTCCCCCTCCCTGTATCCTCAAGTCTATTCTCTACGTCTGTGCCTTTATTTCTGTCTTGTCCATAGGTTCTTCAGAACATTTTTTTTTTAGATTCCATAAATATGTGTTAGCATATATTTGTTTTTCTCTTTCTGACTTATTTCACCCTGTATGACAGACTCTAGGTTCACCCACCTCACTACAAATAACTCAATTTCATTTCTTTTTATGGCTGAGTAATATTCCATTGTATATATGTACCATATCTTCTTTATCCATTCATCTGTCGATGGACACTTAGGTTGCTTCCATGTCCTGCTGATTGTAAATAGAGATGCAATGAACATTGTGGTACATGACTCTTTTTGAATTATGGTTTTCTCAGGGTATATGCCCAGTAGTGGGATTGCTGGGTTGTATGGTAGTTCTATTTTTAGTTTTTTAAGGAACCTCCATATTGTTCTCCATAGTGGCTCTATCAATTTACATTCCCGCCAACAGTACAAGAGGGTTCCCTTTTCTCCACACCCTCTACAGCATTTATTGTTTGTAGATTTTTTGATGATGGCCATTCAGACTGGTGTGAGGTGATACCTCATTGTAGTTTTGATTTGCATTTCTCTAATGATTAATGATCTTGAGCATTCATTCATGTGTTTGCTGGCAATCTGTATATTTTCTTTGGAGAAATGTCTGTTTAGGTTTTCTGCCCATTTTTGCATTGGGTTGTTTGTTTTTTTGATACTGAGCTGCATGCGCTGCTTGTAAATTTTGGAGATTAATCTGTTGTCAGTTGCTTCATTTGCAAATATTTTCTCCCATTCTGAGAGTTGTCTTTTTTTCTTGTTTATGGTTTCCTTTGCTGTGCAAAAGCTTTTAAGTTTCATTAGGTCCCATTTGTTTATTTTTGGTTTTATTTCCCTTTCTCTAGGAGGTGGTTCAAAAAGGATCTTGCTGTGATTTATGTTAGAGTGTTCTGCCTATGTTTTCCTCTAAGAGTTTTATTGTATCTGATCTTACATTTAGGTCTTTAATCCATTTTGAGTTTATTTTTGTGTATGGTGTTAGGGAGTGTTCTAATTTCATTCTTTTACATGTAGCTGTCCATTTTTCCCAGCACCACTTATTGAAGAGGCTGTCTTTTCTCCATTGTATATTCTTGCCTCCTTTATCAAAACTAAAGTGACCATATGTGCATTGGTTTATCTCTGTGCTTTCTATCGTGTTCCATTGATCTATATTTCTGTTTCTGTGCCAATACCGTACTGTCTTGATTACTGTAGCTTTGTAGTACAGTCGGGAGTCTTGAAGCCTGATTCCTCCCGTTACATTTTTCTTTCTCAAGATTGCTTTGGCTATTTGGGGTCTTTTGTGTTTCCATACAAATTGTGAAATTTTTTGTTCTAGTTCTGTGAAAAATGCCAGTGGTAGTTTGATAGGGATTGCACTGAGTCTGTAGATTGCTTTAGGTAGTATAGTCATTTTCACAATGTTGATTCTTCCAATCCAAGAACATGGTATATCTCTCCATCTGTTTGTATCATCTTTAATTTCTTTCATCAGTGTCTTATAGTTTTCTGCATACAGGTCTTTTGTCTCCTTAGGTAAGTTTATTCCTAGGTATTTTATTCTTTTTGTTGCAATGGTAAATGGGAGTGTTTCTTTAATTTCTCTTTCAGAATTTTCATCATTAGTGTTTAGGAATGCAAGAGATTTATGTGCATTAATTTTGTATCCTGCTATGTTACCAAAGTCATTGATTAGCTCTAATAGTTTTCTGGTAGCATCTTTAGGATTATCTAGGTATACTATCATGTCATTTGCAAACAGTGACAGCTTTACTTCTTCTTTTCTGATTTGGATTCCTTCTATTTCTTTTTCTTCTCTGATTGCTGTGGCTAAAACTTCCAAAACTATGTTGAATAATAGTGGTGAGAGTGGACAACCTTGTCGTGTTCCTGATCTTAGTGGAAAAGGTTTCAGTTTTTAACCATGGAGAATGATGTTGGCTGTGGGTTTGTCATATAGGGCCTTTTTTATGTTGAGGTAAGTTCCCTCTATGCCTACTTTCTGGAGGGTGTTTTATCATAAATGGGTGTTGAATTTTGTCAAAAGCTTTTTCTGCATGTACTGAGATGACCATATGGTTTTTCTCCTTCAATTTGTTAATATGGTTTATCACATTGAGTGATTTGCAAATATTGAAGAATCTTTGGATTCCTGGGATAAATCCCACTTGATCATGGTGTATGATGCTTTTGATGTGCTGTTGGAGTCTGTTTGCTAGTATTTTGTTGAGGATTTTTGCATCTATGTTCATCAGTGATATTGGTCTGTAGTTTTCTTTTTCTGTGACACCTTTGTCTGGTTTTGGTATCAGGGTGATGGTGGCCTCATAGAATGAGTTTGGGAGTGTTCCTCCCTCTGCTATGTTTTGTAAGAGTTTGAGAAGGATAGGTGTTAGCGCTTCCCTAAATGTTTGATAGTATTCGCCTGTGAAGCCATCTGGACCTGGGCTTTTTTTTGTTGGAAGCTCTTTAATCACAGTTTCAGTGTCAGTGCTTGTGATTGGTCTGTTTATATTTTCCATTTCTTCCTGGTTCAGTCTCAGAAGGTTGTGCTCTTCTAAGAATTTGTCCATTTCTTCCAGGTTGTCCATTTTATTGACATATAGTTGCTTGTAGTCTCTCATGATCCTTTGTATTTCTGCAGTGTCAGGAGTTACTTCTCCGTTTTCATTTCTAATTCTATTGATTTGAGTCTTTTCCCTTTCTTTCTTGATGAGTCTGGCTAATGCTTTATCAATTTTGTTTATCTTCTCACAGAACCAACTTTTAGTTTTATTGATCTTTTCTACCATTTCCTTCATTTCTTTTTCATTTATCTCTAATCTGATCCTTAATGATTTCTTTCCTTCTGCTAACTTTGGAGTTTTTTTTTTTTCTTCTTTCTCTAATTGCTTTAGGTGTAAGGTTAGGTTGTTTATTTGAGATGTTTCTTGTTTCTTGAGGTAGGATTGTATTTCTATAAACTTCCCTGTTAAAACTGCTTTTGCTGCATCACATAGTTTTGGGTAGTCATGTTTTCACTGTCATTTGTTTCTAAGTATTTTTTGATTTCCTCTTTGATTTCTTCAGTGAGCTCTTGGTTATTTAGTAGTGTATTGTTTAGCCTCCATGTGTTTGTATTTGTTACAGTTTTTTTTTCCAGTAATTGATATTATAGCGTTGTGGTCAGAAAAGATACTTGATATGATTTTAATTTTCTTAAATTTAGAAAGGCTTGATTTGTGACCCAAGATGTGATCCATCCTGGAGAATGTTCCATGAGCACTTGAGAAGAAAGTGTATTCTGATTTTTTGGATGGAATGTCCTACAAATATCAATTAAATCCAGCTTGTTTAATGTGTTTAATGTGTGTGTCATTTAAAGCTGGTGTTTCCTTATTTATTTTCATTTTGGATGATATGTCCATTGGTGAAAGTGGGGTGTTAAAGTCCCCTACTATGATTGTGTTACTGTCAATTTCCCCTATTATGGCTGTTAGCATTTGCCTTACGTATTGAGATGCTCCTATGTTGGGTGCGTAAATATTTACGATTGTTATATCTTCTTCTTGGATTTATCCCTTGATCATTATGTAGTGTCCTTCTTTGTCTCTTGTAATAGTCTTTATTTTAAAGTCTATTTTGTCTGACATGAGAATTGCTGCTCCAGCTTTCTTTTGATTTCCGTTTGCATGGAATATCTTTTTCCAACCCATCACTTTCAGTCTGTATGTGTCCCTAGGTCTGAAGTGGGTCTCTTGTAGGCAGCATATATACAGGTCTTGTTTTTGTATCCATTCAGCCAGTCCATATCTTTTGGTTGGCGCATTAATCCATTTACATTTAAGGTAATTGTCGATATGTATGTTCCTATTACCATTTTCTTAATTGTTTTGGGTTTGTTATTGTAGGTCTTTTCCTTCTGTTGTGATTCCTGCCTAGAGAAGTTCATTTAGCATTTGTTGTAAAGCTATTTTGGTGGTGCTGAATTCTGTTTGCTTTTGTTTGTCTGTAAAGGTTTTAATTTCTCTGTCGAATCTGAATGAGATCCTTGCTGGGTAGAGTAATCTTGGTTGTAGGTTTTTCCGTTTCATCACTTTAAATATGTCCTGCCACACCCTTCTGGCTTGCAGAGTTTCTGCTGAAACATCAGCTGTTAACCTTACGGGGATTCCCTTGTATGTTATTTGTTGTTTTTCCCATGTTGTTTTTAATATTCTTTCTTTGTATTTAATTTTTGATAATTTGATTAATATGTGTCTTGGCATGTTTCTCCTTGGATTTATCCTGTATGGGACTCTCTGTGCTTCCTGGACTTGATTGACTCTTTCCTTTCCCATATTAGGCAGGTTTTCTACTATAATTTCTTGAAATATTTTCTCAGTCCCTTTCTTTTTCTCTTCTTCTTCTGGGACCCCTATAATTCGCAAGTTGGTGCGTTTAATGTTGTCCCAGTGGTCTCTGAGACTGTCCTCATTTCTTTTCATTCTTCTTTTCTTTTTTCTGCTCCGTGGTAGTTATTTACACTATTTTATCTTCCAGGTCACTTATCCGTTCTTCTGCCTCAGTTATTCCAGTATTGATTCCTTCTAGAGAATTTTAAATTTCATTATTATGTTGTTCATCATTTTTTGTTTGCTCTTTCATTGTTCTAGGCCCTTGTTAAACGTTTATTGTATTTTCTCCATCTATTTCCAAGATTTTGGATCATCTTTGCTATCATTACTCTGAATTCTTTTTCAGGTAAACTCCCTATTTCCTCTTCATTTGTTTGTTCTGGTGGGTTTTTACTTTGCTCCTTCATCTGCTGTGTATTTCTCTGTCTTCTCATTTTACTTAACTTACTGTGTTTGAGGTCTCCTTTTCACAGACTGCAGGTTCGTAGTTCCTGTTGTTTTTGGTGTGTGCCCCCAGTGGGTAAGGTTGCTTCAGTGTGTTGTGTAGGCTTCTTGGTGGAGGGGACTCGTACCTGTCTTCTCGTGGATGAGGCTGCATCTTGTCTTCTGGTGGGCAGGACCACATACGGTGGTGTATTTTGAGGTGTCTGTGACCTTATGATTATAGGTAGCCTCTCTGCTTATGGATGAAGTTGTGTTCCTGTCTTGCTAGTTGTTTGGCATGGGGTGTGCAGCACTAGTTGTTGAGTGGAGCTGGGTCTTAGCATTGAAATGGAGATCTCTGGGAGAGCTCTCAACGATTGATATTATGAGGGGTCAGGAGGTCTGTGGTGGACCAATGTCCTGAACTTGGCTCTCCCACCCTAGAGGCTCAGGCCTGACACCCGGCCAGAGCACCAAGACCAGACATATAGCATCTTGATGCTGCAATGCTAAGTGTAGTTCCAGGGGAAGGAGCTTGGTGGTGGTACTCTTGCTGCTCTGGGTGACCACTGCCTCTGCAGCAGCTCCACTAATCCTGAGGGTCTACAAGCTGCAGGAAGACGAGACCACCCAGGGCAGCCTGCAAGCCGTGATTCTTGCCATGAACCTGCTGCTGCAGCCGTGGAATCCGGCTTCCCCTGCCGCTGCCACATGTGGCTCAATGTTTTCATCTGAAAAAATGGGTCGATTAGACTTTATGATCTTTGAGCTTTCTTACAGCTCTGACACTTCTGAGAGATCAGCCTTAGCACCAACAGTGGAGCTGACATGATATGGCCATTTATTTTCAGGCACACTTTATTTATTTTTTCTATTTTGATCTAAACTACTTCCATATTCCTTTTCTTCCCATTTTCTGGTCACACGTACATAGCAGCAGAAAGCACAGCTTCTCCACAAGTGAACCTTCTTTTTTTTTTAAATTGAAGTATAGTTGATTTACAATATTATATTAGTTTCAGGTGCATAGCATAGTCATTCAATATTTTTATAGGTTACACTACATTTAAAGTTATTACAAAATAATAGTTATATTTCTCTGTACCATACAGTACATACTTGTTGCTTCCATAAGTGAACATTCTGATTTTGAATTCATTTGTAAAGAGTGAAGTGGCCCAAAAATGCCATTCATAAATGATCCTTGATAAAGCTGACTTGCAATAAGGTTTCTGTCATGCTTAGCCTCTTCTGACAAAAGTCCCATTTTCAGTGAACTTGGCTGGGAGCGTGAGGTATAACCCCTATCCTAGAAAAAATCAAGGAATTGAAAACACTTTCTAAAACTTTATAGGAAAAAACACACACTTTGGAATTTAATGGAAATGTAATTGTAGGCCAGGGAAACCCAAGTCTACTTCTTTTGTATCCTGAGCACAGGACTCTTATGCAGTCTCCTTGGGGGTGGGATAGTGAATATGGAAGAGGAAGTTCAGGATTTGGAGTTAGACTAGGATTCAGAGCTTTCTTCTGCAGTGTGAGAATCCTCAGTTTCCTCATCTGAAATAGGTGGAGATAATAAAAGCTACCTCATAAGCCTGCCGTAGGATCAAATGTGATAACATCTTTGGTCTTTTAGCATGGCCTCTGGCACATGAAGACCTACATAGACGTTAGTTCCTTTCTTTCAACAATTTCTTGATAAAATAGCTTTAGCCATACCTGAAGAAAATCTTGTCCTCTGAAACAACTAAAGTGAAAAAACCTAGATAACATGGTTAACCGAAACTGGCAAATATCAATGCTTTCTGCTAATATTAGTGCCATGAAAAATCCTGTGAATTTGGCACCACTTGCAAGTAATGCAAAGATGATTCACAGTCACATTTATAAAGTTCTTTGACCTCCTTAGGAGAAAGATGTTAAATAAATACAAGCAAAATTCTGTTCATATCATTCTTCAGTGGAAATGCCACACTTAACTACATTCAAACTCTATAACATATTCTTTTTCTTTCTATGTTAATGTACCCAAGTCAATATTTCAAAAATCTGTGTCTGTCACCAAGAAGAATGATGAAATAACATACAGGACAATTTAAAATAAAGAAGTGAGAGAGTCTGGACAGATAGAGAACATTAGCTGCTCCCAGAAAGAAATTTGAAAAGATACAGCATTGAGACCTTAGAGAAAACTTGCTTAAAACGCATGGTCATCTTACTTTGCTCATGATTTGAAATTAATTATGTTATAATTTCACTGCCTTATTCGTTTCTCTAATGTGTTATCAAGAACAGGCAGAGCCATTTAGGTATTCACACAGCCCTTTAGTGATCTAGAATTGATTAACAACCATTGGCACTGACAGTCTGTTTGGAGTGAATGAAAATGCACACTTTCAGTACTCCAGGGGAATAGAATAAGAGGTCTTCATATTTGAAACAAAAGCTGTCAAACACCTGTAGTTATAAGTTAATTCTTAGCATAGTGGAGAGAACAGCAAAACTACCCATCACTGACCATTGATCAGTATGGAGGGTGATGCTCCCTATCCCTCTGTCATTGTGCACCTCACGGTGACACCGGTTATCTCGCCTTGACACATCTGGGAGCTATTTTTCTCACTAACCAAGACATAGCTATATACCTAAGCCTTTTTCTTCCAAGGAGCATGACTAGGCTAAATTTAAGACCTATAAATTGTAGTTAGAAAACTGAAAAATACAAGAGAAGCATAAATAATTGTTAGCCCATACCAGGTAAGGGAAGAAGAAAGGAGAAATAACATAACTAAGGGGAAATCCCTTCAAAACAGAAAGGGGGCAAGAATTCTATAAATTCTCCCCATGGAGAACAAAGAAAAAAAATCTGAAGAAAAAGAAACTGATTTAAAAAAAAAAACATTAATAATAAATTGATGTGTCTTGTGAAACAACTTTCTTCCAAGTATGAGTTGTCTGGCTATTTTGATGAAAGTCATTTTGGAATTTTCAATCAATGGACATAATAAAAAATATACTTTGTCTTCTGAGGAAAGAGGAAAAAAGAACAGGTTTTTCCCTTGTTAATTTAAATGTGGGTCTGGTTATTTTAATCAGAACTATCCTGTACCACAATACAAGTGGAGCATGAAGAGTATATATGAGTCTATATTCTAGTGTAGCTATGAAACATGCCCATCCCTCTAGTCTTGTTCTCAAACATAATTTGAGTGTTATAAGAATAGAACTGGAACGGACACCCAAAGAAGAAAAGAGTCAAAGATATGAGTTCTTATTTCAGAAAAAGAAACGCAAACGGGCTTTAAAATACGAAAAATATGTTCTTCTGATTCATAAGATAAATGTAATTTTAAACTACACTGACAGTGCATTCAATGCAAACCCTATTGAAATATCTACCTTTTTTTTGAGAAATGTATAAGCTGATCCTAAAAATCATATAAAAATTCAAGATATCCAGAATTTCCAAAACAATCTTGAAAAAGGAGAATAAAATTGGAGAATCACACTTCCCTGCTTCCAAACTTACTACAAAGCTATGGAAATCAAGACAGTTTGGCACTGGCATAAAGATAGACACATAAGAATGGACTTGAGGATATGGGGAGGGGGAGGGGTAAGATGTGACAGGGTGAGAGAGTGGCATAGACATATATACACTACCAGATGTAAAATAGATAGCTAGTGGGAAGCAACCACATAACACAGGGAGATCAGCTCGGTGCTTTGTGACCACCTAGAGGGGTGGGATAGGGAGGGTGGGAGGGAGGGAGATGCAAGGGGGAAGAGATATGGGAACATATGTATATGTATAACTGATTCACTTTGTTATAAAGCAGAAACTAACACACCATTGTAAAGCAATTATACTACAATAAAGATGTTTAAAAAAAAAAAGACACATAGATCAAAGAAATATAATTAAGAGTCCAAAATAAAATCCATATATCCATGGCCAATTGATTTTTGTTAAGGTTGCCAAGGTCATTCAATGGGGAAAGTATAGCTTCTCCACAGATGTGCTGGGACAACTAGCACCCACACACAAAAGAATGAAAGTGGATCTCTACTCACACCACTTACCAAAAATAACTCAAAATGGATCATAGACCTAAATGTCAGAACTCTAAAACTCTAAGAATAACTTACGAGTATATCTTCATGTCCTTGGCTTAGGTAACAATTTCAGGTATGAGAGCAAAAGCACAAACAACAAAAGGAAAAAAATGATATAATAGACTTCATTAAAGTTAAAAACCTTTGTGCTTCAAAGGACACCATCAAGAAAGTGAGAAGACAACCTATAGAAGAGAAGAAAGTATTTTGATATCATATATCTGATAAGGAGCTTGTATCCAGAATTTATAAACCACTCTTAAAATTCAACAATAAAAAGATAAAAACCCAGTTTAAAAGTGGACAAAAGATTTTTGCCAGAGAAGATATATCTATGACTGATAAGCACATGAAAAATGCTCAACATCATTAGTCATCAGGGAAATGCAACTTGAGACCACAATGGTAGCTACTTTGTTACTGAGGGCAATTATCAATTCCAGTTCCAAGGCAAGAGGCTGATAATTTGGGCTTTTGCCAGGCAGGGGGCCGTAGCTGGAGGACAGAAACCAGAAGAGACTATGTAAATCTCATAAGGCTAGAGAGACAACATTGGAAGTGAGGAGGCAACATTCCAGTGAGTAGAGAAGAGTGAAACTGAATCTGGTGAGGGACCATTTCGCCCTCTAGGAATTTGCCTATTTCTATAGCTGAATGTCTTCGGAAGGTATAAACCTGAGCCGAAATCTCCTGAAATTCAGAGCCGTGTTTTTTGCAGTCTCACTGTGATATTGACATAAAAATTAGAGTTCAAGATTTGCTAGGGGAAGGGCTCCCAGTGAACATATCAGGCTATCAGAAATGTGAAAAATTAATAGAGCTCGGAGACCAGAAAAGGGAGCTCCCATGTCCTGGGATGAAAGCAGAGCTCAAAAGGAAAAGATTCTTCTTTTTCCCTGGCAAGGACTAAGCCAATGAAAAGCCATGGACTCTTTGCTTACTGTAGCCCTTCCAACTTCTTTATCATCTCCATAAAAGCATTCTCATTCCCTTGCCACGTGGGGACTTGTACATGGGTTGCCATTGTTGCAGATCCCAAATTGCAATTCTCTAGTGATCCTGAATAAACCCATCTTGGCTGGAGAAATATCTAGCAGTCCATTTGTTTCAGATCAACATTTTGGTGGCATGTATGGGGACCAGAGAAGACCCCTGCAGCTTTGTGGCTGGTGAGCAACTAGGTGCGGCATCCACAGTGGAGCCCATTTTCACTCACTGCTTTTCTGCCTGACCCTGGCATTTGAAGGTACATCTTCTCCTGGATCCAGGCTCACACCATCTTTGCATTTGAAGCTCTCTAGTTTTTACTTGGGATCTATATAAAGGCTTCATCCTTCTGGTTAAGGCCTTGTTCTGTATGAGATCAGACTGTTTCAACTGAAGCTGGCTAAGAATGCCTTCAGCCCAATTCTATTGGGAAGAGGCTGTTTTAAATGAAACTGTAGGGTTTTTATCATAAATGGGTGTTGAAATTTGTCAAAAGATTTTTCTGCATCTATTGAGATGATCATATGGTTTTATCCTTCAATTTGTTAACATGGTGTATCACATTGATTGATTTGCATATATTGAAGAATCCTTGCATTTCTGGGGTAAACCCCACTTCATCATGGTATATGATCCTTTTAATGTGCTGTTGGATTCTGTTTGCTAGTATTTTGTTGAGGATTTTTGCATCTATATTCATCAGTGATATTGCCCTGTAATTTTCTATTTTTGTGGCATCTTTTTCTGGTTTTGGTATCAGGGTGATGGTGGTCTCGTAGAATGAGTTTGGGAGTGTTCCTCCCTCTGCTATATTTTGGAAGAGTTTGAGAAGGATAAGTGTTAACTCTTCTCAAAATGTTTGATAGAATTCATCTGTGAGACCATCTGGTCCTGGGCTTTTGTTTGTTGGAAGATTTTAAATCACAGTTTCAGTGCTTGTGATTGGTCTGTTTATATTTTCTATATCTTCCTGGTTCAGTCTCAGAAGGTTGTTCTTTTCCAAGAATGTGTCTATTTTTTCCAGGTTGTCCATTTTATTGGCATATAGTTGCTTGTAGTAATCTCTTATGATCCTTTGTATTTCTGCAGTGTCAGAAGTTACTTCTCCTTTTTCATTTCTACTTCTATTGATTTGAGTCTTCTCCCTTTTTTTTGTTGATGAGTCTGGTTAGTGGTTTATCAATTATGTTTATCTTCTCAAAGAACCAGCATTTAGTTTTATTGATCTTTGCTATAGTTTCCTTCATTACTTTTTCATTTATTTCTGATCTGATCTTTGTGATTTCTTTCCTTCGGCTAACTTTGGGGATTTTTTGTTCTTCTTTCTCTAATTGCTTTAGGTGTAAGATTAGGTTGTTTATTTGAGATTTTTCTTGTTCTTGATACAGGATTGTATTGCTATACACTTCCCTCTTAAAGGAGGCATAGAGAGAACGTACCTCAACATAATAAAGGCCATATATAACAAACCCACAGACAACATTGTTCTCAGTGGTGAAAAACTGAAACCATTTCCACTAGGATCAGGAACAAGACAAGGTTGCCCACTGTCACCACTATTATTCAACATAGTTTTGGAAGTTTTAGCCATAGCAGTCAGAGAAGAAAATGAAATAAATGAATCCAAATCAGAAAAGAAGAATTAAGGTGTCATTGTTTGCAGATGACATGATACTAGACATAGAGAATCCTAAATATGCTACCAGAAAACTACTAGAACTAATCAATGAATTTGGTAAAGCAGCAGGATACAAAATTAATGCACAGAAATCTCTTACATTCCTATACACTAATGATGAAAAATCTGAAAGAGAAATTAAGGAAACACTCCCATTTACCAATGCAACAAAAAAGAATAAAATACCTAGGAATAAACCTACCTAAGGAGACAAAAGACCTGTATGCAGAAAACTATAAGGCACTGATGAAAGAAATTAAAGATGATACAAACAGATGGAGAGATATACCATGTTCTTGGATTGGAAGAATCAACACCGTGCAAATGACTATACTACCCAAAACAATCTACAGATTCAATGCAATCCCTATCAAACTACCACTGGCATCTTTCACAGAACTAGAACAAAAAATTTCACAATTTGTATGGAAACACAAAAGACCCCAAATAGCCAAAGCAATCTTGAGAAAGAAAAACAGAGCAGGAGGAATCAGGCTCCCTGACTTCAGACTATACTACAAAGCTACAGTAATCAAGACAGTATGGTACTGGCACAAAAACAGAAATATAGATCAATGGAACAGAATAGAAAGCACAGAGAAAAACCCACGCACCTATGGTCACCTTATCTTTGATAAAGGAGGCAAGAATATACAATGGAGAAAAGACAGCCTCTTCAATAAGTGGTGCTGGGAAAACTGGACAGCTACATGTAAAAGAATGAAATTAGAACACTTCCTAACACCATACACAAAATAAGCTCAAAATGGATTAAAGACCTAAATGTAAGGCTAGACACTATAAAACTCTTAGAGGAAAACATAGGCAGAACACTCTATGACATAAATCACAGCAATATCCTTTTTGACCCACCTCCTAGAGAAATGGAAAAAAACCAAAAATAAACAAATGGGACCTAATGAAACTTAAAAGCTTTTGCACAGCAAAGGAAAACATAAACAAGACGAAAAGACAACCCTTGGAATGGGGGAAAATATTTGCAAATGAAGCAACTGAAAAAAGATTAATCTCCAAAATTTACCAGCAGCTCATGTAGTTCAATATCAAAAAAACAAACAACCCAATCCAAAAATGGGTAGAAGATGTAAATAGACATTTCTCCAAAGCAGATATACAGATTGCCAAGAAAAATGTGAAAGAATGCTCATCACTAATCATTAGAGAAATGCAAATCAAAACTACAATGAGGTATCACCTCACACCAGTCAGAATGGCCATCATCAAAAAATCTACAAACAATAAATGCTGGAGAGGGTGTGGAGAAAAGGGAACCTTCTTGTACTGTTGGTGGGAATGTAAATTGATAGAGCCACCATGGAGAATAGTATGGAGGTTCCTTAAAAAACTAAAAATAGAACTACCGTACAACCCAGCAGTCCCACTACTGGGCATATACCCTGAGAAAACCATCATTCAAAAAGAGCCATGTACCACAATGTTCATTGTAGCTCTATTTACAATAGGCAGGACATGGAAGCAACCTAAGTGTCCATTGACAGATGAATGGATAAAGAATATGTGGCACATATATACAATGGAATATTACTCAGCCATAAAAAGAAATGAAATTGAGTTATTTGTAGTGAGGTGGATGGACCTAGAGCCTGTCATACAGAGTGAAGCAAGTCAGAGAGAGAAAAACAAATACTGTATGCTAACACATATATATGGAATCTAAAAAAAAAAAAAGATTCTGAAAAACCTAGGGGCAAGACAGGAATAAAGATGCAGACGAAGAGAATAGACTTGAGCACACGGGGAGGGGGAAGGGTAAGCTGGGATGAAGTGAGAGTGTGGCATGGACATATATACACTACCAAATGTAAAACCGATAGCTAGTGGGAAGCAACCGCATTGCACAGAGAAGTCAGATCCGTGCTTTGTGACCACCTAGAAGGGTGGGATAGGGAGAGTGGGAGGGATACGCAAGAGGGAGGAGATATGGGGATATATGTGTATGTATAGCTGGTTCACTTTGTTATACCGCAGAAACTAACACACCATTTTAAAGCAATTATACTCCAATAAAGATGATTAAGAAAAAATAAATGAAACTGTGCTGGTTTTTCAGCCCGTAGCCCATTCCTTTAGAAGAGCTGTCTTCTGGAGACCTGGCTCCTCCCAGACCAAGTTATCTTTTTAGGATTGGCTGGGATTAGCTTGCAAGCTGTTTGAATTGAGCCATTTGTTCTGTAAGCTGTTTAAGTTGTTTGAAAATTGTTCTTTATTCTAGAGGATAAAAGACCTGTAGGAAATGGGATCCCAGTTATCTAAGTAGTTTGAGGGTTCCCCCCTCACAGGAACTCCAGCTGATTTTATGTTTAAAAATCATAACCTGGGAATTCCTTGTTGGTCCAGTGGTTAAGATGTGGTGCTTCCACTGCCGTGGCCCAGGTTCAATCCCTGGTCAAGGAACTAAGATCCCGCAAGCTGGGCAGTGCAGCAAAAAAACAGTCCTTCCTCCTGTGCATTTCTAATTAAATAGACTGACCTGACCAAAGGCAATTTAGAAGATCAATGGCCTTTATGGGGAATTTTGGAATCCCCAAACTTAATTCCCTTAAAACAGAATTGGACTACAATAGCACAGAATTTTTCAGAACTGTGTGGAATGCTTATTCCGATTGGTATTTCGAAACTTCCCAATGCTGTTAGGAATCTAAAATTGCCTCACTAAAGAATAAGATTTTAAGATTAACTGAGGCAAACAAATTACCAAAGAGAGATAAAATGGCTCCCGGCACCTCAGGCTCTTCTTTCTTGGCTTCTCTGTCTCCAGCAGAGCCTTGTCTTGTCTCCCTCAACTCCTTGTGGTCAGACATTGCCTCCTTGCCTTCTGTGCTACCTATGCTTCCTCTACAGCCTCAGTTTCCCCAAGTCTCTCGCCAAACTTCTCCCTTTCTCTGAAAATCTTTTCACTGTCTTTTCCTCTGAACTTGTCAGAACTGTCCCTTTAAAATTAAGCCATCTGAGGATCCAGAGGTTAAACCCTTAATTTCTTATACCCCCTGGACTAAAGCTGAACTGCAAGCCATAGTCAAAAAGTTTCCCAAAGTAACTGAATTCCTCAGATTTGCTAAGGAATTTAATATAGTCGTTCAGACTTATCAACCTAGCAGTTCCTAGGACTTTTCTGAAGACTGTTGATTGAAACAAAATTCAGTCTTGCACACAAAAATCTGAAGAACTTGTTCATGATTATTACAATCGACTTCAGGTTGTCTTTAAAGAAAATTCTAGTCTTCAGATATTGATTCCACCTGGGTAGCTTTTAACTCTATGTTTATTAATTTGCTGAACTGGGACCTTTTCCTTCTAGTAAGAAAGACCAGGATGGAATGGAAACTATGTCCACTCCTGATTTCGTTAATCTGGCAATCAGCTCTTAATCTTCAACTCCATCAAATGAAGGTTCCTAAACAAAACCAAAACCTTCCTGATTTCTGCTGTTATTGCAAAGAGCCAGGACGTTGGAAAAGAGATCAATACAAATTGAAGTGCTTTAGGTGCCTACAGCCCTCTAACCAGCCTTTCCAACTTTCTCCCAATTCTCAATGATGGGGCTCCAAGGAACTGTAGGGGCTCTTCCCACTCTTCCCTTTTAATTGGCTTTCAGAATCATTTCTCCAAGCTGGGGATGACTCGCTTCCAATCCTAATTGACACCAGAGCCACACTCTTGGTGCTCAACCCCGTTACTATAAATCAGCCCCTGCCTCGGAGTACTAAAACAGTTCAAATAGTGGACATCTCTAATAAACCTCAAAAGGTTCCTCTCTCTAAACTTATTCTCTTTGTTTAGGCTCTTTGAGAGATACTGACACTTTTCTCCTTAGTTCCTCCATCCCCATCTATTTATTAGGTTGAGACTTCTTCTTAGAGAAGTATCATGCCAGTATGTCTTTCTTCCCAAAGAGAGAAATGATTCTAGAAATTAACAGTAGTAATCAAAGGAACCCACCAAGTGAATTAAATGACCCTTGACATCGTTTATTTGTTCCATCTCTGATGGTACTAGAGGTGATTCTGGAAACACTGATAATTCATCCCTATTGAATCAGCTACCACTTTCCTTATGGGCAAAATCTCCAACTGATGTTGGCAAAATTCACAGCACAACTCCTATCAAGATGCAAATAGACCTCTCAAAACGTCTTCTCAGAATTAATCAATACCCTATAAGAAGCCCTCCAAAGCATAAAGCCCATAATAGAAGATTACAACGCTCAGGGTGTCATTATTCCTTGTACTAACCCCTGTAACACTCCCATATTACTGGTGAGAAAACCTAAAGGCTGAGGGTGGAGGTTTGTCCCGGACCTCTGAGCAATAAACAGCATTGTTATCCTTCAACACCTTGTTGTTTCTAACTCCCATACACTACTAACATCCATTCCCATTGGAAGTAAATTCTTTACTGTAATTGATTTATGCAGTGCATTCTTTAGTATTCCATTTAATGAAGCTTTTTGCCTTAACATTTTTGCCTTCACTTGGGAAGAATAATTCACCTGGACAGCAATGTCTCAGGGTAATAGTAAGAGTCCTTCTTATTTCTCCCAAATCCTAAAGGCTGGTCTGGATGTCATAAAGTTCCCAGAGGTTCTACTTTGTTGGAATATGTGGACCATTTGCTTCTTTGCTCTACTTCTGAAACCTCCTCATGGGAAGACAGCATCTAAAAACTTTTAGCCTTAAAGGGACACAAGGTCGTCAAAGAAAAATTACTGTTTTCCCAAATCCAGGTTCGGTATTTAGAGCATCTGATATTATAACAAGGGTTACGCCTAGATCCAGATAGACTTCATGGTGTCCTATGTTTCCCAAAACCCAAAACTAAGCACCAACTGTGAGGTTTTCTTGGGCTACTTGGTTATTGTTGAAATTGAATTCCAAATTTCTCTTATGCCTAAACCACTATAGGTTTTACTCAACATTAACAACCCCAGTCCAATTTTATGGGACAATGTAGTCTTAAAAGCCTTAAAAGCCTTAAATGAGAATTTGATGAACTCATCTCCCCTTGGGCTCCCTAATTACCATATCCCCCCTTTATATATATGAAAAGGGAATGCCCTTGGAGTACTCACCCAAAAACACAGGGACTACCATGGACCTATGGGGAATTATAGTCAGCAACTGGACCCTGTGGCATGGGGATACCACTCTGGTCTCAGAGCCATTATGGCCACTGCCCTTTTGGCTAAGGCCAAAGAGAAAATTATTGTGGAGTCCCTTTTAACTATTTTTGTACTTCATGCAGTAGAAGCTCTCCTGAATTCTCATCACACTCAGTATTTCTCAGCCAGCTGCCTCACCTCCTATGAAGTCCTTTTGTTAACTGCCATGCACGTAACTCTTTATATTGTAATAACTTAACCCAGCTCCTCTTCTTCCCTCCATCACTGACAAAGTCCCTCATGACTGCTTAACACTAATGGACCACCTCCTGACTCCTCATGATGATCTACAGAAAATCCCATTGGGTAATATTTACTTCTCATGGTTCACTGATGGTTCTTATTTTAAAGGTGACAATGGCAAATATTGTGCTGAGTATGCTATCATAACTACTTTTGATGTCGAGGCAGCATTTTTACCCATGGATACTTTGGCCCAACAGGCTGAATTATATGCTGTTACACAGGCTTGAACTTTAGCCAAGGACAAAACTGCCAATATTTATACTGATAGTAGATATGCTTTTGGTAGTTCATGATTATGGAATGTTGTGGAAGGAATGTTGGTTTCCTTACTTCCAGTGGAAATAAAAATTTAAATGGTCGCTATATTTAAGAATTATTTGATGCAATATTTTTACCTGTCACTTTAGCTATTATTAAGATTCCAGGGCTTTTTAAACTTGACTCTCTGGAAGTTAGGGGAAATCACCTTGCTGATAATCCTTCAAAGAATGGTGCCTTTAAGGGGAACAATAGCAACTAAACCTTTGTCACGGTCCAAAGAGATGTTTTCCCAAATGATAATTTTTAAAAACTAGCAAATGGATTTCATACAACTTCCTTTGTCTAATGAATATAAATATGTTTAGTCATGATCTGTACATTTTCAGACTGGACTGAAGCTTTCCCTTGCAGACAGTCTACTACCTGTTTTGTGACTAAAGTCCTTTTGGGAAAGATTATTCAAACTTCATAGTGACCAAGGAACCTGTTTTGCTGGCCAGGTGCTTTAACAAGTCTGTGCTGTGTGTCTGGTTTTACAACACTTTCACTTTGCTTACAACACTCAATCCTCTAATGCACTAACAGCATTATTAACACTTAATTGACAAAATTTGTAGAGGCCCTCCAAATACCTTGGTCAAAAGCATTACTGTTGGTCCTTCTAAATCTCAGACCCACCCCTCTTGGAGCTCATAAACTCTCACCCTTTGAAATGGTCACAGGACATCCAATACAATTGGCACCTGCTTCTTTTGATCCACAACTGATAGAAGGAGAGATACTCTAATATTGCAAAGGCCTAATTGCTTCTATTAAAATAACCATGTTTTGGTAGATCCATCTTTTCAGTGTACTCTCTAGAGATGAAGACCTTAAGCATCACATTTTGCAACCTGGAAATTTTATCTATTGAAAAAGACACCAGAACAAGAACTCTCTTCAACCTTGCTGGAAAAGCCCCTATCAAGTACTGCTAACCAACCCTTGTGCCACCAAACTCTAAGGAATAGACTTTTGGATTCATGTTACACATCTAAAGAAAACACTGAACCCTGACTGGACATACACTTCATCTCATCTGGTGACTTGAAAGTAAAGATTTCCCAGAATTGAAGCAGATGACATCTGATGAGACAGCTTTCCTAAGATATCTGGACCAGGTCTATTGGAAGTTTATTGCCAAACCTTTGATGATGTAATGTTTCACATGATCTCCAATGTCTATGAACTTGATAACATATAGTCTTTAGATAAAAAGTGCCTGACAGTTCTCCCTCTTACCTTTAACTTGTTATTTCATTGTGACCTTAATAGGTTTTCAATCTGTGAACTTTCCCATTGATAAGACACATGACGCCCAGGAAAGGTCCTTCCTGATGTTGAGGGACAAAAAGCTGCTGAAACTAAAAACCTGGTACTTGATCAGAGATGCTTTCAGAGAATGGTCTTGATCAAAAGGGGGAAATATAAAAAATTAATCCACAGAAACCTCAATTAAATAAAGTGGGAGGCCAGAATGGGGAGTTCTCACACCCTGTAATGATAACAGTCCAACAGGAAAAAGGAAGACTCCTTTTCTTTTCTGGCAAGGACTCAACCAATGAAAAGCCATGGATGCTTTAATGTAGCCCTCCCTACTTCCCTTTCCTCTCCTTCCCTTGCCATGTGGGAAGTTGCCTGGGACTCACCATGGTTGCAGACCCCAAATTTCAATTCTCAGCAGATTCTAAATAAACCCATCTTTGTTGGAGGAATATTTGGTAGTCTACTTGTTTAGGTCAACACAAAAAGGCACTGAAAATTTACAACCTAGGATTTAAATTAACCAGAACTAGACAAAGCCTTTCCAAAAACAAAATATAGCCTTGACTCAACACAGTCTCTGACTGAAATAAAGTTATAAGCCCTTTCTTTATATGCCCAGCAGAGGAAAAGGTAAAATCTCTATGGAGACATATAAACTGGAGGCTCTATCATTTTTTTTTACTATTCAATATCTACCTTTCAGTTAAAAACTACTAATCATGCCAAGACACAAGAACATATGATTGTAAGCCAAGAGGGAAGAAGACAAGAAACAGATTCAAAGGTAATCAAGATAATAAGTTGAAAATTAAGAATTTCAAAGTAACTATGATTAGCATGTTCAAGAACATAGAGGCAAAGATGGATAAAATAGATTAAAAGATAAAGACCTTCACCAAAGTGTTGTAATTCATTTAATATTTAAATTCTATAACATAAAAATATAATAACTGAAATTAAGAATCAAACAGGTCTTTGGCAGCAGTTTTGACACAGCTGAAGACAGGATTAGTGAACTGGAAGAAATGTTAACAGAAAATAATCAAACAGCAGCACTGAGATTAAAAAACAGAACCATTGAGAATAGGAAATACAGAAAAAAAGTGGAAGATATTGTGGGGTAAACTGAAGAGTTGTAATGTACAGATGAAAGAAAGAAAAGAATAAAAACAATATTTGGAGAAAAACTATATGAGAAATTTTCAAAACTAATCAAAGCCATCAACCCACAGATCAACCACCAACCTAGAATTCTGATCCACCAAAATTATCCTACAAAAGTGAAGGAGAAATACATTCTCAGATAAATGATAATTGCAGAAATTTCTCACCAATAGACCTGACTTGCAAGAAATGTTGAAATAAGTTGTTTAGAGAGAAGCAAAATGATATAGAAGAAGCACCGCAAACCACAAGCTAAATAAGTCAAGTAAGATGTAAGCAAATAATAGTAAAGCCTTTCAGCACCAATATAACGAAAAACTTTAAAATGAATAAAAGAGAAACATGACACATGACTTTAAAATGACAACTGAATTCTCAACAAAAATGATGGAGGCCAAAAGATAACAGAATGATATTTTTAAGGTGTTAACAGGAAATAACTGCCAACTTAGAATTCTTTAACCAGTGAAAATATCCATACCAAAAAAAAGAAAAATCAATAAAAGTCATTTCCAGAAAGAAAAAAAAAAAACTAAGAAATTTGTTGTCAGGAAAGATAGAAATGAATGAAGAAATAAAGTGAACTAGAAAGGGCAAATATGTGTGTAAAAATAAATAAATATTGACTTTAATAAAAACACAATATTATGTGAGAGTTAAAATATAAATAAAATTCATGGCAAGAGTAACAAAATATTGAAAGGGAACTAAAATATCTATAACTTCTAACATTATTGGAAAGTAATAAAAATAATAGTTATTATTGAACTATAATAAGTCAAGGGTACATATTGTAATCTCTGGGGTAACCATTAAAAGAATAGTAGGGCTTCCCTGGTGGCGCAATGGTTGAGAATCTGCCTGCCAATGCAGGGGGCACGGGTTCGAGCCCCTGGTCTGGGAAGATCCCACATGCCGCAGAGCAACTAGGCCCGTGAGCCACAATTACTGAGCCTGCGCGTCTGGAGTCTGTGCTCCGCAACAAGAGAGGCCGCGATAGTGAGAGGCCTGCGCACCGCGATGAAGAGTGGTCCCCACTTGCCACAACTAGAGAAAGCCCTCGCACAGAAACGAAGACCCAACACAGCCATAAATAAATAATAAATAAATAAATTAAAAAAAAAAAAAAAAAAAAAAAAGAATAGTAAAAGAATAAATATATGTCAAATAAATAGAGAGGGAAATGGAACAAGAAAAATATTTCACTAAGATATTAATGGTATTAATTTATTTATAAATAATAAAAGACACCAGAAAGGGATAAAAACAAAGAGAGGTGTTGAATAGGAAAAATATAATATAAAGATATAAATAAGTCTATATACATCAGTAATAACAAAAACATAAATGTGCTAAATACTAAGACTATGGATGAGTTAAAAAGAAAATATAACTACATGTTATTTATTAGAGACACACTTTAAATATAAACACACAAAAGGCTGAAAATAAAGGGGTAGAGAAGTATATCCCAGTAACCCTCCCCCCCAAAAAAGGTGGAATATCTATATTAACTCCAAAAATGTACACTTTAAGCAAAAGGCATTACTAGAGATAAAGATGTACATTTCATAATAAATATTAATAATATAAAAATTAACTAAATAAAATAATTATGTTAGACTTCTTTTAGAAGCCATGCAAGGAAAAAGAGAATGGAGTGAAATATTTAAAGTGTTGAAAGAATAAAAACAAACAAACCAATCAATGTAGAATTCTGTACCCAGCAAAATTATTCTTCAAATGTGAAAGAGAAACAAAGACTTTCTCAGGTAAACAATAATGAGGGAATTTCCCACCAATAAATCTGGCTAGCAAGAAATGCTAAAAAGAAGTTCTTTAGAGAGAAGGAAAATGATACAGGTCAGAAAATCAGATTTATATGAATAAAGGAATATTAGAGAAAGAGCAAATGAACTTAAAATAACATCTTTTACTTTTCTTATTTTTAACTGATCTAACAAATAACAGTTTGTTAAAAAAATAGTAGCAATGATGATTATAGCTTACAGATAAGTAAAATACATGACACTAAGTTATAAAGTAGGGGAGGGAGAAATTGGTAATACTCTGTTATGTTACCTGCACTACCCATAAAGCAGTATAGTATTATTTGAAAGTGGACTGAGATAGTGGCAAAATCTAGGTCTGCCACTTAAACATATTTTTTAAAGAATTATAATTGATATGCTAAGAGAGAAGAGGAAAGGGAATCCTATAAAATGTTCAATTAAAACCAAAAGGCAGAAAAAGATGTGAAAGACAAACAAAAGGGAAAAAGACAAGGGCAATGAATAGGACCCAGTTACAGAGGTGGTGGATACTAATCCAGCAATATAAACAATTGCTTTAAATTAGAATGGTCTAAATACAACAATTAAAAGACTATCAGAATAGGTTAAAAAAACCACCACCACCAACAAGACCGAACACTATGTTTTCTATAGGAAACCCATTTTAAATATAAAAACACAAATAGATTAAAAGTAAAGGAATACTGCATGTTAAGATGGTGGCGGGGGAGGACATGGAGTTCATGTCTCCCCACAACGAGGGTGCCTGCTGGATGCTGGTGGGGGACTTTGAAGCCCAAGGAGACAGGAGGAACCCCCAAGCAACCGGGTAGGATGAGGGGGGAGTGAGGGGGGAAGACTAGTGGAGGTCGGACAGGACCAGCACCATTAGGGGTTATCTGGGAAGGGGGAGGGTTTCCCATGCCTGGAGGGAACCTCGGGGGCTTGGAGGATCGGAAGGAGTGTGCTTAGCGTCTCCCCTGCCCAGTTGGGGCCCAGGAAGCCTGCAGGGCACCTGGGCCGGGTCCTCTGCCCTCCAAGGCCCCTTCCGGGCTGCATTAGTCCTAGAGGCATAGGAGGGAGACGGGGAGAGAAGAGGAGAGGCGGGCAGGAGGGGCCCTCCAGGACCGGAGGATGAGGTGAGATTCAGCAGGTGTTTCCCCCATCCATTCAGGCCCCAGGAAGCCTGCTGGACTCCTGGGCCTGGTCCTCTGCCCTCTGAGGCTCTCTCTGACTGCAAGGGTCCTAGAGATGTAGGAGGGAGGGAGGAGGGGGGAAGAGGAGGAGAGGCAGATGGGAGGAATATCCAGGGCTGGGGGATCAGAGGAGGCACTGCAGGTGTTTCCCCCATGCACTAGGCCCTGGGGAGCCTGTTGGGTTTCTGGGTCTTGTCCCCTGCCCCGCTGGCTGCGTGGGTCCCAGGGTCATAGGAGGGAGGGGGCAGAAGAAAAAAAGAGGCCATGGGGGGGCTCTCTGGGATTGGAAGATCAGGTGAGAACCCGCCTAGCATTTCTCCTGCCCACTTGGGCCCAGTGAGCCTGTTGGGGTCCTGGACCTGGTCCTCCACCCTCCAAGGCCAGAGGCATGCCTGGGCCCCTCCTGCTGCGTTGAGCCTAAGCACCACCCCCAGCCCCCTGAGGGCCTTTACTGGCCCTCTGGGGCCTAAACATAGACCCGGCCCACCACCTAAACCCCGCCCCAGCCTAAGTGCCACCCCCCCACAACCAAGGCCTTTTGCAGCTTTTTTGTTTTCCTTTTCTTCTCTTTTTTACTACTGTGGTTCTGTTTTACCTTCTGGCTGTTGTTTCATCTATATATATATTTTTTATTCTTTCTAACATATCTTTTAGTTTTCTAGTCTAATTTTATTTTTTACCCTTTCTTATTGTTCTGCTCCTTTTTTTGTTTTTTGTTTTTTATTTTATTTTGGCTCCATTGGGTCTTCATTGCTGTGCGTGGACTTTCTCTAGTTGCAGCAAGTGGGTGCTACTCTTTGTTGCACTGCATGGGTTTTTCATTGCAGTGGTTTCTCTTGTTGCAGAACACAGGCTCTAGGCATGCAGGCTTCAGTAGTTGTAGCACACAGGCTCAGCAGTTGTGGCTTCTCAGGCTCTAGAGAGCAGGGTCTGTCATTGTGGTGCATGGGCTTAGTTGCTCAGTGGCATGTGGGATCTTCCTGGACCACGGCTTGAACCCATGTCCCTGGCATTGGCAGGCAGATTCTTAACCACTGTGCCAACGGGGAAGTCCCTCTTTCTTTTCTTTTCTTCTTTTTGCCGCCCCATGCTGCTTACAGGATCTTGGTTCATGAGCTGGGAGTTGGGCCAGAGCTCCTGCGATGGGACCACTGACTCCAAACCACTGGACAAACAGAGAACCTCAGACCCCAGGGAATATTCATTGGAGTGAGGTCTCCCAGAGGTTGTAATCTCAGCAGAAAGACCCAGCTCTACCCAACAGTCTACAAACTCCAGTGCTGGAATCCTCAGGCCAAACAACCAGTAAGACAGGAACACAATCCCACACACCAAAAAAAAAAAAAAAAATGTCACAGATGAAGGAGCAAAGTAAAAACCTACAAGACCAAATAAATGGAGAGTAAATAGGCATCTTACCTGAAAAGGTATTAAGGGTAATGATAATAAAGATGATCCAGAATCTCAGAAATAGAATGGAGGCACGGATTGAGAAAATACAAGAAATGTTCGACAAAGATCTAGAAGAACTGAAGAACAAACAGAAGTGAACAACACAATAACTGAAATGAAAAATACACTAGAAGGAATCAATAGCAGAATAACTGAAGCAGAAGAACGAATAAATTTTTTCTGTCTGAAAGACAAAATGGTGGAAATAACTGCTGAGGAGCAGAATAAAGAAAAAAGAATGAAAAGAATTGAAGACAATCTCAGAGACCTCTGGGACAACACTAAATGTACCAACATTCGAACTACAGGGGTCCCAGAAGAAGAAGAGAAAAAGAAAGGTTCTGAGAAAATATCCAAAGAGATTATAGTGGAAAACTTCCCTAACATGGGAAAGGAAATAGTCATGCAAGTCCAAGAAGAGCTGAGAGTCAAATACAGGATAAACCCTAGGAGAAACACACCAAGACACATATTAATTAAACTAACAAAAATTTAATTCAAAGAAAAAATATTAAAAGCAGCAAGGGAAAAACAAAAAATAACACACAAAGGAATCCCCATAAGGTTATCAGCTGATTTTTCAGCAGAAACTCTGCAGGGCAGAAGGGAGTGGCAGGATATACTTAAAGTGATAAAAGAGAAAAACCTACAACCAAGATTACTCTACCCAGCAAGGATCTCATTCAGATTCAACAGGGAAATCAAAAGCTTTACAGACAAGCAAAAGCTAAGAGAATTCAGCACCACCAAACCAGTTTTACCTTTATGCTAAAGGAACTTCTCTAGGTGGGAAACACAAAAGAAGAAAAAGACCCACAAAAACAAACCCAAAACAATTAAGAAAATGGTAATAGGAACATACATATTGATAATAACCTTGAATTTAAATGGATTAAATGCTCCAACCAAAAGACACAGACTGGCTGAATGGATACAAAAACAAGACCCGTATATATTTTCTCTACAAGAGACCCACTTCAGACCTAGGGACACATAAGATAGAAAGTAAAGGGATGGAAAAAGATATTCCATGCAAATGGAAATCAAAGGAAATCTGGAGTAACAATACTCATATCAGATAAAATAGACTTTAAACTAAAGACTGTTACAAGAGATAAGGAAGGACACTATGTAATGATCAAGGGATCCCTCCAAGAAGAAGGTATAACAGTGATAAATATTTATGCACCCAACATAGGAGTACCTCAATATATCAGACAAATGCTAACAGCCATAAAAGGGGAAATTGACAGCAATGCAATAATAGCAGGGGACTTTAACACCCCACTTACATCAATGGACAGATCATCCAAACAGAAAATAAATAAGGAAACACAAACTTTAAATGACACAATAGACCAGATAGATTTAATTGATAATTATAGGACATTCCATCCAAAAGTGGCAGAATACACTTTCTTCTCAAGTGCACGTGGAACATTCTCCAGGATAGATCACATCTTGGGTCACAAATCAAGCCTTGGTAAATTTAAGAAAATTGAAATCGTATCAAGTATCTTTTCTGACCACAGCGCTGTGAGACTAGATATCAATTACAGGAAAAAGACTGTAAAAAACACAAACACATGGAGGCTAAACAATACACTACTAAGTAACCAAGATATCAATGAAGAAATCAAAGAGCAAATCAAAAAATACCTAGAAACAAATGACAATGAAAACACGATGACCCAAAGCCTATGGGATGCTGCAAAAACAGTACCAAGAGGGCAGCTTATAGCAATAAAATCCTACCTCAGGAAACAAGAAACATCTCAGGGCTTCCCTGGTGGCGCAGTGGTTGAGAATCTGCCTGCCAATGCAGAGGACACGGGTTCAAGCCCTGGTCTGGGAAGATCCCACATGCCACGGAGCAACTGGGCCCGTGAGCCACAATTACTGAGCCTGCGCGTCTGGAGCCTGTGCTCCGCATGCAACAAGAGAGGCCGCGATAGTGAGAGGCCCGCACACCGCGATGAAGAGTGGTCCCCGCTTGCCACAACTAGAGAAAGCCCTCGCACAGAAACGAAGACCCAACACAGCCATAAATAATTAAATAATTAAATAATTAAAAAAAAAAAAAAAGAAACATCTCAAATAAACAACCTAAACTTACACCTAAAGCAATTAGAGAAAGAAGAACAAAAAACCCCCAAAGTTAGCAGAAGGAAAGGAATCAAAAAGATCAGATCAGAAATAAATGAAAAAGAAATGAAGGAAATAATAGCAAAGATCAATAAAACTAAAAGGTGGTTCTTTGAGAAGATAAACAAAATTGATAAACCATTAGCCAGACTAATCAAGAAAAAAAGGGAGAAGACTCAAATAAACAGAATTAGAAATGAAAAAGAAGTAACAACTGACACTGCAGAAATACAAAGCAACATAAGAGACTACTACAAGCAACTCTATGCCAACAAAATGGACAACCTGGAAGAAATGGACAAATTGTTAGAAAAGTACAACCTTCTAAGACTGAACCAGGAAGAAATAGAAAATATGAACAGACCAATCACAAGCACTGAAATCGAAACTGTGATTAAAAATCTTCCAGCAAACAAAAGTCCAGGACCAGATGGCATCACCAGTGAATTCTATGAAACATTTGGAGAAGAGCTAACACCTATCCTTCTCAAACTCTTCCAAAATATAACAGAGGGAGGAACACTCCCAAACGCATTCTATGAGGCCACCATCATCCTGACACCAAAACCAGATAAAGACATCACAAAAAAGAAAACTACAGGCCAATATCACTGATGAACATAGATGCAAAAACCCTCAACAAAATACTAGTAAGCAGAATCCAACAGCACATTAAAAGGATCATACACCATGATCAAGTGGGGTTTATCCCAGGAATGCAAGGATTCTTCAATGTATGCAAATCAATCAATGTGATAAACATATTAAGAAATTGAAGGATGAAAACCATATGATCATCTCAGTAGATGCAGAAAAAGCTTTCGACAAAATTCAACACCAGTTTATGATAAAAATTCTCCAGAAAGTGGGCATAGAGTGATCCTACCTCATCCTAATAAAGGCCATATATGACAAATCCACAGCTAACATCATTCTCAATGGTAAAAAACTGAAACCATTTCCTCTAAGATCAGGAACAAGACAAGGTTGCCCACTCTCACCACTATTATTCAACATAGTTTTGGAAGATTTAGCACAGGCAATCAGAGAAGAAAAAGAAATAAAAGGAATCCAAATCATAAAAGAAGAAGTAAAACTGTCACTATTTACAGATAACATGATATTATACATAAAGAATCCTAAAGATGCTACCAGAAAACTACTAGAGTTAATCAATGAATTTGGCAAAGTAACAGGATACAAAATTAATGCACAGAAATCTCTTGCATTCCTATACACTAATGATGAAAATTCTGAAGGAGAAATTAAGGAAACACTCCCATTTACCATTACAACAAAAAGAATAAAATACCTAGGAATAAACCTACCTAAGGAGACAAAAGTCCTGTATGCAGAAAACTATAAGACACTGATCAAAGAAATCAAAGATGATACAAACAGATTGAGAGATATACCATGTTCTTGGATTGGAAGAATAAACACTGTGAAGATGACTGTACTACACAAAGCAATCTACAGATTCAGTGCAATCCCTATCAAACTACCACTGGCATTTTTCACAGAACTAGAACAAAAAATTTTATAATTTGTGTGGAAACACAGAAGACTCCCAAGAGCCAAAGCAATTTTGAGAAAGAAAAACGGAGCTGGAGGAATAAGGTTACCTGACTTCAAACTATACTGTAAAGCTACAATACTCAAGGCAGTGTGGTATTGGCAGAAAAACAGAAATATAGATCAATGGTAAAAGATAGAAAACCAGAGATAAACCCATACACATATGATCACCAATTTATGACAAGGGAGGCAAGAACGTACAATGGAGCAAAGATAGTCTCTTCCATAAGTGGACCTAGGAAAACTGGACAGCTACATGTAAAAGAATGAAGTTAGAACACTCCCTAACACCATATACAAAAATAAACTCAAAATGGATTGAAGACCTAAATGTAAGACCAGACAATATAAAACTCTTACAGGAAAACATACGAAAACACTCTTTGACATAAACCACAGGAAGAGCCTTTTTGATCCACCTCCTAGAGTAATAAAAATAAAAACAAAAATAAATGGTACCTAATGAAACTTCAAAGCTTTTGCACAGCAAAGGAAACCATAAACAAGACAAAAACACAACCCTCAGAATGGGAGAAAATATTTGCAAATGAAGCAACTGACAAAGGGTTAATCTCCAAAATATACAAACAGCTCATGCAGCTCAATATCAAAAAAACAAACAACCCAATTAAAAAATGGGTGGAACACCTAAATAGACATTTCACCAAAGAAGACTTACAGGTGGCCAAGAGGCACATGAAAGATGCTCAACAACACTAATTATTACAGAAATGCAAATCAAAAGGACAATGAGGTATCACCTCACAGTGGTCAGAATGGCCACCATCAAAAAATCTACAAACAATAAATGCTGGAGAAGGTGTAGAGAAAAGGGAACCCTCTTGCACTGTTGGTGGGAATGTAAATTGATACAGCCACTATGGAGAACAGTATGGAGGTTCCTTAAAAAACTAAAAATAGAACTACCATATGACCCAGCAATCCCACTACTGGGCATATACTCTGAGAAAACCATCATTCAAAAAGACACATGCACTCCAATGTTCATTTCAGCACTATTTACAATAGCCAGGATATGGAAACACCCTAAATGTCCATCAACAGAGGCATGGATAAAGAAGATGTGGTACATATATACAATGGAATATTACTCTGCCTTACAAAGGAACAAAATTAGGTCATTTGTAGAGATGTGGATGGATACAGAGTCTGTCAGACAGAGTGAAGTAAGCCAGAATGAGAAAAACAAATATCGTATATTATCGCATATATGTGGACTCTAGAAAAATGGTACAGATTAACCTATTTGTAGGGCAGGAATAGACATGTAGACGTAGAGAATGGACATGTGGACCCCAGGGTGGGGGAGATGGGGAGGGTGGGACGAACTGGGAGATTAGGTTTGACATAAATACACTACCATGTGTAAAATAGATAGCTAGTGGGAACATGCTGTAGAACACAGGGAGCTCAGCTCGGTGCTGTGTGATGACCTAGATGGGTTGGATGGGGGTGGGGGGTGGGAGGGAGCTCCAGAAGGAAGGGGATATAAGTATACATATAACTGATTCACTTCATTGTACAGCAGAAACTAACACAACTTTGTAAAGCAATTTTACTCCAATAAAAAAAATAAGAGAAAAGAAAGGGATGGTGAAAGATATACTACACTAACACAAACAAAAAGAAAAGAGAATGGCTGTATTAATTGCAGACCAGTAGAATCAAGAGCAAGGAAAAGTATCAGTGATTAAGAGGATATTATGTAATACTAAAGAGGTCATGTCTCCAAGAAATTATAACGATTCTTAACATGCATAAACCTAGCAAGACAGCATCAAGATACATGAAAGAAAAATTGGCAGAATTGCAAGGAGAAATAGAAAATTCCACTATTATAGCTGGAGACCTCAGCACCCCTCTATCAGTACTTAACAGGTCCAGCAGGCAAAAAGAATCAATGAGGATATAGTTGCATCAAACAGCACCATCAATCAACTGGATCTGACTGACATTTATAGAATATTTCATCCAACAATAATAAAATACACATACTCCTCATGCCCACGTGGAACATTCACCAAGATAGACTGCATCCTGGGGCAGAAAATGCACCTCAGCAAATTTTTAAAAGTAGAAATCATACAAAGTATGCTTTCAGACTACAATAGAATCAAACTGGAAATCAATGACAGAAAGAGAGCTAGAAAATACAAAAATATTTGAAGATTAAACAACACACTTCTAAATAACACGTGGTCAAAGAATAAGTCTCAAGAGAAGCTAAAAATATTTGGGACTAAATGAAAATGAAAATACAACTTATCAAAATTTGTAGAATGCAGTAAAAACCATGCTATAAATATTAATTTATAATATTAAATGCATACATTAGAAAGGAAGATCTAAAATCAATTATCTAAACTTCCAATCTAAGAAACAAGAAAACAAAGGAGAAAATTAAATCCAAAGTAAAGAAGAGGAGATCAAGATGGTGGACTAGAAGGACATGGAGCTCACCTCCTCCCACAAATACATCAAAAATACACCTACAAGTGGAACAATTCTTACAGGATACCTACAGAACACTGGCAGAAGATCTCATATAACCAAAGTTGCAAGAAAAATCACTAGATAACCAGGTAGGACAAAAGAAAAAAAAAACAAAAAAAGAGGAATCTGGATGGGATTGGTGCCCATGGGATGGAGCTGTGAAAGAGGAATGGGACTCTCAGCCTGGGAAAGCTTTTTACTGATGGGAGATCAGCCAGGACACAAAGGGAGCTTCAGAGGCTCAGAGGAGAATGCAGCAGCTGGATTCTGTCAGGCAGAACAGAAAGAAACCAGCACAGACAGTCCTGGCCACCTCCCTGCACTTCCCAGAACAAGACACACATCTGTTGGTGCATACAAGGGCTGAGAGCTGAAACTCGGGCTTCAGTAGACAGACCTGGCGAGAGGACTGGGGTTGGCTGCAAGGAGACAGCCTGAAGGGGCTGGAGTGTGGTCTGAGGTGCAACTGGGGGTGTGCAGAGGATGGAACCCATGTCCACCATAGAAGGCCCATTGTAAACAAAGGGAGGGGCAGGGTGCAGCCATAGCAGCTTCATTCTTGGTATGCTCACAGCAGGTCCAGCTCCACCTCTATGAACTCTAGGAGTACGCAGGCATGAGCAGGTTGCCCACACAAAGAGGCTGGGCTGAAATCTGAGCTGATCTCCAGGGGCCACGTGACTTCATAACCAGGGCTGAAATCTGAGCAGTGTTCCAGGGCTGTCGATCCATGGATTTACTCCATGAGCAGCACCAGCTGGACATCTGAATAGATTACTGGTGCTCCCACTGCTGGGGCGGGTCCAGTGTTAGTGGCTGTGGGTTTTGCTGGTGAGCACACCTGGAGGCAGGCCAGGGTCTGTGCTGATTCCAAATATCCCTTGGTGGGCCCAAGTGCATGGCTACTGTGGTCCCAGTGCCAGACTTCAGCAGATCCGCACCAAGAGATCTGTGCTGATGGCTTTGTGAGCACAGAGCCTGGGACACCCAGGCCAATTGCCTGCATCCCCACACTTGAGTTGGGGCCAAGGGCATGCCATCAACAGTGTACTTTGTGAACCTGCACAATAGGTGACAAGCAACACCACAGAGCGCACTTCCCAATGGACAGCTCCTATGGAGGAATACTCAGTGGCTCCTCTCCCAGAAGAAGCGCTCCAGTCCCACCCACCTCACACCACAGCTCAGAAATGGATCTGGGGGCTTCTACTGCAACAACTGGGGAAGACTCCTGACCTGACAGGATTGTGACAACGATAGAGAAAACTCATTTGCCAAGACAAAAGGTGAGCTAAAGGCAATAAATAGCAAACTGAATATTGCAGAAGAATGAATAAGTGATCTGCAAGATAGAATAATGGAAATCACCCAATCTGAATAGCAGACAGAAAGACGAAAGCAATATACGAGACCTATGGGATAATATACAGCATCCATATCTACACATAATAGGGATCCCAGAAGGAGAAGAAAGAGAAAAGGGGATTGAAAATGCATTTGAATAAATTATGGCTGAAAATTTCCCAAACTTAGAGAAGGAATCAGACATCCAGGTACAGGAAACACAGAGGATCCCAAAGAAGATGAGCCCAAACTGACATACACCAAGAAATATTATAAATAAAATGACAAAAGTTAAAGGTAAAGAAAGGATTCTAAAGGTAGCAAGAGAAAAACAAAAAGTTAGTTACAAGGGAACCCCCCCATACGGCTATCAGCTTACTTCTCTACAGAAAGGTTGCAGGCCAGAGGGGAGTAGCAAGATATATTCAAAGTCCTGCAAGGGAAAAAACTGCAACCTAGAATTCTCTATGCAGCAAGATTATCATTTAGAATAGAAGGAGAGATAAAGAATTTCACAGAAAAGCAAAAACTCAAAGAATACAGCAATACTAAACATATCCTCAAAGAAATATTGAAAGGTCTTCTCCAAATAGAAAAGAAGCAAGAAACTATAGGAAAGAGAACATCACAATTGGAAAGTAAATCACTTACTCCAGTACACAGATTAAAAACAACAAAAACAAAAACAAAAAAATCTTGTGAAAGCAATGAAACCTAGAATGAACAGCAAAAGGATAAGCATGAAGATGTTAAAGAGGACATCAAAATCATAAAATGTCAGGGAGGGGAGTAAGAAAATGTAGGGTTTTTTTTTTAGAATGTGTTTGCACTTATATGACTACCAGTCTAAAGCAAGTAGGTATAGTAATGGGATAAAATACTTGAAAATCAGGGTAAACACAAATGAAAAACATACAATAGATTTACAAACACCAAAAAGAAGAGAACACAAGAATAATACAAAGAAAACCATCAAGTCACAAAAGGAAAACAAAAGGAAAAAGAAAGGAAAAATGAAAAAATACAAAATCAAATAGAAAACAAGATTTAAAATGGCAATAAATACATATCAATAATTACCTTAAATTGTCAATGGACTAAATGTGCCAATCAAAAGACATAGAGTGGCAGGTTGGATAGTAAAGAACCTACAGTACACTGCCTACAAGAGACCCAATTTAGGATGAAGGACACACAAAGATTAAAATGGAGGGGATGGAAAAAGATATTTCATGTGAAAGTAAATGACAAGAAAGAGGGGGTAGCAATACTCATATCAGAAAAAGTATACTTTAAAACAAAGGCCATAAAGAAAGATAAAGAACAACACTTTAATTCAATATCCCATGATAAACCATAAGGGAAATGCCTATGAAAAAGAATATATATATGTATAACTGAATCACTTTGCTGTACAGCAGAAATTAACACAGCAGTATAAGTCAACTATACTTCGATAAAATAAATTAAAAAAAAAACTACCCATAAAAAGGACAATATATAATGATAAAAGGATCAATACAAGAAAAGGTTATTTCACCTGTTAACATATGTAAATCCAATATAGGAGCACCTAAATACATAAAACAAATCCTAACAGACAGAAAAAGAGAAATTGATGGAAATACAATAATAATAGGAGACTTTAACACCTCACTGATAACAGTGGACAGATCTTTCTGGGACAATATCAGTAAGGCAACAGAAATCCTAAATGATAAAATAGAGCAGTTAGAGTTTTGATATTTTCAGGACGTTATATCAAAAAAAAAAAAAAACAGAATACACATTCTTTTCAAGTGCACATTCTCTAGGATAGACCACATACTAGGACATAAAATAAGCCTCAACAACTTTAAGAGGATAGAAATTATTTCAAGCACCGTTTCTGACCACAACGACAAAAAACTAGAAATCAACCACAGAAAGAGAAATGAGAAAAAAAAAAAACAAAAAACAGTTACATGGAGACTAAACAACATGCTACTAAAAAACCAATGGTTCAATGATAAAATCAAAGAGGAAATTTAAAAATACCTTGAGACAAGTGACAATGAAAACACAACCATACGAAATCTATTGGATGTACCAAAATAAGTCCTTAGAGGGAAGATCATAGTGACACAGGCCTTCTTCAAAAAACAAGAAAAATCTCAAATAAACAACCCAACCTACCACCTAAATGAATTAAAAAGAGAAGAAACAAAAACCTAAATTCAGCAGAAGGAAGGAAATAATAAAGATCAGAGAGGACATAAATAAAATAGAGATAAAAATCAATAGAAAAAATCAATAAATCCAAGGGCTGGTTCCTTGAAAGGGCAAACGAAATAGACAACCTCTGGCCAGGCTCAACAAGAAGAAAAGAGATGACCCAACTAAACAAAATAAGAAATGAAAGAGGAGAAACAACAACCGATACCACAGAAATACAAAAAAAAGTGAATACTATGGCATATATTATATGCCAACAAATTTTACAACCTAGAAGAAATGGACAAGTTTCTAGAAACATACAGCCCACCAAAACTGAATCAAGAGGAAACAGATAACTTGAACAGACTGATCACTACAAGTGAAATAGAATATGTAATTTAAAAAACTCCCTGCAAACAAAAGTCCAGGACCATACAGTTTCACTGGAGAATTCTACCAAACATACAAAGAAGAACTTAAACCAATTCTTCTCAAACTCTTCCCAAAGACTGAAGAGGAGGAAACACTCCCAAAGTCATTCTATGAGCCATCATCACCCTGGTACTAAAACCAGACAAGACACTACCAAAAAAGAAAATTACAGGCCAATAACTTTGATGAATATAGGTGCAAAAGTCCTCAACAAAATATTAGCAAACTGAATCCAACAACACATGAAAAAGATCATACACCATGATCAAGTTGGGTTCATCCTAGGGTCACAAGGATAAATATACAAATCAATCAACATGATATACCACATAAACAAAAGAAAAGACAAAAAGCACATGATGTCTTAATAGATGCAGGAAAAGCATTTAATAAAATTCAACATCCATTAATGATTAAAAACTCTTGCCAAAGTGGGTTTAGAGGGAAAATATCTCAACATAATAAAAGCTATTTATGACAAACCCACAGCCAACAAATACTCAACAGGGAAAAGCTGAAAGCCTTCCCACTAAAATCTGGAACAAGACAAGAATGCTCGCTCTCACCACTTCTACTCAACATTTTTTTGGAAGTCCTAGACACAGCAATCAGACAAGAAAAAGAAAGAAAGTGTATCCAAATTGGAAGGGAAGAGGTAAAACTGTCATTATATGCAGATGACATGATACTATATATAGAAAACCCTAAAGACTCCACATAAAAACTACTAGAACTGACAAAATTATTAAGTAAGGTAGCAAGGTACAAAATTAACATACAGAAATCAGTTGCATTTCTTTATACTAACAATGAAACATCAGAAAGAGAATGTAAAAAAAAAAAAAGCCTTTTAAAATCACGTCAAGGGAGACTTCCCTGGTGGCGCAGTGGTTAAGAATCCACCTGCCAATGCAGGGGACATGGGTTCGATCCCTGCTCCGGGATGATCCCACATGCCATGGAGCGACTAAGCCCAAGTGCCACAAATACTGAACCTGTGCTCAAGAGCCCATGATTCACAACTACTGAGCCTGCACGCCACTTGTAAAGTACTGAAGCCCACACACTCTAGGGCCCATGTGCCGCAACAAGACAAGCCACCATAATGAGAAGCCTGTGCACTGCAATGAAGAGTAGCCCCAGCTCACCACAGCTAGAGAAAGCCCACATGAAGCAACAAAGACCCAATGCAGCCAAAAAATGAAGGAAATTCCCTGGTGGTCCAGTGCTTAGGACACAGTGATTTCACTCCCAGGGCCTGGGTTCAATCCCTGGTCAGGGAACTAAGATCCCACAAGCCACGTGGCATGGCCAAAAATAAATACATAAATAAATAAAGATTTAAAAATCACATAAAAAATACTTAGGAATAAACCTGACCAAGGAGCTGAAAGACTTATATACTGATAACTATAAAACATTGATAAAGAAAACTGAAGATGATTCAAAGTAATTTAAATATATCCCATGCTCTTGGATTGCGAGAATTAATATTGTTAAAATGGTCATATTATCCAAAGCAATCTACAGGTTTAATGGACCCCAATCAAATTACCCATGACATTTTTCACAGAACTAGAACAAATAATCCTAAATTTTATACGGAACCATAAAAGACCCAGAATTGCCAAAGAAATCCTGAAGAAAACGAACAAAGCTGGAAGAATAACCCTCCCAGACTTCAGACAATACTACAAAGCTACAGTAAACAAAACAGCATGGTAGTGGCACAAAAACAGACATATAGGCCAATGCAACAGACTAGAAAGCCCCCAAATAAACCCACACATCTACAGTCAATTAATCTATGACAGAGGAGGCAAGAATATACAATGGAGAAAAGACCATGTCTTTAACAAGTGGTGCTGGGAAACCTGGGCAGCTGCATGTAAATCAATGAAGTTAGAACACTACCTCACACCATACCCAAAAATAAACTCAAAATGGCTTAAAGACTTAAATATAAGACAGGACACTATAAAACTCCTAGAAGAGAATATAGACAAAACATTCTCTGACACACATCGTAGCAATGATTTCTTTGGTCGTTGTCCTAAGGCAACAGAAATAAAAGCAAAAATAAACAAACAGGACCAAATCAAACTTAAAAGACTTTGCACAACAAGGGAAACCATCAACAAAATGAAAAGATAACCTATGGAATAGAGAAAAGTTTTTGTAAATGATGCAATTGACAAGGGCTTAAAATCCAAAATACACAAACAGCTCATAAAACTCAATAACAACAAAAACAACAACAACAAAATAATCAAATCAAAAAATAGACAGAAGACCTAAATAGACATTTATCCAAAGAAAACATACACACAGCCAATAGGCACATGAAAAGATGCTCAATATTTCTAACTTTCAGAGAAATGCAAATCAAACCTACAATGAGGTATCACCTCACACTGCTCAGAATGGCCTTCATTAAAAAGTCTATAAATAATGAATGCTAGAGAGGGTGTAGAGAAAAGGGGACCTGACTATGCTATTAATGGGATAGTAAATTGGTGCAACCGCTATGGAGAACAGTATGGTTGGTTGTTTCCCAAAGGGGAAAGGGTGTGGGAGAAAGGATAAATTAGTGATTTGAGATTAACAGATACACACTAATATGTATAAATTAGATACATATAACAAGATTCTACTGTATAGCACAGGGAACTATATTCAATATTCTGCAATAAACCATAATGGAAAAAATATCCATAAGAATATATATATATATATATAAACTGAATCACTATGCTGTAGATCAGAAACTAACACAACATTGTAAATCAACTATAGTTCAATATAAATAAATAAATAAATTCAAAGTAGAAAGAAGAAAAGAAATTGTGAAAATCAGAGCAGAAATAAATGCAATCAAAACCAAGATATTAATAGAGAAAATCAACAAATCCAAAAGCTAATTCTTTGAAAAGATCAATAAAATTGTTATATCTCTAGCCACTATAATCAAGATAACAAAGGAGACACAAATAACTGTGAAAATTAATAAAGGAAACCTCAATTAAAGTTGGTTAGGGAAGTCTGTTGAAGGAGTTCTCATGTTCTACCTCTTTTGTTTGGTGTCAATTTCCTCAAACAGGAAGAGACGCACCTTGCACCTCTAACATGAAGGTGCCTCTACTTTACTTCTCTAGGAAGAGGAAGGAAGATTTTCATCTTGCCCAGCAACAAGTTCAGCCAATGGAAAATGCCACAGCTCAGCCAATGAGAAGCCATTGCCACCCTGAATTCTTACATTCCTCTAATGAACTTTCATTTTGAACAGCCCCTCCCATCTCCCTCTTTTCCCTATAAAAACAAGCTCCCCTCCTTTTTTCTCTGTATCTGCCCATGGCTTGCCATAGCTAGTGCTTCACAAATTGCAATTTCTCTGGCTGTTCCTGAATAAACTAACTTCGTTGGTGAGATAACTGGATGTTTTATTTTAAAGTAGACATTATTAATATTTGAAATGAAAAGGGGTCATCACTACTGATGACATTGAAAGGGAAAAGAATAATAAACAAATATTATGAACGTCTTCAAATATATGAAATCTTATATCCACAAATTTAATAACTTAAAAGAAGAACAAATTCCTTGAAAGATACAATCTACCAAACTCACACAAGAAGAAATAGATAATTTGAATTGGCTGATGTTTATTAACAAAATTGAATCTACAATTAAAAATCTTCCAAAATAGAAAGTAACAGGCACAGATGGTTCCACTAGTGAATTCTACCAAACATTTAAGGAAGAAATTATACCAATTTTCTACAATCTCTTCCAAAAATAAAAACAGAGGGAACACTTCATAACTCATTCTATGAGACTAGCAATATCCTAAAACTAGACAAAGAGATTACGAGAAAGGAAGAATAAAATAAATACATAAATCTTAATCAATTTGGGGGATTTTAACACACATCTTACAAAAGGTGCTAGAACCAAGAGATAGAATAATAGTAACAATATATAAAATGTGAACATTACATACTTTGCCTAAAGATAACACTATGGTCAAGAATTATAGAATGCACATGAGCATTTGCCAAAACTCTTCATATGTTGCATTAGAAAACAAGCCTCAATACATATCCAAGAATTAAAATAACTGAGTGCATTCTTAAATTGTAGTGCAAATAAGCTAAAATTCATCAACAAAAATACAACCAGAAAATTTACAAATGTTAGGAATATAAATCAGTAAGCTTTTAAATAACAAATAATTCAAAAGAGAAATTGAAATAAATATTTGAAAGTATTTTTAGTTTAATTTCAATGAAAATATATCATGCTGAAATATGGCATAAAGCAGAAACAGTGTTTAGAAATGAAGAATTTATAGATGTAAGTACATATATTAGTGAAGAAAAAAGGCAGAAAATAAATGATCCAACATTTCATGAAAATAAATAGAAAGATAATATCAAATCAAAGAAAAATAAATAATAAATATATGTCAAAATCAATTAAGTGAAATAAAATGTTCAACAGAAAAAATTCAAAATCAGGGTCTACAAAATGAATAACGCAATTAAACAGCCTTGAGCAAGACTGATCAAGGAAAATAAAAAAGAGAGAATGCATAAACTACCAATTTCAGGAATAAAAAGGAGAAATCACTACAGTCCCCACAGACAATAAAAAATAATAATATATTTTCAAGAACTTAATGCTAAAACATTTCACTATGAATTGGAAATATCCACTGAAAAAGGACTTAGCCACAGTCATAAAACAATGATCAAAATTGAACCCACTATTAGAGTTTTTGTCATGAAGAAATATCCAGATCTAGATGGTCTCATTGATGAATTGTTCCAAATATTTAAAGAGGAAGTAATACCAATGTCACACAAACTCTTTCAGAGATTAGAAAGGGAAAGAGTTTGTTTCTTTTTGGTGTTTTTTTTTTTTTTTTTTTTTTGCTATTGATTATTTTTTAAATTGAAGTATGGTTGATTCAGGCATACAACACAATGTTTCAGCTGTACAGCAAAGTGATTCAGTTACATATATACATATATATATAGAGAGAGAATATATGTAAAAGAATATATATTCTTATGCATATTTTTCCATTATGGTTTATTACAGGATATTGTATATAGTTCTCTGTGCTATACAGTGAACCTTGTTGTTTATCTATTTTATATATAGTAGTGTGTATCTGTTAATCTCAAATCCCTAATTTATCCCTCCCCCTTTTCCCCTTTGGAAACCATAAGTTTGTTTTCTATGTCGGTGAGTCTTTTCTGTTTTATAAATAAGTTCATTTGCATCATTATTTTAGTCTCCACATGTAAGTAATATATTATATTACTTATAAGTAATATATTACTTATATTATAAGTAATAAATTACTTATATTACATATAAGTAATATATGTGGAGTCTAAAATAATGTCTTTCTCTGTCTGACTCACTTCACTTAGTATGATAATCTCTAGGTCCATCCATGTTGCTGCAAAAGGCATTATTTCATTCTTTCTATGGCTGAGAAATAGTTCATTGCATATATATACCACATCTTTATCCATTCATCTGTCGATGAACATTTAGGTTGCTTCCATGTCTTGGCTACTGTAAATAGTGCTGCTGTGAACATTGGGGTGCCTGTATCTTTTCGAATTAGAGTTTTTGTCTTTTCCAGGTATATGCCCAAGAGTGGGATTTCTGAATCATATGGCAACTCTATTTTTAGTTTATTAAGGAACCTCCATACTGTTCTCCATAGTGGCTGCACCAATTTGCAATCCCATTAATGGCATAGGCAGGTTCCTTTTTCTCTACACCCTCCCCAGCATTTATTATTTAAAGACTTTTTAATGATGGCCATTCTGAGCAGTGTGAAGTGATACCTCTTTGTAGGTTTGATTTGCATTTCTCTGAAAGTTAGCAATGTTGAGCATCTTTTCATGTGCCTATTGGCCGTGTGTATGTTTTCTTTGGATAAATGTCTATTTAGGTCTTCTGCCCATTTTTTGATTCAATTGTTTTCTTTTTTTATTGAGCTGTATAAGCTGTTCATATATTTTGGAAATTAATCTCTTGGTTGTATCATTTGCAGATATTTTCTCCCATTCCATAGGTGTCTTTTCATTTTGTTGATGGTTTCCTTTGCTGTGCAAAACTTTTAAGTTTAATTAGGTCACTTTTTTTTTTTCTTTTGTTTCCATTACTCTAGGAGATGGATTAAAAAAAAAATTGCTGTGATTTTTTTCAAAGAGTGTTCTGACTATATTTTCCTCTGGAATTTTTCTAGTATCTTGTCTTACATTTAGGTCTTTAATCTATTTTGAGTTTATTTTTGTATATGGTGTTAGAGAATGTTCTAATTTCATTCTTTTAAAGGTAGCTGTCCAGTTTTCCCAGCACCACTTTTTGAAGCTGTCCAGTTTTCCCAGCACCACTTTTTCCCTCACCACTTTTTGAAGAGTCTGTATTTTCTCCATTGTATATTCTTGCTTTTTTTGTTGACCGTAAGAACGTAGGTTTATTTCTGGGCCTTCTATCCTGTTCCATTAATGTATGTGTCTGGTTTTGTGCCAGAACTGTATTGTTTTGATGGCTGTAGCTTTGTAGTATAGTCTGAAGTCAAGGAACACGATTCCTCCAGCTCCGTTCTTCTTTCTGAAGACTGTTTTGGCTATTTGGGGTCTTTTGTGTTTCTATACAAATTAAAAATTTTTTTGTTCCACTTCTGTGAAAAATGCCGTTGGTAATTTGATAGAGATTGCATTGAATCTGTAGATTGCCTTGGGTAGTATGGTCATTTTAACAATATTGATTCTTCCACCCAATTTGTTTTGAGGCCAGTATTAACACAATACCAAAATGTGACGAAGACAGTACTAGAAAGGAAAGTAAAGGTCAGTGTTTCTCATGGAAAGATGTCGAATCTTAAACTAAAAAAGCAAATAAAACCCAGAGATACAAAACAGAAATACATTACAAAAATACTGATTTTATCCCAAGAATGTAAAGATATTTTAACATTTAAGAACAATGAAGGTAATTCACCACATTAACAGAAGGTGAAAAATCATTTTGATAAATTCAGAAAAAAGATTTAAAATTTAACATTGATTAATAATAATGATAATAATAATAAGAAAAACTCTTAGCAAACTTGGGAGACAAGGGAACTTTCTTAACCTAGATATAGATATCTACAAAAAATCAACAGCAAACATCACATTTAATTGTGAAACATTGAAATATTTTCCCCCATGCTCAAGGATGAGATAAAGATGTTAACATTGTAAGAAAGGTAAAGTTTCAAGCCTAAGCAATAGGGCAACAAAAGGAAATAAAAGATAATGAGGACTGGAAAGGAAGTAATACAATTCTCATTTTGTACAGAAAAGATTATTTTATATATAGAATCTGCTGATAAACTGTTAGAATTAATAAATGCACTTAGCAATATATAAATAACACATATGTCTACTTGCCTTCTGAGATTTAACATTACTTCTGGCTTCTGACTTTCCAGAAACCCATCATACCCATTGTTAAAAGGAAGTCCAGTTCCATGGCAGAATTACCGTTTTGTTAACCCTCACTAAGAGAAGAGAATGCTACCAAGCCTTTTAAAGATTCTAGTCCTTCCTTCTTTTTAAAAAAATATTTATTTATTTATTTAGTTAGTTAGTTAGTTGTTATTTGGCTGTGCTGGGTCTTAGTTGCAGCACGTGGGGTCTTCATTGCGGCATGTGGGATCTTTTTTAGTTGCGGCATCCTGGATCTTTTAGTTGCAGCATGCACCCTCTTAGTTGTGGTATGCAGGATCTAGTTCCCTGACCAGGGATCAAACCCAGGCCCCCTGCATTGGGAGTGTGGAGTCTTAACCACTGGACCACCAGGGAAGTCCCATGATTCTGGTCCTTCTTGATTGCCTTGGTGAAGCAACCATCTTCTGACTACTCCTGTGGCAACACTGTCAAGTGATGGATTTGGGGTTTTACATGCAAACCCATCCTCATACTCTATACCCCTGAGCATTCTGACTCCTTCCTCAATCTTGGGCCAAGGAGATTCTGTCATCTCTATTTCATCTATTGAAGGTCATTGTCATGCCTAGCTTCAAGGAGTCATCCCAACAAAATATAAGAACCAGCTTTAAGCAAATGTCTTTGCTAGAAAACTTCACCAACATGCCAGCCCCATGAAATTGGCACACTTGGCACAAATATGTCTTTCCAGGAAAGAATATTAAATTCCAAGTCATGAGAGAATTCTCCCCATGTCAATAAATTCTTTTCTATTCATCCTGCTCCAGCTTTCTCCATACCACGATATAATACCCTAAATATCTCCTTTCAGAAATATTCTCACTTTTCCTACTGGTACATAGTAGTCATGCCACTTGATTATTTTGACATGTTTTGGCTATCTTTCCTGAAACAGAGGTTATGTTTCCCTGCTCAGGCTGTGCTGACATATGGCCCTGTTTATTGGCCTGAAGCCAAAGAGGAGTGGAGAGGTGAAACTTGGAAGCTAATATTATATTACAAGTAACCTCATTCAGATGATGTTTTCTACAGTTTCCAGACAAGTAAAATTTATTCTTCTCTGGCAAGGGAAAGAAGACTGTATTCCTTGCTAGAAGGATCTTGGGGAATTTACAAGTATAAGATGCTCAGATTAGTCCAACCCAAATGTCTTCACCCCAGGTCTCAAGGTCTACTGTTTCCCTGTGAGGGCCTTGACTTTGACATAGAAAACCTATCAATCTATGCATTAAGCCTTGTTTGTAACACAGCCACACTTATAATTTGATCCTAGACTTGATATTTCAGCAGAGAATGCCCTGAGGCTGCAGTTGACAGGAATGCCCTTTAAAATTGCCACAAAGGTACCCTAACATTCACAGTATTCCTTAAGATGGCAATTAACTACTCTGGACTTATTGTTTATATTTTTTGCAAGATCTTCAGTGCTCTCAGAAGTACTTACTTCAAAGTCAGAAAGAGAAAAACAAATACTGTATGCTAACACATAAATATGGAATAAAAAAAGAAAAAAACCTCGGGACAGGACAGGAATAAAGATGCATACATAGAGAATGGACTTGAGGACACGGGGAGGGGGAAGGGTAAGCTGGGACGAAGTGAGAGAATGGCATGGACATATATACACTACCAAATGTAAAATCGATAGCTAGTGGGAAGCAGCCACATAGCACAGGGAGATCAGTTCGGTGCTTTGTGACCACCTAGAGGGGTGGGATAGGGAGGGTGGGAGGGAGATGCAAGAGAGAGGAGATATACTGATATATGTATATGTATAGCTGATTCACTTTGTTATACAGCAGAAACTAACACACCATTGTAAAGCAATTACACTCCAATTAAGATGTTAAAAAAATAAAATAAAATTCAAAAAAAAAAAATAAAGTCCTGGGAGTAAGGGGGGGAAAAAGTACTTACTTCACAGCACAACTTATTCTTGCCCTTATACCAACCTAGTGTAGCATATACTTGATCTCTTTTCTCCTTCCCTTCCACCTGCATCTTGTCCCAGGTAAATACATGTGAAAGCTTTAGTATTTGTTATGTTCTACATGCCAGAGGGGTTTTGCCATCACACTTACTCCAGCAGTCACTTCTTCCTGACTTTATAGAGGTGGGAAGAACATTGTCAAAACCCCATGCTAAGTGTCTGCTTTCCAGAGGCACTTCTTGTACAAATTGTTATAACCAAAGCTCCCTGGAAAACAGAGGCAAAGACAAAGCTTACAAGATAATACTTTATTCAGGGAGGAGGTACAATCCAGGAAATCAAGAATGAGGGGAAAAGATAAAAGGGGAAAACAAATACAATTTGTAACATGGCTAGGTTGGTACAGCCTCCAAAAAAGCACTGTTGTTTTGCTTGTTCTCCAGGGGATGTCTCCAGATAAGATGTTGGAACCATTGTGCCATGAAACAGTTGTCATGGGAAAGCAGGAAGAATATGGTATCTGCTGGCTCTCTCTATTTTTTGTCTTTTATTAGTCAAATTTCACCACCTGGACCATTTACTTCCTATACTTCCAGGTTATGGGAAGCTGTTGGGGAAGCCAATCTCCCAGGCAGTACTTCATCTGAGTCCCGAGTGGTAGAGAAACCAACACCTCCGGATGCATTCAGGCCAGGTTTGGAGGCCAGAGCTGCAGTGGCTCCCACGGTTCTGGGGACGATGGAGACTGCCAGAGCCTGGCCTTCCCTAACAGTGACCGGAACTGCCAGCAGTGTTGAGAGACAAGGTGGCAAGCAGTTCAGGTTCTCCACTGAGCAAGTGGCCAAGTGCTTGGGAAGCAGGAGAAGCCAAGAAAATCTGGAGACATGTAAAAATTGGGAGTATATATACTCCCAATTGGGAGTATATATATACTCCCAATTGGGAGTATATATAAGATATATACCATTTAGACATCTACTGAACATCTCCACAGGAATGGAGATACAATTGGTGTGTCCAAAACTGAACACATTATCTGTACCCAAGCTTATCTCTTCTCCTCTTGTGCTCCCTACCTAAGTGAATAACACCACCATTTATTCACTTACGAAGAGGCAAACCAGGATGTCATATACCTCAACCTTCTCTCTCCTGCAAATCAGTCTATCTAACTTCTACCTCCATAATGTTGTAATCTACTCCCTCTACCGTATTACTTCTATTTTAATTCAAGTGTGTATCACTTCTTGCCTGGAAAATTACATCAGTCTCTTAACTGGTCTCATTTTCTTCATTCTTGATTCCATCGAATCCATTCTCCAAATCATAGTATGGGGATGTTGTGGAAGTACAGTAGGGATTAAGAGCACACACTCTGGAGTCAGACTGTCTCAACTTCGAATCTGGTTCCTTTACTTATTGACTGGGTGACCTTGGACAAGTTAATTAACTTTTCTTTTCTTCAGCTTCCTGTTGCTTTTAGCATTTAGCCAATGGCATGTAAACAGGATCTCTAAAGTCAAGGAGTATGATCCATGTCTAGATTTAGTCGTGGGGCCACTGAGAAACAAAGTGTTTTAGGGGTAGAAATCTACTTTCGCATTGTTTTAGTTTTGCTGCCCCCATAATGAGGAGGTGTTGGTCACAGTCTTATCTTGCAAAAGTTTAAGTAAGGAAGAACATTTACGTGGGCATTATCTGTACTGTGAAAAGTCCTGCATTTCATAGCCTTCAGCCTTTTGTAGGTTATTGGTGTGATTATCTACTTCTGAGAGTCAATTTCTCTCTAGAATCGAATCATTACTGACATAGCCCGTTGAAAAATGACAAACTCAGGCAAATTCAAATGCTTGCATTAATTTTTGATGCTGTCATCTGTGCTATAAGTGCCTGTATTAGGAAGTGAAGAGATGGCAAGAACAAATGAAGAGTATTTTCAAAACTGAAGTCATTTTAGATTACATTTTACTTAAGAGATTTGTAGAAGAAACGCCATTTTAAAAGGTGTATTGAAGGATCTGAGTAACTGTGATATTAAATGACTGGTGCAAAGATCATTTTGGGGAAGGGCATGATTTAGGATCATACACTGACAAAGGTGAGGGGGATTTTAGAGGTCATTTAAACCAAACTCCTCATTTTACAGAAGAACAAGAACGGTTTCCAGTTTAGGTCTGTTTCTATTATACCACGTATCAGTTTCCTAGGGCTGGCATAACAAATTACATAAATTTGCTGGTTGAAGACCACAGTAATTTATTCTTGCACAGTTCTGGAGCATAGACATCTGAAATCAAAGTATCAGCAGAGCCATGTTTTCTCTGGAGACTTTAGGGAAGAATCCTTCCTTGCCTCTTCTGGCTTCTGGTGGCCCCGAGCATTCCTTGGCTTATGACCACATCAGTCCAATCTCTGCCTCTGTTTTCACATGGACTTTCCTTCTGCATGTCTCTCTGTGTCCTCTGATCATCTTCTAATGACACCAGTCATTGGATTTGGGACCCACCCTAAATCCAGGACTATTTTATCTTAGATCCTTAGCTAAATTTAACCCTGTTTCCAAATAAGATTACATTCTGAAGTTTTGGCTAGACTTGAATTTTGGTGGGGACACTATTCAACCTGCTATATACCATGTGTTCCTCCTTGACACAAAGAGATCATTCCTGGATCTAAGGGAGCATGTACTGGACTCTGCACCTCTCCTATTATTTTAGGCCATAATTCCCACATAGATGTTAAGAGTCAGACTACCTAGATTCAAATCTCATTGACCTTAGAAAAGTAAATTCATTCTAAGCCTCAATTTCCTCAGGTACAAAATGGAGAAACTAGTACTCCCTTCCTCACAGGAACCCCACTCAGTTACAGTGAGGAGAAAATGAGATAACCCACCTGACCCATGGGAAGGGCTTGATAAATATTAGCTGTCACTAATCAAACCAGCACTGATGCTTTGGAAGCATTCACATAATATAAAAATTAGACTCATTCAGCCCTGGGGCCATGTGAGAATTGTGCCATCTGTCAGCTAGCTAGCTATTCCCAACCAAGTCACTTATTCTTCTGACTCTATTATGGGAGATGGCCTGACCTCCGTGCAAGTACATTCAGTGGGGCTTGTTTTGTTGATTTTTACCTGACTTTCTGGCTAGTGTCTGGCTATTGGCAGTTTTTTTATGCTGTCTGACTTGTGCCAGGTTCATGTTTGGAAATTGAACTCTAGTATCTGAAGTAAAGAAGAGATGAGCAGAAATGTGCAAAGACTCTCAAGATAAACAGCTCCAGGATGTAGGCTTTAAAAAGTGGTAGCTCTCAGGAACTTCTCAAAGATAGTCTCTGAATTGAGTGACTGGGTCTTGCCTGAAAAGCATGCTGTCACCTCAGGAAAGGAAGCTGGGAATGGGGCCAGGAAGACGGACGATCCCTAGGGTACACGCCAATGGTGGCAGCTCAAAGTTCAATTACAGTGTCTTAAGGAAAAGCACAGTGAGACTCTGGGAAGGAGAGTTAGGGTGAAGAGGCATCTACTGAGCCATGGCATTGGGGCTTTACCTACTCTAGTGGATACTGTGGGCCACTACTTAGGCCCCCCTTCACAACAGAAGCACTCATTCTGCCATCCCTTGAGAGTGCCAGCTCTTGGGTAATCTGCTTAAGCTAAAGAGAGCCACCTAGCCCAAGGTCAGAAACTCCCCACTGGACACAACCCACATCCAATGTCTGGTCCACAGGGAGAGGTGGGGTATAAAAACCTGGCCCTTTGCCTCAGGCAGGACAACTCTTAAGGGTCATCTCAGCTCTAGAGCTCCTACAGGATCATCTGAGGTTTCTGTTGCAACTGCCCAGGCCGTCAGCTTCTTGCTCAGCCCAAACTTCCTTCCCTTGCTCCCCCACAGGTGGTGATCCTGAAAACAGCCCAATAAAACTCTTGCATGCAAATTATCATTTCATTATGTTTGCCAAGGAAACAATTCCAGACACCTACCTCCGCAAAATCCCAGAAAGGCCAGGCTTTTACTAGCTTCATTTTTCAGATGAGAAAATTGAGCCATAGAGACATCAAGCAGCTTCCACGAAGACATACAGCTGGTAAGTGGCCAAGTCCGGGTATTAAACCCAAGTATGTGCAGCCCTAAAGTCTTTGGTCCTTTCACTCCAATCTCTGTCTTCAGTGAGCCAACAGTAGTAAAATAGAGATTAAACACTCTCAGGATGGGCAAATGGGAAACTAACCATGTTGCTATACGGATAAGATTCCCTTTATGCTCTCCCTGGCTTGCCCAAAGCCCTGTGATTATGGCTGCAGTTCTTTTTCTTGTTATCTCATTCAACACTGGTTAGTAAATGTTTGTTTTCTTTATTAGCCCACTGTATGCTTAGAAAAGGCTCCAGTTTCCTAGTTGTGTTTGCATAGCTCCTTGTAAGCTTGAGCCATCTGTTCCTCTTGAGGTGAATGACATTTTCCCCCAGAGATTTCCCTACTTTTTCTTTTATAAGGGATATCAGACTAAGTGATTCATTGCCATCATCCTCATCTTTATCCTCCTTCTCCTCCTCCTCATTAACATATGAAAATAATGAGAAGAAGCCTCAGGGAACACACTGAAAATTATGTCATGTGATATCAGCAGCAAATTTATCATGTTTGGATTTAGAACTACAATCAAAGTAAGGCAGCAGAACACTGCAATTAATCAAACAGGATTTTTTTTTCAAAAGCTTTATTTTTTAAAAATATTTACTTATTTGTTTATTTGGGTGCATCGGGTCCCAGACACAGCATGCGAAATTTTTTGTTGCAGCCCACAGGCCTCTCTCCAGTTGTGGCACTTGGGCTGCCTGGTGGCATGTGGGATCCTAGTTCCCCGACCAGGGATCGAAACTGCATCCCCTACATTGGAAGGTGGACTCCCAACCACTGAACCACCAGGGAAATCCCTCAAACAGGATTTTTGAAAAAAGATCTGAGTTTGGTTTCCTGTTTCAGTTCATACTAGCTACACAACCCTGAGTAAGTTACTAAACTGCTACGTACAATCGTCTTATCTGTTAAATAGAGCTAATAACAGTAATTATTTTGTGTATGTGTGAGAATTTGCTGATATACATATAAAGGGCTGAGCACAGTGCTGTAAATATAGCAAATGCATTTTCAGACATATCTATTGTTGTGTGGAAGTTAAGGGTGAATAAATTTGAACTGTTCATTAAAAAAATACTATGTGATATTTAAAGAAATTCAACAAAGGAATAAATTGTCTGAGGGGAGGCAGCTCTTAAAAAAGTCTTGGAAGAATGCTTTTGATATTGGAGTTTAAGGGTAAATTATTGACTTGGCCTCTGATGCAGACAACTGGTGTCTCAATTCCATGGGACTGACTAAGACTGTACAGCATGCTTTCAGGTTGTTTGTCCAAGTAAGATAAAAAGGGAACACATTAACCCATCAACTCTTGTCCCCTGATGGTCAAATTTTTACCCTAAAAAGTGGTATAACTCCCTGTACATCCAGGTTGCTTATGTATGGACTAATTGTGGTACTGAGAGAGATGTCCTGGGTCTGGATGCAAATACAAAATGTATAGAGAACTCCTACAAATGAATAAGCAAACATCAAACAACCCAGAAACATCAAACTAGCCCAGAAAATTGGGGGAGATGCATGAGCATGTACTTCACAAAAGAAGATATTTAAGGGCTGGTAAGAATATGAAAACATGTTTATAATCGTTAGTCATCATGAAAATGGAAATCAAAAGCACAAAGAGATATGACTACACAACCACCAGAATGGCCAAAATTAAAAAGACTGAAAAAAACATGTTCATGTGGATGTAAAGCAACTGGAGCTCTCCTACATTGGTGACGGGAATATAAATTGGTAAATCCCTTTGGATAAACTGTAAATAAAAATAAATTATAAATCCCTTCAGAAAACTGGTCATACATTCTAAAGCTGAACATGTGCCTACCCTATTAGCCAAGATTTCATTTTCCAAGTGTTTACCCAAGAGAAATGCAATGTAAATTTACCAAAAAACCCACACAATAGAGTTCATTGTTGTGCTACTGTGATAATCCTATGAGCTCTCTGGGCTCTCTTTCATATGAAGGTACTAATCCCATTCATGAGGGCTCCACTGTCATGACCTAATCACCTCCCAAAGGTCCCACATCCTAGGACCATCCCTTCAGGCATTAGGTTTCGGGGGGACACAGACATCCAGTCTATAACTTACTGTTTTTTTCTTTTTTTCAAGTGGTTAAATACTTGGGCAGGGGGGAAAAATAGATGTGTACAACATCTATTGGATTGGGCCAGAAATCTGAGAACCAGACCAAAATAAGACGTGGTGAGTCTTTAGCTGAGGCCAAGGCATGGGAATTTAGGTGTGGGCTTCAGTAAGTACACAGCTTGGACCCTGACAACCTAGAGAGACCATTCTGAGCCATGTGGCTGTGTCTTAACAACTGCGCCTTTATTTAGTTTTTAGCTGTCATCACCAAGGCACGCAGCTTTGGGTGTGAGGCTCAGCCATGTTGGATTTTTCACCTTAGTGGTTCACATGAGTTTATGGCAACTTTGCCACAGTAAACTGCTGTTTCTATGGAGACAAAGCTGCAGGTACCAGAGTTCTGGAAAACAGTGCAAAGTATCAGCATGCAGTATCTCCACAGCCTGACCTTGGACTAGAAGGCATAATTTCTCTAAGTACTTGTAGCTGAGGCAAGGATTCAACTTTAAGACAAATAGAATTTCTCCATATACAGGCCTTTTAGGCATTGTTGAGCAGAAATTTTTGCTTTTAAATTTCAAGGCAACGAACAACATTCCAGGTATTGGAATGTTGACACTAGGGATAATTTACCTTTAAATTATTAATTTAAAGCTTAGGTGGAAAGTACTAGAGTCACTGCCCAAATTCCATTCTGTTCTCAGGGTGAAGGAGCAAACTGTGAATGGATAGCCTTGAATAGAGGTAGCTTATCCAAAGGCTGAATGTTTTAAAATACTTGAGTAGCTGAATGAACTTCAGGGACATGTAGGTATCTCAGCCTGTGCCCGGGGGTGGGGGGGTCCTGCAGTTTTAGAGAAAGAAAGGAATGAATAAAGTCAGCAAATTAAACACAACTTAGAAGTTCTAAAAAGAAAAGTGTAATGGCAGAGCTGTATCCCACACCTGCAGGAAAGGTGGAGCAGGAGGAATCGTGCTTAGAGTCTAAAAGATTGAGGCAACATGAGAAAAATTCAGTCCTCACTGGGCTCCAAAGCTTCAAAAACATCCACAGAAGCTGCTGAGTGACTCTTCAGTGGAGGCAAAAGTGGGGAAGAGAAAAAGCTGTTCCACAGGAGGTGGGTTTCACAGGCTTAAATAGTTCCATAGAAAGAGGAGTGGCAGTAGCCATGTGACATGACGAAAAGACACCCCAAAGTGACAATGGAGGCCACTGGGCAGAGCCCACCCTCAGGTTAGCATTCTGTCCAGAACCAAGGACTTCCAAGATTAAATTAAAATGAAGACATATGGAGTATGCTGAATAGTTAAAAGCACCTCAAATAAGATCTGTCACTTGGCAGTCACCCTGACAAACTGCTCAACTTTGCATAAATGTAGCAATGCCCTCAAATGCTACTCTCTCTGAGAGAAAAACATGGCATTCATGAGGGACTTCTTGCCACAACCCCATCAGAGTATACACATTGTGCCAAAATTAACCACTTGGTAGGTAATTTCTCTAATAAATTGATATGTATAAAAAAGGCTGCCAGCTAAAAATTGTTGCTCGCCATTTGGTTATGGAAGAAAGAAGTCACTAGCCACTGCGGTCGCTGACCTTCAACACACCCTGAAAGGAGTTCAAGGCTGAGATCAGGAATGAGACACTCTGTGCTCTGGGGAAACCAGCTGAATAGGCCTTCAGATAGTTAGGTATTTTCAGAAGACAATTTTATGACCCCAGTTTCTTGCATCTTCTCATATCTAGAAAAGCACTAAAATCATTAATGGTGACGTCTGCTCCTCATAACTAGCAGCAACCTTCTGCCAAAATGGGTGCTTGATTACACTTATCCCCCTTCACCAAAATCACGTATATACTGACCTCCCTGCTACCTTTTCAGAGCAGTTTCCTCAGAGCCATCTGAGAGGCTATCTCCCAGACTATAGTCCTCATTAGGCCCCAAATAAACTTAACTCACAACTCTCACACTGTGCATGTTTTTCAGTCGAGGAGGCTAAATCCAAAATTACTTCTTCCGTATACCTTCCTTCCCCTAAAAACCACTGAGTTTTTTCCCTTGGTCTTTGACACAACTGAGAATGAAGTTCTCAGAAAATATCTACCCAGATTAACTATTCTCAAAGGTGGAAATATGTTTCTTTCCAAATTTGATAGATGTAAGGCAGAATAGTGAACTTTTGGACAACTTGGGATGTGGCCACCAGCAGGAACCATTCCTTCTTCTCTGTGTTCCACCAGAAAGTGAAAGGGACCGCTCTGGCAGTTCACCACTGCCTATGATTAAATGAGGAATTGTGTTGGGGTTCCAGCCATGACACCACATTACAGGCAGGCCCTGGGGGGCTGGAGAGGGTAGAAAAGAGGGGACAAGAAAGGCATGTGCCGGCTACCTCCTAAGGAACATTCCTAAAACCCCCAACTTCCCTGTTGTCTTACTGACTAGCCCTAGCTGCAAGGAAAGCTGGGACATATAATCTTTTTGCTGAGCACAATGACACCCCAAATAAAATTGGGTTCTGTTATTGAGGACTATGGGAGAACAAATGTTAGATAAGCAGCTAGCATTCTCTGTCAGGGAGCAGAAGTCCCTGAGGGAGATTTTGCTTTTCTGATAAAATAGAAAAGTCACAGCCTGCATAACCTCCTGCCCTTCCTTCCTTTCCTAGCCTTGAATGTGTGTTGGTGTCAAGAAGAGGAGTGCTGATCTTACAACATAAGGTGTTGAGCGTGCAATGAAAAAACAAAAGGAAAGGCAAATGAATCATGAGATTTCTTATTATCAAGTCATTGAACCAACACTAACAGCTACTTCGATGGTCATATTACATAAGCAATTCCTATTTGCTAAGTCTGTGAAGTCATATTTTCTGCTGCCTATAGACAAACATATTCATAACTAATAAAAATCCCAAATATTGGTTTTTTGTTTTAGGTTTAGCTTCCTTTCTCCGTGTGTGTGTGTGTGTGTGTGTGTGTGTGTGTGTGTTGAGGGAATGTTTTGGAGTTAGAGCTCTGTCTTACTGTTTCCTTTCAGAAATGACAGGAACTTTATGGGACTTATTCAATATAAAATTTTCCCAAGGATCAAAAAGATCCCTAGAATTCATTTACTCCCTTTCTATATCTATTTTGTCTACATTTTCTAAAGAAAATATCCTCTTCAAACATGTTTTTCATCATCTCAAAGCCATTCATATGACCAGAGAAATTCCTTGACACCCCTGGGCCCTGGAGGACAAATACTTCAACTTTGTTATTCTTTTGTGCTTCTCTGGACCTCTTTCATGGCCTCCATATCTTATTTCTGTAACTTGTCAGATGCCAGAAAAAAAATAAAGTCCTGATTAGTGCCTAGAATTGAGAGAGGATCATCTCAAACTCCCTTCATGATGTTCTAGCCTTGGAAATATTCCTCACCCTTTAACACTTTGACAAGTTTGGATACGTCTTATTTGTTTTAGGAAATGCTGACTGTATGTTGAAGTTATCTGGAAAGCTATTAAAAAGTATCCATTCCCTGGGCCCAGTCTCAGAAATTCAGAACAGGGTCTCAGCATTGGCATTGCATTAGAGCTTTCCAGGTGAACCTAATGCACAGACAAGTTTGAAAGCCAGTGGGCTAATCCCTCTGCCTATTCTTTAAATTTCATCATCTCCTGCCTCCAGTTTGTTCTTGCTCCATGAATCCTCTCACAACCCCATAGGAACTTATTCTCCATGGCTGTACCTTGTCTATATGTAAATATACTCAGTTCTTCCCCACCTGGAATAAAATAAACAATAATTAAGCAAACAAACAAAAGTTAACCTCTGCTCTGAGAATTCCTCTAGCTATCATCCTTTACTCCTTAATAGCCAAACTTTTGGAAAAAGCAACATACATCCACTATTTCTTCATCTTCCATTCTTTCCTCCACCCTCCTGGCTTTTTATACTTACCTCCTCACCTATACCCAAAACTATTACAGACATCAAGGTGCCAAATCTAAAATCTACTCCTCGTTTTTATTTTACTTCACTTCTGCAACAGTTGGCATTATTGTCTACACTTTCCTTTCAGAAATACCTTCTTTCCTTTCTTTAAAAAAATCACACTCTTTTTACCTGTCACTCTGCTTCCATGGGTTCTCTTCGCTCAACTACATTCAAAATTTGCCCAGGCACCAACCTAGTCTTCCTGTAAAATTTCTAAACATTCTCCCTGAGTAATCCTAACTTCTTGTCTTCGATTCCCTGGTTGATGTGTTCTAAATAAATCTGTATATCTTAGTCCCAGTTTCCTGAGTTGCAGACCCACTCATTCAATTGCTTTCTGGCATTTATAATATCAGGCCACTACTTCAAACTTAGTATCTTCAGAGTGGAATTCGTTATCTTCCCCTCCTCACACCATCCACCAATCTTCTGCTCCTTCCCTTGCCTTTGTTAATATCACCACTAATCACCAAGATGCCTAAGGCAAAAGCCCAAGAGTCACCTTCAGCCTTCATTTGTGGACTTTTCCCATATTTTGGACACAAAATCTCATTAATTCTACTTCTAGATTATCTCTTAAAATTTCCCTCCACTGCACATCCTTTAGTCCAAATCCTCAGCTCAAAAGTTAACATGTATCTCTAATTGGTCTCCTTCCTCCTATCTCAGCTTTCTCTAATCCAGGGGTACCCAACCCCCGGGCTGCGGACCCGTACCGGTCTGCGGCCTGTTAGGAACCGGACCACACAGCAGGAGGTGGGTGGCGGGCGAGTGAGAGAAGCTTCATCTGCCCCTCCCTATTTCTCCCCATCACTCACATTGCCGCCTGAACCATCCCTGCCCCCCACCGCACCCCGTCCACGGAAAAATTATTTTCCATGAAACCAGTCCATGGTGCCAAAAAGGTTGGGGACCACTGCTCTAATCCATCTCCACACCAATGCTAGAATTATCTTCATAAGATAGGAATTTGATTACATTACTACCCCAATGAAAAGACTTCAAATGCTCCTCATTTTTACAATATACAATTCATTCATTCAGGGTTTTTTGTGATTTAGTTTTTCTTTCTCTTCATTTTGACTTTCTGCCCCTCTCCCAGGCACATTGAACTTCTTGGAGTTCTCTAAAGAAGTCATGTCTTCATATCTTAGCACTAATTATTTATTATTCCATTAATGAGAAATTAAGGCTGTTATCATTAAACTGATTAAGGAGGAGCAGGCTTGTGAGGCTAACTAGCAGGCTATGGGCTGTAGCATTAATTCAAATTATATTACTTTTTGATAGCCAAGTCAGGGGTATTAATATAATCATAGGAACAATAAATTTTAGCATTGGAGGAGGTTAAGATTTTGTACATAGTCGGTGCCGTATATGTTTGATACTATCACTAGTAAGGATAGTCTGAGTGCGGCCTCTCAGGCTGTGAGCACTAATAGGATGATTGGTATTATGTTGGCCAAGGTGAAGTGTGAATTTAGGATCATTAGTGTTGCCAATAATGAAATTAGGAGCTGGGCTATGGTGAGTATTGTTTTTAGTTTATTTGAGTTGCTCAGGGGAGGGGCAGTAGAAGGACAATTTCTAGGTCAAAGAGAATGTCACTAACATTGTTAGGAATGTCACTAACAATCTTCTATCTGACAAATTCCTCCTCATCTTTTAAGGATGGTAAGACCTGTGAGGGCTTTCTTATCTCCATTGTAACCCCATCCCTCAGCATAGTATCTGAACATCGTAAGTGATCAAGGGGTATTTATTGTATGCAACCTTCCCTGACCACCCACTCCCTACTCAGGCAGGGTTGGATCTGATAGCTATGGTCTCTTAGCACCGTGTACATAAAGGTATAATAGCATTCATCCCATTAGATTGTGATCATTTGCCCATTTGTGTGAATCCCCTAATGAACTATGAGCTCTTTGAAGGAAGGAAATGTGTTATGTTTGCCTTTGCATTCCTATCACTCAGCAGTGTCTGGCATAGAGCATACAGTGCTGATTTTTTTAAATTAAGTTTGTTAATTTATTCACCGAAGGGATGAAATGGAATAATCGAATTGAGAACTTAAAAAAAAATGAATGTGCAGCTTTCAAAAAGAGAAGAGAGTCAAACATTAAACTATATTTGTATAGTTTAATATATATTTGCCATTTTCATGCAGAGCTTGAGAAGGAAGACAACATAAAGAAGACCAGATGAGAAATGGAAAAGACTCTAAAAAGATGTAAATAGATGGCTCTATTTATGTGCCTAGATCAAGCAGTATGGACAAATATTCCCCTTGCCTTTTTAGTTATGTGAGTCAATAAATTATTTGTGTTTAAGCCACTCTGAGTGAGATTATTCTGTCACTTGTATTCAAGAGTCCTACTGATGGACAAATTATAAGTATCCTATGGGATTTAGCTTGAAAGATGTGTTCTAGCTTACTACCTTTAAAATTCAACATAAATCAGCTGAGCCATTTAGGGACTGATCAATCAGTTGAAATGTGATATATGCTTTAAGGATTTCATTTTATTTTCCTAAAATAATATAGACCAAAATTTAATGCATAGAGATTTAGTTAAATGATGGTAAATACTTTCATTTTAATAACTGAGAAGAAAATTTGAGAATTAAACATTTTCAATAACTGAAAAGACCTAGGCCATTGCAAAACAGAGATTAGCTAATTATCTAGACCAGAGGTTTAAAATGCACACGTCTATAAAGGTCAGGAAAATAACATGAAAGAATAAAGTATGCCTGTTATCAAACAATAAGTGGGTGGAGACTGTGGCAAACTGGAGATAAAATAGCCAATTAGTGTCATCTGGAAATAAAAGCCCAGCATTGTCCAATATTTCCATTTTTTTCCCCAAAGAGACAAATTCAGATTAGGTGAAAATCTCTTGATTTTTAATATGTTGATAATGAGAAAGTAAAAAAATGGCCCTATTGACAACCAGACCACAATGTTACCCCCAAATTATAATACTCAAAGCAAAACAAATAAGGCCACTCCATGACTGTGTTCAGAAAAAGACATAGATGAGGTCACCTCCTGACACAAAAATGGCTAAAACTCCTCTTCTGGCTAACATCTCTTATTTCTGAGTGGATACTGCTTCTTTAACAATCGTATATCTAGATTCATATAATGCTCCCACCTTGTAGGTACAAATTATTAAGATACTCAATGTCTGAATTTTCCTAGTTTCTTGGTAGTCTGAAATCCAGAACTGGTATCTGCTTCCCAATTCCTTCTCAAAATTGAACACAAGCCCAACCTCTAAAAAAAGACCCTTTCAACAACCCCTTACCAGAAACTCCCCAGAGGTTTCCCCAGAGTGAGATCACCCTTGTGGCAACAATATAAAGAAACCTAATGTCCTTAACTACAGATGTGTTCTTAATAGTCTCTGATCCATTGGCTTAACAACAAGTACTTAGAAAATCTCTTAAAACACTGGGCCAAACATAGCTGGCCTATGAGCCAGGTCTGGCGGGCAAACCGCTATGACCTTATAATCTCTGTTAAAACTAATAAAGCAAAAGAAGCAAAAGAAGGGATGGACAGATTTCCTCATTGTTTTATTCCATTTCTTGTTTTCTTTATCAGTATGTCAAAAGGAGAGACATAATCACAACATCTATGTAGTACATGCTACTTGAAGATTATGATTGTTTTTATTCATGCCAGGAGGAAGGACTTTATTCTGCTTGATTTGAGCGAATCCATTACCAGTGCTTTCAATTTCAGGCCTTCCAAGTTGAGGTCTGCTTGAAGCTTGGAAGACTGCTGTATCTTAGAGGGCCTTTTCCTTTGTATTTTCTTAAAATGCAGGAACAGAAATCAGGAAAAATCAGAGAGACCAATGAAATTATTCAGATGTTTATTATACAGGTAACTAAGATGTAATCACTTTTCTTGACTAGAATTCTGTTATATATTCATTAGACAAGGAGTCTCTATGCCTAATATCACATCTCATGGAATTAGTAGGTAAAAAATATATTAAAGGCAAATAAATGTCTTCCCAGGCTACTAGAGTCAAACAGAATTAACCGAGCGTGATTTGAAGGCCTAAATGATAGCTCGCCTTGCCTATCTAGCCCCAGCTTCCCTCAGGCATATCAGATGCTAGAAAGTGGCATACCCAGACAACTCCCCTGAACAGCCAGCACAAAACCTAAACCCAGCCTTTTTAGTCCCCTGAATGACTGTCCTCATTCAGAAGAAAAAGACAGAAGAGCAGAAGACCCATGATACAACCCAAACATGACTCTTCACAGAATGTCCAGAAGATGGGGAGATCATTCTGTTGATTCTTCCACCTCTGAGTTCCAACATGTACTAGTGAAGCTCGCTACTATGTACCTGGGCCCAGGCAGGGTAACTCTGTTTGACACAGGCCTTCATCTGTCCCAAGGTCTTTTACCTAAGAGAGTACCGCTGCCCCCTCTTGGCCTCACCTCTCCTTTTGGCCTCTGGCACAGTCACACTCTTCTGCCTCCTCAACTTCCTTAGGTACCATCATCCTCACTATATAAACCTCACACTTGCCTCCTTCACAACCCCATTGCCATTTCCATCATTTCAGGTATTGCTTCTATTGACTTTCCAAAACTAAGAATGTTTGACCTTCCTCTCTTTTCCATGACCTCTTATTTCTCTTGGCAACCAAGCCACAGTTTATTAAAATGTGGCTGTATACATGTATTTACACAAAAACTCAACTGCAGGGATTTAAACAAGTAAGGGATTTTTTAACATAAGAAGGAATCTAGAAATTGACAGTCAATCCATAGCTGGTGCAACTGCTCAAGGAAGTCACCAGGAGCTAGCTTCCTGCTAGCTACCTGCTCCACCATTCTCAGCATGCAGCTTCTGTCTTAATGGTCTCAAGGTGACTCCTCCACCTTCAGGCTCTGAGTCTTAATTCCAGCCAAAAATAAAAGAAGAGAGGAAGATGAGGGGCAAATAGTAAATGCTAAACAGCTTTATTCTTTTTTAATCAGGAAAATAAAAGCTCTGGAGGCCTAGCCAATAGATTTCTGCTTGTATCTCATTAGTCCAAGTGGGTCAGATGACTATTCAAGGAAGTCTGGGGAGGTTATAGGTAAGTGGAAGGTGATTGCCAAGTGGGTGATTGGTAAATGGGATTGTTTGTTTGCCACTTCAAATAAAATTAGAGTTTCTTTAGTAAGTAAGGGGAGAATGGCTACTGAGACAGTTAGCTATATCTGTCATAGTCAACTCCTTCGGCTACCCAATATTCACACACACCCTTCCTTCCAAGGCAGAATATGTTAGCATTGCTCCTCAAAGGCATCAGCCTCAAAGCCTAATTTATTTCCTTCATTCAGCTCTTCAAAGTCTCTGGGTGCAACCCTTCCATCAGATCTATATGGGACTTCACATAGTCTAATGACTGGTAAACTGAAAGACAAGCTATCTTTCCCCAGAACACTCAATATTTAATGGTTAAAAAAAGGAACAGGTTAAGGGCAATATTAACTCCTATTTGGGAAAGAGCACAATGGAAAGCACACAGCAGAGATATTACCAGAGTAAATACCAAACATTGTCAGGCAGGAAAGCTCAGAACTTCTGTGCTCTATCACTAGGATACCTTCCTGGGTTTACCCAGTCCAACAGCCTCACATTCTACTCCCTGGGAGACCATCTCTTGACCATTGTCATCCAAGACTACATATGAAGCAGGCTTTGTAGAGGATAACTTCCCTTAGGGGGCCACAGATATTTTGGGCCCACTTCTTTTGGTTTGAATTTGGGATACAGGAATGGACTTAGAGGTTTAATAATTATGGCCTTTGGCAATATAGTTCCATCAAAAATTTCGATTTCCAATCTTTTTGCTCTTGGTCAATTAATTCCATGTGTGAATGACCACAGACAAATATTTCATCTAGACATGATATTTAGCTTGAAGATTCCTTTCCCTCACCTGCTGATCTCTGGGCTCTTCCAAGTCCTCTATTCCATAGCTTAATGGCCATGTTTTGAGGTAGTTTAAAATATAATAGGCATTAGTGGGGAGATATCAAGCGTAATATGATATTAGTTAATTGGCATTTGTCTAAAGAACACTTAGGGGACTGTGTATAAGAAAAGTTCTCAGGTACTGAGTTTGGTAAGAATACATTTATTTTAAAAATTCTGCATGTATGCAAAATATAGGCTTCACAGTGAATTTAGAATGCAGGCCACAGGTAAAGAATACCTCTCCCATCTCTGCTTACAGATTAGCAAACTCTAGGCTGAGTGCAGAGCTCTCCTTCAGAGAAAAAAAATCTATAACCTCATGCCAGGGTTCTGGATTTTTCCTACTACTTATGCTGATAGCAAAGCTGCCATGGCGCATGGTCTGTATTCCAAAGAACAGCAGGTGGCAATCTGACCAAATGTTTTTCCATCACATAATAAGGGTCACCTGATTTGTAGCCTGAAATATCTGAATCCTAACTGTCCAAAGTCCCACCTCTTTCACTCAGCCAATTCCAGATTTTAGAATCTTACTTGCAGCATCCCCTTCCAGATAGAAAATTCTATTTCAGGTGGACTTAATTCAGCTGCAGCTACTGAATAAATCAGCAGGAATACAGTCGCCTACCACCCAGTTCACAGAAGCAGCTTTCGAGAAAGATTTGCCGATAGTAATAAATAGTGTTTCTTACACTCTAGTCATGCCAATTTCCTTGAAGAGCAGCTTAAATACATCATCTAATTTATTCCTCAAAGTAAGGTAGTGAGTGGTATGCTAGTATCCCCATTTCACTGATGAGTAAATTGAGCCTCAGAGCCTAGATGACTTGCTCAGTATCACCCATTTGCTAACTAGTGGAGCTAGGATTTGAATCCAGATTTGAGTGATGAAAAAACTGGTGCTTCTTATCATTTGATCATTTTAATCACTGAATCTGTGTTTAGGGTAAAAATGCATCACAGAAGAAGAGGAGAACTACAGTGCAAGTCAGTGTGCCTATAGCCGCATGAGGCTGTAGCCCAGCAGACACTTTGTGAAAGCTCAGAACAGTGCCTGCACTCCCGTGCTGAGCTGTAGTCACACACGGATGTCACCGCACAATGGACAGTATTTTTAATCTGAGGACACTGATCAGGATGTAAACATTATCAGAAAATAGTGAGTCATGCTCTGCCAAGCAAACGCTTCATTCCTGAGCCAAGTGTATGTAATCGCTGCCAAAACTCCTTCAGGTCACTAAATCACCAAGATAAGACCCCAGCTTCAGAGTACAGTACACAGGCACATGAACCAGATGCTTGTCTGAGGCAGTCTCCGGGAGTAGGCCGTGTGTGTTTGCTCACTTTCCCCACCACCTTTGGGGGCCATCCGGCAATGCTTTCTGTGGGGATCTGAAAGAAAGAGTCCTCTCGAGCTGTGGCTCTTTCTCCCTTGGGAAATGGGATATGTTTTCTTGGTTTGAATTGTTGTTACTGCTTCTCTCCTACAGCTCCCTTTGATCAAAAGGTAGTGTATGGCAGCCCCTTCCTTCCCGGGCTCCAGGAGCAGTTGTGAGCCGCACTTGAGGGCTACAGGGGCTCTCAAAACCTGCCATTGCTGCCAAGAACCAGCAGCTGCACCTACATAGCCCCTACCAAGGGGATAATGGCCAGTCCATGCTGAGGAAAGAGGCAGCAGGCATCCATACTAAAAACAGCCCTTGCACCAAAAATATTAAACCCACACAAGCTACACAGGGACAGTCCCACCTATAAATAGCCCTCTAAGACCACAGTCGATAATTGTTTCTCCTAAACTCACAGAGTAAGAGAAATATAAATAAAATGAAGAAGCAGAGGAACCACTCCTAGTTAAAAGACCAAGAGAATTCCCCTTAAAGAACAAACAATGAAACAGACATCTCCAGTCTATTAGATCCCGAGTTCAAAAAGGAGGTAATAAAAATACTGAAGGAATTAAGAGAGGCTATCAACAGAAATGCAAAATTATTGTAAAAAGGATCTAGAAACTATAAAGAAGAGCCAAGAAAAATTAGAAAACACACTTGCAGAGAGAAAGCTGAGCTAAAGGCAATGAATTGCAGAATGAATAATGCAGAACAATGCATAAACGATCTGGAAGATAGAATAAGGGAAATCACCCAATCAGAACAGCAACAAAAAGTCAAATGAAAAAAAATAAAAGCAATAAAAGAGACCTATGGGATAATATAAAACATGCCAATCTATGCATAATAGCGATCCCAGAAGGGGAAGAAAGAGAAAAGGGGATCAAAAATGTATCTGAAGAAATTATGGCTGAAAACTTCCCAAACCTAAAGAAAGAAACAGAAATCCAGGTACAGGAAGCACATATACAATGGAATACTACTCAGCCATAAAAAAGAATGAAATAATGCCACTTGTAACAACATAGATGCAACTAGAGATTATAGTACTAAGTGAAGTAAGTCAGAAAGAGTAAGACAAACACCATATCACTTATATGTGAAATCTAAAATATGACACAAATGAACCTATCTATGATGCAGAAACAGACTCACAGACATAGAGAACAGACTTGTGGTTGCCAAGGGGGAGGGAGGGTGGGAGAGAGATGGGTTGGGAGTTTGGGGTTAGTAGATGCAAACTATTATACATAGGATGGATGAAAAACAAGGGCCTACTGTACAGCACAGGGAACTATATTCAATATCCTGTGATAAACCATAATGGAAAAGAATATTTTTTAAAAAGTATATATATGTTTAACTGAATCACTTTACTTTACAGCAGAAATTAACAGAACATTGTAAATCAACTGTACTTCAATTTATTTTAAAAGGTAGTGTATGGCACACATTGGATGAATTCCATTTTCATACTGTGAGCATTTCATGGCCTCCCACAACCTGGCAATGGGAATGACATTTGGTCATGAGCTATACTGGTTACCAGTGGCCTGGAGCCAAGTGTGCTAAAGAGCCAGACTGTGAGGGGCACAAGCCCCCTGTAAACTGGGCCTGCCCACAGCTCTTTCAAAAGAGAATTAGGCAGGGCTGTTTTCCTCAAAATGAAGTAAAAACATGAAAAAGAGTGAGGAATGTTCACATCTTGACTCTACTGAATAAATGATTTTGGGGTGTGTTCCTCAGCTTGCATGTAAAGGATGCAGAATCTTCTAGGCACAAGCTCCCCTGCCTGCCCTGGGTGCTCTGTTGCTGGTAGCAGAAGCTGATTTTCAGTGATTGGATCACATGTTGGGTTTCTGTCTCTTCAGTAGTTGATAAACTCTAAGAAGACAGGGGTATGTGTGTGCATGTGTGTGGTTATTCTCCATAGCTTCTAAGGTAGCAATGACTACTTTGTCATTTGATTTGTTGAATGCCCTGTAATGTGATATATTGAAGAGAGGAAAAGTCTCACAATAATCTTTCCCTCTTGAAGCTATTTTTTATCACTCTAGATTCCAGAGTGGGCTAGAATTAGAAATGGAAAGATTTTCTTGTAAAATGTAGTTATCTTGAGCAGAGATTTTTATGCTGGATGAGTAGAAGGATAGATGGCTATATAAATAGGTGATAGATAGCTAGGTAGATGATAGATAGATAGATAGATAGATAGATAGATAGATAGATAGATAGATAGATGATAGATCTGGTAAATGTGATAGATTATAGTAGTACAATATACATTACATAGTGATATTTAGCAAAAGTATGGGTTTTTAAAATATACCTACACAACATGAACACAAACAGAAAATAGAAAAGGCATTTAAAAAATAAAATATCATCTAAAAGCTTTCCCTGTGTTAGTAGGGAACTGGAAAAGTACATCTCCTTTTTCTTCTACTTGGTCTGTCCTTGAGGAAATGACAAATGAATTCCTCCCTCCTTCTTTCCTTCCCTTTCTCCCTTTGGTGTAAGTAACTGCCTTCAGTTTCTGTGACACAGATTTTTATCTTTAGGGAATTTCCAGTTCCAATACTGTTATCTTTTCACTTCACAGAATTAATAGGAGTTATTACTTCTGCCAAGGTACAGCTATACCTTTCTCTCTATATATAATACTTGTACCCCTAAAGAGCAATATGTCAAATGTGAATATTTAATGGATTTTATCATAGTTTTAAATACATAAGAGGAGCTTGCCTCTTAAAGGAATTAGTTATGAATCTTTTGGTAAAATGAATAATCAGTAATTGAACTATTGTTTAAATCTAGATCTGTGCATACTGGATTTATTTACAAATCTTTCAAATATATAAGGTACTCCTGCAACTCTGAATCCCAATAGTGATTTTACAAGACCAGAATGAGCAGAGAAAGTCACCAAGAGTGTAAGTTGACTGGGCTATAATGTGGCTAGCAAGAATTTCTAACATCTCGTGTGACCCATTCCTTAATAATAGTGCAGGCAGGAGAGTTGTTCATGGCCTCAGTCACAATCATTTAATTCTGCATGGCCATGCAGAAATATTAGACGATGCTTTTAATAATGGTCCCATAACAAAGTTCCCACTGGAATGGAAGCCACTAGCTTTTGAGCTCCTGGAGCTCAGACGGTTTGCCTGTCCATGTTCATATTTCAATTTCCAGCCTGGTACTTTGAATTTTTCTTCTTTTTTATATTCCTTTCCATTATGGTTTATCCCAGGACATTGAATATAGTTCCCTGTGCTATAGAGGAGGACCTTGTTGTCCATCCATTCTATATGTAATAGTTTGCATCTATTAACCCCAAACTCCCAATCCATCTCTCTCCCACCCTCCCTCCCCCTTGGCAACCACAAGTCTGTTCTCTATGTCTGTGAGTCTGTTTCTGCATCATAGATAGGTTCATTTGTGTCATATTTTAGATTCCATATATAAGTGATGTCATATGGTATTTGTCTTTTTCTCTTTCTGACTTACTTCACTTAGTATGATAATCTCTAGTTGCCTCCATGTTGCTGCAAATGGCATTATTTCGTTCTTTTTTATGGCTGAGTAGTATTCCATTGTATATATGCACCACATCTTTATCCATCTGTCTGTCAATGGACAGTTAGGTTGCTTCCATGTCTTGGCTATTGTGAATAGTGCTGCTATGAACATAGGGGTGCATGTATCTTTTTGAATTATAGTTTTGTCTGGATATATGCCCAGGAGTGAATTGCTGGATCATATCATAATTTGATTTTTAGTTTTCTAAGGAACCTCCACACTGTTTTCCATACTGGCTGCACCAATTTACATTCCCATCAACAGTGTAGGAGGGTTCCCTTTCTCCACACCCTCTCCAGCATTTGTTACTTGTAGACTTTTTAACGATGGCCATTCTGACTGGTGTGAAGTGGTACCTCATTGTAGTTTTGATTTGTATTTCTCTAATAATTAGTGATGTTGAGCATCTTTTCATGTGCCTATTTTCCATCTGTATGTTTTCTTTGGAGAAATGTCTATTTAGACCTTCTGATCATTTTTTGATTGGGTTGTTTGTTTTTTGTTTTTGAGTTGTATGGACTGTTTGTATATTTTGGAAATTAAGCCCTTGTTGGTTGCATCATTTGCAAATATTTTCTCTCATTCTGTAGGTTGTCTTTTCATGTTGCTTATGGTTTCCTTTGCTGTGTAAAAGCCTGTAAGTTTGATTAGGTCCCATTTGTTTATTTTTAAATTTTATTTCTATTGCCTTTGGAGACTGACCTAAGAAAACATTGGTACCATTTAAGTCAGAGAATGTTTTGCCTATGTTCTCGTCTAGGAATTTTATGGTGTCATGTCTTATATTTAAGTCTTTAAGCCATTTTGAGTTTATTTTTGTCTATAGTGTGAGGGTGTGTTCCAACTTCACTGATTTATATGCAGCTGTCCAACTTTCCGAACACCACTTGCTGAAGAGACTGTCTTTCTCCCATTGTATATTCTTGCTTCCTTTGTTGAAGAATAATTGACCATAGTTGCGTGGGTTTATTTCTAGACTCTCTGTTCTTTGCCATTGATCCATATGTCTGTTTCTGTGTCAGTACCATGCTGTTTTGATTACTATAGCTTTGTAGTATTGTCTGAAGTCTTGGAGGGTTAATGGTGCTTTGAATTTAAATGGTGCTTGGTAAATGTTTTTTAACTTATATTTAATACATATAAATATGATTCATGTTTCAGACGAGAGGGAAAAGAGTATCAAAGAAATACAAATGGCTATTTGAGAGTAGGAACATCTGTTTCACATTCTAAATTCTAAGTTGGGGAAGAGAGAACTCATAAAAACAAAAGAGGATGAGAGAGAAGATTCTCACATTTATTTGGAAAGGTCTTCTATTCATCTTGTCTTGGATTCTTTTTTTAATTAATTACTTACTTAATTAATTTTTGGCTGCATTGGGTCTTCGTTGCTGCGTGCAGGTTTTTCTGTAGGTGTGGCAAGCAGGGGCTACTCTTTGTTGTGGTGTGAAGGCTTCTCATTGTGGTGGCTTCTCTTGTTGCGGAGCACAGGCTCTAGGCATGCAGGCTTCAGTAGTTGTGTCATGCAGGCTCAGTAGTTGTGGCACACAGGCTTAGTTTCTCCGTGGCATGTGGGATCTTCCCACACTGGGGCTCAAACCCATGTCCCCTGCATTGGCAGGCAGATTCTTAACCCCTGTGCCACCAAGGAAGTCCCTTGTCTTGGATTCTTTAAGGGAACTATGTAGGTAAAAAAGGAAGAAAAACAGAGAATATAAAAGAATCAATTAACAGGTATTAACAGAATTTCATGTAGCTACTGGCATATGCTCAAAAAATACAAAAAAAAAAAAAAAAAGAATTATGCCCAAAGTTTTGTGTTTCTTTGTCACATACATTGAAATTTAGTTTTATGTATAACTGAAAATAGGATCTTTCAGGGAAAATTCAATTTCTAAAACTGAAATCTTTTCACAAAACGGAGAAAAGAAAGATGAACATCAGAGAGATCAAACCTGGGAGTAAGCCTGGGGTTATAAATCGAGATTCTTAAATCAGAGACCACACTTTCCTTTTCTGGTTATTACTTGCCCCCATGTTTCCTACACTCCATTACTGTTAGCATTCTAGGCTTGACTACAGCCACCTCTTCTCAGCTGCTCATCTTAGTCTAATGAAATGAACATTTGCCATGATTTTGATCTTGTTAAGATCCAGTCTTAACCTGCATGAGATATGGTAAATGCACAGTGATAAATTAGACATTTAGGCTATCTCAGTCTATTCTCAACACAGCACTCTTTTAAACTTATCAATCACTTTTTTACTCAAACACACTCAATGGGTCCCTATTTCAAAAAAGGTAAAAGAAAAACCCTTCCAAAATCCTTTGCGTGCAAGTGTCTGTATTCCTCTCCTTCCCTCCCCTCTCCCTGACTCCTAATACTTCTCACTCTGCTTCAGTCACATCAGAGCCTTTGGAAAGTCTTCTACCACCCAGTTGCTCTCTTGACTCCTTCACGTCTTAGCTCAAATGTCATCTTCTCAATCACCACTCCATTTCAAAATGAAAACCTCCCTCTAAACCACATACAATGTGATTCCCCTTGTTCTATTTCTTTTCTCCTGTTTATTTACACTTTTGAATATACTATATAATTTACTTATTTATTATTGTGCTCATTGCTTATTTTCTATCCCTGACCCACTAGAATGTGAACTGTACAAGAAGCAAGGATTTTTGTCATTTTATTTCATCGATGTATCCCAAATGCTTAGAACAGTGCCTGATATAGAACTTATTCAATGAATGTTTTTTGAATAAAAGGAGGAATATGTTCAATATTCATTATCATTTATTAAGTGGCATTGGAAAAATAATGTGAAACTCAAATTTCATTATATCTGATTCTCTAGACATTGGGCTATATGTCCATAAATAGATGTTCAAGTGAGGCACTGATATGGAGAGGAAAGAAAAAGGCATAAGGATCATATCATAATTCTGCCCTTTACCAGCTATGGAAAAGTTAAGTAAATTTCTGTGAACTTTAGTTATCCCTTTTGTGAAATGGCAGTGATGTAGATATTGTGAGCAACTAGCACAGTTCCTGGTGCAGGAGGCACATGATAAATGTGAGTTTCACCATTTTTCTCCCTCTAACTTCTCAGGAGACCCCACATGGTAAGGGGCAAAAAGAAAAATCTAAGGCACTTGCAGAGATACACAGTGTGTCCCCAAACCTCCCATCATAAGCAATTGTGCAGGAGATTGGGAGAATGGTGAAAAGGCAGCTTTCAGATCTTTTCTAATCCTTCTTTAATGGAGGGCCTGGCCAATGGGGATACTGAGAATGAAGATAGACAAGATCACATCTTACCCGTGACTGTGGTGGAAGGAACTGGAGACCTAACATGGACAAAATTGTGGTTGAAAGTGCTGGCCATGCAGAGCCAAAGAAACCTGACCAAACATATAATCAAAGCAAAACAGTCGCAGACCAAGTGCTAAGCCAAGGGATGAGAGAGGTAAAGAGGTCAAGAATAAGAAAGTTGAATAGACGTTTTTCCAAAGAAGACATACAGATAGCCAATAGGCCCATGAAAAGTTTCTCATCATTGCTAATTATTAGAGAAATGCAAATCAAAACTACAATGAGGTATCACCTCACACCAGTCATCATTAAAAAGTCTACAAATAACAAAAGCTGGAGATGGTGTGGAGAAAAGGGAACCCTCCTACACTGCTGATGGGAATGTAAGTTGGTGCAGCCACTATGGAAAACAGTATGGAGGTTCCTCAAAAAACTAACAATAGAGTTGTCATATGATCCAGCTATCGCACTACTAGGCATATACCCAGACAAAACTATAATTCAGAAAAACTATAATTCAAAAAATTCAAAACTATAATTCAAGTATAATTCAAAACTATAATTCAAGTATATTTCAAAAACTATAATTCAAAACTGCTATACAGCCCTGTGTTCATAGCTGCACTATTCACAATAGCCAAGACATGGAAGCAATCTAAATGTCCATCGACAGATGACTGGATAGAGAAGATGTGGTACATACATACAACGGAATACTACTCAACCATTAAAAAGAATAAGATAAAGCTGTTTGCAGCAACATGGATGGGCTTAGAGATTATCATACTAAGTGAAGTAAGTCAGAAAGAGAAAGACAAATACAATATGATATCACATATATGTGGAATCTAAAATATGACACAAATAAACATATCTAGAAACAAAAACAGACTTACAGATATAGAGAACAGACTTGCGGTTGCCAAGGGTGGGGGGGTGGGCGAGGGAAGGACTGCAAATTTGGGATTAGCAGATGCAAACTATTATATATGCTACTAGGATGGATAAACAACAAGGTCCTACTGTATAGCACAGGGAACTATATTCAATGTCCTGTGATAAACCATAATGGAGGAGAATATGAAAAAGAGTATATATATGTGTAACTGAGTCACTTTGCTGTACAGCAGAAATTAAACACAACATGGTAAATCAACTATACTTCAATAAAATAAAAAAAAAAGAAGGTTGAAAGTGTCTATAGGGAATATGGACTCAGTGAAGTCATTGCAAATGACCATGTCCTGCAGCTAGATTAAGAGACCTGGATGCATAAGGATGTGTGATGCCACAAGTCCTTTAGAAAGTCCTGCACAGAATGGACAGCAACGTTTTTTGACAGTCTGGGGATCTGTCTTCTCTGATACTCATCTGACATTTCTAAAGAAGGCTTTCACCTTCAGGAAATTGGAAAAAGAGGCAATACTGAGGAATACCATTCCCCTTCCTCAGGTCAGAGGGAGTAGTACTTCATACTCTGAAGTCAGAAGGAAAATTAAAGTGAAAATATGTTTTTAAAAAATAGAATACACTTTAACCAACGCTCATGGACTCAATGAACAATCAATGGCAAGTCAGTAAATGAGGATGTCCAGTTGTTCTAGCAGATTGAGCACCTTTCTAGGACTTTCATTCTGAGGGAGACAGTTGGGGAAATGCTGACCTAATCTCATGTTACATTGTATAAGTGAAGAAACTGAAACCCAGAAAAGTAAATTGATTTTCTGAAGGTCACACAATTAATACTAGCTACATTAAGGCTAAACACTGATTTACAAAACAAAATTCCAGTTTCCACTGAAAGCTATTTTTTCAAGGACCAAGATACTTGTATTTGTTGCCTGATGCCTTTCAAGTTGGAAAGTGTTTCCAGACAGAGTAAATAATCAGATGGCTGAAACAGTAAAAACATTTCATTTAGATCGTGGTGTAATCTGGACATTTTTTCCTATTTTATTTTGTAGTCACCTTTTCTAGTGACAGAAATTCTTGTACATCTCAGAGATGGTGTCTTTTTTTCTTAGTCACAATATACACACGTTAAAAAAATTAAAATTAAAAGTATATATATGTGTGCATGTATACTTTATATGAGTATATATATAATGTTATAGAGTATACATATATCTTTAATTTTCTTTGTCCTTGAGTATATATACCACAATACATATATATTGTTACCACTTGAGGCATAACATCATTAATAGTTCTACAATTTGTCTTACATTAGTCATTGTCAATGCTGATAAATAACATTCAGTTCAGTTCTTTTTTACTGAGCTCCTGTTTTTACAGGCCCAATAACAGGTGTGGAGATTTCAGAAAACCTGAGATTTTTTTGGTAAATGTTTTAGACATTCTCCCATGTCTTTGATGAACTTTTGAAAACGTCCATAATCTTATCTCTTATGTTTGCTAAGAGGTAACAAAAAGTTACCTCTATGGAGAGTTAGTCTGTTTAATTTGTGTTGACTTTCCTGACATTGTACCCAACTTCTAGAAGTTAAGACAGTTCAGGGCCTGATCATACCTAGGGACATCAATCTTCCTTTGGCTCTAACAATTGCCCCCAAATAAATATCTTAATAAGGTCTGTGAATGCAATACCTCAAATGTCCCATTATAGGTGATTCTGTTTTAAGGGGAGGCAGGGAATGAAAAACATTCTAAAACTGTTCTTCATTCCTTCTCTTCCTTCTGAGATTTTTCAAATAGGTAAAGCTAGAATTATGGACTGGCTACTTCAATTGAGTACATTACCCTTTGATGGGAGGAATTCACCCATTTCATCTCTGTATGAAGTAAATCAGCTTTATAAAGTGAGACCTTGTTGTCACTTGGAGCATGGCATTGAATTACTGTCTCTGCTGGACGTCATCTGAGGGGGCTAATAACTTTTTCCAAAACCTAATTATCTTACCACATTGCAAAGTATTTTGCTTCAACGATTACATGTTTTGAATTGTGAGGGTAAAAACTCCATTATCTGTAAGAAACCTCTCTTATGTATAGATAAAATATCGGAAAGGAAGACGATCTAGGGAGAGATATAGAACAGAATGTTTCTAAGTTCATACTATTGACAATAATAAAAATTCAGTGAAAAGGAACAGAAAACACCAAATTTAAAAACAATGGCATGACTATCTGCTTCAATCAATCAGGAACTGGCGGGGAGAAAAAAAAGTAATGCCGTAAGCATCAGCAAGAAATCCTGCATATAACTGATGTACAATCAAAATTTGTTAAATTGAATTGGCTTAAGTTAATTTGTGGTTTAATTATCTGATGAGACACTTGAAGATTGATACTATTCTTAATATTTATATGTTTATTTTCTTTTATTTTTTTTGGCTACGTTGGGTCTTAGTTGCAGCATACGGGATCTTTCATTGTGGTGCAGGCTCTTCATTGTGGCGCATGGGCTTCTCTCTAGTTGTGGCATGTGGATTTTCTCTCTCTTGTTGTGGCGCATGGGCTCCAGGGTGCATGGGCTCTGTAGTTCCAGCACACGGGCTCTCTCCTTGAGGCGTGCTAGCTCAGTAGTTGTGGCACATGGGCTTAGTTGCTCTGTGGCATGTGGGATCTTAGTCCCCTGACCAGGGATCAAACCTGTGTCCCCTGCATTGGAAGGTGGATTCTTTACCACTGGACCACCAGGGAAGTCCCGGATTGATACTGTTTGAAAGAGATAGATATACTTTAGACACCAGAGGAGTGGGAAACCAAGTGTTTGTTTTGTTAATTTTAATTTAATATTAACTTTCAACCTACTTTTTATTATAAAAATATACAAGCATATATAAAAGTAGGTGAAATAGTATAATGAGCCCCCATTATGAATCAACTAGCTTCATCAATTGTAAACACATTGTCAATCTTCTTTCATCTCTACTTGTCCAACAATTACTCCTTGCTGCTTATGATTTTTCACAGCTTCATTGAGGTATAATTTATATAGCATAAAATTCACCCATCATACTGCACACTACAATGATTTTTAGTAAATTTATAAAGTTGTGCACTGTTACACAAAACTAGTTCGAGAACATTTCTATCATCTCCCAAAAGTTCCCTTGTGTTCATTTGTAGTTAATCTCCCTTCCAACTCAGACCTAGGCAAACACTGATCTGGTTTCTGTCTCTGTAGATTTGCCTTTTCTAGACATTTTATATAAATGGAATCATATAATATGTAGTATGTTACATCTGGCTTTTCTCACTTAGCATAATGTTTTTGAGGTTCATCTATTATGTACATTTGATTTGTTTCCAGCTTGGAGCTATTATGAATAGTGGCTGTATAAAAATTCATGTATAAGTCTTTTTATGGGCATATGCTTTTATTTGTCTTCTAAACATCTAGAATGAATTGCTCGGTCATATGGTAAGATTACATTTAACTTTTTAAGAAATGACCAAACTGTTTTCCAAAGTAGTTGTACCATTTTATGGCCACTCATGGCCATAAATGTTTACATTCAGTTTAAATATTTCATAACTACTCTTGTGAATTTTTCTTCAACCAATGGGTTATTTAAAAGTGTGTTTTTTAAATATCCAAATATTTGAGGATTTCCCAAATTTCATCCTACTGTTAATTTCTAATTTACATAATTTATATGATTCTAATCCTTTAAAATCTATTGAAATTTGTTTTATGACCTGGCATATGATCTATTCTGAATAATGTTGCATGTGCTTCTGAAAAGACTGTATATTCTGCTATCATTTGAAGTATTCTATAAATATTGATTAGTACAAGTTGGTTGACAATTTTGTTCAAGTCTTATGACTCCTTGCTGTTTTTCTGCACTCTATCAATTATTGAGAGTGGAATATTCAAGTCTCCAACTATTATTGTTAAATTGTATACTTCTCCTTTTAATCTTAAAATTTTTGCTTCATGGATTTTTGAATTCTATTGTTATTTGCATATATATTTTTGAAATTTACACTTGTACATGTAACCAGACAGGGCCAGCTCACTACTTGCATGTACTTGGGTACTTGTTAACTTCCTCTTACAAATATATAACAATAAATGGTTTGACTGTTCTCTTGTAATTTCTGTGCCTCAGTTTTCACACCTTTCAATGAGAGTTGGGAGCTAATAAATGTGCAACCTCACAGAGTTTTTACAAGGATTAAATGAAATAATTTCAATGTTCTAATAAAAGTTTTTGTTGCATTTAAAAGAAAGGAGCTGCCATGAAAATATCTATTTTTTTAACGATTTGACATGGGTTAAAACGAAATACAATGCATCAACAAATTCCCAAAATGTTAAGAGGATATTTTCTTCCGGGATCAATCAAAATATGTCTGCCACATAGAAAACTAATCATCAATTGTCATTCATACATTAGAAGTTGCTGATGAAGTTCTTGGCTCCAAAATGAGAGAAGCCATAGGAAGTGTTCACTATCACATTCTCCTCAAAGTGTCAAAATATGACTCAGCACTAACCCAAACTTAAAATACATCAAAGATTCTTCCCATGTTAACATTTGTTTCTATAGTCCCTCCCTCTCACCTTTACAGCAGAGGAAATGTGCAGTTGTAGAATCGGTATTTGGGATTAAACATTTCTTTTAAAGGGCTTGTATCTTCTGTTTATTCTATTTTATCAAGAGCCTAATCTATGCTCAACCAAATTCTTATTCTGACTGAAGTCAGATATCTGATACCCCAAAACTAGTCACCTCAGTGACTAAAAGTTAGTGAAATTCATCATTTAGAATGTTATATACCAAAGTCTACTCTTCTTATTTTTTAGAAAATCAGTTGTATTGGTCTCATGTAGGGATCTAGAAATTAACTTTAAGATCCTTCAACTTAGTGAACGACAGTGATTTGCCCTCATAACTTTAAAGATAGTAGAGCCAAGGATCTGTATTCCCTGACACTATGAGTCTATGAAAAATCTGTCCAAGCTTTTAATAAAGAGGCAGGATATTTTCTTCAAATCACTTATTCTGTCTAGTATTATTTTCAAAATAACTTTATTGAGGAATGATTGACAAATATAATTGTATATATTTAAAGTGTACAACTTGTGATATACATATACATTGTAGAATGTTTACCAAGATCAAAATAATTAACACATCTATCACCTCACATACTTGTCTTTTTCTTCTTGTGCTAAGATTGTTCAAGATCTGTTCTCAACAACTTTGTTATACAACACCATATTATTAACTATAGTTATCATGTTGCACATTAGATCCTCATTACTTATTCTTATAACTAGAAATTTGTGCCTTTGGCCTACATCACCATTATGGAAAACTGTATAGAGGTTCCTCAAAAATTTAAAAATTGAACTACCTTATGATCCAGCAATCCTACTTCTGGGTATATATCCAAAGAAATTGAAATCAGTATCTCGAAGAGATATCTGCATACCCATGTTCATTACAGCATTTTTCATAATAGCCAAGATATGGAAACAACCTAAATGTCCTTCCATGGATGAATAGATTTTAAAAATGTGATCTATATAAACAATGGAATATTATTCAGCCATAAAAAAACCAAAGGAAGTTCTGCCATCTGCAACAACATGGATAAATATAGAGAGCATTATTCTAAGTGAAAGAAGCCAGATAAAGAAAGGCAAATACTTACATGTGGAATCTAAAAAACCCCTACGTCTAGTAGTAGTATTAATTCAAGTTTAGTCTAAACCCACTTAACACAGTATGCAGTTGTTGACTAATCTAATAAGCTCTAAGGTAGTTTTCCTCCATCTCAATACACCTCCTGAGCTAAAAATAATAGGAACAAAAAGATCTTCTGGTTCATTTCATCTGGCTTTAGGTATTTTTTAAAATGCAAAGCAGAAAGGACTTACCCATAGACAATAGTATGTGAGGCCTACTTGTTGGATTATTTTAATAATAGTTTGTAACTTTTATAGCTCAAGTGGCATTTTCAAAATCTTTTTATTGTAAAAAAAAACCTTTGAAGTCAGATGATAAAACATTATTATCTTCACTTTAAACATCAGCAGCTGAATGAAGCACAGAATGGTTAAGAGAGATGTCCAATGTCAGATAGCTAATAAGTGGCAGAATGGTAATTCAGATTCAGGCCTCTGAATCATCACATAACTTTGAAATGAAATGTTATTTTAATAAATGAATGATTCTGGATGTTTACCATTACTTATACTTGTTCCTAAAATATAGCTTTACTTTCTAATCCTAATGAAATATATACTTTATAGACTATTCATTAAGGACCTTTCAGGGCCACCTCAGCGGAATCCTGGATTTGATTATGACCTAAAAACAAGTTCAAGGAAGAATGATCTAAGAGTAACGTAAAGCCAAAGATTAAAGACATTAACAGATCTTATTACTTTTGCCTAATAGTTCTGCAGAAGGCAGGTTGGCTTTCTTGACAGAGCGATTGCAGTTTGCCCATGATCTCCAGACTGACCATTTTAGGTTATTAGGTATCAGTTTTCAGGGAACTAGATACATTTCTATCTACACAGGGTACTAGTTTTCTTCCTTGTAAATATTAAAGAAAATAAATTCCATTTAGATGACTTTTCATGATTGACACCAATAACTTGGCTCATGTAGTTAATAAGACAAAATCATAAAAATAGAAGTCAAACAACCAGTTGGAAGAGTAAGAAAGGGCTAGAGTTGGTGAGGTCATCAGTTGGAAATTAGAAAATCTGGTAAAATGCACACAATGTAGATGTTGGTGATATGACCAGAACTGAGAATGTTCCATATTCTTCTTGACTTTTCTTTGAAATTGAAAACATAAACTACCATTTAGCTGATATCTCAACAAGACACAATATTTTATGTCCTTATTCCTCATTACTGAAATTTTCTTCATGAAGAAGAAATGTGGTGAGAATCTTTGATTCTTCCTCTAATGACATTAACTTGGCATTAACCCTGCTGCCCTTTGGAATTATCAGTGGGCCATGTAACATTTGTAACAGAGTATGAATCTCTAGGGCTACAAATTCATCATATTCCTCAAGCTTCTTCAAACCTCATGATCCACTTAATATAAGGTGCTTGAGAACTTGGAGCTTGACTTGGTGTACTGGCTGATGAATGTCTCACTGGGAAGCAGTGCTTTTTAAAGCTAATTCTCCTGATTGCATAAAAAATCACTAACTTCTGCTGGTTAGGGTGTCCTCCAAACTCAGCTGCATCTGTGGGAATAGCTATTTATATGCATTTTAGTTAACTTACTTCTTAAAGAGGGTAAAACCTGTCCTTCTGACATGTGAAATTCTAATCCTTGGGCCTGACAACCAGAAGATTCTTCATGGGAAGAATCACTTTCAGGCACATATGTATGACAAGAACATTCTCTTGGGAGACATCAGATGTTTAACATGAAAATTATGGCTTTGACAGTAGAAGGTTTCCACCCAGTCATCTTTTCTCCACTTTCCTCTCACTAGAACTAGCAAGTGAGAAATGGCATCTGAATGTTAGGTGTACCAGAGTCTCCAGATAGGGAAAAGGTAAAGCTGATATCCTAGAACCATCTAGATGATGGGAGGTATTCTAGAACCAGCCCTTCCCTGGCCTCAGAGAACAGGGAAGGGAGCAGTTCTATAAATGGCTCTAATGTGGTGCTTGTCACTGTTTTTCCTTGTATTCTTGTTCTTGGTGATGTGTCTGGGCTTCTTCTGCAAAGCAAAAGTATGTCTAATAAATCTCTGTATTCCCCCAAGCATATGGGACAGCAGCACTGTGGAATATGCTCATGCCTGTGGAAATGGAAGAAAGGGAGAGAAGGAGGGCAGAAGGAAAAAAATCTCCAGCTAAGAGAGAGTCTGACTAGAGAGATATGGTACCTCTTTGATGCCCAACAAACAAATATTTCCTAGAATTTTGCCAACTTGTCACAGCACTTAGGTTCATTACTAAGAAGTCCACATATTCTGATGACTTAGGTTTTTCACTACATTTTGACTATGTTTAATGTAGGGAAAACAGGAGGATGGGAAACTGCATTTTATTTCTACAAATATACATGAAATGGCACTGTGTGCTGGATGCTATAAAGATTCATTCAATCACAAAAAAATCCAAGAAGTATTGTTGTGCCCTTAATATGTGTTAGGGATTGCTCCCAGTGCAGGGAACACAGCAGTTAACAAAACAAAGTACTGGTCCTTTTGGCTGGGCCATGTGACTAGTCCATGAATATAGACCAATGCAGTATTTATAGAAGTGAAGTATATTGAAGTGGATAAGATGCAGAAGTGCCTTCTACACCCTGTCTTTTCTCTCTTCTGGATGCCAATGAGACATCAGAGGTTGTGTGTTGAAAATGTCAGAGCCTCTGTCAACCTCGATCCCTGAATGACTTTAGGGACTGAGCCCCATCCACGTCCACACCCACCCCCAACAGGAACATCTGCATTAGACCAAAACATGAATAAGAAACTAACCTTTAGTGCATTAGGCTACTGAAATTTGGGGGTTTATTCATTCCAGCAGTTACTATCTCCTTAACTAATAATATGCCTACCCACCCCCACCCCTAGCCATGTGGACTCCTCTGAGACTTAGATATCATTTCCTTTAAGAAACTCACCCTAACCACTCCACCTCTCCAGCCCCCAGACTCACTTAAGTGTGCAATGTAGCACTCCTACATTTCACTTACTAGATTGTTTTGTAATTATGTGTGTATTTTTTGCCTTCACTAGAATTTGAGCTTCTTGAGAGAAAGGATTATGTTTTACTCTTTCTTGCCTCTCCAGAGCCTAGGGCAAAGATGGACACATAAAAGTGCATAATAAACATTTGTATTGAATATAAAATATATATTATGCCTGAGGAGATGTTTTAGATGACAGATGACTGGAAGGGTTTATTTTAAAGTTTAGAGGTGTATCCCCTACTCTGAAAATTGGGAATTTCTGTTCTAAACTGAAACATGGAAATAACAATTGCTTGAAAATTTCTTGCAAATCTGAGCTATATATAAGCCATGGAGGCCAACATTGAAAGGGTGGTAATTAGGGTCCACAGATTCATCCAGTTATACTTACACTGTTATGAAAGATACATATTGCAATGAGAAGCCCTGCATTTCCAATTTCCAAATAACCACTTAAAGAAAATTCCCAGGCTTGCAGGAGGTACCTGATTATAACATCTTTTTTTTTTTTAACTCTTTATCCCTATTTTTTTTTTTTTTTCTTTTGACTGCACCGCATGGCTTGTGGGATCTTAGCTCCCTGGCCAGGGATCAAACCTGGGTCCTCAGCAGAGAAAGTGTGAAGTCCTAACCACTGGACCCTCAGGGAATTCCCTGATTATAACATCTTTGAAGTCAGGAAAACTAATCTTCAAATCCATCTGCTAACCAACTCACCATGGGCAAGTTACATTCCCTCTCTGAGCATTAGGGTTTTTTTCTCTTGTAAAAATAGATACAGCACATTAACCATGTAATTGTGAGGATTAATGAGATAGCAAATATGAAAGCTCCCAACACATGGAAGGCACTCAATAAATGTTAAGAATCTTTTCCTTCATTGTATTGTATAAATTGCCTACCCAAAATGTAAATTACTGATAACTACAACATTTACCTCTCTAAATTTCAAGAAACTCTTTAATTTAAAAAGATATTTCTGCAACATATATATATATTTGTGTCTTTATATTTTTATATTCATATATCATGCCATATGCTTTTGTAAGGCTGCGATTTGAGCCTAAAACAGCAAAAATGTATAAATAAATATGAGCCATCATAGTTTATGACACTGTATCAGTTAGTATTTGCTATAAAATAAACAAAATTTAGTGGTTTAAAATAATAAATATTTATTTAGTTTATGATTCTGTGGGTCAGCAATTTGGGTTGTGTGGTTCTACTGCTGATCTCAGCTGGGCTCACTCATGTATCTAAGGTACAATTCTGGTTAGCTAGGTAGCTTTGCTTCTGGGAAAATGTGGGTAACTGAGACATATGCATTTCATCACCAAGCAGGTTAGCCTGGGCTCACTCACATAGTAGCCCAGGGATCCAAGAACAGCAAACTAGCAAGCCCAATGTGCATATACTTTTCTAGTCTTTGCATCATGTTTGCTAATATCCTGTTAGCCAAAACAAACCACATGGCCAAACAGATTCAAGGATTAGGCAAACAGATTCCACTGCTTGAAGTGAGGGGGGAAAGTGGTGGTCATTTTTGTAATCTATCACATATAACCATTAAGATGATGGTGAAACCACAGCTACACAGAGGCTTGGATGTTGTGATATCACTGACCAGCCATGAACTGCCCAGCAGACCACTCCATCACCCTACTTACACCACGGCAATTGTTTTATTTGGGTCTCCCAGAACTCTCAGAAGGTGAGTCTTGCACAGTGATTTTTTGTGGGAGTGCTCTCAAAAGGAGCCTGTAAAAAAAAAGAAAGAAAGAGCCTGTTAAAAAAAATGAAGGTGGGGGGAGGGAAGCTTCAAGATGGCAGAGGAGTAAGACGTGGAGTTCACCTTCCTCGCCAAAAATACATCAAAAATACATCTACATGTGGAACACCTCCTACAGAACACCTACTGAATGCTGGCAGAAGATGTCAGACTGCCCAAAAGGCAAGAATATCCCCACGTTCCTGGGTAGGGCAAAAGAAAAAAGAAAAAACAGAGACAAAAGAACAGGGACAAGACCTGCACCTCTTGGAGGGAGCTGTGAAGGAGGAAAAGTTTCCATGCACTAGGAAGCCCCTTCACTGGCAGAGATGAGGGGTAGGTGGGGGGGAATCTTCAGAGCCACAGAGGAGAGCGCAGCAACAGGGGTGCAGAGGGCAAAGTGGAGAGATTCCCGCACAGAGGATCGGTGCTGACCAGCACTCACCAGCCTGAGAGGCTTGTCTGCTCACCTGCCAGGGTGGGTGGGGCCTGAGAGTTGAGGCTTGGGCTTTGGAGGTCAGACCACAGGGAAAGGACTGGGGTTGCAGCGTGAAGACAACCTGAGGGGGCTAGTGCACCACAGCTAGCCGGGAAGGAGTCCAGGAAAAAGTCTGGGCCTGCAGAAGAGGCAAGGGACCATTGTTTCAGGGTGCACAAGGAGAGGGGATTCCTTCCCCATGTGCTCACAGAAGGCAGAACACTGCCTAAGCAAGCTCCAGAGATGGGCACGAGCTGCGGCTATCAGCTCAGACCCAGAGATGGGCATGAAATGCTAATGCTGCTGCTGCCACCAAGATTCCTGTGTGCAGGCACAGATCACTATCCACACACCCCACCCGCCCCAGGAGCCTGTTCATCCTGCCACTGTCAGGGTCCTGTGATCCAGGGACAACTTCCTGGGAGGACACACAGCACTCCTAAGGTTGTTGCAATGTCACAGCGGCCTCTGCCACCACAGGCTTGCCCCACATTCCAATTATGACAACGGTACCCCTCCCTCCCCCAGCCTGAGTAAGCCAAAGCACCCTAATCAGCCACTCCTTTAACCCCCTCCTGTCTGAGCAGGAACAGATGCCTGAGGGCGACCTACACGCAGAGGTGGGACCAAAACCAAAGCTGAACCCCGGGAGCTGTGTGAACTAAGAAGAGAAAGGGAAATATCTCTGTGCAGCCACAGGAGCAGCAGATTAAATCCCCACAATCAACTTGATGTAACCTGCATCTGTGGAATACCTGAATAGACAATGAAGCATCTGAAAATTGAGGGGGTGGACTTTGGGAGCAATGGTAGACTTGGGGTTTGCTGTCTGTGACTGATTTGTTTCTGATTTTTATGTTTATCTTAGTTCAGTTTTTAGTGCTTGTTATCATTAGTGGATTTGTTTATTAGTTTTATTGCTCTCTTATTTTATTTATTTTTTACTTTTATATTTTAATAATGATTTATTTTAATTAATTAATTAATTAATTTCTTCTTTCCTTTTTTCTCTCTTTTCTTCGGAGCCATGGGACTGACAGGTCTTGGTGCTTTGGGCTGGTGTCAGGCCTGACCTCCAAAGTGGGAGAGCCAAGTTCAGGACATTGGACCACCAGAGACCTCCCAGTCCCATGTAATATCAGTCAGTGAGAGCTCTCCCAGAGATCTCCGTCTTAACGCTAAGACCCAGCTCCACTCAACGTCCAGCAAGCTCCAGTGCTGGACACCCCATCCCAAACAACTAGCAAGACAGGAACACAACCCCATTCATTAGCAGAGAGGCTGCCTAAAATCATAATAAGGTCACAGACACCCCAAAAACATCACCAGACATGGTCCTTCCACCAGAAAGACAAGATCCTGCCTCATTCACCAGAACACAGGTACCAGCCCCCTCCACCAGGAAGCCTACAAAACCCACTGAACCAACCTTACCCATTGGGGGCAGACACCAAAAACAATGGGAAATACGAACCTGCAACCTGTGAAAAGGAGACACCAAACACAGTAATTTAACAAAATGAGAAGACAGAGAAATATGCAGCAGATGAAGGAGCAACGTAAAAACCCACTAGACCAAACAAATGAAGAGGAAATAGGCAGTCTACCTGAAAAAGAATTCAGAGTAATGATAGTAAAGATGATCCAAAATCTTGGAAATAGAATGGAGAAAATAGAAGAAACATTTAATGAGGACCTAGAAGAACTAAATAACAAACAAACAATGATGAACAATACAATAAATGAAATTAGAAATTCTCTAGAATGGATCAATAGCAGAATAGCTGAGGCAGAAGAACGGATAAGTGACCTGGAAGATAAAATAGTGGAAATAACGACTGCAGAGCAGAATAAAGGAAAAAGAATGAAAAGAATTGAGAAGAGTCTCAGAGACATCTGGGACAACATTAAACGCACCAATATTTGAATTATAGAGGTCTCAGAAAAGAGAAAAAGAAAGGGACTGAGAAAATATTTGAAGAGATTATAGTTGAAAACTTCCTTAATATAGGAAAGGAAATAGTCAATCAAATCCAGGAAGTGGAGAGAGTCCCATAGTGGATAAATCTAAGGAAAAACATGCCAAGATACATATTAATCAAACTATCAAAAATTAAATACAAAGAAAAAATATTAAAAGCAGCAAGGGAAAAGCAACAAATAACATACAAAGAAATCCCCATAAGGTTAACAGCTGCTCTTTCAGCAGAAACTCTGCAAGCCAGAAGGGAGTGGCAAGACATATTTAAAGTGATGAAAGAGAAAAAGCTACAGCCAAGATTACTCTATTCAACACGGATCTCATTCAGATTCGATGGAGAAATTAAAACCGTTACAGACAAGCAAAAGTTAAGAGAATTCACCACCAAATCAGTTTTGCAACAAATGCTAAAGGACTTCTCTAGGCAGGAAACACAAGGGAAGGAAAAGACCTAGAAAAACAAACCCAAAACAATTAATAAAATGGTAATAGGAACATACATATCAATAATTACCTTAAATGTAAATGCTCCAAACAAAAGACACAGACTGGCTGAATGGATACAAAAACAAGACCCATATACATGTTGTCTGCAAGAGACCCAGTTCAGACCCAGGGACGCATACAGACTGAAAGTAAAGGAATCGAAGAAGATATTCCACACAAATGGAAATCAAAAGAGAGCTGGAGTAACAATACTCACATCAGAGAAACAGACTTTAAAATAAAGACTATTAAAAGAGACAAAGAAGGACAATACCTAATGATCAAGGAATTAATCCAAGAAGAGATATTACAATTGTAAATATATATGCATCCAACATAGGAACAACTCAATACATAAGGCAAATGCTAACAGCCATAAAAGGGGAAATCGGCAGTAACACAATAATACTAGGGGATTTTAACACCTCACTTTCACTAATGGACAGGTTATCCAAAATGAAAATAAATAAGGAAGAACAAGCTTTAAATGATACATTAGACAAGATGGACTTAATTGATATTTATAGGACATTCCATCCAAAAACAACAAAATACACTTTCTTCTCAAGTGCTCATGGGGAATTCTCCCGGATAGATCATATCTTGGGTCACAAATCAAGCCTTGGTAAATTTAAGAAAATTCAAATCATAACAAGTATCTTATCAGACCACAACGCTATGAGACTAGATATCAATTACCGGAAAAAACTGTAAAAAACACAAACATATGGAGGTTAAAAAATACGCTACTAAATAACCAAGAAAACACTGAAGAAATCAAAGAGGAAATCAAAAAATACCTAGTAACAAATGACAATGAAAACACGATGACCCAAAACCAATGGGATGCAGCAAAAACAGTTCTAAGAGGGAAGTTTATAGCAATACAATCCTACCTCAAGAAACAAGAAACATCTCAAATAAACAACCTAACCTTACATCTAAACCAATTACAGAAAGAAGAACAAAAAAACCCCTAAAGTTAACAGAAGGAAAGAAATCATAAAGATCAGATCAGAAATAAATGAAAAAGAAATTAAGGAAAAAATAGCAAAAATCAGTAACACTAAAAGCTGTTTCTTTGAGAAGATAATAAAAATTGATAAACCATTAGCCAGACTCATCAAGAAAAAAAGGGGGAAGACTCAAATCAACAGAATTAGAAATGAAACAAGAGAAGTAACAACTGACACTCTGGAAATACAAAGGATCATGAGAGATAACTACACACAACCATATGCCAGTAAAATGGACAATCACGAAGAAATGGACAAATTCTTAGAAAAGCACAACCTTCCAAGACTGAACCAGGAAGAAATAGAAAATATAAACAGACCAATCACAAGCACTGAAATTGAGACTGTGATTAAAAATCTTCAAACAAACAAAAGCCCAGGACCAAATGGACTGGCAGGAGAATTCTATCAAACATTTAGAGACGAGCTAACACTTATTATTCTCAAACTCTTCCAAAATATAGTAGAGGGAGGAACACTCTCAAACTCATTATACAAGGCCACCATCACCCTAATACCAAAACCAGAGAAAGATTTCAGAAAAAAAAAACAAACTACAGAGCAGTATCACTGATGAACATTGATTCAAAAATCCTCAACAAGATAGCAGCAAACAGAATCCAACAGCACGTTAAAAGGATCATACACCATGATCAAATCTGGTTTATCCCAGGAATGCAAGGATTCTTCAATATATGCAAATTAATCAATGTGATACACCATATTAACAAATCGAAGGAGAAAAACCATATGATAATCTCAATAGATGCAGAAAAAACTTTTGACAAAATTCATATATTCATTTATGATAAAAACTCTCCAGAAAGTAGACATAGAGGGAACCTACCTCAACCTAATAAGGGTCATATATGACAAACCCACAGTGAACATCGTTCTCAATGGTGAAATATTGAAACCATTTCCTCTAAGATCAGGAACAAGACAAGGTTGCCCAATCTCACCACTATTATTCAACATAGTTTTGGAAGTTTTAGCCACAGCAATCAGAGAAGAAAAAGATATAAAAGGAATTCAAATTGGAAAAGAAGAACAAAAACTGTTGCTGTTTGCAGATGGCATGATACTATGCATAGAGAATGCTAAAGTTGCTACCAGAAAACTACTAGAGCTAATTAATGAATTTGGTAAACTAGCAGGATACAAAATTAATGCACTGAAATCTCTTGCATTCCTATACACTAATGATGAAAAATCTGAAAGAGAAATTAAGGAAACACTCCCATTTACCATTGCAACAAAAAGAATAAAACACCTAGGAATAAACCTACCTAAGGAGACAAAAGACCTGTATGCAGAAAATTATGAGATGCTGATGAAAAAAATTAAGGGCGATACAAACAGATGGAGAGATATACTATTCTTGGATTGGAAGAATCAACATTGTGAAAATGACTCTACTACCCAAAGCAATCTACAGATTCAATGCAATCCCTATCAAACTACCAATGGCATTTTTCATAGAACTAGAACAAAAAATGTCACAATTTGTATGGAAACACAAAAGACCCTGAATAGCCAAAGCAATCTTGAGAAAGAAAAACGGAGCTGGAGGACTCAGGCTCCCAGACTTCAGACTATACTAGAAAGCTACAGTAATCAAGACAGTATGGTACTGGCACAAAAACACAAGTATAGATCAATGGAACAAGATAGAAAGCCCAGAGATAAACCCACGCACATATGGTCACCTTATTTTTGATAAAGGAGGCAAGAATATACAATGGAGAAAAGACAGCCTCTTCAATAAGTGGTATTTGGAAAACTGGACAGCTACATGTAAAAGAATGAAATTAGAACACTCCCTAACACCATACACAAAAATAAACTCAAAATGGATTAAAGACCTAAATGTAAGGCCAGACACTATAAAACCCTCAGTGGAAAACATAGACAGAACACGCTATGACATAAATCACAGCTGGATCCTTTTTGACCCACCTCCTAGAGAAATGGAAATAAAAAAGAAAGAAACAAATGAGACCTATTTAAACTTAAGACCTTTTGCACAGCAAAGGAAACCATAAACAAGACGATAAGACAACTCTCAGAATGGGAGAAAATATTTGCAAATGAAGCAACTTACAAAGATTAATCTTCAAAATATACAAGCAGGTCATGCAGCTCAATATCAAAAAAACAAACAACCCATCCAAAAATGGGTGGATGACCTAAAAAGTCATTTTTCCAAAGAAGATATACAGATTGCCAACAAACACATGAAAGGATGCTCAACATCACTAATCATTAGAGAAATGCAAATCAAAACCACAATGAGGTATCACCTCACACGAGTCAGAATGGCCATCATTAAAAAATCTACAAACAATAAATGCTGGAGAGGGTGTGGAGAAAACAGAACCCTCCAGCCCTGTTGGTGGGAATGTAAACTGATACAACCATTGTGGAGAACAATATGGAGGTTCCTTAAAAAACTAATAATAGAACTACCATATGACCCAGCAATCCCAGTACTGGGCATATACCCTGAGAAAACCATAATTCAAATAGAGTCATGTACCGCAATGTTCATTGCAGCACTATTTACAATAGCCAGGACATGGAAGCAACCTAAGTGTCCATCAACAGATGAACTGATAAAGAAGATGTGGCACATATAAACAATGGAGTATTATTCAGCCATAAAAAGAAATGAAATTGAGTTATTTGTAGTGATGTGGATGGACATAAAGTCTGTCATACAGAGTGAAGTAATTCAGAAAGAAAAAACAAATACTGTATGCTTACACATATATATGGAAGTAAAAAAAAAAAAAAGGTTCTCAAAAACCTAGGGGCAGGACAGGAATAAAGACACAGACGTAGAGCATGGACTTGAGGACACCAGGAGGGGGAAGGGTAAGCTGCAACGAAGTGAGAGAGTAGCACTGACATATATACACCACCAAATGTAAAATAGATAACTAGTGGGAAGCAGCTGTATAGCACAGGGAGATCAGCTCAGTGCTTTGTGACCCCCTAGAGGGGTGGGATAGGGAAGGTGGGAGGGAGATGCAAGTGGGCAGGGATATTGGGTAATATGTATACATATAGCTGATTCACTTTGTTATACACCAGAAAATAACACAACATTGTAAAGCAATTATACTCCAATAAGGACGTTTCAAAAAAAGTTAGAGACACTGGAGTGGGCAGAGGAAGAAGCTAAGCAAAGACACAGCTTCATCTGGTCCCTCAGGGAGCTCAGGAGCATGAATGGCAGCAGCGGTGTCCTGATTTGAAGCAGCAGTGCCAGTCTTCTATTCCCCAACATCACTGTCTCAGTCAGTGACTGCAGGCTTTCCCTAGGTGGGGTGGGCATAAGCTTTTAGGTATCTCCAGGTAAGGCTGCCATCTCCAGGCTTGGCACCTCTCCCATGTTGAAGAATATGCTCTGGAGAAATAACAAATGTGACACGTTAGCATCTCAGCCCTTGTTATGGACTAAATGTTTGTGTCCCTCCAAAACTCATCTGTTGAAACCCTACCTCCAACGTGATGGTATTAGGAGCTGGAGCCTTTGGAAAGTGATTAGGATTAGATGAAGTCACGGGGGCTCCACTCTCATGAATGGGATTAGTGCCCTTACAAGTATCTCCAAAGAGCTTGCTTCTCCTCTCTGCTGTCCTCCCTGTGAGGTCACAGAGAGAAGCTGGCAGTCTGCAGCCTGGAAGAGTGCTCTCTCCAGAATTAGACCATGCTAGCACCCTGATCTCAGACTTCCAGCCTCCAGAGCTGTAAGAAGTAAATTTCTGTTGTTTATAAGCCACCCAGTCTGTGGTACTTTGTTAGAGGAGCCCCAGCTGACTAAGACAGTCTTGGAAGTTAAAAACGTATGCACGCCTTAGCCTTAGGTTTAGGCTTCTCCTCACTTGGATAGTTTCATCCCAAGACCCAGCCCTAGAAATCTTCAGCTCTGATCCTTCACTGAGAAATGGTCCCTTTATAGAACTGCATTTGTCACTCAGAAGAGCTTTGATTTTTCCAAGCATTATGATTAATTACCAAAAAAGTTTAGATAAATATTATAAATACAAAATAGAAAATACACTTGATAGGATAAGCTAAGGCAGGCTAGAGGTCTTCTTTTGTAGACGGATACATCATTTGGGGAATTTGAAATAGAGGAGAGGAAAAACTGTGTGGAGTTTATGGTCTATAGTGACTAAGTGGGAAGTTAATAGTAAGACAAGGGAGTGATCAAAGGAGAGACATGTGGCCACTGCCATACGGAGAGCAACTTTAGGTAAAGCCAGATGTGAAATATTTTGTGCCATATCCTTCTTCAGGTTCCTCCTTCAAACTTCAATAAAGCATTTCCAATACCTTGACCACTTTGAGAATTAGGGAGTGGGCTTGAGAGGTGGGCAGGATGTCAAGATGGGACAACTGTTAAAACTTCGTGTAAGTCAGGTACTGGAAAGGACAAGGGCAAGTATAAATGCAAGGAGAGCCAGGCATATTCGGGTTATATACACACAGGAGGAATCCTCAAATCACCATTTCTCATAGACTCAGAGCTCTACACTCCCATTCGGATTTATATGCTTCCCAATTTCTTTCACTTTAAACAGGAAATAAGAAGTGGTAGCACAAAGGATCCTGATAAGGGAGTAACATACATTCTCACAAAAGGAGTGCCCATCCCTCTTTTCTCCCCATTAGTGTTGCCAGCACCTCCAGAACCCCAAAACCAGATTCCCTGGGCTGACATCTGTAAAGCTCTTTGTTCTAACTTAATAGGTAGGACAGTCTGGCAAAGCCATAGGTAAGTTGGTTAGGAAAGCCACAAATCAAGTCATCCTCACAGAAAGGTACAAAGCTAACTACTCCAAAAGAAAACGAGGTTTGGGGGTTTTTAGGGGACAGGTATTGTTTCTGTTTGGTTTTCTAGACCACCAAGCCAGCTAACAGGAGGTGCTTAAACAGGGCTCTCATCCAGGGTACTCAGACCCTCATGAAGAGATGCATAAACTACCACACATGCTTCCACAAGATTCTGAGCCACCTTGTCCAGAGCATATTTTTCATTTCCAGTCACTTCTTAGTAGCCATCTTCTCAGGGAAACCTCCAGAGCAAATCAGCTTGGTCCTTGCTTTTAGACTTTAAAATTGACAGCTACCAACCACATGACAGACACAATGTTGGGCATATGACAAACATTCTTCTTTAAGTCTCACAGCACCTTAAATGCCCTAAATTTATACTCGCCCCTTATACAGATGAGTTTGCCCAAAGGCACTGGGGAGTAAGTGACCAGGGAGGACCCAACCTCAGATCTGTCTGAGCCCTAAGCCCACACTCGTTCACTACACATCCTGAGCTAAGGAGAAGATTGTCTTGCCAGTGCCCCTGACTCCACCCCCTGGCCTGTCTTTTCATGTCCACTGTCCAGCCTTACCCAAACACCTTAGGCCCAGGTGTTCATTTTTTAGCTTTTGAATTAAGTTTCTGCACAATAAGGTCTTTCCTGGGTCTGCCCTTTCATCAGAGACTTACCTGCAGAACATGGTCCCATCATATCAGTTTCTCTGGGTCCTCGTAGGTCTCTTCAGGTCATCGAGATGAGCCACAATAACCTAATTTATACCAAGGTGTGGAAGCTTAGCATGGCTGGACATGTAATGCCTCTCAGACAGTCCCTTTGTATTTTGAGAGGAGCCACTAACAATCCAAAGAATGGGTTTTGGAAGCATAGCATTGTCCAGAATTAATACAATTACAAACAAGGGAGGTACTACCAATGCAGACTTTTCTACTTTCTGTAATTTTTCTCATCCAAATCTGGAGGCCCTGTCCCAACTGATGGCAGATAATGAGAAAAACATGGAACTTGCCAGGACAGGATAACTATTATCTTATGGTAAAAACTATTTCTTGTCTAACAACTATTTCAATTTCCTATCCATGATGCTTCTTTCCTCCAAAAACATCTTGCTTTCCCAGTCTTTCCCCACAGGCATAAGTGCACATAGGATTTTATGGAAAACCCTCAGCTTTGTCAAAATGGCCCCATTCCTTTTTGCTGGCTCCTACCATCGTCAGTTTGGGGTATAATTCCTGAGGACTGGAGGTTCTGGGTTACTGAGGGATCATAACCCTTGAATCATCTCCTCTGAATCCCCTTTTCTCCTGCCCTATAACCCAGGAAGAGCTTCTACTTTTTCCTGTCTGGGAAGAACACCCCAGTGACCACCTTCCTCTTTCCTACTTTATGGACTTGGGCTATATGTGTTGCCTTTCACTAGGGCAATAAATCTCACTTATTTGCTTTAGTGATAGAAAAGGCTACAGAGGGGAGAAGAAAGAAAGAAAGAAAGAAAGAAAGAAAGAAAGAAAGAAAGAAAGAAAGAAAGAAAGAAAGAAAGAAAGAAAGAAAGAAAGAAAGAAAGAAAGAAGAAGGAAAGAGAAAGAAAGAAAGAAAAAAAGAAAGAAAGAAAGAAGGAAAGAAAGGAGAAAAGAGAGAGGGAGGGAGAGAGGGAGGAAGGAAGGAAGAAAGAAAGGGAAAAAGAATAAAGAGAGAAGGAAGGAAGGAGGGAAGGAAGGAAGAAAGAAAGAGAAGAAAAAGAAGAAGAGAAAAAAGGAAGGAGGGAAGGAAGGAAGAAAGGAAGAGGAGATAGAGGAAAGAAAGAAAGAAAAAAGAAAGAGGAGGGAGAAAATAAAGAAGGAAAGAAAATTGAGAGAGAAAACACATCCAGGGGAATTTCAAAAACTAGTGTCTCCAATAGAGGAGCAAAATTAGAGCTGAGGGTCTTGTACTAGGTAAGGGGAAGAGCTTTGTAAGATTTGTATCAGTCCGTGTACATGGCAAAGGGGTGGTTCAATTGCATTAATCTCCCGAATTTAGCATCATTTCAGCCTTGTTTTTGGCCCAGGCCTAATCGGAGCTAATGAGTACTAAGTAGCTATACTACAAAGAGCAAACATTTGGAGTCAGAGCTGGACTCAAATCCATGTCCCAGCACTTCATGTACAGTAGACCTTGGGCAAATTACTCAGTCTCTTTGAGAGTCAGGCAACCTTTCTGAAATGTTATCTACATCATAAGAGTGTTACTGGTACACAACGAAGTCTTATATCATATGACACACCTCACATAGAGCAAGGAACATAGTAAGTCTCAATATGTGTTTTCTTTCTCCACCATTTTTCTTCGTAAGGATGAAGTAAGAAATGATATGCCCTGGGAAACTGCAGTCTGCAAAGCCTGGAGTTGTTTCACTTTCTGGATATACTGCCTTACTCCTGGCAAACCTGTACTGATTAAAAGTTCCACAGAGGAGGAAAAATCTAATTTGGAAGGGGTAATCAAGACTTTCCATACTCCAAAAGGGATAATTTCCCAGCTGTGTGGAGAACCACTAAACCTCCATCCTGATGACAAAAGTAATTTTATGAAACTGCATGATGTTTCCAGAAGGAAAGGGAGATTTCACAGAGCCCAGGGGTCATAGCTGTGCAATGGAGACAAACAACCCCGAATTTGTGTCATCAAAGGAAAGAGTAGCAGGATTTTCTGCTAAAGAAACATGATCCTATTTAAATTCTTATCGGCACCCATAGTGCTTAAAAATCACTGCAGGTGATCTGACTTTGGCAAAAGCTCCTTCCTTCCACTGCACTGTGGAAAGTGTAGAACCCTCTCTTCTGCTCTTGCTCCATTTCTCATCTGACCTCAGGTCTTCATGTTTTGTCTCCATATTGTACTTGGTGTCTCCTCTCACTTTCTATTTTCTCTACCTTAATCCACTTCTTTTCTTTCCTTGTGAATATTATACTCAACGTTCCTCTTTCCTGGGGAAATTGTTACTCTCACCACCAGAACAATATGCTTGCTGAGTAACTTTTCCAAATAGGCTTGTATTCAGCCCCCCATTCCCCACAGTCTCTTTCTGCCTCCAGTGCCTTATGTTACAAGATGACTTCCCAAGGTTATGAGTAGACTCTGGTATTCTAGAGCTGAATTGGACTTTCTTCTCTGTGAGAAACTAGGTAACTCTCTGAGGTTTAAATTCCAATTGCCAATTTGAAAGTTTCAGGTGATAAGCCAGTAGGTGGTGCACATGTCAAAAATATTTGCTGGCACATAGTCACTAAGAGAAGATACCCCCAAGCACAACCTCTACCATGGAGCAGACCTCAGCATATACATAGGACAGAGGATTCAGCTCCACCCCTGGCCTTACAGATTGGACCAGGGGTAGGCACTTTACTCATTGGCAGCCAGTTCATAGGTTGACCACCGTGCTCCAAAAGGAGACCTGACAAATAATAGTCATTCTTCAAAGAATTTGAGTAAGGAAAAGGAAAATCAGTGAAGTAGCCATAGGAGATAAAAGTGAAAGTTGTTGGGGGAAAATATAAGTAAAAACAGAATCTTCTCCCAACCCAGAAAGCTTCACAAAGTGGTAGAGAAAGAAAACACTTTTGTTTCTTAAACAAAGAAACTCTTTGTTTCTTGGCTTAAAAATGTTTGCTTAGAAATGGAGTTATTTGTAGTGAGGTGGATGGAGTTAGAGTCTGTCATACAGAGTGAAGTAAGTCAGAAAGAGAAAAACAAATACAGTATGCTAACACATATATATGGAATCCAAGGAAAAAAAAAAAAAAGGTCATGAAGAACCTAGTGGCAAGATGGGAATAAAGACACAGACCTACTAGAGAATGGACTTGAGGATATGGGGAGGGGGAAGGGGAAGATGTGACAAAGTGAGAGAGTGGCATGGACATATATACACTACCAAATGTAAAATAGATAGCTAGTGGGAAGCAGCTGCATAGCACAGGGAGATCAGCTCTGTGTCCTGTGACCACCTAGAGGGGTGGGATAGGGAGGGTGGGAGGGAGGGAGATGCAAGAGCGAGGAGATATGGGAACATATGTATGTGTATAACTGATTCACTTTGTTATAAAGCAGAAACTAACACACCATTGTAAAGCAACTATACTCCAATAAAGATGTTAAAAAAAAAAACTGAAAAAAAATGTTTGCTTAAATTAGATAACTAATAAGGACCTACCGCATAGCACAGGGAACTCTACTCAATACTCTGTAATGGCCTATATGGGAAGAGAATCTAAAAAAGAGTGGATATATGTATATGTATAACTGATTCACTTTGCTGTATACCTGAAACTAATACAACATTGTAAATCAACTATACCCTAATAAAAATTTTTAAAAAAACATGATGGAAAGACATTTTCCTGAGGGACTATCAGGGAAACCTGGGAGTCTAGGGTGCAGAACACCCTATCATCTAGATATAATTCACTCCCCTTAGGAAGCCTTGACATCTGAAACATGTGAAGGTCATTCTATGAATTCGATCAGACAACTCTAGCAAAGGGTCCACATGGCTTTGTGGATATGCAAATTAATGTCCTCAAGTGAATGGAGGATCACAAATACAAGAGCTCCGGTTTGTGAAAGGCAATCTTTGGTTTCCTTAAATATAGCAGCTCTTCCTTGGTAAGAATCTAATAGAATTAACCTCTGCAAGATATTTACAGAGCAATATATGCACCTGTTTGTTCATTCTTCTGCTTATTCATTAAATCAACTAACAGTTAATGGTCCAAGAAGGGTTCTGTGAACTGGGGACACAACAGCAGAAGAGCCAGACCAGGGCACTGTGTCAAGGCTGTTGCATTCCAGCTGGGGACCCCAGAGCACAGAAGCATAAGAAGATATCATATCGGGGGCACAGTTGAAGGACAAATAAAGCACAGAGGATGGGTACTAGTTTAGATAGGTGGTTGGGGGGACATTTTATTATCACTCTGGTATTTCTGTTATATCTGCCTTGTGCTATAATTTGGTGAGAGTGGACTGTTTTTAAAAAACAAATGGCTAGAGCTGGGAAGCCCTTAAGTGACTCTTAGAGGTAAAGGATTGGAGTTCTTGGAATGAGAAGCTTGGTAAAGCAATTGCTCGCCTCAGTGGCTTTCCAGAGTCCTGTCAGAATTCACAGTCCTGCTCCTGTGTTTGTGCAGTGGTCCCTGGAGACGCTTGTCCAGGATACTTGTTGACAAGGCATAGCTTATTTAGGCTCATATGCCCTCTGGGAAAGAAATGACTCCAGGCTTCTCACTCCATCTCATCCCACGTCCAGGGACAGATCCACTCTGGCCATCTGGCACTGAGGGCTCTGACAAAACAAATCTTGTGTGCTGAGGACCCCTGCAAAGTTAGCACAATTACATTGTTTTGGATGTGTAAATGGCTAGAGCAACAGTGTGTATTGTTCATATTAAAATGAACTCACAGAATCATTGGGAGTTAGCAAAAAGCGCTCAAGTAAAGTGATGAATACTAAATTGGGGAGTGGTCAGCCTCCAAATAAGAGTACAGTTGCACAGCCAACCCCCACTTCCACAGGAGGCCCTCCAAGACCTCTGGGTAGGTCTCTTGTACCCACTGTGGGCACTGTGGGGGCAGCTCAGACTCTGACCTGGCCCAGTTCCCACATGTTCTTGTCCCCAAATTCCACAGCTGGTAAAGCTAGGCTGGTCTCAGTTGTGGGAGCACTTTATGTCCATTTGATATTCCACAGATACAGGGTTTACCAAGCCAATCATAGGGGTTGGATCTGTGGCTTGTGCAGCTGCACAGAGAGATTTCAGTTCCTCTTCCTTAGTCCCACAGTCCCTGGGGCTCAACTTTGGTTTTGGCTCCACCTCTGTGTGTGGGCCACCCTCAGGCATCTGTTCCTCACCCAGGCGAGAGGGGGATATGGCAAGATTTCTCACTCAGGCAGGAGAGGGATAAGGTGGCCATGACTGGGGCTCACATGCTCGCTCTGATGGGATCCCCCTCTAGAGCCTGCGGAGGCAGGGGCTGGCAGGAAGCTGTGACGGTTTGGGGCACGCTCACTCTGGTGGGAGTCCGTCCCACTGCCTGTGGAGGTAGGGGCTGGAATGTGCGGAGAGAGTCCATTATGGTGGCCCTGCCCTTTGCATGCCACTCAACGATGGTGCCTCGTTTCCAAGGCAGAAACTGCTTAGTCCAGGAACATTCCTGGCAGCAGAGCTCCTCACTCCCATCCACTCAGGTCATCTCTGCACAGCCAACAGCAGTCCTCTCCCCAGGTCTGCTCTCCCAACCCCATACTTTAACACCCAGCCCCTGCCAGCATTGGTGGACACCCGTCTTAGGCTGGGGTGCCCAGAGCTGACTCCCAAGGAGGCTTTGGCAGGCGTGGCGCATGGGTCCCCAGAGCCTGTGCAGGTCGGGGAGTCCTTGGCTTGAGGGGTGGGTGAGCCTTCTCTGATGGGCACCCCTTCCAGTGCCCATGGAGGCAGGGGCCAGTAGGTGGAGAAAGGGGGTGCAATGGCAGCCCCACCCCATGCACACTACTCAACAATGCTGCCTTCTTTCTATGGTGGCCCAGGCTTCTTCCACAAACTTTCCTGGTCATGGAATTCCTTACTCCCGTCCCTTCAGGCTGTTTCTTCACAGCCAACAGCTGTCCAATCCCTGGGTCCAGTCTCCAAACCCCACTTTCCAGCACCCACACCCCCTCCACACCAGGAGACACACAACTCAGGCTGGGGTGCGCAGGGCTGCAGCATGGACAATGCATGCAGATCTTACTCTGTCCTGCCTTCCACTGACCAGTTGCTTCATTCCCCTTTGATACCCTGAAGTTCCCTCTCTGTCCCAGCTGAGTTCCCTGCTGTGAGGGGCCTTCTCTGAGTGTGGGTAACTCTCCTCTCTTTCAGCTCCCTGCCAGGGGTGCTGGTCCCTTCCCATTTCCTCTTTTCTTTTTTTCTTTCTTTAGTCTTACCCAGTTGCATGGAGATTTTTCTTGTACTTTTAGGTGTTTAAGGTCCTCCACTAGTGCTCTGCAGGTGCTCCGTGAGATTTTTTCCATTTATAGATGTATTCTTGATCTACTTGTGAGGAGAAGTGAACTCCACGTCCTCCTATTCTGCCATCTTGACTCCAGAAATAAATTTTAATACATGTACCTGGAGGTCCCATAGAAGTAGGACCTCAGAAGTGGCCAAAGCAGGCAGCTTTTATACTTTTTAGACAAAGAAACAATAAATTTGTGAAGAATTGATAGGACAAAGAAACTTAGGTTTTGGGTGCTCAGTTAGTGAAGAATCTAAGCAGAGTTTGGACTTGGGGTAGTAACTTAAAGAAGCAACAAGTTTTGTTTATACAGTCTTCTGAACCTGAACTTCATATCTTTAGTGATAAGCATGCCCTTCTACCTCCAGATGCAAGGAGTGCATCTTTCACGTGGGAGATTTATTTCATGTTTTACAGGGAAACAGAAGGGAGACTCAGAGTGTCCCCCTTGCATTGGCCATTTCTTAAGTAAGTTTAATTCAGAATACTCAATATGCCATTGAGTCACATTTTGGTGTGGCCTACTCTGGGCCCCAACAATATATTATGGGATTTGGTGTTGTTTTGTTTTTGTTTTAAACCAATCTGAAAGTTTTTCACTTTAATAAGGGAATTTAATCTATTTACATTGTCAGACATATTGATATGTTTAACTCATGTCAAATTTCTTTCTTTCTTTCTTTCTTTCTTTCTCTTCTTTCTTTCTTTCTTTCTTTCTTTCTTTCTTTCTTTCTTTCTTTCTTTCTTTCTTTCTTTCTTTCTTTCTTTCTTTCTTCCTTTCTTTCTTCCTTTCTTTCCTTCTTTCTATATCCATTCTCTTCTTGCTTTTTCCTATTCTGCTGTATGGACTGTGTTTGGAAAATTACCTTCCTCTCAAGTGTTCTATAGTTTTCTCTAATTCTCACATCAGGGAGCAAAAGACTAACTTTTGATTTCTCCCAACCATCCTTTCATTTATAATTATTAATTAGTAACTTTTACTTTCCCTATGTCCTCTCCTAACCATCTTTTTGTTTTCAAAAAATATATTTTTCATCTCCATGTAATCTTTCTGTCCTAAAATAGTCTTCACTTCACAAATACTTATTATAAAATCATATGTATACCATGGACTAACGATTTTGCTAGAAGTTAGAATTTCCTTCTCAATCAGGCAGAAAATCCATTTCTGAAGAAGGCAATAGAAGTAATTAGTTTTGAGTGATCCATTCTATGTGTACTGCAGTATATTTTCATACATCCTACAATATTTCAGTTAACTCATCTCATAGTGAACTTTTCTTTTTAACAGAGATTTCTCTTTTCTTTCTTTCTTTCTTTCTTTTTTTTTTTTTTTTTTTTGGCTGTGTTGGGTCTTTGTTGCTGTGTGTGGGCTTTCTCTAGTTGCAGTGAGTGAAGGCTACTCTCCATTGCGGTGTGCTGGCTTCTCATTGCAGTGGCTTCTCTTGTTGCGGAGCATGGGCTCTAGGCATGCGGGCTTCAGTAGTTGCAGCACGCAGGCTCAGCAGTTGTGGCACATGGGCTCTAGGGCACACGGGTTTCAGTAATTGTGGTACACGGTCTCAGTAGTTGTGGTTTGCAGGCTCTAGATTGCAGGCTCAGTAGTTGTGGTGCATGGGCTTAGTTGCTCTGTGGCATGTGGGATCTTCCCAGACCAGGGATCAAACCCATGTCCCCTGCATTGGCAGGTGGATTCTTAACCACTGTGTTACCAGGGAAGTCCTCTCATGGTGAACTTTTGAGGCAAGCAAGAAATAGTTTGAATACCTTTGATCTCAGTCCACACATTTTAAAGATAAGTTTACAGTTATAAACCACTGTCATGATCTAACAGTCTGGGGCATGGAGACGGAACACAAATCATAGATTTTCACTTAATGAATATTCATCTATTCCACCAATACTGTCAGTTCACTAGAGAGAAGTCTCCAGCCACTTTTCTCCTCAGTCTCACAAGAGTAAAGAGCAAACCTTAGCTGAACTCTAGTTCTCTACTTTCTAGACTGAAACAAGAATGAACACAGGGACCTATGAGTTTACTAGTGGAATACAAATCCTATTGGTGGGAAAAGGCAGGTGGGAGTTATAGCTCCAGGGCCTATTTTTGCTTCAGTTCTTGAAATTTATAGCTTGTCAGAAGAGCTCTTCTAGGGTTTTGTATTCACTTCTTCTAATGTATGGATAATATTCATGTCTAGTTTTTAGTTATTTAAATATATATTTGTATATTTTACTGTTCATTTAAATAGGAGTTTGGGAGCAAGAATAAAAATGCCTTTTTCTCATGCCACCATCTTGCTCAAAAGCATTTTCTTTGTATTTTACTTAGTAGCAAGCATGCTAGGAAAAGTCTGAAAAACAGTTCTGGTAGCCAGCTTACTAGATGGTCAGCTTATTTATTTATTTATTTACTTATTTATTCTTTCATATATTTTTTTAATAAAACTTTATTGGAGTATAATTGCTTCACAACACTGTGTTAGTTTCTGTTGCACAACAAAGCAAATCAGCCATATGCATACACATGTCCCCATGTCCCCTACCTCTTGAGCTTCCCTCCCATGACCCTCTAGATCATCACAAAGCACTGAGCCAATCTCCCTGTGCTATGCTGCTGCTTCCCACCAGCGAACTATTTTACATTCGGTAGTGTATATATGTCAATGCTACTCTCACTTCACCCAGCTTTGCCCTCCCACCCCATGTCCTCAAGTCCATTTTCTATGTCTACCTCTTTATTCCTGCCCTGCAACTAGGTTCATCAGTACCATTTTTTTTTTTAGATTCCATATATATGCGTTAGCATATGGTATTTGTTTTTCTCTTTCTGACTTACTTCACTCTGTATGACAGACTCTATGTCCATCCACCTCACTACAAATAACTCAATTTCGTTTCTTTTCATGGCTGAGCAATATTCCACTGTATATATGTGTCACATCTTCTTTATCCATTCACCTGTCAGTGGACCTTTAGGTTGGTTCCATGTCCTGGCTATTGTAAATAGTGTTGCAATGAACATCGTGGTACATGTCTCTTTTTGAATTATGCTTTTCTCAGGGTATATGCCCAGTAGTGGGATTGCTGGGTCATATGGTAGTTCTATTTTTAGTTTTTTAAGGAACCTCTATACAGTTTTCCATAGTGGTTTTATCAATTTACATTCCCACCAAAAGTACAGGAGGGCTCCCTTTTCACCACACCCTTTCCAGCATTTATTGTTTCCAGATTTTTTGATAATGGCTATTCTGATTGGCATGAGGTGATATCTCATTGTAGTATTGGTTTGCATTTCTCTAATAATTAGTGATGTTGAGCATCTTTTCATATGCCTCTTGGCCATCTGTATGTCTTCTTGGTGAAATGTCTATTTAGGTCTTCTGCCCATTTTTTAACTGGATTGTTTGTTTTTTGATATTAAGCTCCATGAGCTGTTTGTATTATTTTGGAGATTAATCCTTTGTCTGTTGTTTCATTTGCAAATATTTTCTCCCATTCTGAGGGTTGTCTTTTTGTCTTGTTTATGGTTTCCTTAGCTGTGCAAAAGCTTTTAAGTTTAATTAAGTCCCATTTGTTTATTTTTGTTTTTATTTCTGTTACTTTAGGGGGGGTCAAAAAAGATCTTGCTGTGGTTTATGTCAAAGAGTGTTTTTCCTAATTTTTCTCTAAGAGTTTTATAGTGTCTGGTCTTACACTTAAGTCTTTAATTCATTTTGAGTTTATTTTTGTGTGTGGTGTTAGGTAGTGTTCTAATTTCATTCTTTTACATGTGGCTGTCCAGTCTTGCCAGCACCACTTATTGAAGAGGCTGTTTTTTCTCCATTTGTATGTTCTTGCCTCTTTTGTCATAAATTAGGTGCCCAAATGTGCGTGGGTTTATCTCTGGGCATTCTATCCTGTACCACCGATCTATATTTCTGTTTTTGTGCCAGTAATATACTGTCTTGATTACCGGAGCTTTGTGGTATAGTTTGAAGTCTGGGAGCCTTATTTATCCAACTCCATTTTTCTTTCTCAAAATTGCATTGGCTATTTAGGGTATTTTGTGTTTCCATATGAATTGTAAAATTTTTTCTTCTAATTCTGTGAAGAATGCCATTGGTAGTTTGATAGGGATTGCACTGAATCTGCAGAATGCTTTGTGTAGTATAGTCATTTTCACAATATTGATTCTTCCAATCCAAGAACATGGTATATTTCATCTGTTTATGTCATCTTTGATTTCTTTCACCAGTATTTTATAGTTTTCCGAGTACAAGTCTTTTGCCTCCTTAGGCAGGTTTATTCCTAGGTATTTTATTCTTTTTGTTGCAGTGGTAAATAGGAGTGTTTTCTTAATTTCTCTTTCTGATTTTTCAGTGTTGGTGTATAGGAATGCCAGAGATTTCTGTGCACTAATTTTGTATCCTGCAACCTTACCAAATCCATTGATTAGTTCTAGTAGTTTTCTGGTGGCATCTTTAGGATTTTCTGTGTATAGTATCATGTCATCAGCAAACAGTGACAGTTTTAATTCTTTTCCAATTTGTATTATTTTATTCCTTTTTCTTCTCTGATTGTTGTGGCTAGGGCTTCCAAAACTATGTTGAATAAGAGTGGTGAGAGTGGACATCCTTGTCTTGTTCCTTATCTTAGGGTAAATGCTTTCATTTTTTCACCATTGAGTATGATGCTTGCTGTGGGTTTGTCGTATATGGCCTTTATTATGTTGAGGTAGGTTCCCTCTATGTCCACTTTCTGGAGAGTTTTTATCATAAATGGGTGTTGAATTTTGTCAAAAGCTTTTTCTGCATCTATTGAGATGATCATATGGTTTTTATTCCTTAACTTGTTCATGTGGTGTATCATATTGATTGATTTGCATATATTGAAGAATCCTTGCATCCTTGGGATAAATCCCATTTGATCATGGTGTATGATCCTCTTAATGTGCTGTTGGATTCTGCTTACTAGTATTTTGTTCAGGATTTTTGCATCTATGTTCATCTGTGATATTGGTCTATAATTTTCTTTTCTTGTGATACCTTTTTCTGGTTTTGGTATCAGGATGATGGTGGCTTTGTAGAATGAATTTGGGAGCGTTTCTCTCTCTGCAATTTTTGGGAAAACTTTGAGAAGGATGGGTGTTAGCTCTTCTCTAAATGTCTGATAGAATTCACCTGTGAAGCCATCTGGTCCTGGACTTTTATTTATTTTTTCTTTTTTCTTTTTTTTTAATTTAATTTAATTTTTTTTTAAACATCTTTATTGAAGTATAATTGCCTTACAATGGTGTGTTAGCTTCTGCTTTATAACAAAGTGAATCAGTTATACATATACAATATGTTCCCATTTCTCTTCCCTCTTGCATCTCCCTCCCTCCCACCCTCCCCATCCCACCCCTCTAGGTGGTCACAAAGCACCGAGCTGATCTCCCTGTGCTATGCGGCTGCTTCCCACTAGTTATCTATTTTACATTTGGTAGTGTATATATGTCCATGACACTCTCTTACCCTGTCACATCTCACCCCACCCCCTCCCCATATCCTCAAGTCCATTCTCTAGTAGGTCTGTGTCTTTATTCCCGTCTTGCCACTAGGTTCTTCATGGCCTTTTTTTTCCTTAGATTCCGTATATATGTGTTAGCATACTGTATTTGTTTTTCTCTTTCTGACTTACTTCACTCTGTATGACAGACTCTAACTCCATCCACCTCATTACAAATACCTCCATTTCATTTCTTTTTATGGCTGAGTAATATTCCATTGTATATATGTGCCACATTTTCTTTATCCATTCATCTGTCGATGGACATTTAGGTTGCTTCCATGTCCTGGCTATTGTAAATAGAGCTGCAATGAACATTTTGGTACATGACTCTTTTTGACCTATGGTTTTCTCAGGGTATATGCCCAGTAGTGGGATTGCTGGGTCGTATGGTAGTTCTATTTGTAGTTTTTTCAGGAACCTCCATACTGTTCTCCATAGTGGCTGTATCAATTTACACTCCCACCAACAGTGCAAGAGTGTTCCCTTTCCTCCACACCCTCTCCAGCATTTATTGTTTCTAGATTTTTTGATGATGGCCATTCTGACCGGTGTGAGATGATATCTCATTGTAGTTTTGATTTGCATTTCTCTAATGATTAATGATGTTGAGCATTCTTTCATGTGTCTGTAGGCCATCTGTATATCTTCTTTGGAGAAATGTCTATTTAGGTCTTCTGCCCATTTTTGGATTGGGTTGTTCGTTTTTTTGTTATTGAGCTGCATGAGCTGCTTGTAAATCTTGGAGATTAATCCTTTGTCAGTTGCTTCATTTGCAAATATTTTCTCCCATTCTGAGGGTTGTCTTTTGGTCTTGTTTATGGTTTCCTTTGCTGTGCAAAAGCTTTTAAGTTTCATTAGGTCCCATTTGTTTATTTGTGTTCTTATTTCCATTTCTCTGGGAGCTGGGTCAAAAAGAATCTTGCTGTGATGTATGTCATAGAGTGTTCTGCCTATGTTTTCTTCTAAGAGTTTGATAGTGTCTGCCCTTACACTTAGGTCTTTAATCCATTTTGAGTTTATTTTTGTGCATGGTGTAAGGGAGTGTTCTAATTTCATACTTTTACATGTATATGTCCAATTTTCCCAGCACCACTTATTGAAGAGGCTGTCTTTTCTCCACTGTATATTCTTGCCTCCTTTATCAAAGATAAGGTGACCATATGTGTGTGGGTTTATCTCTGGGCTTTCTATCCTGTTCCATTGATCTATATTTCTGTTTTTGTGCCAGTACCAAACTGTCTTGATTACTGAAGCTTTGTAATATAGTCTGAAGTCAGGAAGCCTGATTCCCCCAGCTCCATTTTTCGTTCTCAAGATTGCTTTGGCTATTCGGGGTCTTTTGTGTTTCCATACAAATTGTGAAATTTTTTGTTCTAGTTCTGTGAAAAATGCCAGTGGTAGTTTGATAGTGATTGCATTGAATCTGTAGATTGCTTTGGGTAGTAGAGTCATTTTCACAATGTTGATTCTTCCAAACCAGGAACATGGTATATCTCTCCATCTATTTGTATCATCTTTAATTTCTTTCATCAGTGTCTTATAACTTTCTGCATACAGGTCTTTTGTCTCCTTAGGTAGGTTTATTCCTAGATATTTTATTCTTTTTGTTGCAATGGTAAATGGGAGTGTTTTCTTAATTTCACTTTCAGATTTTTCGTCATTAGTGTATAGAAATGCAAGAGATTTCTGTGCATTAATTTTGTATCCTGCTACTTTACCAAATTCATTGATTAGCTCTAGGAGTTTTCTGGTAGCATCGTTAGGATTCTCTATGTATAGTATCATGTCATCTGCAAATAGTGACAGCTTTACTTCTTCTTTTCTGATTTGGATTCCTTTTATTTCTTTTTCTTCTCTGATTGCTGTGGCTAAAACTTCCAAAACTATGTTGAATAGTAGTGGTGAGACTGGGCAACCTTGTCTTGTTCCTGATCTTAGTGGAAATGGTTTCAGTTTTTCACCATTGAGGATGATGTTGGCTGTGGGTTTGTCATATATGGCCTTTATTATGTTGAGGAAAGTTCCCTCTATGCCTACTTTCTGCAGGGCTTTTATCATAAATGGGTGTTGAATTTTGTCAAAAGCTTTCTCTGCATCTATTGAGATGATCATATGGTTTTTCTCCTTCAATTTGTTAATATGGTGTATCACATTGATTGATTTGCGTATATTGAAGAATCCTTGCATTCCTGGGATAAACCCCACTTGATCATGGTGTATGATCCTTTTAATGTGCTGCTGGATTCTGTTTGCTAGTATTTTGTTGAGGATTTTTGCATCTATGTTCATCAGTGATATTGGCCTGTAGTTTTCTTTCTTTGTGACATCTTTGTCTGGTTTTGGTATCAGGGTGATGGTGGCCTCGTAGAATGAGTTTGGGAGTGTTCCTCCCTCTGCAATATTTTGGAAGAGTTTGAGAAGGATAGGTGTTAGCTCTTCTCTAAATGTTTGATAGAATTCACCTGTGAAGCCATCTGGTCCTGGGCTTTTGTTTGTTGGAAGGTTTTTAATCACAGTTTCAATTTCAGTGCTTGTGATTGGTGTGTTCATATTTTCTATTTCTTCCTGGTTCAGTCTCGGCAGTTTGTGCATTTCTAAGAATCTGTCCATTTCTTCCAGGTTGTCCATTTTATTGGCATAGAGTTGCTTGTAGTAATCTCTCATGATCTTTTGTATTTCTGCAGTGTCAGTGGTTACTTCTCCTTTTTGATTTCTAATTCTATTGATCTGAGTCTTCTCCCTTTTTCTCTTGATGAGTCTGGCTAATGGTTTATCAATTTTGTTTATCTTCTCAAAGAACCAGCTTTTAGTTTCATTGATTTTTGCTATTGTTTCCTTCATTTCTTTTTCATTTATTTCTGACCTGATCTTTATAATTTCTTTCCTTCTGCTGGCTTTGGGGTTTTTTTGTTCTTCTTTCTCTAATTGCTTCAGGTGCAAGGTTAGGTTGTTTATTCGAGATGTTTCCTGTTTCTTGAGGTAGGCTTGTATTGCTATAAACTTCCCTCTTAGCACTGCTTTTGCTGCGTCCCATAGGTTTTGGGTCGTCGTATCTCCATTGTCATTTGTTTCTAGGTATTTTTTGATTTCCCCTTTGATTTCTTCAGTAATCACTTCGTTATTAAGTAGTGTATTGTGTAGCCTCCATGTGTTTGTATTTTTTACACATCTTTTCCTGTAATTGATATCTAGTCTCATAGCGTTGTGGTCGGAAAAGATACTTGATATGATTTCAATTTTCTTAAATTTACCAAGGCTTGATTTATGACCCAAGATATGATCTATCCTGGAGAATGTTCCATGAGCACTTGAGAAAAATGTGTATTCTGTTGTTTTTGGGTAGAATGTCCTATAAATATCAATTAAGTCCATCTTGTTTAATGTATCATTTAAAGCTTGTGTTTCCTTATTTATTTTCATTTTGGATGATCTGTCCATTGGTGAAAGTGGGGTGTTAAAGTCCCCTACTATGATTGTGTTGCTGTCGATTTCCCCTTTTATGGCTGTTAGTATTTGCCTTATGTATTGAGGTGCTCCTATGTTGGGTGCATAAATATTTACAATTGTTATAGCTTCCTCTTGGATCGATCCCTTGATCATTATATAGTGTCCTTCTTTGTCTCTTGTAATAGTCTTTATTTTAAAGTCTATTTTGTCTGATATGAGAATTGCTACTCCAGCTTTCTTTTGATTTCCATTTGCATGGAATATCTTTTTCCATCCCCTCACTTTCAGTCTGTATGTGTCTCTAGGTCTGAAGTGGGTCTCTTGTAGACAGCATATATATGGGTCTTTTTTCTGTATCCATTCAGCCAGCTTGTGTCTTTTGGTGGGAGCATTTAATCCATTTATATTCAAGGTAATTATCGATATGTATGTTCCTATTCCCATTTTCTTAAATGTTTTGGGGTTGTTATGGTAGGTGTTTTCCTTCTCTTGTGTTTCTTGCCTAGAGAAGTTCCTTTAGCATTTGTTGTAAAGCTGGTTTGGTGGTGCTGAACTCTCTCAGCTTTTGCTTGTCTGTAATGGTTTTAATTTCTCCATCGAATCTGAATGAGATACTTGCTGGGTAGAGTAATCTTGGTTGTAGGTTTTTCTCCTTCATCACTTTAAGTATATACTGCCACTCCCTTCTGGCTTGCAGAGTTTCTGCTGAAAGATCAGATGTTAACCTTATGGGGATTCCCTTGTGTGTTATTTGTTGTTTTTCCCTTGCTGCCTTTAATATGTTTTCCTTATATTTAATTTTTGACGGTTTTATTAATATGTGTCTTGGCGTGTTTCTCCTTGGGTTTATCCTGTATGGGACTCTCTGTGCTTCCAGGACTTGATTAACTATTTCCTTTCCCATATTAGGGAAGTTTTCAACTATAATCTCTTCAAATATTTTCTCAGTCCCTTTCTTTTTCTCTTCTTCTTCTGGGACCTCTATAATTCGAATGTTGGTGCGTTTAATGTTGTCCCAGAGGTCTCTGAGACTGTCCTCAGTTCTTTTCATTCTTTTTTCTTTATCCTGCTCTGTAGTAGTTATTTCCACCATTTTATCTTCCAGGTCACTTATCCTTTCTTCTGCCTCAGTTATTCTGCTATTGATCCCATCTAGAGTATTTTTAATTTCATTTATTGTGTTTTTCATCATTGCTTGGTTCCTCTTTAGTTCTTCTACGTCCTTGTTAAATGTTTCTTGCATTTTGTCTATTCTATTTCCAAGATTTTGGATCATCCTTACTATCATTATTCTGAATTCTTTTTCAGGTAGACTACCTATTTCCTCTTCATTTGTTAAGTCTGGTGTGTTTTGACCCTGCTCCTTCATCTGCTGTGTGTTTTTCTGTCATCTCATTTTGCTTATCTTACTGTGTTTGGGGTCTCCTTTTCACAGGCTGCAGGTTTGTAGTTCCCGTTGTTTTTGGTATCTGTCCCCAGTGGCTAAGGTTTGTTCAGTGGGTTGTGTAGGCTTCCTCGTGGAGGGAACTAGTGCCTGAGCTCTGGTGGATGAGGCTGGATCTTGTCTTTCTGGTGGGCACGTCCACGTCTGGTGGTGTATTTTGGGGTGTCTGTGGCCTTATTATGATTTTAGGCAGCCTCTCTGCTAATGGATGGGGCTGTGTTCCTGTCTTGCTAGTTGTTTGGCATAGGGTGTCCAGCACTGTAGCTTGCTGGTCGTTGAGTGAAGCTGGGTCTTGATGTTGAGATGGAGATCTCTGAGAGATTTTTGCTGTTTGGTATTACGTGGAGCTGGGAGGTCTCTTGTGGACCAGTGTCCTGAAGTTGGCTCTCCCACCTCAGAGGCACGGCCCTGATGCCTGGCTGGAGCACCAAGAGCCTTTCGTCCACACGGCTCAGAGTAAAAGGGAGAAAAAATAGAAAGAAAGAAAGAAAGAGGCTATAATATAGTGAAGTAAAATAAAGCTATTGTAAAGCAAAGCTATACAGACAAAATCTCACCCAGAAGCATATACATATACACTCACAAAAAAAAGGAAAAGGGGAAAAATTAATATATCCTGCTCCCAAAGTCCACCTCCTGAATTTGGGATGATTCGTTGTCTATTCAGGTATTCAACAGATGCAGGCACATCAAGTTGTTTGTGGAGTTTTAATCCGCTGCTTCTGGGGCTGCTGGGAGAGATTTCCCCTTCTCTTCCCTGTTCGCACAGCTCCTGGGGTTCAGCTTTAGATTTGGACCCGCCTCTGCGTGTAGGTCGCCTGAGGGCGTCTATTCCCTGCCCAGACAGGACGGGGTTAAAGGAGCAGCTGCTTCGGGGGCTCTGGCTCACCCAGGCCGCGGGGAGGGAGGGGTACAGAGGAGGCGGGGCGAGCCTGCGGTGGCAGAGGCCGGCGTGACGTTGCACCAGCCTGAGGCGCGCAGTGCATTCTCCCGGGGAAGTTGTCCCCGCATCACGGGACCCTGGCAGTGGCAGGCTGCACAGGCTACCGGGAGGGGCGGTGTGGAGAGTGACCTGTGCTCACACACAGGCTTTTTGGAGGCAGCAGCAGCAGCCCCAGCGTGGACTTTTGTTTATTGGAAGATTTTAAATTACAGTTTCAATTTCATTACTTGTGATAAGTCGGTTTATATTTTCTAATTCTTCCTAGTTCAGTTTTGGAAAATTGTACTTTCCCAAGAATTTGTCCATTTCTTCGTGGTTGTCCATTTTATTGGCATATCATTGTTTGTAGGAGTCTCTTATAATCCTTTGTATTTCTGTACTGTCTGTTGTGATATCTTCTTTTTATTTCTAATTTTATTGATTTGAGTCTTCTCCCTTTTTTTCTTGGTGAGTCTGGCTAAGGGTTTATCAGTTTTGTCTATCTTCTCAAAGAACCAACTTTTAACTTTATTGATCTTTGCTGTTGTTTTCTTCGTTTCTATTTCATTTATTTCTTCTCTGATCTTTATGATTTCTTTCCTTCTACTGACTTTGGGTTTTCTTTGTCCTTCTTTCTCTAGTTGTTTTAAGTGTAGGGTTAGATTGTTTATTTGAAATTTTTCTTGTTTCTTGAGGTGAGGTTGTATTGCTATCAACTTCCTTCTTAGAACTGCTTTTGTTGCATCCCATAGGTTTTGGGCCATTGTGTTTTCATTGTCATTTGTTTCTATGTATTTTTAAAATTTCTTCTTTGATTTCTTCAATGACCTCTTGGTTATTTAGCAGTGCACTGTTTAGCCTCCATGTATTTGTGTATTTTACAGTTTTTTTTTCCTGTAATTGATTTCCAATCTCATAGCATCGTGTTCAGAAAAGATGCTTGATACGATTTCAATTTTCTTAAATTTTCCGAGGCTTGATTTGTGACCCAAGGTGTGATCTATCCTGGAGAATGTTTCATGTGCACTTGAGAAATAAGTGTATTCTGCCACTTTTGGGTGGAATGTTCTATAAATATCAATTAGATCTATCTGGTCTATTGTGTCATTTAAAGCTTGTGTTTCCTTATTTATTTTCTGTTTGGATGATCTGTCTATTGGTGTAAGTGGGGTGTTAAAGTCCCCTAGTATTACTGTGTTACTGTCGATTTCTCCTTTCATGGTTGTTACCATTTGACTTATGTATTGAGGTGTTCCTATGTTGGGTGCATAAACATTTATAATTGTTATATCTTCTTCTTGGATTGATCCTCTGATCATTATGTAGTCTCCCTCCTTTTTTCATGTAACAGTCTTTATTTTAAAGTCTATTTTATCTGATACGAGTATTGCTACTCCAGCTTTCTTTTGATTTCCATTTGCATGGAATATCTTTTTTCATCCCCTCACTTTCAGTCAGTATGTGTCCCTAGGTCTGAAATGGGTCTCTTGTAGACAACATATATATGGGTCTTCTTTTTGCATACATTCAGCCCGCCTGTGTCTTTTGGTTGGGGCATTTAATCCATTTACATTCAAGGTATTATCAATATGTATGTTACTATTACCATTTTCTTAATTGTTTTGGGTTTGTTTTTGTGAGTCTTTTTCTTCTCTTGTGTTTCCCACCTAGAGAAGTTTCTTAACATTTGTTGGACACTTGGTTTGGTGGTGCTGAATTCTCTTAGCTTTTGCTTGTCTGAAAAGCTTTTGACTTCTCCATCGAATCTGAATGAGATCCTTGCTGGGTAGAGTAATCTTGGTTATAGGTTTTTCTCTTTCATCACTTTAAGTATATCCTGCCACTCCCTTCTGGCCTGCAGAGTTTCCACTGAAAATCAGCTGATAACCTTATGGGGATTCCTTTGTATGTTATTTTTTGTTTTTCTGTTGCTGCTTTTAATATTTTTCTTTGAATTTAATTTTTGTTAGTTTGTTTAATATGTGTCTTGGTGTGTTTTTCCTAGGGTTTATCCTGTATGGGACTTTCCTGGATTTGAGTAACTATTGCCTTTCCCATGTTAGGGAAGTTTTCAGCTTCCTTCTTCTCCTTCCTCCCATCTCTTCAAATGTTTTCTCAGACCCTTTCTTTTTCTCTTCTTCTTCTGGGACCCCTATAATTCGAATGTTGGTGTGTTTAGTCTTGTCCCAGGGACCTCTGAGATTGTCTTCAATTCTTTTCATTCTTTTTTCTTTATTCTGCTCCTCAGCAGTTATTTCCACCATTTTGTCTTCCAGCTCACTTATTCGTTCTTCTGCCTCTGTTACTCTGTTATTGATAGCTTCTAGTGTATTTTTTATTTCAGTTATTGTGTTGTTCATTTCTGTTTGTTTGTTCTTTTGTTCTTCTAGATCTTTGTTAAACATTTCTTGTATTTTTTCAATCCATGCCTCCATTCTATTTCCGAGATTCTGGATCATCTTTACTCTGAATTCTTTTTCAGGTAGACTGCCTATTTCCTCTTCATTTATTTGGTCTTGTAGGTTTTTACCTTGTTCCTTCATCTGTGACTTTTTTTACCATCTCTCTTTTTTTTTTTTTTATGATTGGGATTGTCTTCCTGTCTCACTGGTTGTTTGGCCTGAGGCTTCCAACACTGGGGTTTGTAGGCTATTGGGTAGAGCTGGGTCTTGGTGCTGAGATGAGGAATTCCGTGAGACCTCACTCTGATGAATATTCCCTGGGGTCTGAGGTTCTCTGTTAGTCCAGTGGTTTGGACTCGGATCTCCCACCGCAGGAGCTTCAGGCTGACCCTGGGCTCATGAACCAAGATCCCGCAAGCCACCAGTTCACTTTGGGGTTCCATCCATCTTCTTGGGCATCAGAGTTCCCCATCAGTGGCTGGCAGGTGCCCTAGTTGTGGGGAGATGCTAACTCCACATCTTCCCACACTGCCATCTTGACTCCCTCTACTGGTCAGCTTATTTATTGAATGCTGTTATCAAATCAATTTTGATTGTGTGAACTCACAAATATCACAATCTCTATAATTATCCAAATCTAGGAAGTAATTATTGATATAAACTAGGTGATGAAGAAGAAAGAAGGAAAATTAGGGAGAAGTGAGTGATCATTTTTTTATTCCACTTAAACTGTGAAGGGAGGTTGGGAGATGTGAAAAGAGAAATAATGGCTTTTCTCAATATTTATTATCCTCCAAAAACCAAGATACCAATAAGTATGAGATATATGAAAATAATAAATATCAATAAGCTGAAGAAGAAGACAAATTTGTATATCTAATCTCAAGTTCTGATTAAAAAGCAAATAGTAGGATTTCATGTCTCCTGTATTTAAAATCATGTATTAATTTGTCTATCACATTTTATGTGGGCAATTCAGCAAAACGGAAATGATTTAATGTTAATTGCCCTAAACTTTCCCTTCTGAGGTCTATTCATTACATTATTCATCTTACTTTCTTACCAGAACTGTCAGGAGACAGATTCTCAAGGAAGTGATCAGCAGTTCTGTGTCACATAAACAGCTGTCAGGTTTCAGTGGTGAGTGAAGTGGTTGATCTACACAGATATCTCTGGCCATTTAATTAATAGATTTAAGCAAGACTAAAGGCTAAACTAATGCCCCTGTGGGGTTAATTTGAAAGAACAATAGTTCATTACCATAATAAAACATTATCATTAACATATAATTATGTTATTAACACCATGTTCATGCAGGCAAGTAGCAGATATTAGCAGCTTTTCTGGGTTTGTTAATTTGCACACAAATCACAGCTATAAGAAACATAAAATCCATGGTTTCATAATCAACCTAAAAGAGGCTCTCTAGCGTTTGATATTAGCTAAGACATTTGGAGTATTATTCATGGACTTTCTGGGAAATGTTTGGAAGGATAGAGTCCACAATCTAGAGTGGCCTTAGGTGGTGAAGGTAGATTGCAGAGTATAGGCTTATATGCAGAAAGAAGAGCCTTGGGAGATGCCTGGAGAAGTGGTCATGGGAACAATACTCGGTGGCACTGGTGGTGGGCTAGGAGTGCAGAAGGATGTTGGGAATGCATGGGGTGAGCAGACGGAGAGTTGGAGGGTGTCTTATAGATTTAGCTAATTTCCCCTTACTTCTAATTCAGAGGCAAATCAAATCTGAAACATTTTATTTTCAAAAACTAAAAAATTCTTCATTTTTATTCATATGAAAGTCCAAGGTAGTGACAAATATATAAAATGTGTGATCACATACTCCAAGTCCTGTGATTCTGCTGCTATTTCCTCACTAAGCTTGGCTAAGACATTTCTAGCTCACAACTATTACTAAGCTGCATTTTCTATTTGGAAACAACCCAGGTGCTTCACAGGGAGAGAAGAACAATTCAATTTCATTTGTATTACCTTGCAATTTGACTGTCCTGTTCTACTGGTTTCGGAATGACAGCAGTGAGCAGCTGCTGCAAGCAAGACTGGGATTAAACCCTGGTTGCAGCAGTGAGAGTGCCAAATCCTAGCCACTAGACCCCGAGGGCCAGTGGCTAAAGTCTGGGCCCCAGTTCTTGTCTGCCTTGAAAAAAAATTTTTTTGACAAGGAGATAGAAGTTAGAAAGTCTAAGGTGTTTATTTAGAAGTTAGAAAGTCTAAGGTGTTTATTTGAAAAGCAGAGTACATGCCGACAGACGCATGGTGAACTCAGACAAAAGTCATGCCTTTGGGAAGTTTAAATCATTTATAAGTGGGCAGTCTTCTGAATCTTTGTTTTCCTCTGGTCAATCGTCTTGCTTTGTTCTTTGACTCAGGACCCTTCCTTTTTGACCTCCGAGGAGTCTTTCTGTGCATGTGCAGTCGAGGTCTCCCTGACCCCAAGGATGAGAAATACGTGACCTCTTGATCTTTTGCCCAAGCAGGTTTTAGTCCCTTTCTGCCCCTGCCATTACTGTTACCTTAGCATGTCCACTGGAGACAAAGCCCAGCTATTTACTTTGTTCCTGTTGTTATTTCTATCTGGAAGTGTAAAGAGGAGGCTGGCTGTAAATGTCTAACCTGGAGTCCCTCTATTTCCTGCCTCAAGAAATATAAACAGGAGGCTAGTTGTGAATGTCTAGCCTGGAGCCCATGTATCTCCTGCCTTACTACAAAGTGACCTAGATTCAAATGTTGAGCTAGCAGGAACCTTAAGGATCTTTTAACTTCTACCATTTTATAGATGATGAAACCAGGGATCAGAAAAATTAATGGACAATACATAACTCATGACAGAGCCAACACTAGAACCTGCTCTCCTAGAACTTTGAATTAGCTCTCTTTAAATTTAGAGAGAAAGTAAGAAAGTAAGTTAAGAGACTACAAAGGAGCAGCTACCATATTTTATTGAATTCCAAGATCTCATAAATTTTATGTAACACTAAGAAAAAGAAAAGTTAACCAATTATAAAATGCCATCAATTGTAAGATGCATCCAGTTTTAAAGATGCATCTCTAAAACTTGTTTTTAAAGCATCTTAGAATTATTAAAATATGGTAATATAAATCCCTGGTGTTTCCTCCAAATTGGAAGCTCATCAAGGTAGTATATTCTACTCTTACTTCTCAGATGAAAACCAAGCATAGTGCCACACTCAATAACTTCGACTAGTTTAGTTAGTTGCTTAGTCTAGTCTAAGTCCTCTATGGTAAGCTTATTCTATAGTTGGTGATTCTATAGTATTTGTTTTGTAAAAATCCATTTATATTCTGTACACTTTTGCATATTTTTAATTAATTGAGCAGAAAGTATACTTGTTACAATTGATAAACCAATATTGATGCATTATTATCAACTGAAATCCATATTTTGCATTAGGGTTTATTAGTTGTGTTATATAGTTCTTCAGGTTTTGACAAATGCATAATGTCATGTATATATCATTACAGTTTCACACAGAGTAGTTTCACTGCTCTAAAAATGCTTGTTACCTCTTGTAACCACTAATTTTTTTTACTGTCTCCATAGTTTTATCTTTTCCAGAATGTCATATAGTTGAATTCATATGGTATGCTGTCTTTTTAGACTGGCTTCTTTCACTTTCATTTAGCACCTTTCACTAAAGGTGGATTTAAGTTTCTTCCATGTCTTGTCATGGCTTGATAGGTCATTTCTTTTTATCACTGAATAGTATTCCACTGTATGGATATACCAGAGTTTGTTTGTTCATTCACTCATTGAGAGAAATTTTGTTTCTAATTTTTGGAAACTATGAGTAAAGTAGTGCATGTTTTTGTGTGAACATAAGTTTTCAACTCATTTGTATAAACACCAAACAGAGCAATTGCTGGTTTTATGGTTAGTGTATGTTTAGATTTGTAAGAAACTGTCAAATTGCCTTCCAAAGTGGCTGTACCATTTTGCATTCCCACCAGCAATGAATGAGAGTTCCTGGTGCTCCACATCCTCAATTGTATTTGGTGTTGTCAGTGTTTGGGATTTTCACCATTCTAATAGGTGGTAATGGTATGTCATCATTGTTGTAATTGCAATTACCTAATGACAATGATGTATGATATTGAGCATCTTTTCATATACTCATTTTCCATTTGTATATCCTCTTTGTTAAGGTGTCTGCTCAGCTCTTTTGCCCACTTTTTAATTGGGTTGTTTGTTTATTGTTAAATTTTAAGAGTTCTTTGTATATTTTACTTTTTAAATTTTTCAAAATAAAACATTTTACATAATTCACAAGTAAAAGGATTTAAATAATTTACAAATAAAAAAGTGTAAGGAATTTTCATCAGAGTCAGAAATTTCCATTAGCAATTAAAATAAAAGTAACCTCTAAGTAAGACAATAAATTTCAGTTCTATCCACATAAAATACGTTGGTTTTGATAAGATTTTTTTAAGCACCAAAAAACTTCTTATAATGTTAAATTGCTAAAGTCAGATAAATAATTTTCCTCCTTCCAACTTTGATGAATAGTGAAAGATTGACTATTGGTTAATAGAACCAAATAAAACAATTTTCACTCATTCAACAATCAATTTACACACAGAAAGGAAGGAATTACAGAAATACATACAGATAAGCAGTTAGAAAGTCTCATTTTATATATCATCATTGTATTTACAAAAGGCCAAAACAATTCGCAGGTTTGGTCAATTTCTTGAAAAACAATTAACATTAGTTCTGATTGTCAGAACGAATTGTTTAACTGGATCAAACGGTCCATTCTTTCTAGATATCCCGTGTTTGGGGATCTTTTTCAATCTCTTTGTATGCAATTTATGTAAAATAAGATTAACAGTATTTTTAATGGAGCTTCTATGAGAACTTATTTTGTTTCTAAAACTCTTTAGCGATTTAAAGTGTTAGTTAATTAAGATGAAATAGAAAAACCGAAGTAGATCAATTCCTGAAGAACAGAGACCATACTTCTTAATCCACTTCCTAAAATGTTACAACAAAATAGTACCCAAAATAAGATTATTTCAAAGATAATGTTCCCCCAGTGATCTGACCTAACCAACCTGGAGATATGAAGTTGGGAAGGTCGACCTTCTATTTTATGGAGAAAACGGAACCCGTACGGTACATATATCTTCTCCCTCCCGCTGTCATACCTGTAGATGTGGATGAAGGTCAGGGACGAGGTAAGGTTTAGTTTTACACATGTTTCTTGGTTATAAAATGAAACTAAAGGCATTCATTTCCCCTTCAAAACCTGAAAGGCTCAATAGTGTGTTGTATTTTGATGTGTTAGAACATAACTAGGAAAGCTGTCAGTTTTAATTCTTACAGAACTATTTGATCTATTTATCATGTTTGAAAACAGCTCTTCTGTTTAGATTTTTCAACAGTATGCCATGCTTTGCTAATCAACCAACATTTGGTGTTCATCTCCTCTGTATGAAAGTTTATCAGAGCCTTGTTACTATGAGTTTCATACTTAATAAGGAACTGAAGCAGATAATCTGTAGGTGTGTTCCAGCTTTATGCTTAGGTGATATAACAGGACGCATCATGGCTTACATTCTATTTAGTAATTGAATGTAGTCTTTCTGTAGGATTATCTGCCCAAACCCCATTCATCATGGTAGTGAAAAGAAAATTGAATTATGAACTATAGCATCCAAACGGCATACATCTGAAACCCAAGACTTCATGCAGCTGGTGATAACATCATAATAGGGCAGCTAGCTGAGCAATTGTAGGCTTGGAAATCTACTTTAAAATAAATCTGCTTTTAAAATGGGGTAATAACTCCAACTTTAAGATTAAAACATATTCTTCTCATTGTGTAGATTTCTTCCCATATCCTACCACCCCGCCTCCACAATGGTAATAGATTTATGACTAAGACTGGTGTCACCATAATGTTCTTGGGACAGAATGATAGTCCAATGACTCATCAGGCACTAGAAAGGGAAAATATTCAAGAAATCTAACATCATTGGCATTTGAAATATTTCAATGCTGTGAATATCTTCCTAAAAATAAGGACAACAAAATAACTTTATACACTGAGAAAAGCCACAAATCAAAACAACTGTGACAAAGTATAGAACAAATTATAATTACTTTAAAAATCATCATGATTACTCATAAAAACCTTAACATTTGCCAACCAATTTTTCTGGTCAAAATACATTGTTTCTTCTGGGGTTTATACCCTCAGTTTGCCCAATTACTCTCCATAAATGTTCTTTTTGGTGGCTGAGATACACAATAGTACTCAGAGTCTAAAGAATTCTTTCTGTAGGAACAACACTTGAGAAGCAGATGAATACCTTTCAAAGGCAATTGTAGTTGAGATTGTGGGTGAGAATGATAGAAAAAAGAAAAAAGTTATCTGAGGACTCTGGCCTATGCCAAGAAATGGTTGAGTAGAGCAGGAACTCTGAAACACAGCTCAGGTAACTAATGGCAGGCAGCTCTCAGACTGTTAGCATCTCATTTTTTCCTTTCTAGCCCTTATTTTTCCCTGCTTCTTCCTTCCTTCACTCAATCCATGCTCCTGTCACTTCTCCTACTCCCTCTCCTCTGCCTTCTTTTTCCTGTGGTTCTCTCTGTGTATATTGGCCTTATGAGATCTGTACTTCAGAGATAACTGGGTTGTGGGACCTGCAAAAATGGGTGTCTATCCCTTTCTGATTTCTTCTAGGAAATACTAACCATATTCAAGATATGATTAATTCCATAATGTCTTATCCCCAGTAAGATAGAGACTCAAACTCATTAAAATTTGTATAGGCACAGAACTTATTCCCAGGAAGTTTTTCACATTTGCTTTAAGTGTCTGCTTTTGGAAACCTTCTCTTAATTTTGAGTGTTCCTCTTTCAATGCATTTAACTTCCTCTAGCTCCCTACTGCTCAGCAACCACCTGCCCCAACACCATAGTTTTACCTTCCTTACTCAATAATATCCCATGGTCTAGACCTCATTTATCAAAACTATGTTCCATTCCCCAAGGATATTACTATATGGCTGAAGTTAATTTGATTGATTAAGCCAATGTTAATGATTTAATAATGTTTGATTTATCAGGACTTGTTGCCTAGAGTCAAGGTTTTCTCAGAGAAGGAGTTTGAATAATGTTTTTATTTGATCAACAAATATTTATGAAGTACTTACTATGTGTCAAGTACTGTGTAAGATGTTGGATATTCAGAGGTAGACAAAATACACGTGGTCCCTATATTCATGGAGCCCTATAATGTAGTGCGTCTTCAAGCCAGCATTGAGAGGGACTGTTTCCAGACCATTTGAATAATGTCTGGTATGGTGACCACCTACTCTGTCACCACAGGCCAGACAACGTTTAGAAGGTCATCCTTGGTAGTAGTTACATTCTGGGACTTATGGCAGCACAAACAACAACCATGTGAATTAGAAAGTTCTACTCCTGTTTTTTTTTTTTGGTTTTTTAAAATTAATTAATTAATTAATTAATTAATTAATTAATTTATGGCTGTGTTGGGTCTTCGTTTCTGTGCCAGGGTTTTCTCTAGTTGCGGCAAGTGGGGGCCACTCTTCATCGCAGTGCGTGGGCCTCTCACTATCGCGGCCTCTCTTGTTGTGGAGCACAGGCTCCAGACGCGCAGGCTCAGTAGTTGTGGCTCACGGACTTAGTTGCTCCGTGGCATGTGGGATCTTCCCAGACAAGGATTCGAACCCGTGTCCCCTGCTTTGGCAGGCAGATTCTCAACCACTGTGCCACCAGGGAAGGCCCTCTACTCCTGTTTTGCAAAGAAAGTTGGTTTTACAAAGCTAAGTCCTCTACTTAGGGTATCAGGACAAGCAAGTAGCAATGTCAAGATCTGGAGAGGACTTTGGCAGCCAAGTCCAGAATTGTCCACTCCACCACAGAAGTCACTTCAAATTCTTCCCAAGGGCCCCTTGGATATGTGGTAAGTAGATAATCAGGAATCACATGCCGTCTTCAGCTTCTCATTGAATGCATACCATTTTCTCCCACCAGAGAGACAGAGCTGTAATGCAGGTTTTAAACTATTGCTATTGCAACAGTCCCATGCTAATAACGTTCTTGCTGCATAAAGTATGCTGACAAGAGTCATCCAGCTAGCACCCTCTTTGTCCTTTACTTCATTAATTTTTATATGTATGAACTCACTCTATTCCTGTCTTCCCCCAAAGTGTTAGTATGGCATTGGAGGTTGAGTCCAATTGGTCTTTTTCTGTCTGGTATTGAATATTTTATCTCTAGGCACAAACTGTTATCCATTACTCACCCTCCTCTTCTGTCAGCTGATTGACAATGGCTTAGCCCTCCAGCTCACCCTCAATAATCATTCATTATATTGATGGCACTGAGAGTTGATGCGGCATGAGAAAATTGTGGTACAACTTTATGTTTATTATATAAATGAGCCAAAGATGGCTTCTTTGTAATGGACCCTTGCTTATTTATTTCTTCACTGCTGTCAAAGACCTCTTAGCTCAAAAGCCTACCAGAGACAAACAAATTTTTACACATCCAGCTATTTTAAACATGGTCCAAAAAAGCAGATTTTTAACCATTAGAGCTTGTCTGTTTTGTGTACCTCATGAAAAACTGCACCCAACATATGCTAACTATAGATAGGATAAGATCCAGGCCATAAAGACCCCAAGCTGCTGCTTTCTTTTGGTACTCTCTGACTGAAAGACTCCCACGATGCTGCTGGGTGACTTCATTCTTGTGTCCACATAAATCCCATCTCTGATGCCCCTCTACCCTAAGAGTTCCCTTGCCTTCCTACCCTTCTGAGTGATGACCCCCTAATCTTTAGACTCTAGGAGGTCAAATACTATGAGAGATTTTGCCCTCATTCACATCTATCAAAGTGTCACCCAATAAAGCTTGGGTATACTACTTCCATCTTATGGTCATGCCTTACCTTGACCAACCCCCAAATCCCTTGAAACCCCTACAATAATCTGAAGTATACTTAGGTTCATTTGGAGGTATGCACATCAACAAACAATTTTGTAAGTTAGATGTGATTTCAGTTTATTATTTTTCATTTATGTGTGGTATTTGGTAATACTCATCTACCCACTTTATGTGACATTGGTATCACTGAGGTGCAGGCAATTCTCAATTTTACAATTGTGTTGGTTATAACATAAAAATGAACTAATTAATGGAGAAGATAATTACCAGTCACATTAACTCATCAGTTTTCTACTTCAAAGTGAACACTTTGCACATGTAAGATCATCATAGAAATGTTTGGGGATCATGTAGTTACAAATGATGAAAATCTTTTAGTACCAGGAAAGTTAAAATGCACTTGAAATAAAAGGGCTGGTCAAAAGAACATAAGGGGCAGCCTAACCTGAATAGCCAAATTTAGAGCAAATTGAGTCACAAAATTAATAATGTTCGTATTGGTTTTAACATAGAGAATAAAAATAATTTTCCATAGTTTCATACTGATATAAATAAATAATAAAATAAGTAATAAATGATGAAAAGAACAGCTTTTCTTTATAGAAAGAAAAAAAAAGAGAATCACCACCATTAAGCAAATACCACAATAATAATTGATGCAGAAAAGATCTACCCATGGATGCAAAAATTTGTGAGAGAAATAGGACTTGCATACTTTCAACATACTTCCTTGAGATATTTATTAACTACAAAGGGAGAAATAGTAACTTTACATTAGAGAAACATGGAAGGCACCAACTAAACAAGACATCAAGGTAAACAACATTGGTAATAAGGTAAAGACAGAGACCTTCAAGATGGCAGAGGAGTAAGACGTGGAGACCACTTTCCTCCCAACAAATACAGCAGAAATACATCTACATGTGGAACAACTCCTACAGAACACCTACTGAAAGCTGGCAGAAGACCTCAGACTTCCCAAAAGGCAAGAAACTCCCCATGTATGTGGGTAGGGCAGAAGAAAAAGGAAAAAACAGAGACAAAAGAATAGTGACAGGACCTGAAATGCTGGGAGGCAGCTGTGAAGGAGGAAAAGATGCCACACACTAGGAAGTCCCTTCATTGACAAAGACGGCGGGTGGGGGTGGGGGGAAGCTTCGGAGCCACGGAGGAGAGCACAGCAACAGGGGTGCAGAGGGCACAGCAGAGAGATTCCTGCACAGAGGATCAGTGCCAACCAGCACTCACCAGCCCTAGAGGCTTGTCTGCTCACCCACCGGGGCAGGCAGGGACTGGAGCTGAGGCTCCTGCTTTGGAAGTCAGATCCCAGGGAGAGGACTGGGGTTGGATGCTTGAACACAGCCCGAAGGGGACAAGTGCGCCACAGCTAGCCGGGAGGGAGTCCAGGAAAAAGTCTGGAACTGCCTAAGAGGCAAGAGACAATTGTTTCAGGATGCCCGAGGAGAGGGGATTCAGAACACTGCCTAACCGAGCTCCAGAGACGGGCGCGAGCTGTGGCTATCAGCACGGACACCAGAGTAGGGCATGAAACACTAAGGTTGCTTCTGCAGCCACCAAGAAGCCTGTGTGCAAGCACAGGCCACTATCCACACCTCACCTCACCTCCCAGGAGCCTGTGCAACCCACCACTGCCAGGATACTGTGTTCCAGGGACAACTTCCCTGGGAGAACACACAGCATGCCTCAGGCTGTTGCAACGTCACAGCGACCTCTGCTGCCTCAGGCTCCCACTGCATTCCATACCGCTCCCTCCCCCGGGCCTGAGTGAACCAGAGCCTCCTAATCAGCTGCTACTTTAACCCTGTCCTGTCTGAGTGAAGAACAGATGTGCTCAGGTGACCTACACACAGAGGCAGGGCCAAATCCAAAGCTGAACCCCAGGAGCTGTGCGAACAAAGAAGAGAAAGGGAAATTTCTCCCAGCAGCCTCAGGAGCAGTGGATTAAGTCTCCACAATCAACTTGATTTACCAAGCATCTCTGGAATACCTGAATAGACAATGAATCATCCCAAAATTGAGGCAGTGGACTTTAGGAGCAACTGTAGACTTGGGGTTTGCTTTCTGCATCTAATATGTTTTTGGTTTTATGTTTATCTTAGTTTAGTATTTAGAGTTTATTACCATTAGTAGATTTGTTTATTGATTTGGTTGCTCTCTTTCTTTATTTTATATATATATATATATTTTCTTTTTCTCTTTTTGTGACTGTGTATGTGTATGCTTCTTTGTGTGATTTTGTCTGTATAGCTTTGCTTTTACCATTTGTCTTAGGGTTCTGCCTGCCTGGGTTTTTTTTGTTTGTTTGTTTGTTTTAAGTATAGTTTTTAGCACTGGTTATTTTTGGTGGGTTTGCTTTTTGTTAGGTTGCTCTCTTCTTTCTTTCTTTTTTAATACTTTTTAATTTTTTTACTTTTAATAATTTTTAAATATTTGTTATTTTAATGACTTCATTTTCTTTTCTTTCTTTCTTTCTTTCTTTCTTTCTTTCTTTCTTTCTTTCTTTCTTTCCCTTTCTTTATTTCTTTCTTTCTTATTTTCTCCTTTTTCTTCTGAGCTGTGTGGCTGACAGGGTCTTGGTGCTCCGGTCGGGTGTCAGGCCTCTGAGGTGGGAGAGCCAAGTTTAGGACATTGGTCCACCAGAGACCTCCTGGCTCCATGTAATACCAAATGGCAAAAGCTGTCCCAGAGATTTCCATCTCAATGCTAAGGCCCAGCTACACTCAAAGACCAGCAAGCTACAGTGCTGGACACCTTATGCCACACAACTAGCAAGATGGGAACACAACCCCACCCATTAGCAGAGAGGCTGACTAAAATCATAATAAGGTGACAGACACCCCAGAACACACCAACGGATGTGGTCTTGCCCACTAGAAAGACAAGATCAAGCCTTATCAAGCAGAACATAGGCACTAGTCCCCTCCACCAGGAAGCCCACACAACCCACTGAACCAACCTTAGCCACGGGAGACAGACACCAAAAACAATGGGAACTACGAACCTGCAGCCTGCGAAAAGGAGACCACAAACACAGTAAGTTAAGCAAAATGAGAAGACAGAGAAATACACAGCAGACAAAGGAACAAGATAAAAAGCCACCAGAAGAAACAAATGAAGAGGAAATAGGCAGTATATCTGAAAAAACATTCAGAGTAATGATAATAAAGATGTTCCAAAATCTAGGAAGTAGAATGGAGAAAATACAAGAAACGTTTAACAAGGACCTAGAAGAACTCAAGAGTAAAGAAACAATGATGAACAACAAAATAAATGAAATTAAAAATTCTCTAAAAAGAATCAATAGCAGAATAACTGAGGCAGAAGAACGGATAAGTGACCTGGACGATAAAATAGTGGAAATAACTACAGCAGTGCAGAATAAAGAAAAACGAACAAAAAGAATCGAGGACAGTCTCCGAGACTTCTGGGACAATATTAAACATGTCAACATTCGAATTATAGGGGTCCCAGAGGAAGAAGAGAAAAAGAAAGGGACTGAGAAAATATTTGAAGAGATTATAGTTGAAAACTTCCTTAATATGGGAAAGGAAGTAGTCAATAAAGTCCATGAAGTGCAGAGAGTCCCATACAGGATAAATCCAAGGAGAAACACGCCAAGACACATATGAATATAACTATCAAAAATTAAACACACACAAAAAATATTAAAAGCAGCAAGGGAAAAGCAACAAATAACATACAAGGGAATCCCCATAAGGTTAACAGCTGATCTTTCAGCAGAAACTCTGCAAGCCAGAAGGGAGTGGCATGACATATTTAAAGCCATGAAAGGGAAAAACCTACAGACAAGATTACTCTACCCAGCAAGGACCTCATTCAGATTCAATGGAGAAATTAAAACCTTTACAGACAAGCAAAAGCTAAGAACGAGCAAAAGCTAAGAGAATTCAGCACCACCAAACCAGATTTACAACAAATGCTAAAGGAACTTCTCTAGGCAGGAAACACAAGAGAAGGAAAATACCTACAATAAAAACTCAAAACAATTAAGAAAATGGTAATAGGAACATACATATTAATAATTACCTTAAATGTAAATGGATTAAAGGCTCTCACCAAAATACATAGACTGGCTGAATGGATACGAAAACAAGACCTGTATATATGCTGCCTACAAGAGACCCACTTCAGACCTAGGGGCACATACAGAATGAAAGTGAGGGGAAGGAAAAAGATACTCCATGCAAACTGAAATCAAAAGAAAGCTGGAGTAGCAATTCTCATATCAGAAAAAATAGACTTTAAAATAAAGACTATTACAAGAGACAAAGAAGGACACTAAATATGATCAAGGGATCAATTCAAGAAGAAGATATAACAATTGTAAATATTTATGCACCCAACATAGGAGGACCTCAATGCATAAGGCAAATGCTAACAGCCATAAAAGGGGAAATCGGCAGTAACACAATCATAGTAAGGGAGTTTAACACCACACTTTACTAATGGACAGATCATCCAAAATGAAAATAAAAAGAAAACACAAGCTTTAAATGATACATTAAACAAGATGGATTTAATTGATATTTATAGGACATTCCATTCAAAAACAACAAAATACACTTTCATCTCAAGTGCTCATGGAACATTCTCCAGGATAGATCATATTTGGGTCACCAATTAAGCCTTGGTAAATTTAAGAAAATTGAAATTGTATCAAGTATCTTTTCTGACCACAGTGCTACAAGACTAGATATCACTTACAGGAAACAATCTGTAAAAATTACAAACACACGGAGGCTAAACAAGACACTACTAAATAACCAAGAGATCACTGAAGAAATCAAAGTGGAAATCAAAAAATACCTAGAAACATATGACAATGAAAACATGACGACCCAAAACCTACGGGATGGAGGAAAAGGAGTTCTAAGAGGGAAGTTTATAGCAATACAATCCTACCTCAAGAAACAAGAAACATCTCAAATAAACAACCTAATCTTACACCTAAATAAATTAGAGAAAGAAGAACAAAAACCCCCCACAGTTAGGAGAAAGAAATCATAAAGATCAGATCAGAAGTAAATGAAAAAGAGATGAAGGAAACAATAGCAAATATGAGTAAAACTAAAAACTGGTTCTTTGAGAAGATAAAAAAAATTGATAAACCATTAGCCAGACTCATCAAGAAAAAAAGGGAGAAGACTCAAATCAATAGAATTAGAAATGAAAAAGAAGTAACAACTGACACTGCAGAAATACAAAGGATCATGAGAGATTACTACAAGCAACTATATGCCAATAGAATGGACAACATGGAAGAAATTGACAAATTCTTAGAAAAGCACAACCTTCCGGGACTGAACCAGGAAGAAATAGAAAATATAAACAGACCAATCACAGGCACTGAAATTGAGACTGTGATTAAAAAGCTTCCAACAAACAGAAGCACAGGACCACATGGCTTCACAGGTGAAGTCTATCAAACATTTAGAGAAGAGCTAACACCTATCCTTCTCAAACTCTTCCAAAATATAGCAGAGGGAGGAACACTCTGAAACTCATTCTACAAGGCCACCATCACCCTGATACCAAAACCAGACAAAGATGTCACAAGAAAGAAAACTACAGGCCAATATCACTGATGAACATAGATGCAAAAATCCTCAACAAAATACTAGCAAACAGAATCCAAAAGTACATTAAAAGGATCATACACCATGATCAAGTGGGGTTTACTCCAGGAATGTAAGGATTCTTCAATATACGCAAATCAATCAATGTGATACACCATATTAACAAATTGAAGGAGAAAAACCATATGATCATCTCAACAGACGCAGAAAAAGCTTTTGACAAAATTCAACACCCATTTATGATAAAAACCCTCCAGAAAGTAGGCATAGAGGGAACTTTCCTCAACATAATAAAGGCCATATATGACAAACCCACAGCCAACATTGTCCTCAATGGTGAAAAACTGAAACCATTTCCACTAAGATCAGGAACAAGACAAGGTTGCACACTCTCACCACTATTATCCAACATAGTTTTGAAAGTTTTAGCCACAGCAACCAGAGAAGAAAAAGAAATAAAAGGAATCCAAATCAGAAAAGAAGAAGTAAATCTGTTACTGTTTGCAGATGACATGATACTATACATAGAGAATCCTAAAGATGCCACCAGAAAACAACTAGAGCTAATCAATGACTTTGGTAACGTAGCAGGATACAAAATTAATGCACAGAAATCTCTTGCATTCCTATACACTAATGATGAAAAATCTGAAAATGAAATTAAGAAAACAATCCCATTTACCATTGCAACAAAAAGAATAAACTATCTAGGAATAAACCTACCTAAGGAGACAAAAGACCTGTACGTAGAAAATTATAAGACACTGATGAAAGAAATTAAAGGTGATACAAACAGATGGAGAGATATACCATGTTCTTGGATTGGAAGAATCAACATTGTGAAAGTGACTCTACTACCCAAAGCAATCTACAGATTCAATGTAATCCCTATCAAACTACCACTGGCATTTTTCACAGAGCTAGAACAAAAAATCTCACAGTTTGTATGGAAACACAAAAGACCCCGAATAGCCAAAGCAATATTGAGAAAGAAAAATGGAGCTGCAGGAATCAGGCTCCCTGACTTCAGACTGTACTACAAAGCTACAGTAATCAAGACAATATGATACTGGCACAAAAACAGAAATATAGATGAACGGAACAGGATAGAAAGCCCAGAGATAAACCCACACACATACGGTCACCTTATTTTTGATAAAGAAACAAGGATATACAGTGGAAAAAAGACAGTCTCTTCAGTAAGTGGTGCTTGGAAAACTGGACAGCTACATGTAAAAGAATGAAATCAGAACACTCCCTAACACCATACACAAAAATAAACTCAAAATTCATTAAAGACCTAAATGTAAGGTTAGACACTATAAAACTCTTAGGGGAAAAACATAGGCAGAACACTCTATGACATAAATCACAGCAAGACCCTTTTTGACCCACCTCCTAGAGATATGGAGATAAGAACAAAAATAAACAAATGGGACCTAATGAAACTTAAAAGCTTTTGCACAGTGAAGGAAACCATAAACAAGATGAAAAGACAACCCTCAGAGTGATGAAAATATTTGCAAATGAAGCAACTGACAAATTATTAATCTCCAAAATTTACAAGCAACTCATGCAGCTCAACATCATAAAAACAAACAACCCAATCCAAAAATAGGAAGAAGACCTAAATAGACATTTCTCCAAAGATGATATACAGATTGCCAGCAAACACATGAAAAGATGCTCAACATTACTAATCATTAGAGAAATGCAAATCAAAACCATAATGAGGTATCACCTCACACCAGTCAGAATGACCATCATCAAAAAATCTGCAAACAGTAAATGCTGGAGAGGGTGTGGAGAAAAGGGTACCCTGTTGCACTGTTGGTGGGAATGTATATTGATACAACCACTGTAAAGAACAGTATGGAGGTTCTTTAAAAACTAAAAATAGAATTACCATACGACCCAGCAATCCCACTACTGGGCATATACCCTGAGAAAACCATAATTCAAAAAGAGTCATGTACCACAATCTTCATTGCAGCTCTATTTACAATAAATAGCCAGGACCTGGAAGCAATCTAAGTGTCCATCGACAGATGAATAGATAAAGAAGAATTGACACATATACACAATGGAATATTACTCAGCCATAAACAGAAACGAAATTGAGTTATTTGTAGTGAGGTGGATAGACATAGAGTCTGTCATATAGAGTGAAGTAAGTCAGAAAGAGAAAAACAAATACCGTATGCTAACACATATATATGGCATCTAAAAAAAAAAACAAAACGTTCTGAGGAACCTAGTAGCAGGACAGGAATAAAGACGCAGGCATAGAGAATGGACTTGAGGATATGGGGAGGGGAAAGGAAAGCTCGGACGAAGTGAGAGAGTGGCATTGACATATATATACTACCAAATGTAAAATACATAGCTAGTGGGAAGCAGCTGCATAGCACAGGGAGATCAGCTCGGTGCTTTGTGACCACCTAGATGGATGGGATAGGGAGGGTGGGAGGGAGACGCAAGAGGGAGGAGATATGAGGGTATATGTATATATATAGCTGATTCCCTTTGTTATAAAGCAGAAACAAACACACCATTGTAAAGTAATTATACTCCAGTAAAGATGTTAAAAAAAATAAGTAAAGACACCATGAAACTCTTGATATGATGTTAATGAGAAGAACACCATATTATTCTTTGTTACTCTTGGCAAAATTGTATAATTTCATCCCCAAAATGAGAAAATATCAGAGGAATACAAATTGAGGAATATTCTATAATTTAAATACTCAATACACTTTAAAAGCTTCAAGGTCATAAAAAAGGAAAGACTGAGAAACTGTTAAAGACTGGAAGCAACTAGAGGGAATTAACAACTAAGTGCAGTTTGGGCCATCAGATAGAATCCTGGAACAGAGAAGGGATAATAGTGGAAAAATTGCTGAAATTTGAGAGAAAGGTTATAGTTTAGTTAATAATACTGTATGAATGCTTATTTCCTGTTCTTGATCATTGTACTACTACGTAAGACGATAATGTTAGGGGAAGGAGGATGAGAGCTATAAAGGAACTTTTTGTATTACTTTTTCAACTTTTCTGTAAGTCTAAAATAGTTCTAAATGAATAGCTAAATAAAATAAGGTAAAATAAAAATAGTGGGTAGTCAGTGAGGAAAACACTAGGATGCCATTCAAACAGCTGGAAAAATTAGATGATGCGAAGATTTTGATCCAATTTTTTCAGTTTAAATAATTGAGAAATAGAGAAGTTCCATGACTTAACACAGCAAACTAGACGCAAATACCTTGGTCTTCAGCTCAGGTTTGACTATTGCTATCCTATGACAAGTAGAGTTATATAGAATGAGAAAATGTTATGTGATATACTTATTGTATTCATAAAGTTAGGATGATTTTTTGGAATACATGTTCATTTATGATTGGGGTGTAGTGAAATGGACAGTGAGGAATCTCACTAAAATTACATCTAAAAATTATGAAAATATAAAGTCACATATTGCTTATGTTAAAATAAGAATAGCAGTAGACAATATGTGCTACGTGTGTGTGTGTGCGTGTGGGTGGGTGGGCAGGGGGAATTTTTATTTTGGGAAAGTATCACAACATTCCAAGAAACTGTGACTTTACTATTCTCTCCAAAAGGCTGTTAGTAATACAGAAAAATTACTTTTGAAAAATGTTTGATTATTAAAATAAAATGGCAATGAAAAATTTCTCCCATCTAATCAAGGCCCTTTAAGACTTCAAGGAAATATAGGAGAAATAACTAGAGAATTTAAAATAACATAAGTAATTGATAATGTGAAATCCTGCCCAGATGATTTAAACAGCATCATAACAAGAACTGCACAATGTACTTTCATTAGACATACTAAAAATGACTACATTTTATCTGGGATGTAGTGAATTGCTTATTTATATATGGAAAAAATTACCATTGTGTTATATAGGTTGGTGGTTACCAATCCTGGCTAGACATAAAAATCACCTGGGAAACTTTCTATAAAAATGGCAATGCCTGGGGCCCTCCCTCAGAAACTGATTTAATTCATGAGGATGGAGTAAGGCATTGATTTATTTTTTAAACTTCCCCCAAAGATTCTAATGTGACACCCCCCTACCTCCCACTACCAACTGGGGTGAGAATCACTGTTACAGTTGCTTTTTGCTCAAATACGGCTGTAATTTGATATACAAGATAAATACTATAGTCAAAAATTACATTTTGGCAAGATATACCATAATTTATTCCTAGAAGCAGTGTAATAGAAAATGAGGCAGAAATATGCTAAATAAATTGAATCTAAATAATTATAAGTATAAACATGACCAAAAGATAATTAGAATCAGAATTTAGTTTATTATCATCTCATCCCAGTAGAATGGAAATTCATCCTATTTCATTTAAGATTATTTTGGTATAAAAAATGTGGTTAGTTTAATGATACTCTAAATAGAGACCCCTAAAATCTCCACACAGAAACTATTAAAACTAATAAATGAATTCAGCAATGTAGCAGAATACAAGATTAACATACAGAAATCCATTTCTTTACACTAACAATGAAATATCAGAAAGAGAATGTAAAAAAAACTCCCATTTAAAATTGAGTCAAAAAATAAAATACCTAGAAATAAACTTAACCAATGAAGTGAAAAACCTATATGCTGAGAACTATAAAACTTTGATAAAGGAAATTGAAGATAGTTCAAAAAAATGGAAAGATAACCCATGCTTTTGGATTGTAATGGCCATACTGCCAACAGCAATTTATAGATTTAATGCAATCCATATCAAAATACCCATGCCATTTTTCACAGAACTAGAACAAATAATTCTAAAATTTATATGGAACCAGAAAAGACCCAGAATTGCCAAAGCAATCCTGAGGGAAAAGAACAAAGCTGGAGACATAATCTTCCCAGATTTCAGACAATACTACAAAGCTATAGCAAACAAAACAGCATGGTAGTGGCACAAAAACAGACATATAGATCAATGGAACAGAATAGAGAGCCCAGAAATAAACCCACACTTATATGGGCAATCAATCTGTGACAAAGGAGGCAAGAATATACAATGGAGAAAAGACTGTCTCTTTAACAAGTGGTGTTGGGAAAGCAGGACAGCTGCATGTAAATCAATAAAGTTAGCACACTCCCTCACATCATATTAAAAAATAAACTCAAAATGGTTTTAAAGACCTAAATATAAGACATGACACCATAAAACTCCTAGAAGTGAACATAGGCATAATATTCTCTGATGTAAATCACAGCAATATTTTCTTAGATCAGTCTCCCAAGGCAAAAGAAATAAAAGCAAAAATAAACAAATGGAACTTTAAAACTTTTGCACAGCAAAGGAAACCATCAACAAAAACAAAAACACAATCTACTGAATGGGATAAAATATTTGCAAAAATGTGACTGACAACGAATTAATATCCAAAATATACAAATGACACATACAGTTCAGCATCGAAAAAACAAATAACCCAATCAAAAAATGGGCAGACCTAAATAGACACTTCTCCAAAGAAGACATAACAGATTGTCAATAGGCACATGAAAAGATATTCAACATCACTAATTAGAGAAATGCAAATCAAAACCACAATGAAGTATCACCTCACATGGGTCAGAGAGGCTATCAGCAAAATGTCTACAAATAATAAATGCTAGAGAGGGTGTGGAGAAAAGGGAACTCTCCTACACTGTTGGTGGGAACGTAAATTGGTGCAGTCACTGTGGAAAACAGTAGGTATGTTGCTTAAAAAAACTAAAAATAGAACTACCATATGACCCAGCAATCCCACTCCTGGGTATATGTCCAGAAAAGATGAAAATTCTAATTTGAAAAGACACATGCACCCCAATGTTCACAGCAGCACTATTTACAATAGCCAAGACATGGAAACAACCCAAGTGCCCATCAACAGGTGACTGGCTTAAGAAGACGTGGCATATATATATAATATGGCATATAAATATATATAATGGAATATTAGCCATAAAGAATGAAATATTGCCATTCGTAGCAACAGAGATGGACTTAAAGAATATTATACTTAGTGAAGTAAGACAAAGAAAGATAAATACTATATGATATCATTTATATGTGGAATCTAAAAAATAATACAAAACAGAAACAGACCCCAGACATAGAAAACAAACTTACGGTTACCAAAGGGGAAAGGGAGAGGAGCAGATAAATTAGGAGTATGGGATTAACAGATATAAACTATTACACATAAAAATAGATAAGCAACAAGAATTTACTGTATAGCAAAAGGAACTATATTCAATATTTATAATAACCTATAATGCAAAATAATCTGAAAATATATATATATATAAATGAATCACTTTTCTTACACCTGAAACTAACACAATATAGTAAATCAAGTATACTTCAATTAAAAAAAAAAAGTAGTCAGTTTAAATTCCACCCCTCCCAAAAAATAACTACAGAGTATAAATCTAAATCCATAGTTTTGTTTTGTGTGTTTATTCATACATCAGAACTATATATAGATACATAATCCAAAATCAAAATTCATAAGTTATACTGATAATTTTCATGATTAATGATTTTAAAAAAAGACAAAGTGCAAAGCACTTCTCACCTTGTAAAAACTGTGAAATATATTAGTAATAGCTTAAATTAAAATGAAAAGTAACACATCTTTTACTACTGTTGTGAGGAAGTGACTATTTTCATCATCTTTTCTGGTTGGTTTGACAATTGCAAGGACATACACGTTTTATTTAATCTAGGCTTTGCCATCCTCTTGCACACTGTACAGGACCTGGTTGATGTGACAAATCAATCTGGCTTGATCCACAGAATTCTGGGTGATGGTTTTCTCAGCAATTCAGTCTGCAGTACAGTAGTAAAGTCCTATAAGTGAGGTTTTTTGACTGGAAAGGCAGTTATCCATCTGTTATTGAGAAGGAACAGACTAAATAGCAGTCTTTTCCTTTCATTCTTGGTTTCTAAAGAAAATTTTAGGGGATAATGATTGAGACTTTTCATCTCAATGAGCTAAAGATGCACCCATCTATTGTATTGCTTCAGTCAATAAAATACTCTTTCAAATATTTACTTGGCAGGCATGGTATTCAAAGAAACAAAAGACTCATTGTAGTACAAAAAAAATGTGTTATACCTCAATAAAGCTGCAATCCTTTTATAAATGTGGTTTAGGAGAGAGTCCTTGATTATAACCCGGCTACACATTAAACCTTCAACCCCTGAAGGATTTGTTGAGCACCCACCAACCATGTGCCAGGCCCTCTGAAGAATAGAGACTCCAGAAAAGAATAAGATCCCTTTCCTTGGGTCTCCTTAATTGCTCCTCACTTCCGTATCCCCAGTTTAAAATATAAACTCTGTCCTATTTCTTGCCAAATCTAAACTATCCATGACATTCATTCTTGTTTCTTCTGGGACTTTACTCCATCCAACACTTTTTCTCTTGTATCTTTGGTGTCTTTTCAAATCTACTTCTATGTCAATAAAAAGTTTAAGTTTCAGCATTTAAAAAAAAAGAAGGAAAGGAAAGAGGGAAGGAAGGAAGAAAGGAAGGAATAGAGGGAGAGAGGGATAGAGGGAGGGAGAAATGGAGGGAGGGAGGGCAAGAGAGAAGGAGAGAAAGAAGAAGAGCAAAGACACTGGAATAAAACTTCCCTGGATTCTCCTTGTCCCTCAAACTATACCCCTGTCTCTTTCTTTTGCTTCCAAATATCTTGAAACAGCCAAAGGGAAAAGTTGACAGATTTGAGTGACCATAAAAAATGCAAAATCCCTGCATGTCAAAATATACTACAAATTCAGCTATAAGGCAAACAGAAAAACTGGAAAAAATATTTACATTCATTATATCAAAGCTTGATAAACTAGATACATACAAAACTCATTCAAATTGATACAAAAACACTAAAACCCATTAGAAAAATTAACAAAGTTCAGGAACAAAAAACCAAATTAATAAATGGGTTAAAAAATTGACTACAGTAGTAACAGAAGAAATTTAAACTAAACGATGAGGTACCTTCAAAAAAAGAAACTGTTAGTTGAGCAATTTTTTGAAATGAAAACAATCATTGTTTGCTGAAAGAGTATCCCCATACAATTATTACTAGTTGTGAATATTTGTACAACTTTTCTAGAAAAGTGTTTTGTAATACAGTCAATCTTAATTATTTACAGATTCCATATTGGCTAGTTCACCTACTCGCTAAAATTTATTTGTAACCCCAAATTAATACTGACAGTGCTTTTGTGGTCCATTTGTGAACATGTGCACAGTGGTGAAAAATCTGGGTTGCTTGACACACATGCTCCTAGCTGAGTTCAAACAAGGCAAGCTTGGCCTTCTTGTTTTAGCTCTCATTCTGTAAACACGTGTCCTTTTCTTGGTCTAGTTAGTGCTATGTTTTTCTCATTTTTGTGCTTTTTGTTGGTCACTTTGCTGTTTAAAATGGCCCCAAAATGCAGTGCTGTCCAGTATTCCCAAGCACAAGAAGGCTGTGAGTTGGCTTCCTGAAAAAACATGTTCATGAGATAAGCTTGGTTCAGGCATGAGTTACAGTGCTGTTGGCATGAGTTCAATGTTAATGAATCAACCATAGATACACATATATATTCATATGTATATATACATATATTCATATATATATATGAATCAAACATATATATTAAATAAGAGATTTTAAAACAGAAACACATATAAAACAAGGTTATATATTGATTAGTTGATGAAAATATGTTGCCCAGAGGCTTGTGAGATCCTACCTTTCTATTTCTCATGGGAGCAGTGCTTTAGTATTCACTAAACCAGTCTTTGCTGTGACTTTTGTAGAACATAACTGCCACAAATAATGAGAATCAACTGTATATATCTAAAAGTTCATGCCCTTTTGCCTCCAAATTCTCCCCTACTGCTTTATCTAAGAAAAAAAGTAAAAGAGTGGCCAAAATTTAGAGTATGCAGTAGTTCATGACAGTGTTGTAATAATAATTTAAAATACTCAGTGGTGGAGGGAAGATGTGTTTGATGTAGTCATTCCTTCCAGAATGAGTAGCAGAAAATGTGAGGACAGAAGCAAGACATTGGAGCATTGCAAGGAAGAGCCAGTGAACCAAGAAATGCAAGGCAGCCTCTGAAGCTGGAAAAGGCAAGGCAACAGGTGCTTCCTTAGGGCCCCCCAGAAGGAACTAGTCCTGCAGAAATGTGAGACTGATTTTGGACTTCTGAGACTCAAAATTATAGAAGAATAAATTTGTGTGGTTTTAAGCCACTAAGTTTGTGGTAATTTGTTACAGCAGCAGTAGGAAACTAATATGGTCTATTTGAAACATGTATAGGAAGTAGGGGTTGAGAGTTTCTTGTCACAATGGTTTTGATGTTTATTGTACAGCACAAATCTACAACTATTTATTTGTTTTATTATTTGGTAATACTTTTTGATTGTTAGTAAGCCTCTTCAGAAGTAATAAACTCAAAAAGTGCATTTTAATCAAAAATTTAAGTACTGACTTTCATTTACCAAAGAAAATTAAGGATGAACATGAAACTTGCCCAAAATTTTTGTCCACATTTAACATCCACCCTGGGGATAACACTGACCATGTGCAAATCAGAAAGTGCAAATCTGCTGAAGAAATTTCAGCATCTATTTCAAAACTTAATAGTTACTTTAAGAGACAATGCTCAAAGGTGACAATTTAAAAAATGCAGCTGCAGAATATGCATTTACATATCACTCTGTGAAGCATGCCTTTTTCATTTAGGTCCAATGACTAGTCTACTAAATGAATTTCATTTGTTTCTGCTTGCAAGTTTTCTTGAGTACATACAAAATGTGAAGGCACAGTATCTGTCACTATGCATTTGCCAAAACCCATAGAATGTATAACACCAAGACTATGATGTAAACCAGGAGCTTTGACTGTGTAATGTGTCAGTGTAGATTCATCAATAATAACAAACACAGCATCTGGTAGGGGACATTGATAGTGAGGGAGGTTGTGCATGTATGAAGGTAGACAGTTCATGGAGAATCTCTGTACCTTCTTCTCAATTTTGCTGTGAACCTAAAACTGCTCTACAAAAAAAAAAAATTAAAAAAATAGTGAAGCCACAATGTTGGGTTCATTAATGTAAATGATACTATCTTTATATCAGTTATCAGTTGTTTCAAATAGAAAGTTAGTTCTTTCCAGTAATGATTGGAAGTTCTTTTTGCTGCGATGTTGGAGGTGAAATAGTACCATGAATATTATTGTAAACACTACTAAAAATTTCAACATTGAAGAAAGTTATTTGATTTTGCAGTAATATGGATACTTATTTTGGTTGAGCACAGTGTTGTGGTAAAAACAATGTTTTTGTTAAGAAGTGTGAGGAGCAATAGTATACTTGGAACTCGTTGTGGTCCCAACACAATTCAAACAAGCTGTGATATTTTCCCAATTGAAATAGAAGATGTCCTTGTCAAAAATTATAAATATTTTATATACAACTTCAGAGTAACTGAGTCAAAAAATTTTGTGATGAAGCTGACATTAAAAACAAAATAATTTTAGTTGGTGGTACACACATTTCCTCCAGCTTTTAAAGAATTAGTTCATAAATCACCTTGTGTGTCTTACAGTAGAAATGAGTATTTTGTGAATGCATCTTCTAAATTTTGATGGCATTCTGTTCAGTATTATTTTGTGTAATAGGCTAAATAATGACTGCCAATGATATCTAGGTTCTAATCCCTAGAACTTGTGAATGTTACTTTATATGGCAAAAAAGGACTTTGTGGGTGTGATTAAGTTGAGGATCTTGAGATGGTCAGCTTGTCCTGGATTATCCAGGTGGACCCTGTATGCAGTCATACATATTTTTATTCTTATAAGAGAGACAGAGGGAAATTTGACACAGACCGCAGAGGAGGAGGCAATGTGACCTTGGGATCGGAGAGTGGAATGATGAAGCCATGGGCCAAGGATTGCTGGCAGCCACCAGAAGCTGAAAGAGCCAAGGGAGTTTCTCCCCTAGAGTCTCTAGAGGGGACATAGTCCTGCTGGCACTTTGATTTTGGCCCAGTGAAATAGATTTCAGAATTTTGGTTTCCAGAACTGTGAGAATAAATCTGTGTTTTAGGCCACCAAATGTGCAGTAATTTTTATAGTGGCCACAGGAAACTAATAGAGTTGGAAACCTTGGATCAATGTGTTTGATGGAGCCAACAACTTCAGGTTTTTTAGTTGTTGAATTTGAAATACAAGGATTGAAAACAAAACTTGCAAACAGAAAGACATTGAAATTTATCCCAACAAAAACAAGAGAACTAAACAAATTAAATAATGAAGTTCAAATCATGCATGATTTAACTTGGAATATCTCAACTTTCAATGAAATTCCTACTTTTAATTATGCAAATTTATATTCTGTATTGGAATAGAATGAATGAGAAATCCTTTAATTTTACAGCATCTAAATATGGCAAACAAATCATAAATAAAAACAACTTATCTGACAAGTTTTGCTTTTAAAAAATATTTGTGAAATGAAGTCAGTCTGAGTAAAGGCAAAACGACAATATTGGGTTAAAATATTCACACATGTCAACACACACACACACACAGAATAGTACTGAAAGGCTTCGAGACTAGGGTGGTGCAAAAGGAGCTTCAAGATGGGGGAAGAGTAAGACGTGGAGATCACCTTCCTCCCCACAAATACATCAGAAATATATCTACATGTGGAACAGCTCCTACAGAACACCCACTGAACACTGGCAGAAGACCTCAGACCTCCCAAAAGGCAAGAAACTCCCCACGTACCTGGGTAGGGCTAAAGAAAAAAGAAAAAACAGAGACAAAATAATAGGGATGGGACCTGCATCTCTGGGAGGGAGCTGTGAAGGAGGAAAGATTTCCACACACTAGGAAGCCCTTTCGCGGGCGGAGACTGTGGGTGGCGGAGGGGCGGAGCTTCAGAGCCACGGAGGAGAGCGCAGCCACAGGGGTGAGGAGGGCAAAGCGGAGAGATTCCCGCACAGAGGATCGGTGCCGAGCAGCACTCACCAGCCCGAGAGGATTGTCTGCTGACCCGCCAGGACGTGTGGGGGCTGGGAGCTGAGGCTCGGGCTTCGGAGGTCGGATTGCAGGGAGAGGACTGGGGTTGGCTGCGTGAACACAGCCTGAAGGGGGCTAGTGAACCACAGCTAGTCGGGAGGGAGTCCGGGAAAAGGTCTGGAGCTGCTGAACCGGCAAGAGACTTTTTCTTACCTCTTTGTCTCCTGGTGCGCTAGGAGAGGGGATTAAGAACACTGCTTAAAGGAGCTCCAGAGACAGGCGTGAGACACGGTTAACAGCGCGGACCCCAGAGACAGGCATGAGACGCTAAGGCTGCTGCTGTTGCCACCAAAGAGCCTGTGTGCAAGCATAGGTCACTGTCCACACCTCCCCTCATGGGAGACTGTGCAGCCCACCACTGCCAGGGTCCCGTGATCCAGGGACAACTTCCCTGGGAGAACGCACAGCATGTCTCAGGCTGTTGCAACGTCATGGTGGCCTCTGCCACCACAGGCTTGCCCCGCACTCTGTACCCCTCCCTCCCCCCGACCTGAGTGAGCCAAAGCCCCCGAATCAGCTGCTCCTTTAACCTTGTCCTGTCTGAGCAAAGAACAGACCCCCTCAGGCAACCTACACACAGAGGTGGGGCCAAATCCAAAGCTGAACCCCAGGAGCTGTGCAGAGAAGAGAAAGGGAAATTTCTCCCAGCAGCCTCAGGAGCAGTGGATTAAATGTCCACAATCAACTTGATGTACCCTGCATCTGTGGAATACCTGAACAGACAACAAATCATCCCAAATTGAGGAGGTGGACTTTGGGAGCAATGCTATATATATATTTTCCCCTTTTTCTCTTTTTGTGAGTGTGTATGTGTATGCTTCTGTGTGTGATTTTGTCTGTATAGCTTTGCTTTTACCATTTGTCCTAGAGTTCTGTCTGTCCATTTTTGGTTTTTTTAGTATAGTTTTTAGCGCTTGTTATCATTTGTGGATTTGTTTTTTGGTTTGGTTTCTCTCTTCTTTCTTTCTTTTTATTTTATTACTTAAAAATTTTTTAAAAATAATTATTCTTTATTTTAATAACTTTATTTTATTTTATGTTCTTCTTTCTTTCTTTCTTTCTCTCTTTCTCTCTTTCTTTCTTTCTTTCTTTCTTTCTTTCTTTCTTTCTTTCTTTCTTTCTTTCTTTTCTCCCTTTTATTCTGAGCCATGTGGATGACAGACTCTTGGTGCTTCAGCCAGGTATCAGGGCTGTGCCTCTGAGGTGGGAGAGCCAAGTTCAGAACACTGGTCCACAAGAGACCTCCCAGCTCCACATAATATCAAATGGCAAAAATCTCCCAGAGATCTCCATCTCAATGCCAAGACCCAGCTTCACTGAATGACCAGCAAGCTACTTTGCTGGAAACCCTATGCCAAACAACTAGCAACACAGGAACAAAAGCCCATCCATTAGCACAGAGGCTGCCTAAAATCATAATAAGGCCACAGACACCCCAAAACACACCACCAGACGTGGACCTGCTAACAGAAAGACAAGATCCAGGCTCATCCACCAGAACACAGGCACTAGTCCCCTCCACCAGGAAGCCTACACAACCCACTGAACAAACCTTAGCCACTGGGGGAAGACACCAAAAACAATGGGAACTACAAACCTGCAGCCTGCAAAAAGGAGACCACAAACAGTAAGTTAAGCAAAATGAGAAGAGAGAGAAACACACAGCAGATGAAGGAGCAAGGTAAAAACCCACCAGACCAAACCAATGAAGAGGAAATAGGCAGTCTACCTGAAAAAGAATTCAGAATAATGATAGTAAAGATGATCCAAAATCTTGGAAATAGAATACACAAAATGCAAGAAACATTTAACAAGGACCTAGAAGAACTAAAAGCAAACAAACACTGATGAACAACACAATAAATGAAATTTAAAATTCTCTAGAATGGATCAATAGCAGAATAACTGAGGCAGAAGAACGGATAAGTGACCTGGAAGATAAAACAGTGGAAATAACTACTGCAGAGCAGAATAAAGAAAAAAGAATGAAAAGAAATGAGGACAGTCTCAGAGACCTCTGGGACAACATTAAATGCACCAACATTCGAATTATAGGGGTCCCAGAAGAAGAAGAGAAAAAGAAAGGGACTGAGAAAATATTTGAAGAGATTATAGTTGAAAACTTCCCTAATATGGGAAAGGAAATAGTTAATCAAGTCCAGGAAGCACAGAGAGTCCCATACAGGATAAACCCAAGGAGAAACACACAAAGACACATATTCATCAAACTATCAAAAATTAAATACAAAGAAAAAATAATAAAAGCAGCAAAGGAAAAACAACAAATAACATACAAGGGAATCCCCATAAGGCTAACAGCTGATCTTTCAGCAGAAACCTGTGCAAACCAGAAGGGAGTGGCAGGACATATTTAAAGTGATGAAGGGGAAAAACCTACAACCAAGATTACTCTACCTAGCAAGGATCTCATTCAGATTTGACAGAGAAATTAAAACCTGTACAGACAAGCAAAAGCTAAGAGAATTCAGCACCACCAAACCAGCTTCACAACACATGCTAAAGGAACTTCCCTAGGCAGGAAACACAAGAGAAGGAAAAGACATGTAACAAGAAACACAAAACAATTAAGAAAATGATAATAGGAACATACATATCAATGATTACCTTAAATGTAAATGGATTAAATGCTCCAACCAAAAGATATAGACTGGCTGAATTGATACAAAAACAAGACCCGTATATATGCTGTCTACAAGAGACCCACTGCAGACCTAGGGACACATACAGACTGAAAGTGAGGGGATGGAAAAAGATATTCCATGCAAATGGAAATCAGAAGAAAGCTGGAGTAGCAATTCTCATATCAGACAAAATAGACTTTAAAACAAAGACTATTACAAGAGACAAAGAAGGAAACTACCTAATGATCAAGGGATCAATCGAAGAAGAAGACATAACAATTGTAAATATATATACACCCAACATAGGAACACGTCAAAACATAAGGCAAATACTAACAGCCATAAAAGGGGAAATCGACAGTAACACAATCATAGTAGGGAACTTTAAAACCCCACTTTCACCAATGGACAGATCATTCAAAACGAAAATAAATTAGGAAACACAAGCTTTAAATGATACATTAAACAAGATGGACTTAATTGATATTTATAGGACATTCCACCCAAAAACAACAAAATACACATTTTTCTCAAGTGCTCATGGAATATTCTCCAGGATAGATCATATCTTGGGTCACAAATCAAACCTTGGTAAATTTACGAAAATTGAAATCATATCAAGTATCTTTTCCAACCACAATACTATGAGACTAGATATCAATTACAGAAAAATTCTGTAAAAAATACAAACACATAGATGCTAAACCATACACTACTTAATAACCAAGAGATCACTGAAGAAATCAAAGAGGAAATCAAAAAATACCTAGAAACAAATGACAACGAAATCACAACGACCCAAATCCTATGGGATGCAGCAAAAGCAGTTCTAAGAGGGAAGTTTATAGCAATACAATCCTACCTTAAGAAACAAGAAACATCTCAAATAAACAATCTAACCTTACACATAAAGGAACTAGAGAAAGAAGAACAAAAAAACCCAGAGGTAGCAGAAGGAAAGAAAGAAGAAGCAGAAGAAATCATAAAGATCAGATTAGAAATAAATGAAAAAGAAATGAAGGAAACGATAACAAAGATGAATAAAACTAAAAGCTGGTTCTTTGAGAACATAAACAAAATAGATAAACCATTAGCCAGACTCGTCAAGAACAAAAGGGAGAAGACTCAAATCAATAGAATTAGAAATGAAAAAGGAGAAGTAACAAATGACACTGCAGAAATACAAAGAATCATGAGAGATTACTAGAAGTAACTGCATGCCAATAAAATGGACAACCTGGAAGAAATGGACACATTCTTAGAAATGCACAACCTTCTGAGACTGAACCAGGAAGAAATAGAAAATATGAACAGACTAATCACAAGCACTGAAATTGAAACTGTGATTAAAAATCTTCCAACAAACAAAAGCCCAGGAACAGATGGTTTCGCAGACGAATTCTACCAAACATTTACAAAAGAGCTAACACCTATCCTTCTCAAACTCTTCCAAAATATAGCAGAAGGAGGAACACTCCCAAACTCATTCTACAAGGCCACCATCACCCTGATACCAAAATCAGACAAAGATGTCACAAAGAAAGAAAACTACAGACCAATAACACTGATGAACATAGATGCAACAATCCTCAACAAAATACTAGCAAACAGAATCCAACAGCACATTAAAAGGATCGTACATCATGATCAAGTGGGGTTTATCCCAGGGATGCAAGGATTCTTCAGTATACGCAAACCAATCAATGTGATACACCATAATAACAAATTGAAGGAGAAAAACCATATGATCATCTCAATAGATGCAGAGAAAGCTTTTGACAAAATTCAATACCCACTTATGATAAAAACCCTCCAGAAAGTAGGCATAGAGGGAACTTACCTCAACATAATAAAGTCCATATATGACAAACCCACAGCCAACATCATCCTCAATGGTGAAAAACTGAAACCATTTCCACTAAGATCAGGAACAAGACAAGGTTGCCCAGTCTCACCACTACTATTCAACATAGTTTTGGAAGTTTTAGCCACAGCAACCAGAGAAGAAAAAGAAATAAAAGGAATCCAAATCAGAAAAGAAGAAGTAAATCTGTCACTGTTTGCAGAAGACATGATACTATACATTGAGAATCCTAAGGATACTACCAGAAAACTACTAGAGCTAATCAATGAATTTGGTAAAGTAGCAGGATACAAAATTAGTGCACAGAAATCTCTTGCATTCCTATACACTAATGATGAAAAATCTGAAAGTGAAATTAAGAAAACACTCCCATTTACCATTGCAACAAAAAGAATAAAATATCTAGGAATAAACCTACCTAAGGAGACAAAAGACCTGCATGCAGAAAATTATAAGACACTGATGAAAGAAATTAAAGATGATACAAATAGATGGAGAGATATACCATGTTCTTGGATTGGAAGAATCAACATTGTGAAAATGACTGTACTACCCAAAGCAATCTACAGATTCAATGCAATCCCTATCAAACTACCACTGGCATTTTTCACAGAACTAGAACAAAAAAATCTCACAATTTGTATGGAAACACAAAAGATCCTGAATAGCCAAAGCAATCCTGAGAACGAAAAATGGGGCTGGAGGAATCAGGCTCTGTGACTTCAGACTATACTACAAAGCTACAGTAATCAAGACAATATGGTACTGGCACAAAAACAGAAATATAGATCAATGGAACAGGATAGAAAGCCCAGAGATAAACCCATGCACATATGGTCACCTTATCTTTGATAAAGGAGGCAAAAATATACAGTGGAGAAAAGACAGCCTCTTCAATAAGTGGTGCTGGGAAAACTGGACAGCTACATGTAAAAGAATGAAATTAGAACAGTCCCTAACATCATACACAAAAATAAACTCAAAATGGATTAAAGACCTAAATGTAAGGCCAGACAGTGTCAAACTCTTAGAGAAAAATATAGGCAGAACACTCTACGACATAAATCACAGCAAGATCCTTTTTGACCCATCTAATAGAGAAATGGAAATAAAAACAGAAATATACAAATGGGACCTAATGAAACTTAAAAGGTTTTGCAAAGCAAAGGAAACCATAAACAAGACCAAAAGACAACCCTCAGAATGGGAGAAAATATTTGCTAATGAAGCAACTGACAAAGGATTAATGTCTAAAATTTACAAGCAGCTTATGTAGCTCAATATCAAAAAAACAAACAACCCAATCCAAAAATGGGCAGAAGACCTAAATAGGCATTTCTCCAAAGAAGATATACAGAGTGCCAACAAACACATGAAAGAATGCTCAACATCATTAATCATTAGAGAAATGCAAATCAAAACTACAGTGAGGTATCATCTCACACTGCTCAGAATGGCCATCATCAAAAAATCTACAAACAATAAATGCTGGAGAGGGTGTGGAGAAAAGGGAACCCTCTTGCACTGTTGGTGGGAATGTATATTGAAACAACCACTGTAAAGAACAGTATGGAGGTTCTTTAAAAACTAAAAATAGAATTACCATACGACCCAGCAATCCCAGTACTGGGCATATACCCTGAGAAAACCATAATTCAAAAAGAGTCATGTACCACAATCTTCATTGCAGCTCTATTTACAATAAATAGCCAGGACCTGGAAGCAATCTAAGTGTCCATCGACAGATGAATAGATAAAGAAGAATTGACACATATATACAATGGAATATTACTCAGCCATAAAAAGAAACGAAACTGAGTTATTTGTAGTGAGGTGGATGGACCTAGAGTCTGTCATACAGAGTGAAGTACGTCAGAAAGAGAAAAACAAATACCGTATGCTAACACATATATATGGAATCTAAAAAACAAAAATGAAATGGTCATGAAGAACCTAGGGGCAAGACGGGAATAAAGACGCAGACCTACTAGAGAATGGGCTTGAGGATATGGGGAGCGGGAAGGGTAAGCTGGGACAAAGTGAGACAGTGGCATGGACCTATATACACTACCAAATGTAAAAAAATAGCTAGTGGGAGGCAGCTGCATAGCACAGGGACATCAGTTTAGTGCTTTGTGACCACCTAGACGGGTGGGATAGGGAGGGTGTGAGTGTGGGAGAGGCAAGAGGGGAGAGATATGGGGATATATGTATATGTATAACTGATTCACTTTGTTATAAAGCAGAAACGAACACACCATTGTAAAACAATTATACTCCAATAAAGATGTTAAAAAAACAAAACAAACAAACAAAAAATAGTACTTAAAGTATCTTTCATTTAGAATTTTTTCTGAGCTTATCAGGTACATCAGCAGCTGTAGAGTGACTAGTTGCTCAATTAAAAATATTATAGTCTACAAAGAGTCAATTGAAAATGTAAAAGATTTATAATTATTCACCACAAATGTAGTTTAAAGATTATAGCCAATTTTGTGGAAAAATTCAAAATAATAAGACTCTATTGGAGGGCTTCCCTGGTGGCGCAGTGGTTGAGAATCCGCCTGCCAATGCAGGGGACACGGGTTCGAGCCCTGGTCTGGGAAGATCCCACATGCCGCGGAGCAACTGGGCCCGTGAGCCACAATTACTGAGCCTGAGCAGCTGGAGCCTGTGCTCCGCAACAAGAGAGGCCACGATAGTGAGAGGCCCGCGCACCGCGATGAAGAGTGGCCCCCGCTTGCCACAACTAGAGAAAGCCCTCGCACAGAAACGAAGACCCAACACAGCCATAAATAAATAAATAAATAAATAAATAATTAAAAAAAAAAACTTGCCAAGCCTAATCGTCAAAAAAAAAAAAAAAAAAAAAAAAGACTCTATTGGAAAAAAGTACATTCTTTAGAAAACACAAGTGATGCTTTATTGACAGGTAATAATAGACAGGTAATAAGACACTGATCAAATTACTTTAATATGTACCAAGAATAATAGTTCTGCTTCTGTTATTTTAAAAATTTGTTATTGAAGTCACATTGGTTTATAATATTATATGTTTCATGTATGCAACATTATATTTCTACTTCTATATACTGTACAGCATGTTCACCAAAAATTTAGTTTCCATCTATCACCATTTCACCCTTCCCCTGACCCTTCCCCTCTGGCTACCTCTAATGTGTTCTCTATATCTACATGTTTGTTTTAGTTTGGTTTGATTTGTTCATTTATTTATTATATTTTTTAATATTCAACATATGAGTGAAATCACACAGTATTTGACTTTCTCTGTCTGACTTATTTCACTTACCATTAGTGAAACATTCACTGAGTATTAACCTTCAAGGTCCATCCATGTTGATGTAAATGGCAAGATTTCATCTTTGTTTATGCTGAGTAATATTTCATTGTATATTTATGTATTACTTCTTTTTTATCCATTCATTTGTTGATGGACATGTAGGTTTTTTACATAGCTTAGCTATTGTAAATAATGCTGCAATTTTTTTCTAATCTCATAGCTTTGTGGCTGGAAAAGATGCTTGATATAATTTCAATTTTCTTAAGTTTACTGAGGCTTGATTTGTGGGCCATGATGTGATCTATCCTGGAGAATATTCCGCGTGCACTTGAGAAGAAAGTGTATTCCGCTGCTTTTGAATGGAATGTCCTATAGAAATCAGTTAAGTCTACCTGGTCTAATGTGTCATTTAAGAATTGGTTTCCTTATTAACTTTCTGTCTGGATGATCTGTCCATTGGTGTAAGTGGTGTATTAAAGTCCCTCACTCTTATTGTGTTACTGTCAATTTCCCCTTTTATGGCTGTTAGCATTTGCCTTATATATTGAGCTGCTCCTATATTGGGTGCATATATATTTACAATTGTTATATCTTCTTCTTGGATTGATCCCTTGATCATTATGTAGTGTCCTTCCTTGTCTCTTGTAATAGTCTTTATTTTAAAGTCTATTTTGTCTGATATGAGTATTGTTACTCTAGCTTTCTTTTGATTTTCATTTGCATAGAATATATTTTCCCCTAACTTTCAGTCGTATGTGTCCCTAGGTCTGAAGTTGGTCTCTTGTAGACAGCATATATAAAAGTCTTGTTTTTGTATCCATTCAGCCAGTCCGTGTCTTTTGGTTGGAGCAAACCATTTACATTTAAGGTAATTATCAATATATGTGTTCTTATTGCCATTTTATTAATTGTTTTGTGTTTGTTTTTGTAGGTCTTTTTTCTTCCCTTCCTCTTTTGTTCTCTTCTCTTGTGGTTTAATGACCATCTTTAGTGTTGTGTTTGGGTTGCTTTTTCTTTTTGTTTGTGTATCTATTGTAGTTTTTGGGTTTGCATTTCCCATGAGGTTTTGATTTAGCAGTCTATGTATGTACAATGTTGTTTTACGTTGCTGGTCTCTTTCCCACCTAGAGAAGTTCTTTTAGCATTTGTTGTAAATCTGGTTTGGTGGTGCTGCATTCTTTTAGCTTTTGCTTCTCGGTAAAGCTTTCAGTTTCTCCTTCGAATCTGAATGAGAGACTTGCTGGGTAGAGTATTCTTGGTTATATGTTTTTCCATTTCATCACTTGAAATATATTGTGCCACTCCCTTCTGTCCTGCTGAAAAATCAGCTGATAACCTTATGGGGATTCCCTTGTATGTTATTTGTTGCTTTTCCCTTGTTGCTTTTACTATTTTTTCTTTGTCTTTAATTTTTGTCAGTTTGATTAATATGTGTCTCGGTGTGTTCCTCCTTGGGTTCATCCTGCATTGGATTGTCTGCACTTCCTGGACTTGAGTGAATGTTTCTTTTCTCACGTTGGGAAAGGTTTTGGCTATAATATCTTCAAATGTTTTCTCAGGCCCTTTCTCTTTCTCTTCGCCTTTGGGGACCCCTATAATGCAAATGTTGGTGCGTTTAATATTGTCCCAAATTCTCTGAGACTCTCCTCATTTCTTTTCATTCTTTTTTCTTTATTCTGTTCTGTGGCAGTGATTTGCACCACTCTGTCTTCCAGCTCACTTATTCCTTTCCTGCCTCAGTTATTCTGCTACTGATCCCTTCTAGTGTCTTTTTCATTTCAGTTATTGTACTGTTCATCTTTGTTTGTTTGTTCTTTAAATCTTCTAGGTCCTTGTTAAACATTTCTTGTATCTTCTCCATCTGTGCCTCCACTCTTTTTCTGAGATTTTGGATCATCTTTACTATCATTACTCTGAATTCTTTTTCAGGTAGATTGTCTATCTCTTCTTCATTTAGTTGTTCTTGTGGGGTTTTTTCTTGTTTCTTCATTTACAACATATTTCTCTGTCATCTCATTTTGTCTAACTTTCTGTGTTTGTGGTCTCCTTTCCACAGGCTGCAGGATCATAATTCCTCTTGCTTCTGGTGTCTGTCCCCTGGTAGGTGAGGTTGGTCCAGGGGCTTGTGCAGGCTTCCAGTGGGAGGGACTGGTGCCTGCCGTCTCTTGGGTGGAGCTGGGTCTTGTCCCTCTGATGGGCAGGGCCACGTCAAAGGGTGTGTTTTGAGGTGGCTGTGAGCTAAGTATCACTTTAGGCAGTCTGTCTTCTGATGGGTGGGCCTGTGTTCCTATCTTGGTGGTTGTCTGGACTGAGGCATTCCAGCTCTGGAGCCTGCAGTTTGTTGGGTGGGGCCGGGTCTTGGTGGAGAAGTGTGGACCTCCGGGAGATCTCACTCTGATCAATATTCCCTGGGACTTCTGCTACCAGTGTCCTTGCCCTCACAGTGAGCAATGGTCAACCTTCACCTTCCCAGGAGACACTTTAAGACCCCTAGGTAAGTGTAGCCCAGGTTCCTATGGTGCTATTGCTTTGTGCCGGATCCCAGTGCACGTGAGACCTTGTGTGTGCCCTCCAAGAGTGGAGTCTCTGTTTCTCCTGCCCTGTGGAGCTCATGCACTCAGGCCCTGATGGCCTTCAAGGCTAAAGGCTCTGGGGGTCCTTCTGCCCAATGCCAGACCCTCAGACTGTCTCGGAGGGCTATTTTATGTGGGAACTTCCCTGTGTAGCCTGTTTGGGTTTAATAGTTTTTGGTGTGAGGGTTGTTTTTACCATAGATGTATTCCACCTCTTTCCTCAGTGTATGCTGGCCATTATCCCCTTTATAGGAGGTGTGACTGATGTTGTGGTGACCAGAGCCTGCACTGGATATTGAGCAGGGCCTCCCCTTTGCTACTGCCCTGTCAGAGGTAGGATCTGCTCCTTATTTGTTGGAGTAGATGCCCCCAGATCTGTTTCTTAGCTGCGTTATCTGATCTGCGGTGTGAGGTAGGTGGGATTGGAGCACCCCCACTGGGAGGGAAGCCACTGAGCATTCCTTCTCTGGACCTGTTCAACTGTGGCTGTGCTCTGTTGTGTCGCCTTTCACCCGTTTTGCGATCTCTCAGATTACACTGTTGTTGACACTGCTCTCGGCCCCGCCTTAACTGTGGGTATGCCGGCAATTGGCCCTGGTGTCTCTCAGACGTTGTTTTCACCAGGCCGCCAGCGTAGATCCACTGAAGTCAGGTCCCAGGACTGCAGTAATCATGAATCTGGACCCGCTGTGGATGCTATGGGAGCAGCTCGGACTCTGGCCTGGCCCAACCCCCATGTGTATGTGCTCACAAAGTCTATAGCTGCTAAAGCTAAGCCTGTCTTGGCTGCAGGAGCACTTGTTGTCCGTTTAGATGTTCTGTAGGTGCTGAGTTTACAAGGCCGGTTGAACAGGTGCCAATTTGCGGTTTGTGCAGCCGTGAGGAGACATTTCAAACTTTCTTCCTTAGTTGCATGGTCCCTGGGGCTCAGCTGTGTTTTCAGTCCCACCTCCACGTGTGGGGCACCCACAGGGGTTTGTTCCTGAGGCTGCCCTGGAGCACAGGAGTCCACCCCGGTGAGGAGGGGGTGCAGAGGCACCGGGGCGGCTGGGGTCGCTGGAGCCCTGGCGGTGACAGGTGTGTGGTGGAGGAGCCAGTGGCCACTGGCATGAGAGAGTTGTCCTCAGCAGGAGCCCTTCCGAGCACCCAGTTGTGGGTGTGAGAGAGAGGCCCCAGCAGGGGCCCTTCCTAGTGCCAGGTCGCAGGCGCGAGAGAGCCGCCCTGGTGGGGGCCGCTCCTAGTGGCCAGGGAGGCAGGGGCCAGCGCGTGGGGAGAAAGGCTGTAATGGCAGCTCTGCCCCTTGCGTGTCACTTAACGATGGCACTTTACTTCCATGGCAGTCGGGTTTCTTCCACACTATCCGGTTGTGGATTGCCTCACTCCTATCCCCTCAGGCTGTCTCCTCGCAACCAAGAGCAGCCCTCTCCCTGGGCTTGCTCTCCAAACCCCTCCTTCCAGCACCCAGCCCCTGTCTGCACCGGGGACACACGTCTCAGGCTGGGGTACGGACTGTCGGTGTAGGTCTCATTCTGTCCTGTCACAGACCTGGTGCTGCATTCTCTTGCAAGAGCCCCCAAAGCTCCCCTTCTGTCCCATCTGATCTCCCCGCCGGTGAGGGTGAGGGGGCTCCCCTGATGCAGGAACCTCTCCTGTCCTTCTGCTGCCCCTCAAAGGGCTGCTCTTCCCGTCCCACTTCCTCTCCTCTTTTTCCCTTCTTCCTCTCATCCTACCCAGTTATGCGGGGATCTTTCTTGTCCTTTTAGGTGTCTGAGGTCCTCTGCGAGTGTTCAGCCAGTGCTCTACGAGACTTGTTCCATTTGTAGATGTATTCTTGATGCATCTGTGGGGAGAGATGAACTCCATGTCCTCCTACTCCTCCGCCATCTTGGCCCCCCTCCGCCCCGCTCTGGCACATTTGAAGTAGTGAACACCATCTTTACATAAAGCTTTTAAAAACTTGAGTCTAAGGATTCAACAGGTTAGAAATTAGAGGCCTTTCTTTTGTTTTCCAGAAGGTGGTGCTATAGCACAAGTTTTTGGTTTCTCTTGCTTGAGCTTACTTCTAGTTATATCTGAGAACCAGCACTTTCCACGCACTGCCTTTGCCAGAGTTGAAGCTCAGTGCCCTCATTGTCGTTGCTTGTGCTCCAGGGTCACATGTGCCTTGCTGCTGCTGTTGTCTCTGGCATCACTGCCTGGGGTCCCAGGATGGTGGGCACTTACGTTGCATCTGGGATTTCCTGAGCCACAGGCTCCACCACCACAGGGAGGAGTGGAAGGTTGGGGGGTGCCTGGGTTGTGGGCACTTCTGCCATGTCCAGTGTTGTCAGGTTCATGGGCTGCACTGGTGTGGTCAGGGAGCGGGGTACCAGATTCTCGGGTGCCTCCTCGACTGGAGGGATGGGAGCACAGGTTTTGCTTCCACTGCTGCCAAGTTATCTGTGACTGTGGGCACTGCTGGGAGGCCAGAGTTGTGTGTGCAGCCTCCCCTGCTGCTACCAGGTTTTCTGGGGCTGTAGGCTCAGCTGCTGCAATCAGAGGGCCCCAATTGCAGGCACCACCTCTGCTATTCCTCCAGTTCCACCTCCTCTATGTGTTCCAGTTTAGCCACCTTTAGATGTACAGATATGTGGAATTCTCCAGTGTCCCAGTGTGTTGGGCAGAGGAACCTTTGTTGAGTTAATGTTTCACTGGTTGTAGATTGAAGGGGAGAGATAAAGAGAGCGTCTCACCCAGTCATGATGCTGATGTCGCTCCGCTTCTCTAATTTTTAATGTTCAGATAATCGTTTAAAAATGTTGCCTTTTAATGTACACACATACTCCTACACGTGTTTTTAGTATTTTGGAGAAAAATCTATTTTTAAAATTAACTTTTGAGTAGCACTATTTATAGGTCCACCAATATGATAAAAACAATTTTTTGGTCAATAAATTTTTTAAAAATTATACGATTTAAATTATTTTAGCACCTCCTTTTGTTCTGGAACACGAAGTGTTCCAGTTTGGATGATAAATTATATGGCTGAACAGTCTTCTTGAAGGAAAAAATGGCTAATCCAATTTTACCTTTTCAAATCTGTTTAACATTTACTAATTTTGCCCATTCTCTTCAGGGAAGGAAACTGAGAAAGCTAATTGAGGCAGGGATTGCACTTGGTACTTTGTTAAGTATGAAATATGTTATCAATAACTCCATTTGGGGGATAAGGAAAGGGGTTTATAGACATAAAGTGGTGGCCAGGAACGTGACTAGTAGGCAGCTGAGGTGAAATTGAACTCCACTGGATTCACCAGCTTCCCCCTTCTCCTGCCGTAGCATCTAGACTGAACCACTCCAATTTAACCTCCATGACCACATCTATGTCGTTCAGCGGTTACCTCTCATTTTCCTTCTGCCTTTTCCTTGGCCATTCTCTTTTACAGCTTCAAATTTCACCTTTGTTTAAATGTCTTGATATGACAATTAGCCCCAAGTTATTGATGACAATGTGTAGCTTTCATCAAAAACTCTTCATTCTAAACCCCTTTCTCACCTGACTGAGGCAAAATTATGCACACTTGACCTCAAGTTTTGTTTTTTAAAGATTTTTTAAAAATGTGGACCATTTTTAAACTCTTTATTGAATTTGTTACAATATTGCTTCTGTTCTGTTTTTTTGGCCGCGAGCCATGTGGTATCTTTGCTCCCTGACCAGGGATTAAACTCGCACCCACTGCATTGGAAGGTGAAGTCTTAAACCACTGGACTGCCAGGGAAGTCCCAGACCACAAGTTCTTAGAGAGGAGTATTGTCTATTAGAGTATGGTGTTTTATACAAGAAACATATTTCATTATCTCCCACCCCTTAATCCTAAGGATAGAGGTCTTCTCAATCCCAGATTCCATAGGCTTATGAATGAATATGTTTGATGCTAATACAGCAAATAGATTTTAATGAGCTCCTTTGGTACTCAGCACCCTGGCCTGTGGCTGGGTAGCCATAGTTACGTCTTTTGTGGAAAGCCCTGAAGAGCAGGGTGAAGTGTCAGCAGGTATCTCCAGGGTAATCTGAAGATACCAAGACAATGTCCTCATCTGCCTGGCTTCACACAGTTGCTCTGTGATCTTAATGCTCTGCTTCTTGACATCGCAGATGGCAGACAATGATCAGCAGCTTCTTTCATCTCACCCAGCTTGCAGATGGAAGCAGCTATAGGTTAGCTGCTCAAAAGCCAGTTGCTAAACGGCCAATTTAATGAATTTGCTTAAAAAAAAAAAAAAACTAATTCATTTTAGCTTACCAGTTTTAACCTTGTCTTTTTAATATCTTTTTAAAAAAACATTAAATTTGTCTCTCCAAGATTTCTTGCTGCTGTAGTTATAGACCAATAGGACAGTTGAAGAGATATAACAGCCATATTCAAGCATATGATCTTTAAAATATACTTGAGTATGAAATATTCTCATAAATTTTTGTGAATACATACTTTTTCTGCCAACCAAACGAAACAGTTAAATGAGTAAATTTGGCCCGTGGCTTTCTACGAACTTCCCTGCTGCGTCTGTGTGGCAAGTTTGGTGTAGTTCCAGACTGATCTGTTCGTAAGTCCCATGACTTTCCTCCTCTGAAATGTGTTTGCTCAAGTAAGCCCCTTGGCATTCTACATGTTTGCTAATAGGGATCAATGGATTGTTTTTGTCTCCATCTTAAAACATATTTACCTGGCGTTTTTGCAGATACTTGACCCCCCCTCTCCTCCATTATGTTTATCCAGCACAAATCCTTGGATACCCCGCTGGGAGGAGGTCATTCCAAGGCATGAGCACTGTGATCACTTAATGTTTCATTGACACTTTTCTGTTCATGCTCACATCTAAGATACCTCATGGTTTCAATTAATAAAGTCTCTGCAATGCCAGGATATAAATACACACAAGCAAGCAGTGAAGCCTAACTAAGCAGTGAGCATTTCCAGAGACAATGGCTTTGGGGTTTAAGTTTCTCAGCCTCACCACTATTGATATGCGGGGGTGGACAACCCTTTGTTGTTGGGGGTTGTCCTGTGCATTACAGGATGTTCAGCAGCATCTCTTTCACCCCCTAGATGCCAGTAGCACTCCTTCCTCAGTGCTACCACAAATGTCTCTGGACATTGCCAAATGTCCCATGAGACAGCACCGTCCTCAGTGTACAAATACTGAAGTTGATTTTCAGTACAACCCTCTCACAGGGAATCCTAAAACCCTTATGTAGGACTTCACCATAAAGCCCAGTGTTTTACTTCACTAACATCACACAAAGATGATTGTCAGCTCAAAGGATTCAATGATGGCTCATAATATGCTAGGATATAGCAGATAGCTGTGCAAAGACTGTTTGAGTCTACAAACCTGATCTGCTATTATCTTTATTACATAAGTGGTTATGTTTCTAGTTGAGCCCTCCAATGACAGCTCGTTTAGATTGAGGATGCCTGCTAAGGCAAAACATCATTCAGTTCCACAACTACAGAACAGTTGCCAGTTTGGTTGTTGAGTTCCAGGCACAATCTGATTTTGTTTTATGATTTTTTCCAATAAAAATCTTTTTTTTTTAAACCAAATAGGCTACAGGAAATCAAACTGCACAAGCATCACATCGTCACCATGTGAAAAACACTGCCAAAAACAATACTGCATGGGCTAAAAGTAGATCCTACGGGCTCTACAGTTCCATTAAAAGGTTTGAAATCCCTTTTATAATAAAAAAAGAATACCCACTCAGGCTTAAGAGATTAGTTGTAAGAATATAATTTCATTTTTCATCACAATACTGCTACAACTTTTAAAAATTGAGGTACAATTGACATATAACATTATATTAGAATTTTAATTATTTTTTAAAATGCTATATATGCTATCTTCTAAATACCACAGCGGAGTTGGTGTTAATGAGTCTAATTTTCCAAGAATAAATATCAGGAGTAAGTATTCCTTTTTTTTTTTTTTAAACACACTTGATAGAGCAGTACTTACAGATGAGATGCTTTAGCTAGTGGGAATCACTCTCTTCATAATCCTGTTATTAATTATACATGTGGGAGGGGAAAAAAGAACAAACCAAACTGTTCCAACTCCCTACATAATTGAGGTTGGGTCTATTTTAAACAAAGCCTTCACTTCCAGGTTTAAATCAACTTAACCTGGATCTCCCTAGATCTGCTAATTCAAAATTCCCTGAGGTTGTTTCAAATGAACTCCTGCTGAAAAATCCTGGCACTGGTGCACAGAGAGATGATGGGCAAGACTCACTCCCATGACACCCTCCCTTTCTTTCCAAGCTTCCTGCTTGCACCCCTTATCCTTTTTAATCCATGTCCTATAATTCTTGACTCAGTCTTTCCAGTCTTCCTAGGATAATTTAAATAAGGTCAGGAGGTGTGTGTGTCTGTGTAATTAGCACATAGGATATATATGTCTTAATTTTGTTAATCTATCCTATTTCCTTATATATGTGTACATATATATATATTCCATATATATGCATGCACGTGTGCATGCACGCGTACACACATACAAACACTCACAACCCCACTTAGGAGGGCAAATGCTTGGTCAGCTTATGCTCCCAAATCACAGGAAAATAAAAGATGTCTGAAGACCTAACTTGGGAATGAGCTAACAAGTACTTTTTTACTATAGGGGAATTTTTTTAAAACAAAAACCACCCAAAAAAATTACAACTCTTTAAAAACTGATATGGCTCTTATAAAACATTTGAAACGGTAAACACCCATACACAAAAATCATAGATTCAACTATATAATACGAGTCAATTAACATAAAAGAAAAATGTCTGTTTTCCTTTTGATTTTATACAATTTAATTATTTTATTTTACACTTTTAAAATTCATTTTGGACCTAGCATGTCCTGGCGTTTTATACACTGACCAAACTGCTCGGCTAGAGACAGTCAAGTTCAAAAGCAGTTTCCTTTCACATTTATCCATTTTTGTTTAAGAAATATAAGGAGTCTGTTTCACTTTTTATTTTATATGACAATCATTTTTATTATGAATTTATTTAAATCACTTTGGACCCAGCATGTCCTTAGGTTTTACCCACTCGTCAAACTGCTCTGCTGTGAGATAGCCAAGTTCAATAGCAGTTGCCTTTAAAGTCGATCCATTTTTGTGTGCAGTCTTAGCAATCTTGGCTGCTTTGTCATACCCTAAAGAAAAAATTAAAAGGCGATGTAGGAGTTAATAGTGAAACTTCATTTTCTAAAGCAAAAGGTAATCATTATTTACTTAATGCTACTGATCTCTTAAGTAAACATTTTTTAATCTTAAAAATATTTAGCAGTGGATTATCTTGATAATTGTCATTTCTTATATGGAATAAAACCTTTACTTTTCTGAATACATACTTCCCTTTCTACAAGATTTGTCCCTAAATTAAAATTGCCCACTAACCCAGATATTTTCATAAGGGGGAAAATATATACACACAGACGCATCTCTCTCTCTTGATATATATGTATACACATACACAAACATGCACACACACACACACACACACATACATGGCACCAAGAGATAAAAATATACATCTGACTAGTATAAATGTGCTGTTTCAATAGCATGCTTAACCTGAAAAATTATCTTTCTAACAAAGCATTAACAAGCTCAATGCTGCAGCACTACAGAAAATACAGGACTGCACAACCAGGAACGATGGTAAAGGGCTCTAAGAGGGAAAAGAGAGGAGAGTCCTCTCACAATGAGGGAAGAGCTGGCAGGGCTCTGAAGAGAGATGAGCCTTCAGGGCCGCTTCCAACATCTCTCTCTGGTTCAGCACTCCATGCCCTGGCCTCTTTCCAGACATTACAAGGGTACAAGTTGGGAAGTTTTAATATATATACTTGTGCAAGAGATCACAGGTCTACTGTTTACTTCAAAGTTACTTGCTTTTAAAATTAATAAAGATAGGGGCAGGGCAATTCTGCAAGTTATCTTGATTTAATGTAACAAAAAAAAAAAAAAGAAGGCAAAAACCAGAAAGAAGGGAAAAAACAAAAATGAAACCAGTGAAAGAGAAAACAAACAAACAAACAAACAACCCAGGATTAGAGGACTATGACCAGAGAGAAAAGGCCTGATGAGGCAATATGATTATTGACCAAGCAACATGTTATGTGTCATGTGCAATTATCAACCACCTACAAGATGTTATGCGTAGTATGCAATTAATCTACCTAATAAAACATATTATGGACATAGTTAATAATAACATTAATTTGTGAATGCTAAGCATGTTGAAAAGGCATTTACTGGTCAGACTAACTTTGAGAGAAAGAATTCTCATGTCAAACCTTTGGGGTTAATATTAGACATTCTGTACTTTTATGTTAATAATGACATTAAAGTCTATGCATTATGCTAACCCTTTCAGTTCTCTTCTTCAAGTCCCACAAAACACGATTACCAATCAGCCTGTTACATAATGAGCACAAACAGAACCCATGATGTGGAGTTGTAAGGCTCATGCTCTGTCAACCAGTAAGGTGTGGTTTGCCCACTTATCCTTGTACGGCCTTTACCTCACATTAAATTGACTCTAAGAAAGACATCAATCATTCTGCTTTAGGAGTATTTCTAAATGTTTTGGTAACAAATTCTGAAGTATATATGTGATGAAACATTTCTCACATGAGCCTTTGGGTTCCTCTGTATATCTCTCCAGTTGAATGCTGATGTACAATTATTTCAAAAGAACCCAGTATTACTGTCAATCTTAATACTATTCCAAAGAGCAGATAGCATATTGGGCTCAGAGCTACCTGAAGCAGTTATATGAGCTCTAACTTTATAAGACTGAAATTATAGCTTGACATGAAGCCAAGAATATAAAATCAGCCTTGAAAGTTCAGGATTATTGAAGTAAGACTGTTTTAAAACAGTAATCATATCACACCAAATGACTGCATCATAATTTGTTCTAATGTAGAAAATCAAAGAATACGTTAATAACCTCAGCTCAGCAGTAAGGAGAAGGTGGGAAAAGGCTTTTAACACGTTATAACAATGCAATGAATGCCTCAAAATCCATGACTTAAAACACTGTATTTAATGGGGATCACTAGTCAATCTATAATCCAAGCTAATATTTTTGAATCTACATAATGAAATATTTATAAATCTGGAAAAGGCTTGCAACACAAAAGCCATGGTTTTAGACAAAATATTTGTATTTCCCCCCTTTCCCTATAAGCAATGCATACACAACCCTTTTTCTTTTAATTTAATCCATTTCTGAGTTGAATAAAACAACAAAAACAAAGTATAGTATAGCATCTAGAGAAGGTAGAAAAATGAATTCATTCAGTGTTGTTAATCAGCCAGTGCCACCTAGTGACATTAAAAACTGAGAGGACACTTAGTATCTGAATTTAGTGTCCCACAGTATCTGAATTCCATTAAGATTAAAATAAGTTTAAAGTTCTACTTCTGAACTTAGCACATTTCAAATAAAATGAAGCATAATCAATCAAGATTTTGAAAGAAATATGATACCATAAAGGTTATAAACATATATAGCGTCTTTCAACACAATTTGAAATGTCTTAAGAGATCATCCAAAAGAAATCTGTTGTTCACAACCATTGATCCAGTAGTCTTTTAAAAATTTTTCAGCTTTTAACTCTGTATTCAAAATGACACTATTATTCTTTAAATGCATACCTATATGAGGATTAAGAGCTGTCACCAACATTAGAGACTCATTCATTAGCTTGTTGATCCTTTCTATGTTGGCCTGGATTCCCACCACACAGTTTTCTGTGAAGGAAACTGATGCATCCCCCAACAGTCTGGCTGAGTGTAACACATTTTTAATCTAAGAGAGAGAGACAGACTTATTAAGCCTAACTTTTTTCTTTGTCCAATAACACATTATTTGCGATTCATAAATGAATATGTAATACAATTAACATATAGCACTCCTACAACCTGTAAGGCATCATACCCAAGAAAAAAATATGAAAGAAATTATAAACATCTCAGGGCACCGAAATGCCCTTTTAAGAGGTAAAAAGGCATAAATACAAATAAATAAAACACAAGACAGTCTGTGGTGTTATAAAATACAGGTATGAAATGTTAAAGAGCATAGACAGAGAAATAAATTCCAGTTGTAGGAGCTGATGAAGTTTTATTTGATGGAGAGCACTTAAATAGCCACAGATGGAAAAAGAATCTTCTATGCAGAAGGAAGAGAAACAAAGATGCAGAGGTTAGAAAGTTCAGCTTGAGGAGATTGGTTCAAGATGGTGGAGTAGAAGGACGTGCTCTCACTCCCTCTTGCAAGAGCACCAGAATCACAACTAACTGCTGCATAGTGATCTACAGGAAGACACTGGAACTCACCAAAAAAGATACCCCACATCCAAAGATAAAGGAGAAGCCACAATGAGACAGTAGGAGGGGTGCAATCAAAATAAAATCAAATCCCGTAACTGCTGGGTGGGTGACTCACGAACTGGAGAACACTTATACCACAGAAGTCCACCCACTGGAGTGAAGGTTCTGAGCCCCACATCAGGCTTCCCAATCTGGGGGTCTGGCAACGGGAGGAGGAATTCCTAGAGAATCAGACTTTGAAGGCTAGCGGGATTTGATTGCAGGACTTGGACAGGACTGGGGGAAACAGAGACTCCACTCTTGGAGGGCACACACAAAGTAGTGTGCACATCAGGACCCAGGGGAAGGAGCAGTGACCCCATAGGAGACTGAACCAGACCTACCTGCTAGTGTTGGAGGGTCTCCTGCAGAAGGAGGGGGGTGGCTGTGTGTCACCATGAGGACAAGGACACTGGCAGCAGAAAGTCTGGGAAGTACTCCTTGGCGTGAGCCCTCCCAGAGTCTGCCATTAGCCCCATCAAAGAGCCCGGGTAGGCTCAAGTGTTGGGTCACCTCAGGCCAAACAACCAACAGGGAGGGAACCCAGCCCCAACCATCAGCAGGCAAGTGGAATAAAGTTTTACTGAGCTCTGCCCACCAGAGCAACACCCAGCTCTACCCACCACCAGTCCCTCCTATCAGGAAGCTTGCACAAGCCTCTTAGTTAGCCTCATCCACCAGAGGGCAGACAGCAGAAGCAAGAAGAACTACAATCCTGCAGCCTGTGGAACAAATACCACATTCACAGAAAGATAGACAAGATGAAAAGGCAGAGGGCTATGTACCAGATGAAGGAACAAGATAAAACCCTAGAAAAACAACTAAATGAAGTGGAGATAGGCAACCTTCCAGAAAAGCATGCAGAATAATGATAGTGAAGATGATCCAGGACCTTGGAAAAAGAATGGAGGCAAAGATCGAGAAGATGAAATAAATGTTTAACAAGGATCTAGAAGAGTTAAAGAACAAACAAACAGAGATGAACAACACAATAACTGAAATGAAAAATATACTAGAAGGAATCAATAGCAGCATAACTGAGGCAGAAGAACAGATAAGTGACCTGGAAGACAGAATGGTGGAATTCACTGCTGTGGAACAGAATAAAGAAAAAAGAATGAAAAGAAATGAAGACAGCCTAAGAGACATCTGGGACAACATTAAACGCAACAACATTCGCATTATAGGGGTCCGAGAAGGAGAAGAGAGAGAGAAAGGATCCGAGAAAATATTTGAAGAGATTATAGTCGAAAACTTCCCTAACATGGGAAAGGAAATAGCCACCCAAGTCCAGGAAGTGCAGAGAGTCCCATACAGGATAAACCCAAGGAGAAACATGCCGAGACACATAGTAATCAAAGTGGCAAAAATTAAAGACCAAGAAAAATTATTGAAAGCAACAAGGGGAAAAATGACAAGTAACATACAAGGGAACTTCCATAAAGTTAACAGCTGATTTCTCAGCAAACTCTACAAGCCAGAAGGGAGTGGCATGATATACTTAAAGTGATGAAAGGGAAAAACCTACAACCAAGATTACTCTACCCGGCAAAGATCACATTCAGATTTGATGGAGAAATCAAAAGCTTTACAGACAAGCAAAAGCTAAGAGAATTCAGCACCACCAAACCAGCTTTACGACAAATGCTAAAGGAACTTCTCTAAGTGGGAAACACAAGAGAAGAAAAGGACCTACAAAAACAAACCCAAAACAATTAAGAAAATGGTCATAGGAACATACATATTGATAATTACCTTAAACGTGAATGGATTAAATGCCCCAACCAAAAGACATAGACTGGCTGAATGGATACAGAAACAAGACCCATATATATGCTGTCTACAAGAGACGCACTTTAGACCTAGGGACACATACAGACTGAAAGTGAGGGGATGGAAAAAGATATTCCATGCAAATGGAAATCAAAAGAAAGCTGGAGTAGCTATACTCATTATCAGATAAAATAGACTTTAAAATAAAGAATGTTACAAGAGACAAGGAAGGACACTACATAATGATCCAGGGATCAATCCAAGAAGAAGATATAACAATTATAAATATATATGCACCCAACATAGGAGCACCTCAATACATAAGGCAACTGCTAACAGCTATAAAAGAGCAAATCGACAGTAACACAATAATAGTGGGGGACTTTAACACCTCACTTACACCAATGGACAGATCATCCAAAATGAAAATAAATAAGGAAACAGAAGCTTTAAATGACACAATAGACCAGATAGATTTAACTGATATATATAGGACATTCCATCCAAAAACAGCAGATTACACGTTCTTCTCAAGTGCTCATGGAACATTGTCCAGGATAGATCACATCTTGGGTCACAAATCAAGCCTCGGTAAATTTAAGAAAACTGAAATCATATCAAGCATCTTTTCTGACCACAACGCTATGAGATTAGAAATGAATTACAGGGAAAAAAACGTAAAAAAGACAAACACATGGAGGCTAAACAATACGTTACTAAATAACCAAGAGATCACTGAAGAAATCAAAGAGGAAATAAAAAAATACCTAGAGACAAATGACAATGAAAACACGACGACCCAAAACCTATGGGATGCAGCAAAAGCAGTTCTAAGAGGGAAGTTTATAGCTATACAAGCCTACCTAAAGAAACAAGGAAAATCTCAAGTAAACAATCTAACCTTACACCTAAAGAAACTAAAGAAGAACAAACAAAACCCAAAGTTAGCAGAAGGAAAGAAATCATAAAGATCAGAGCAGAAATAAATGAAATAGAAACAAAGAAAACAATAGCAAAGATCAATAAAACTAAAAGTTGGTTCTTTGAGAAGATAAAATTGATAAGCCATTAGCCAGACTCATCAAGAAAAAGAGGGAGAGGACTCAAATCAATAAAATCAGAAATGAAAAAGGAGAAGTTACAACAGACACCGCAGAAATACAAAGCATCCTAAGAGACTACTACAAGCAACTTTATGCCAATAAAATGGACAACCTGGAAGAAATGGACAAATTCTTAGAAAGGTATAACCTTCCAAGACTGAACCAGGAAGAAACAGAAAATATGAACAGACCAATCACAAGTAATGAAATTGAAACTGTGATTAAAAATCTTCCAAAAAACAAAAGTCCAGGACCAGATGGCTTCACAGGTGAATTCTATCAAACATTTAGAGAAGAGCTAACACCCATCCTTCTCAAACTCTTCCAAAAAATTGCAGAGGAAGGAACACTCCCAAAGTCATGAGGCCACCATCACCCTGATACCAAAACCAGACAAAGACACTACAAAAAAAGAAAATTACAGACCAATATCACTGATGAATATAGATGCAAAAATCCTCAACAAAATACTAGCAAACAGAATCCAACAACACATTAAAAGGATCATACACCACGATCAAGTGGGATTTATCCCAGGGATGCAAGGATTCTTCAATATACGCAAATCAATCAATGTGATACACCATATTAACAAATTGAAGAATAAAAACCATATGATCATCTCAATAGATGCAGAAAAAGCTTTTGACAAAATTCAACACCCATTTCTGATAAAAACTCTCCAGAAAGTGGGCATAGAGGGAACCTACCTCAACATAATAAAGGCCATATATGACAAACCCACAGCAAACATCATTCTCAATGGTGAAAAACTGAAAGCATTTCCTCTAAGATCAGGAACGAGACAAGGATGTCCACTCTCACCACTATTATTCAACATAGTTCTGGAAGTTCTAGCCACGGCAATCAGAGAAGAAAAAGAAATAAAAGGAATACAAATTGGAAAAGAAGAAGTAAAACTGTCACTGTTTGCGGATGACATGATACTATACATAGAGAATCCTAAAACTGCCACCAGAAAACTGCTAGAGCTAATTAATGAATATGGTAAAGTTGCAGGATACAAAATTAATGCACAGAAATCTCTTGCATTCCTATACACTAATGATGAAAAATCTGAAAGAGAAATTATGGAAACACTCCCATTTACCATTGCAACAAAAAGAATAAAATACCTAGGAATAAACCTACCTAGGGAGACAAAAGACCTGTATGCAGAAAACTATAAGACACTGATGAAAGAAATTAAAGATGATACCAACAGATGGAGAGATATACCATGTTCTTGGATTGGAAGAATCAACATTGTGAAAATGACTATACTACCCAAAGCAATCTACAGGTTCAATGCAATCCCTATCAAATTACCAATGGCATTTTTTACGGAGCTAGAACAAATCATCTTAAAATTTGTATGGAGACACAAAAGACCCCGAATAGCCAAAGCAGTCTTGTGGGAAAAAAATGGAGCTGGAGGAATCAGACTCCCTGACTTCAGATTATACTACAAAGCTACAGTAATCAAGACAATATGGTACTGGCACAAAAACAGAAGCACAGATCAATGGAACAAGATAGAAAGCCCAGAGATTAACCCACGCACCTATGGTCAACTAATCTATGACAAAGGAGGCAAAGATATACAATGGAGAAAAGACAGTCTCTTCAATAAGTGGTGCTGGGAAAACTGGACAGCTACATGTAAAAGAATGAAATTAGAATACTCCCTAACACCATACACAAAATTAAACTCAAAATGGATTAGAGACCTAAATATAAGACTGGACACTATAAAACTCTTAGAGGAAAACATAGGAAGAACACTCTTTGACATAAATCACAGCAAGATCTTTTTTGATCCACCTCCTAGAGTAATGGAAATAAAAACAAAAATAAACAAGTGGGACCTAATGAAACTTCAAAGCTTTTGCACAGCAAAGGAAACCATAAACAAGACGAAAAGACAACCCTCAGAATGGGAGAAAATATTTGCAAATGAATCAACAAAGGATTAATCTCCAAAATATATAAACAGCTCATGCAGCTCAATATTAAAAAAACAACCCAATCCAAAAATGGGCAGAAGACCTAAAGAGACATTTCTCCAAAGAAGACATACAGACGGCCACGAAGCACATGAAAAGATGCTCAACATCACTAATTATTAGAGAAATGCAAATCAAAACTACAATGAGGTATCACCTCACTCCTGTTAGAATGGGCATCATCAGAAAATCTACAAACAACAAATGCTGGAGAGGGTGTGGAGAAAAGGGAAACCTCTTGCACTGTTGGTGGGAATGTAAATTGATACAGCCACTATGGAGAACAATATGGAGGTTCCTTAAAAAACTAAAAATAGAATTACCATATGACCCAGCAATCCTACTACTGGGCATATACCCTGAGAAAACCATAGTTCAAAAAGACACATGCACCCTAATGTTCATTGCTGCACTATTTACAATAGCCAGGTCATGGAAGCAACCTAAATGCCCATCGACAGACGAATGGATAAAGAAGTTGTGGTACATATATACAATGGAATATTACTCAGCCATAAAAAGGAACGAAATTGGGTCATTTGTAGAGACTTGGATGAATCTAGAGACTGTCTTACAGAGTGAAGTAAGTCAGAAAGAGAAAAACATATATCGTATATTAACACATGTATGTGGAACCTAGAAAAAGGGTACAGATGAACCAGTTTGCAGGGCAGAAATACAGACACAGATGTAGAGAACAAACGTATGGACACCAAGGGGGAAAGCAGCGGGGGGTGGTGGTGGTGGTGTGATGACTTGAGAGATTGGGATTGACATGTATACACTGATGTTTATAAAATGGATGACTAATAAGAACCTGCTGTAGAAAAAAATAAATAAAATGAAATTCAAAAAAAAAAAAGAAAGAAAGTTCAGCGTGAGCTTGAGGCAATCAGTGAAATCAGGGCTTCTCAGTTCTTAATGATCACCACGTTTTTTATGCTTAACAAAACAAATATTCCATAATCACTTGAAAATAACCTTTCACACAGTATTTTAAAACAGTAGAAAGTCAATTAGTTTGTTTTAGCAGTTTTTTTCTTTTTGGTAACATTTCCAATATATATTAAGATATATATCCACATCCTAATCTCTCTGGTCTAAAATCCCAGGGTCTAAAAACCAGACTCCCAACAATGGACTCTAGTAGAAGACACAGAACTTCAAGGTTTAATTTGATACTAATGACTTTATTATATGGCAAATGTTGACTATCTTGACTTATTTTCTATTAAAAACAAAACAGACCTTTGTTTAAAAAAAAATTGGCAAGACACTTATTGTTATGCACATATATTTGCCAGGCAGCTGGTGTTAACTGTTTGGAATTTGACCTGAAAGCAAAAGCTTATCGGTCTGGGGCTTCCCTGGTGGCGCAGTGGTTAAGAATCTGCCTGCCAACGCAGGGGACACGGGTTCAAGCCCTGGTCCGGGAAGATCCCACATGCCGCGGAGCAACTAAGCCCGTGCACCACAACTACTGAGCCTGCAAGCCACAACTACTAAGCCCACATGCCACAATTACTGAAGCCCGCGCACCTAGAGCCTGCACTCCGCAATGAAGAGCAGCCCCCGCTCGCCACAACTAGGGGAAGCCTGCACACAGCAACAAAGACCCAATGCAGCCAAAAATAAATAAATAAATAAATTTCTAAAAAAAAGCTTATCAGTCCGAGTTGTTTGGTCTGTCTTCTATTTTCCACCAGAATGTACATTCCATAAGGGCAAAAAAAAAATCCGTCTTGTTCATTGTTCTATCACTAGCAACGAGTACAGTGCCTGACACAGACTAGTACTCAATAAATATATGATGAATACACTGAATGAATACACTAAATATTTGTTATTTGCATATTCTTATCAAATTAAAATCAGACTTTACACCACACACAAACTGGAAATAAGCCTCTAATATATACTTAGATATAACACTTCACACAAATAAAGGATTGTAAATGATAATAGCTCCATTATCTGAAGTTGGGGAAACTGGATAAAAGATGATGTCATTTTGTTCTGTCTTCATAAAGATGAAGGAAAAAGAATAGATTGAGTGGACACAATGTTTTCAAGGTATGTGGAAGAGTAAAACCAATGGAAGAAAGCCTTGAGAAAGGGAAGAGAACTGGAGAGAAAGTGCTGAAGAAACCAAGGACAAAGAGTGTTTCAAGGAGCAACAAGTCAAGGTCAGATGTTAGTTAAGAGCCATGGCATGTCTGTTGGACTCAAGAGGTCACAAGTGCTACAAGAACAATTCAAACATAAGTGCAGGGGTGGAAGCCAGACTGCAGTGCAAATGAGAGTGAGAGTGGGTATTTCTTTAAAAAGGCTGAATTCAGAGAGAGGAAGAAAGCAGCAGCATGAGAAGGAGACAGGCTGGAAGGAGAGTTTCTTTCTTTTTTTTTTTTTAACTGAGGAGACTAGAACTTATTTCTAGCAATTGGCATCCCCAGTGGCGAGGGAAAAGAAAGAAACCTATACCCTACTTCCAGAATTTTTCTTCCTATTATAAAAAGCAAACCACCAATTACTTAAGCTAAAAGTCACCTAATTAAATATACAGGATTAATCCTCTAACATTAACATATGTTTAACTTCCAACTGCTACGTATATTATCCAAGTACCTAAAGAATTGTAAGAAACCTTAATGAAAGACAGAAACCAAGACAACTAGCTTTCGGTTAAAGACATTAAAAATCTAATTTAAAGCTTACCATCAATGGCTTGAAAACATTCAACTCAAAATGTCCATTGCTGCCTCCAATGGTAATGGCGACATGATTGCCCATGACCTGGGCTGCAACCATGGTCACTGCCTCACACTGGGTGGGGTTCACCTTACCTTCAAGAAAACCACCAAAGAGAGATATCACATCAAACACACTTGTGGCTTCGAGTATGAGTTTAAGATTAGGTTTTATATCAAATAATCAAGAGAAGAAGGAAAACTAACTTCATTAAATAAAGACATATAATAAGGCAATGTCCCAACCATCAGTGCTGTTTAATGAAACAAACCATGTAGCCAGAAACTCTGAATCATGCAATGGCTAATAAGTAGAGTACCTACAACTACACAGTAAGTATAGCTCTTTTCACCTTCATGGCTTACATGCACTCTAGAAATATTTATGGAGCCAGGCACTGAATATACAACAGTGAGGAAAGAGTATGCAGCCCCTGCCCTCATAGAACTCGGAGGCGAGGGAGAGAGAACTGGCAATTATAATAGATAAGGGGTCAATACAGAGGAGTGCAGACTGCTATGGGAATACTTATAAAAGAAGCACCTCACCAACATCTGGGAGGCTTCCCAGAGGAAACTGATGTTAAGCTGGAATTTTCCTATTTGAGTTTCCAGAACCTACCACCCTGTAACACTCCTCTGACAAGCTCAAGTTTGAACCAAACATCCCTGATTCCTCTGACAAGTACAAAGCAACACAGTGGGAAGATCAGTTCCTTATCTGTGACTCTGCATTTCTCTTTTTTAGGTAATCACCTTGAATTTGCAATCAACTGAACTCATGTCATTTTTCAACATGACATACTTTAAAATCAGATCTTTTCTCATTCTACACATGCCTAGATCTAAAAGAACCTATAGTCAGGTCTTTCTTTTTCACTCTTGTCAGTTTTAGTCCAACTACAGAGTCCTTTATGAATCTAGACTCTGTCATCTGATGTACTGCTATTTCAACTTTATCTGCTAATATGATCAACACATATTCTCTACCTTCACCCTCAGTCACCAGTAAAGTGGTGAAAGGGCAGAGCCCTTCAGCTTGCTGCCAAGATATCCCTCCAGTCTGAAGTCAACTCATTAGGCACTCCTTAAATGTCACTGTTCACCCAGCTACATTTATGTAACAGTATTGCCCACACTTCTCCACTGGATTCCATGAATATCAAGTGAGTCCACCAAATGACTTACTGGAATCCAGACATCAAGAAAAGAAGGAAATCCAACTTCATTAAATAAACTAAGACATATAATAAAGCAAGGTCCCAACCATATCTGTGGAGCCTCCCTTACCTAACTGGCCAAAACCTAAAGCAAAAAATGAAATAAGAGGCATTTGATACAATTCATCTTTATTCATCCCATGCTGATCACTTTAACAGCCTGTTCTAGAATTCTATTTGCTTTGGATTGTAAAAGATAGAACTATTACATATTTTCTAAGGTGGAAATCAAAATACATGCTGCTAACTAAAATTCTTTTCTCCTGTATTGTTGGGTGATGTCCCCAGAAGTCCTGATCAAAAGTAGCCCACAAAGACATTCTGAAACAAGTGCACCACACATGTCCCTATCCACTTTGAGATCACGTTAAACAAAAGCAGATACGCTCTGCAGATGAGAATGCCTGGGTTCTAGTCAAGTTCCAGTTCTGACATTTACCAGCTATGTGATTACCTGGCATGATACTGCTTCCTGGTTCATTTTCAGGTAAAATCAGTTCTCCCAGACCTGAGCGAGGACCAGAACCCAGAAAACGAATATCGTTTGCAATCTTCATCAGACTGCAAGCGGTAGTGTTCATGGCTCCACTGAGTTCAACCAAAGCATCATGAGCAGCCAGAGCTTCAAATTTATTTGGAGCTGTGACAAAAGGCAAGCCTGAAGAAAAAATAATAACCTATATGAGTTAACAGGTAAAATTAAACATTTTTCTAATATCAGCAAGTTAAACAGAAAGTGCCAGTATATGAAAAGCAAAAAAAGAACAGAATAAAAATTTTACTTCAGAAAAAAATGCTTAAGACTCAAGCTTTGTCTACATTTCTTCAAGAAGTCCTAAAGGGGTAGAAAATCTGATGATACTAGCACACTTAAAAGATAAAAAGAAGAAGTACAATAAATGTTGAAAGAAATATAAAATATTGAAAGAAAAAACATTATCCTACTGCAAACACCTGTGTATGATGCCTGACTACGCTTCAGTAAAGAGGCAAAGTAGGTAAAGTTCACTCTGCTTTATTCCACACTCCTTTCCTAGTACAATTTTTCCCCCATTTTAGGTGTTCTATTCTCTTCTCTAGCCAGGACCCACAAGGTCCTCTGAGAGATTAGGGAGCCAAAATGAGTTAGACATTCTCAATCTCTCCCATGTTCAAATTTTTAAAAATCTACATATTCTAAACCCCATAATACAGTTCTTCTTGATTAAAATTTGATTAAAAAAAAATCTCTGCTAGTAAGCAATAATGAGCATTGTATAATTATCTGTACCCTAACTCTCTGGTAATATCTGTGTCTTAATAAGAGTTTTCTGGAGATAATAGCTCTAATAACAGTTATCATTATCAAGAGCACAGTACTCTACTAAAGGAAAGAGAATTCAAAAAGGTCACTAATTCAAAGAAATGTCACAGCATGCCATAGGAAAAAAAGAAATTAAGCCTGTCAATCTCTAACGTATTTGTCATTCAAATGAATTTCTCAACCATCAGTTGATTCCTCCTGCTTTGAAAATGAGTATTCAAAACAGCTTTAAATGGAAAATAATTGAATACTACCAGATAGTAAGCAAAGTTAGCACTGACAGATTTTAATAATTACATGCTGTATGAACTTACAGATGGAAAACTTTTAAAAAGCAAAAGGTTAACATTACAACTTCTGAAATAGACACAAAGTACATGTTTGATGGGAAAATATTATTTCTAACTTTAAATTTGTTCAGAATTCAAAGCAGAAACACCCAGAAAAATACAGACTAGTATAATGGAAATGAGTAATAAACCGTGTTATCACCTACCTGTGAGTGCAGCCACTTTTGCGGCAACCTTTTCTGCAAAGCCAATTCTAGTATTTAAACCAGTACCGACAGCAGTGCCCCCAGCTGCGAGCTCATAGATTCTTGGCATGGCACCTTTTATTCTTGTTGTTGCATATTTCACTTGTTGAACATAACCACTAAATTCCTGAAAAGCAAAAGAAATTAAGGTGAGAACATATAATTTTCTAATGGCATACAAGTTACTCTAACTACATTAAATTCAAGTTTTTAAAAAACACGTTTCAGGTACAAAATTAGAAGCTACTCAAGTGGTAATTGTATTATTTAATTCATATGATAAACAAAGAATAGGAGAGAAAGAGAATTTATAAGCCTATCAGGTAGACAATGCCACTGATAACATGTGGCCTATTTATAAACTAGTCTTTTAATAGAAAGCAAAGAAAAACAACACAGGAAATTTTAAAAAAAACTTTACTAGATTAAATTATCGGTTTATTTGTAAATTATTTATTTTTTGGTGTATCTCAAACAACTCTGAGAAAGAAAAAAACTGAATCCCCTCAAGAAAAATGCAAACATAGAAATATCCTCCATACAATTTCAGTTAAAAAACCTGATATGGAATTTGAGGATGTTTTACAGGGACTCAAGAAGCTACGTGACTCACTGAACAGCACAAGAAGGTAACAGGTAGAGTTAAGACTATAGCTTCAAGATGCATTTTAATTCTGCTATTAATGCCACACTGGTTCACAAAGTATAACATCCTTTAAGTAAAGTAACCACAGAACTGATCATGTTTAGAACATAGCAAGGGCCCTATCAAGAATTATGCAGGGACAGAAGGCATAAACTGGAACTCAACTGAGCAAGCCGGGATATATGGTTACACTAAATCTTTTTTTCCTGCCTAAAAACACTGAAAAATCATGAATACTTTTGATTAGTACTAGGATTTCACACTGCTCTAAAGAAAACGTTTTAGAAGATACAACTCCTTTTAGGTAGACTTGATCCATCTGATCTAACATCACTTACATATATACCGGCTGGATTCACTTCAGGAATATATTTTTATTGAGGAAAAAAACTGCACTCAAAAACCTCAAAAGACAATTACAATAAAAGCAAGTATAAATGCTTCTGATAAGATAAAATCAAAGAGAAAAATAAAACTTTCCGTCATAATACGAAGAATGATGATTTTACATAGGAGGCTGAGTAAATGGCCCAACCGGACTTCAGCATATAATGGTTTTCCTACATGTAGCACACAAAAAAGGGAGTATCCAGAGGGATACTCAAACGTTTCAAGAACATATACTGTATCTCCTTAGAAATTATGCATGGTACTAAGAGCCAATGATGTAAAGAGAAATACAATACAGCCTAAGAAACAACTTAATTTAGCAAGCTCAATTTATTCATATCATCTGTAGGTCAATTAATCACTTCCAGTTTTCCTCATTCCTTCCGTGATAAAGTTAAGGTAAATGATCAAGTTTTTTTTCAGTGTTTGCTGTCATCTGAACAAAACTACAAATGAAATCTTTCCAAATAACCAGCAGCCAAACTCTCTCCCTCACCTGAATTTCTACAAAAATACTGTTATTGGATACCTATCCTTTGATACTTGATATAGAATTTGCATATGTCCTACCTCCCAAACTGGAGTGAACTTACTGAGACAAAAACTGTTCCTTGTATTTCCTTCGCAATGCATACTATTAGGCATTCTTTAAAGTGTCAATAAAGAAACATAAAAATACTTTCTGGTATTTTGGAAAAGAGAGTAATACGTCTTTTACATGTGGCCAAAACAATTTTAAAGAGTAAGATATGCCCCATTTAATCATTTTAAAATTAATTTTTAAAGAACTTACTAATTTTGAGTAAGAGAGACAACGGAAGAAATTATGATAATGATACTGATGAAGATGATGATGACAGCTAACACCAACATGTGCTTATAATGTGTCAGGGATTGTTCTAAACACTCTACATGAATCAGCTTATTTGAACCTCCTAACTATCCTATGAAAGAGATATTTTCCTCATTCTACAGCTCAGAAAACTGATGCACAGAAAGGCTAAATAATTTTCCTAAGGTCCAATAGTTTGCACATAGCGAAGCTAAGATTTGAACTCAAGTAGACTGATGTGGAGTCTGGCTCATAGCCAGTATGCTCTGCTCTTCTGAGTGGATACCAATAAAAACTACTGACTGGTTAGTGCAGAATCATCTGTCACTGAACTGAACTGATATAAATTTGGCCTTTTAAACCAGTGTGATTTAGAGGGTGATATGCTGGCCATTTGTACCAAGCCTGCAATTGAACCAAATCTAATCGCACGCAATATACCTGCCCAAGAGTAAGTGGAACAGCATCCTGTGTATGAGTACGCCCAATTTTGATGATCTGGGCAAATTCTTTGGATTTTGCATCAAGGGCATCATGTAGCTTCTGTAGTCCTGGTAGCAGTACTTCATGAACTTCTATTGCAGCAGCAATATGCATTGCTGTGGGAAAAGTATCATTTGAGCTCTGTTGGAAAATTTTCAAAAGAAATGTAAAATGTTAAATCAGAGACAAAAATAAACCAAACTTGAATGCCTCAATTAAAAATCTCACTAAATGACTACTCAAAACTTGGCATATTTAGTACTCAATTACATTTACCTGTGGCAAGTCACTTAGGATCAAATAAGAAGCAACAACCTGATTTCCTTTGTGGAAGGTATTTAGGACTGTATTACATATACCACCTACAATGAATGTATTATATATTACTATATCTGCCTGCTAAGAAATGACAGCAAGACAAAGAGAAGTACAACTAGCAAATGTATGTAAGGATAGCAATAATAAAATATCTTACAGTTAAATAGCACATACAGTCTTTCACAGACACTTCTTCCTTTACTAAACTTGAGGAAAATTCTGTGAGGTAGGTCACCACTTTAAAAATAGAAAAGCTAAACTGTCAAAGAAATTATGTGACTTGCCAAAATATTTACGGTTGGCAGAACTGGGACCTGACCAGGTAGTCTAAATTCCATGCTCTTTCCTCAACTGTAAACCCATACTTTAAAATTACGATGCTATTTTAAAAAATATATTCATTACTCATTTGTTAAACTTTGTATTATGGACATTATCAAACTACTTACAAAAGTAGGATGAATGGTATAATGAACACTCATGTATCTACCACCTGAATTCAAACAATTAGCATATAGCCAATCTTGTTTCATCTGTAACTCCACCTCACTCCTCCATCTGACCATACACACTAGATCATTCTGAAGTAGATTTCAGACGTCAGTATATGTAAAAGATAAACTCATATTTAAAGGCAAGCCTTCGGTTTGCAAAATCCTTCATACAATGGACTTATGTGAAAAAACTTCCTCACTACTTAAAAATATATTAAATTATACTCAGAACCCAGATCTTGGTTTCTAAATATCACTTTCCAATAAGTGATAAGATCCTCCAAGAGCTCTTTGGAAAAATGAGTGCTTATGAGGGCTGGGGCAGGAAAAATACAAGATGAGAAGCCTGGAGCATCTTGTAGTGCAAAAAATTAATAAGTGCCTTAAAAAAAAAAGGATGGTGGCATGTCCAAAGGACACAGGAGGCAACAAGCTGTGGCTTTGTGGCAACAATATGAGTAGCAATATAAATCCCAAAAATACTGGATTATAACCTTAAGAAAAAAATATTAATGAATTCATACTGATATACTTAAATGATTAAATAAATAAATGTCAGGGGAGAGAGAAGACAGTATTCCTTACAGAAAAATTTCAATTAATAAATGTAGAAAGAATGAGGGAAACAGAAAATCACTACTGAAACACTAATGTAGTAATTGTTATTGGCAAGACCCACTGATGAATGTTAAAATTAATAGGCAAAAGTTTAAGGAGAAAGAGGCTATTTGCATAGCCTCAAAGTTCTCTATTAATTCTGTGGTGATCTTAACACATGTCCGAAGATTTCTTGATACTCCTCCCTTTAGGAAGTGGAGCTTAAGTGTAGTAGCTGGAGTATAGGCTGGACACAGTGGCTTACTTCTACCAAATAGAGACTAGAAGATGGAGAAACCAGGGAGACACCATCTTAACCAAGTGATTCAAGTTAACATCACCAGTACCAAGTCATGTTGCTATCATGTACCCCGATACGATGCCAGAAGAGCCCTTCATTTCTATAACAGTCTTTCCAAAAATCCACAGTCTCAGTCTAATCATGAGAAAACAATAGACAAACCCATATTGAGGGACATTCTATGAAATACCTGGCCACTGCTTTCAAAAATCACAAAGACAAAAGACAAGCTCTCACAGATTAGAGGAGACTAAGGGGATATGATGACTAAATACAATGTGGAGCGTGGACTGGATCCTGGTTAAGAGAAAAAGGAGATCAATAGAAAACTAGGGAAATCCTAATAAAGCCTGTTTAATTAAGAGTATTGTACCAATGTTAATTTCTTAGTGTGATAAATGTACCAGGGTTATGTAAAATATTTAATATTAAGGGTAGCTGGGTGAAGGTTATACAGGAACTCTGAAATATCTTTGCAATTCTTATAAATAATTTTATATTTCAAAAGAAAGAGTTTTTAAAATATAAATCAAACAGCGAAAATATACATATATACTAAATTCAGGTGTCCTAAAAGTGATTTTTTTCCCCCTAAAGGTGCTTTTCATGAAAATTTAAGACATAGACTGAAGATTCCTAAAAGAAATAAGGAGAACATACAAGAAGTCCTTTCCATTAAAGAATATAAGCAGAATGAACACTCCCTGTCAAAAGTTAATGCCTGTTTTACAAGGAAAATCTCAGGATTCTTTTCAATTTATAACAAAGAAAAGAAGAGATCGTATACCGACCTGGCTTTTATTAACATGATCGTTGGGATGCACGGGTTTCTTGCTGCCAAGTTCACCTCCTAGCATTTCAATTGCTCTATTGCTAATGACTTCATTTACATTCATATTTGTCTGGGTTCCGGATCCAGTCTGCCATACCACGAGAGGAAAATGATCATTTAATTTACCTTCAGCTACCTGCAGAGCAAAATGTTAAAAAATGAATTTTAAAAAATAAGAAATATTCATTTACCTATTTAAATCAAATATGATTAAGTTGGTACTACTTATAGTACTATTTTAAAGGTATTCACTTTTTTCACATGCTATTGATGGTGCCACGTAGTTCGTGGTTGTCCAGCAAACTGAAGCTCCTGCAGTCCAACCACTGCTACTTTAAAAGGTGAAAGATTATCTATTGTGAATGGTGTAACAATTTCACTGATTCCAAATGAAAACTAAATCAAAGATATCTTTCTCCTATTTCTCAACTGCCCTCTAATAATATACAGACAGACCCACCCACCCATTAAGGCTGGCAAATGTGTTAAGTCTCTAGATAAATTTACTGTTGGTACTCAGCAGGAATATCCAACAGATGTTACAGCCAGAGTCAGCATGATAATGAACAAGTGACTTAACAGTGTGAGTTCACTAATAGCTGCTGCATCCCACACATGTCCTATGAGTAGCAACCTCCAAGCATAGACATAAATATGGTCTAGATTTGTCCCTATTTTTGTCATATTTTTGTACTTTTAGTTAATTTGTTAGTTTTTGAATTATAAGCTTTCTAAGAGAGTGAGTGCTTAACTTCACCTTCTGGAATGATTTTAGCTTAAAAAAAAATCAGCATGCACTTTAGAAATCTATTACCTTAAACAACTGGTTCACTTTAAAGTAAAACTTTTTTCTTAGTTGTATAAAAATAACAGGTGATCAGTGTAAAAAATTCTGAGAACTAAGAAACGTATAATAGTCATCATAGTTCTACCCTCAGAAATAAAGATGATTAGCATTTTGGCATCTCCTTCTAGTCTCTACTTCAAGCAATGGGAGTATATATGTAGACGGAAAAAAAACATGTTTTTCTGTTCATTTTTTCAAAACAAAATTAGGATCATAAAATACACGCATTTTGCAATCCTTCCTCCCCACTTCTTATATGGTTGGCTTTGTTCTATGACATTCTTTAAAAAACTAAATTTCCATGGCTTCACAATATAACTTACATAAGCAGCTGTTATAATAAATAGTACTGCAATGAACAACATTATATTCAGAGCTTTTAAACTGTTATCTCTGACTGCTTATCTTTAATTGCATAAGCAATTAATTATGTTATTAGTGAAATTACATTCTCCACACATATTATCAAATAACCAACTAGCTTTAAAAGGAATCATCTATACATAAAACAAGAAATCAAATATATAAGTTCAAAGAGTATCTCTTCAAAAAGTTTTCTTTAAACTATATAAATTAAAAGGAAAATAAAGAAAATTAAAAATAAAAGGTATAAAATCATCCAGAAAATTTGCCACAATATTTTAAGCACCATATTAATATCCTCACCAAATAATAATGTTGCCACCCTATGTTGAAACTCATTAACTCAAGAATTCACAGTGCCCCTTTCCTCGTGCCAGCACTTATCATTATCCAGCCGTTAATACGGGTCTGATGCCATTAAGTAAACATACTTATCACCTCTTACCTCATCTGCTGCCTTCATTATTGCATTAGCAATCTTTGGATCAAGACCATAATCCTGGTTTACTTCAGCAGCTGCTCGCTTCAAGATGCCAAATGCTTTAATAACTGGGATCTAGAGTTAATCAGAAAAATATCTCAAATTTGCAATTTTAGCTAAGCATGAAAGTTTAAGATTACTATCTTATGAAGGTACAAAAATTGTACATAAAACAATAACTTAAGTAACATTATGACCCTAAAATGTTTAGGATATAGAGAAAGATTAAAAATAGATATGTAAAAACCAAGAATCATCATTTATCTATTTGTTTAGGGAACCAAACAAAAGCAAATACAATGACTTTTCATAGATATGTACGTATGCCTCACACACACATATACACACATTCACACATATATAATATACCATTCGTCCTATTTATTATAAGACATTATAATGTATATGTTTTTATTTCATATATTTAAAAACAAATGATAATCATTTCACCAGCCTACACCATTATTTCCCCTCACTGGATCCCGTGCTACATTATAATTTTTCCTTCTCTTTAGAAAAAACTAAAAGTAGCAAATAAAATAAAGGTAGCAAAATGGTGCTGGGAAAACTGGCCACATGCAAAAGAATGAAACTGGACCACTATCTTATACCATACATAAAAATGAACTCAAAATGGATTAAAGACTTGAACATTAAGATCTGAAACCATAAAACTCCTAGAAGAAAACATAGGCAGTAAGCTCCTTGACATCAGTCTTGGCAATGATTTTCTGGAGGAGTCCAAAAGAAAAAGCAACAAAAGCAAAAATAAACAAATGGGACTACATCAAACTAGAAAGCCTCTTCACAGCAAAACAAACGTCAAAAAAATGAAAATGCGGCAGCTGGAGGGTGCAGGACCTGAGTGCTGGAAGCCAGGGCCCCCTCACTGACAGCGGCCCTGCGTGAAGGCCAGAGGCTGCCAATGCCTCCAAGGAACAGGGTGCTGAGGGGCCCAGGGTCCAAGCACCCAGCTCCCCAAGGGCCACAGAAGCTCCTTGCTGCCCTGGAGCACCGAGCACGGAAGCATCAGGCCAAAGGGGGCTTCAGGAGCCTACCTCCACCACCGCTGAGGGAGCCTGCGCCAGGGGCCTGCTGGGAAGGGAGCGAGCAGCCCAGCCAGGCCTGGCCTGTGCGAGGCCCTCACCGCTGAGGCCCAGGGTGCTCTGACCTGGCTGGCATCTGACTCTGCACTTTTGGATTTTGTGGGTCAATTTTACATACATATGGCATATGGGCAAGGCCTCATACACTTACATCTGTAAGTGTAAAATGGGCTTGCCTTGGAGGTGGGGGTGTGCACACATGAAGTCAGTGGCTCTTCTGTGAGCTGAAGAGTCTTAAAGCGGAGCTGTCATCTGCGGCTGCTGTCACAGTATGCTGGCAGGACAAGCGACTCGAGCATTTCGCTGCCCGATTTGAGGCTCAGTCCCTCCCTCCCTACCCTTCAGGGCTCACGACAGGTGACACGCCCAGGCCTTGACTGTGTTTCTCCTGTTAGCAGGACTTGGGCAGCTCTGGCTCTCCTAGCTCCCCTGGAAGCTCCTTTGCTTCTCTTGACCTAGAAAAGGGGTTGCCAGGCAGAGTGCTGATTGGGCGCTCAAAGCCAGCGGTGAAACTGCTTCCCTGCCTAGGACAAGGGACCTGGAGAATGTTCTGCGTGGGGCGATGTGCTGTTAGGGAGCCCCTCAGGCACCACTTCCTCTGCCCTCCGGTAGTGCCAGGACCATGCCAATGACGTTTCGCAGCAGCCTTATCGTTCACAGGTGCCTCTCTAGCCTGCACAAATGATTGACAAGAGATCACCCAAAGGATTCTTTCTAAAGGTTTTTGGGTTTTGTTTTGTTTCCTTTGTTTTGGTTTTGCACGTGACAGTGTTTGTATTGAGGATCTTCTGAGGAAGAAGGGGTGTTTTAGGGGTGGTGCCTGGGTTCCTGGCCTCTAGTGCCCCACCCGCCTCAGCACCCCACCTGGTACCTTTGCCATGTTGGTGCTGAGGTTTCCTGCTTGATGAAATCAGATTGTTTAGAGTAAGAAAAAAGAAAGAGCTTCTGATGGCTTTGCCACAAGCTTACCTGTGGTTTCAATCTTGGGAGGCCACTGCTGCTGCCATCACCACTATCTCCATGCAGCAGTTGCTGGGCCCTGGGCCCAACTGTCCCCTTGGCTTTATGAGTCTGTTTCTGCTTCCTACACCCATACCCGCAGTGTGCAGTCTTTTGAGATTTGCTCTGATCCTGTTGCCCAAGTAATAAGAGCTATGTCCTCCTTGACATCTTACTTCTTCTTACGTGGGAGCCCCCAGCTCTTGTCTGACAGCTTATGGATAAGAATGAGACTCAGCCATTGACTAAGCCCCAGAAATCCACAAAAATGGCTGCAGACAGTTATGTCTGTCCCTTCTCTACCCTCACTCCCACCCCTTATACATGATATCCTATACTCTGAAAGTCCTGCTAACTGCAAACTTGCCAGAGTATTAGCCAATCTTTGTACAGAACAGTGTTCTAGAACAGCAGAACGAGTCTTGGGTCAGGAAGCAGGGCTACATTGGGCTTGGGGTACTGTAACTCCATCTCCATCTGGGGCTCAGCTTCAGTGTAGCTGAGGGAGCCACAGACCAAGATGAATCGGATGCTTGAGTTTTTGCTTCTTCCTGTATTTCCTTGAAGTCGATTCATTATCTTACACAAATAGCCTACTCTTTCAGCCCTTAACTTAAATCCTTCAGATAATTAAGTTCATGAAGAGTACTCCTGAATTATGTTAGGACTTAGACCAGAGATGGCAAATGAATGGCACATCATTTCCCCTCTTCCCCCATGGTAGGTACCACTAATCTGCTTCAGAGTATTTCCTGCTAAATCCCTGGTATATATTCTCATTTCTAAAGATTCTCCCAGCAGCCAGTATAAGTGTTGAGACCTATTTGCCATCCCTGGCTGAGGGGATACTACTCTACTCTGCTGAGGAACACAAGAGCTGCCAATCCCATACGGGGTTTGCTGGGCTAACTAAGCACGGGGAAGAGGTGTAGTTTCTGCCTGCCCCCAGCAGGAAGGCTTGCAGTAGCCTACATGATTGCCTGCCCCACTTCAGTTACCTCTTAAAGTCCTACTGTGGGCAGGGAGGGGACTGTTGGAGTCCAGTGTGGTGTGGGAAATCACAGCCGCACAGGACAGCAATGCTCAGAAACCAAGTCTAGCTGCTGTGGAGCTGCAGTGAGCACGGTGGCCCCAGCTGTGCAGGGTAGAACCTCTGCTCTCACCTCCAGCCGTCTGTCTCTAGGCATCCAGGCCAGGCTATGGATGGGGATCCCCTTCTTCTTCCTCTCCACTGACCAAATCTTATCAACCACTACAGCTGCTCTGCTTTCCAAATTCAGCCCAGGTTCCTGGGTGCTGCCCACACCAGCCAGGGTCCTGGGCCAGGTGAAGAGGTGGCCTATCCATGAGTGAAGGCCAGTTCCTTCCTCACTGGGGCGGGTCTTATGCCCCCGTTTTAGGACCAAGAGCTGTGTATTGGTTTCTTAGATTGCTAGCTTTTCCTGCAGGGGACCACAGCAGGTGAGGCTCTGCTGACAGTAATTTGCGTTCAGGGTCTTGTCCAGCTGAGAGCTTTGTGTACACCAGATTCTGAGAGGTGTCAGCAGTACTTTTTAAAATCTGTTTTCCGTGAGGTTTTTGGACCATGGGCTGAGCTCAGGCACTTTCTGTAAGAGAATGTTATGTCTGTAAAGATGGTTATTTCCCCTCCTCCACCCCCATCATGGCGGCCCTGTGGAAGGCTGACCAGAAGGCCAGTGGAGCTGCCCTGGTGTCTATGGGGGAGGGCGAGGCCTGCTGAGTTGATGCTCTAGCCCTCTCACCTTGCACAGCACAGAGGAGGTCACCCCAGGGACGGCCAGGCACCTGCCTGAGGGAGGGGTGCTGCCTTCTGTCCCTGTAACTGCTTCCATTATGGCCCAAACTGGCCGCCCAGATTTGTTTGAAGCTGTGCTGACAACTTTTTGGTCTCCTTTTGGTATGCAGAACAGCCAGGGCCTTGATTTTGATGTATTTTAAAACCACATCAAATAAAGAGTCTGCTGCCTTAAAAAAAAAAAAAGAAAAGAAAATGGAACCTACTGAACGAAAATATTTGCACATCATATATCTGATAAGGGGTTAACATTCAAGATATATAAAGAACTCATACTACCCAGTAGCAAAAAACAAACTGATTAAAAAATGGGCAGATGATGAGAACAGACATTTTTCCAAAGAAGATATACAGATGGCCGACAGATACATAAAATGATGCTCAACATCACTAATCACCAGAAAAATGAAAATCGAAACCACAATGAGATACCACCTTAAACCTGTTAGAATGGCTATTATCAAAAAGACAACAAATAAGTGTTTGAGAGGATGTGGAGAAAAGGGAAATCTTGTGCGCTGTTGGGAGGAATGTAAATTGGTGCAGCCACTTTGGAAAACAGTATGGAGGTTCCTCAAAAAACTGAAATACGTCTACTGTCTGATCCAGCAATTCCACTACTGGGTATTTACTTGAAAATGAAAACACTAAGTCGAAAAGATATATGCATCCCCATGTTCATAGCAGCATTATTTACAATAGCCATGATATGGAAATAACCTGTATCCATCAATGAATGCATGGATAAAGAAGATGTGGTAAAAAATACAATGGAATATTACTTGGCCATAAAAAAGAATTAAATCTTGTCATTTGTGACAACATGGATGGACCTTGAGGGCATTACGCCAAGTGAAATAAGCCAGACAGGTAAACACAAATACCACATGATCCCACTTATATGTAGAATTTAAAAAACAAAACAAACAACAATCAGAAAACCAAGCTCATAGACAGAACAAACTGGTGGTTGCCAGGGGAAGGGGGTGGACAAAATGTATAAAGGAGGTCAATAGGTACAAACTTCCAGTTATAAAATAAATAAATCATGGGGATGTAATGTATTGCATGGTAACTATAGTTAATAATACTGTATTGCATATTTGAAAGTTGCAAAGAGATTTTAAAAGTCCTCATCACAAAAAAAATTTTCTTGTAACTACATATAGTGATGGATGTTACTAGACATGTTACTAGTAACTAGACTTACTGTGGTGATCATTCTGCAATGTATACAAATATCGAATCATTATGTTGTACACCTGAAACTAATGTTATATGTAAATTATACCTCAACTAAATAAATAAATAAATAATAAAAAGAAATAATATATTTAACTGCTAATTAGTATGAAATACCCAGTTACTGAATGGGTATCATTTCATCCCAAAGCCAAAAAACATGGTATTTTAGTTAGCCAGTGAAGCCTTGACACTCAATAAGTCACTGGAAATTTCTCTCAGAATAATTTTTTTTAAAAACCCAGAGTTCTCCAGACTTAAAGGTGATAGCTTCTGATATATATAACCATATATCAAACCCTTTGAGTTTGCAGATCTTTTCACTTTCTACTCCAAAGCACCTCATAAAATTTAAAAGGATAAATTGAGTAAATTTTGATGAGGTTTCAATGAAATACCTGGTTTCTGCAAGATAAATAAATTATGTGTTCTTGTCAAAGTTAATAATACAGACTGTGATTTAGATACCATACCAGGTTTGAATGAGAAAGAAGGAAGAAAGGAAGGGTGAGGAAGAGAGGGATAAATTTGTAAAAGAGAAGCTATAGTCCTTAGAGGAAAATAAAAGTGGAAAAACAACAAAAAGTAATGAGTAAGACACACTGAACCTGGGTCACACAGAGGATAAACTGAAGGGCAAACAAAAGGAAATAAAAACAAAACATTTTTACTTTGAATTTTAAGAAATTAAAATTAAAACATTACAAGTGTTTTACCCAAATGAAATGGAGATATATGGCACAAAAGATTAGAAGCTTTAAAACTTTACACATGAAAACAAATGGGAATTTAATTTTCTACAGGAACACTGCAGTGGGTTAAACCACTGTCAAAGTCACAACCAAATGCCAATCAACTCAGGCTACTAGAATGGAGTGACTGACTCCACAGTGATTGTGGACTCATGAAAATGAACAAAGGTCACAGCAGAGAGTTTCACTGGACACTATTAAAACAAAATAGTAAATGTATCGCTGGAGATGAAAGAAGGGTCTCATTATTCTTCATTTACTCACATAGCAGTTCATAATCTTTTTTGGTTTTATTTTCCTATGGACCTGAGGTACAAAGGGTTGGGTTTAATCGTACTACTTAGTTCAAGGCACAGTCTGCTTTATATTTAACATAGTTCAGGAAATTAATCCAGATGAAGCCAAATGTGAAAAAAATTGATAACCCACATATCCATGTTTCACAGACACCTGTCCAAATCCAAACAACTTCTCTATCTCTGGGACAGCAGCAGCGGCAGCAATCACACACTCCCAGAACCACACACCTTGCTGGTTGAAGCAGGAAAATCAAAACATGAGCCATGCTTACTCCAGTCAATACTGGTTAAGACTGATCTCTTTAATCCCAGGAGTTGAACTATATGAGAATACTTTAGGATCTGCTACCCTCTGTCTCCCAACCATGTAGTCTGACCCTATGTTTACCTCACCATTAAACTGGCTGTGGGTGGCAATAACAGAGAGATTCTTCTAAGAAGATTCAGCTGCCTCTTGGGAAATTGTATGAACCTGTCAAGATTCAGTCTTGAAGCCTTAGTAATGAGCTAAAATACGGAAGTTAAAATTATTGTAAGATAAAAAGTATATTTAGAAGATAAATGTTAAACAGTATCTCACCAGATGAAGCCTGGCTACTTCTAGGCTTACTAGCCTATCCTGCATTCCTACGCTGACTATTTTTCATACCCTAGTTGGGCTCCAGTAGGATATGTAATATATTCCATCAATTCTTTTCACACTTTAACATCCCTGAAATCAAGATGCATCTCACAATCAATGACATGTCACAACTTTAATTGGCAGACTTTTTCTTAGTAGTACATATCAGTTCTAATTGAGGATCAGTTCTAATCTAAGGATTTAATGAAATATGGTAGAAACTTTTCTAATCATTAAATCATTCATGTAGCAATGAACAAATACTTATATGTTACCTATTATATGCCAGACATCATGACAAATAGTCAAATATTTTTATGAATTTGCGTATACTTTTCTACAAACTGAAGCCAAGATAGATAAAGTATAATATTAAAGAAAAATCGGTTTTCTTTTAAATCATTTAAAAAAATCAGTTAAAAAATTAAGTATCAAAATTAAAAATGCTTACAAACTGCAAAATTCTAGTAAAAATACGAAAAATCCAAACAAGAATGAAAGACAAATCACTTAGTTCTATCAAAAATCCAAAATACTCAAAGTCATAGCTCAAGATATTAGTACACTAAACTTCAAAAAGTTCTTTGACACCTTACTGAGAGAGAAACATCTTATTATTCACAAAGCCAGTTCTCTAATAACTTTACATTTTAACTCTGTAAAATACTTATTTATAAGGTAAGGTGACTCACTGAATAATGCCTAGTTCATCCAAAATAAGCCAACATTTCCACAAAAGCCACTTACTGGCATGCGTTCTGTCACCCCTCCAATCTTAAAGTTCATTGTCGATCTCACAGTCTGGGCGCCATAATACTTATCATTTGGGACCTTGAGTTCACCAAAGGTATCATATTCTATCCGAAAAGAATTTTGGCTTGCCTAAAGATAAAGACAAGACACTGTTATAGCTTGAAAAGAAACCAAGTCTCAAGAACAATAAAATCATATAAACGATACATCATGTACAGGTAAAGAAACCTTAATAAGTACCAAAAAGACAAAAAAATTCCATTTTGATTCTCATTCTACTCCCCCCACTTCCAGCTTTTTTCTTGAGAAATTTTTGTCACACAAATTTATTAATACACTTGTTAAAGACAGATTGTAGAATTCATACACTATGCAAATGATAAATAAAAATAATAATCTTTTCCAATTCAGGAGTATGCCTATTATTGGTCAAGCTTTGATGTACTTAGGTTAATGCTTATTTTACTAGGAACTTTGGAAAATGACCTAAGAATGATACTTTAAAATCTGAAAGTATTATATATTTAAACAAAGCTCAACTGTGGTCTACAAATATTATGCATGAGAGATAGCTTAGTGCCATACAAAACAGTCCAGGCTTTGCAATGAGACAGCCCACCATCTGGTAGCTGTGTCACCTTCAGCAAGTCACCTTTTCTCATCTAAAGTTACAGTAAATGTACAGACAAGGGGACATGGGCTAGATCAGTTCTTAACCTTTTTAGGGTGTTGGAACCTTTTGAGAATATGAGGAAAACTACGGATCTTCTCTCTAGAAGAATGAACATAAATACATACATGTAAAATCTTACATATGATTTTAAGGAGTTTATATCTTGAAACCAATCCACTCCCCAGGATAAGAACCCATGACCCCAAATCCCTTTTATGGAGAACCGAGGACTCTACTAAGTACATCAACTTACACTAATTAAAAAAAAAATACACATCTGGAGTTTACATATGATACTTTAAAGAAATTAAGAGTATCAGAGAGATACTCAGAACTTTAATTAATGTTCATCTTGCATTAATTATAAAATAAACGTGGTCATACAATTCAAAAGATTTAAAAACACCCAGCCAAGTAATCTTATATTAATAAATAGTCCTCTGAATAAGAAAAAATTAATTTTGTAGTTATCCCCTGGGACTAGAAAGATTTAAAAAACCCTTTATGTATTATAAAGCCTTTTAGATTGCATGAAAAGAAAAATATCCTTGTACCTAGTTGGAAATATAGGTGTATAACCAATGAGGTACATTTTTTTTCTATGCCTAAAAGTCTGCAGAGGAGGGGAGTGGCCAAGATGACAGAGTAGGAAGACTCTGAGCTCATCTCCTCACATGGGCACACCAAAACTATAATCATTTACAGAGCAATGATTGATGAGTAAGGCTGGAAAATTAGCAGAAAAGACCTTCTACAACTAAAGATATAAAGGAACCATGGCAAAATAGGTAGGAGGGAAGAAGACACAACAAAGTCAAAACCTATTACCACCCCCCCACCTGAGGAGGGGTGACCCACAAACTGGAGGATTATTACAATTGCTGAGGTTCTCCCCAAGAAGCAAGGGGTCCAGGCCCCATGTCAGGCTCACCAGCATGGTGAAGAAGAGCCCCTTGAAAGTTTCGCTTTGGAGGCTAGCAGGGCTCATTTTTGGCCAGAGGGCTGTGGGAAATAGAAACTCCACTCTTAAAGGGTGCACACAAAATTTCACACACTCTGGGACCCAGGGAAGCAGCAGTAATTTGAAAGGAACCTGGGTCAGAATACCTGCTGATCTTGGAGAGCCTCCCGGAGAGGGAGGAGGCAACTGGAGCTCACGCTGGGAACTTAGATACTGGGGGCAGCCACTACTGGGAGTTTGTTCTACCACAAGGACATTAGTTCTTGAAAGCACTATTTTGGAATACAGCTTATTAGCACAGGGACACAGCTCCACCCACCAGCAGGCCAGCTGCCTTAAGACCTCCCGAGCCAACAACCAAAGAGAGCTAAAGAATACAACAACTGAAATAAAAAGTACACTAGAAGGAATCAACAGTAGATTAGATGATAGAGAGGAACAGTTCAGTGGGCTGAAAGAATAGTGGAAATTACTGAAATTGAACAGAAAAAAAGAAAAAAGGATGAAAAGAAACATGGACAGTTTAAGAGACCTCAGAGACAACATCAAGCGTACTGGCATTCACATTATAGGAGCCACAGAAGGAGAAGACAGAGAGAAAGGGGCAGAGAACATATTTGAAGACATAATAGCTGAAAATGTCCCTAACCTGGGAAAGGGAACAGACATCCAGGTCTGGGAAGCACAGACAGTTCCAAACACGATCAACCCAAAGAGGACCACACCAAGACACACTTTAATTAATGGCAAAAATTAAAGATAAAGAGAGAATATTAAAAGCAGCATGGGAAAAGCAACAAGTTAAGTACAAGGTAATTGTACTTAACATAAGGATTTTAGCTGACTTTTCAGCAGAAACTCTGCAGGCCTGAAAGGAGTGCATGATATATTTAAAGTGATGAAAGGGAGAAACCTAAACCAGAAGACTCCAACAGGCAAGGCTTTCATTATGATTTAAATGGACTGATCAAAAGTTTTACAGACAAGAAAAAGCTAAGAGTTCAGCACTACCAAACCACCTTTAAATGGGTTTCTCTAAGCGAAAAAGGCCACAACTAGATGTATGAAAATTATGAAAAAAAAATCTCATTGGTAAGGCTAAATATAGTAAAGGTAGTAAATCAGTCATGTACAAAGCTAGTAGGAAGGATGAAACACAAAACCAGTAAAATTGTCTATATCCACAGTAAGAAGTTAAGGGGCACACAAGACAAAAAGATGTAAAATATAACGTCAGAAACAGAAAAAGTGGGGGTGGGGGGAGATAAAAATGCAGGTTCCTTAAAGTGCTTTTGCACTTAAAAGATCAGGAGCTGAAAATAATCACACACACACACACACACACACACACACACACATTGCAATATATAAACCACATGGTAACCACAAACCAAAATCAATAATCGATACACAAAAAAGAGAAAGGAATCCAAATGTAATATTAAAGACAGTCATCAAAAAACAAGAGAAGAGAGCAAAGTGAGAAAAAAGGAACAAAAAAGAACTACAAAAACAACCCCAAAACAAAACACAAAATGGCAATAAGTACATATCTATCAAGAATTACTTTAAATGTAAATGGCCTAAATGCTCCAATCAAAAGATATAGAGTGGCTGCATGGTTATGAAAACACTCATTATATATACTGCCTACAAGAGACTCACTTCAGATCCTGAGACACACACAGACTAAAAGTGACAGGATGAAAAAAGGTATTCTATGCAAATGGAAATGAAAAGAAAGCCATGCTAGTAATACTTACATTAGATAAAATAGATTTTATAACGAAGACTGTAACAACAAACAAAGAAGGCTATTACATAATGATCATGGGATAAATCTAAGCAGATATAACAATTGTAAATATGTATGTACCCAACACAGGATCACCTACATATATAAAGCAAATATTAACAAACACAGAGGGAGAAAATGACAGGAACACAATAATAGTAGGGGATTTTAACACTCTACTTACATCAATGGACAGATTATCCAGACAAAAAATTAACAGGGAAACACTGGCCTTAAATGACACATTAGACCAAATGGACTTAATAGCTCTATACAGAACATTCCATCCAAAAGCAGCAGAATACACATTCTTTTCAAGTGCACATGGAACATTCTTCAGGACAGATCACAAGCTAGGCCACAAAACAAGTCTTAGTAAATATAAGAAAACGGATATCATATCAAGCATCTTTTCTGACCACAATGCCATGAGTCTAGAAATCAATAACAAGAAAAAAAGCTGCAAAAAACACAAACACATGAAGGATAAACAATACGCTGCTGAATAACCAATGGATCATTAATGAAATAAAAGAATACCTAGAGACAAATGAAAATGAAAACGATGCAAAATTTATGGGACATAGGAAAAGCAGTTCTAAGAGGGAAGTTTATAGCAAAGGAAAAGCAGTTCTAAGAGGGAAGTTTATAGCAATACACACCTACCTCAGGAAACAAGAAAAATCAAAAATCAACCTAACCTTACACCTAAAGGAACCTGAAAAAGAACAAAACCTAAAAGTCAACAGATGGAAAGAAATCATAAAGATCAGAGCAGAAGTAAATAAAATAGTGACAAAAAATTATGAAAGATAAATGAAACTAAGAACTGGTGCTTTGAAAAGATAAACAAAATTGATAAACCTTTAGCCAGACTCAAAGAAAAAAGAGAGGGCTCAAATCAATAAAATCAGAAATGAAAAGGAAGTTACAACTGACACCACAGAAATACAAAGAAACATGAGAGATTACTACCAACAATTATATATCAATAAAATGGCCATTAAGAAATGGACAAATTCCTTAAAATGTACAACCTCCCAAGACTGAACCAGGAAAAAATAGAAAATATGAACAGACCAATTACCGGTAATGAAATTAAATCAGTAATTAACAACAATAACAAACGAAAATCCAAGACCAATTGGCTTCACAGGAAAACTTCTACCAAACATTTAGAGAAGAGTAGCAACTATACTCCTCAAACCATTACAAAAAACTGCAGAGGAAGGAACGCTTTTGAACTCGTTCCACAAGGCCAGCATCGCCCTGACACCAAAACCAGACAAAGACAGCACAAAAAAAGAAAATTACAGGACAATCTCTCTCATGAACACAGATGCAAAAATCCTTGACAAAACAGTAGCAAACCAAGTTCAACAACACATTAAAAGGACCATACACCATGATCAAGTAGGATTTATTCCAGGGATACAAGGATGGTTCAATATCCACAAATCAATCAATGTGATCTGTTGAACACATTGATGTGGTTAATCAACCACATTAACAAACTGAAAAATAAAAATCATAGAGTCATTTCGACAGATACAGAAAAAGCTTCTGACAAAATTCAATACCCATTTAAGATAAAAAGTTCTCAACAAAGTGGGTATAGAGTGAACATACCTCAACATAATAAAGGCCATATATCACAAACCCACAGCTAACATTATACTCAACAGTGAAAAGCTGAAAGCATTTCCTCTAAGATCAGGAACAAGACAAGGATGCCCACTGTCACCACATTTAATCAGATAGTATTGGAAGTCCTAGCCACAGCAATCAGACAAGAAAAAGAAAAGGAATCCAAGTGGGAAAGGAAGAAGTAAAACTGTCACTGTTTGCAGAGGACATGATACTATACATAAAAAATCTAAAGACACCACCAAAATATTATTAGAGCTCATCAATGAATTCGGTAAAGTTGCAGGATACAAAATTAATATACAGAAATCTGTTGCATTTCTATACACTAACAATGATCTACTAGAAAGAGAAATAAAGGAAACAATCCCATTTACAATCTCATAAAGAAAGAATAAAATACCTAGGAATAAATCTAAGGAGGTAAAAGGTGTGTACTCAAAAAACTATAAGATGCTGATGAAAGAAACTGAAGATGACACAGACGTGGATTGGAAGAATTAATAATTTAAAAATGCCCATACTACCCAAGGCAATCTACAGATTCAATGCAATCCCCATCTAAATACCAATGGCATTTTCCACAGAACTAGAAAAATAATTTTAAAATTCGTATGGAAACACAATAGACCCTAAACAGCTGAAACAATCTTGACAAAGAAGACCAAAGCTGGGGGTATCATGCTCCCTGATTTCAGACTATACTACAAAGCTATAGTAATCAAAACAGTATGGTACTGGCACAAAAACAGACATATAGATCAATGAAACAGAATAGAGATCAGAAATGAACCCACACTTATATGGGCAATTAATCCATGACAAAGGAGGCAAAATATACAATGGGGAAAAGACAGCCTCTTCAATAAATGGTGTTGGAAAAACTGGACAGCTACATGCAAAAAATCCAACTGGACTACTCTCTCACACCATGCACAAAAATAAATTAAAAAATGGATTAAAGACTTAAATGTAATACCTGAAACTTACATAAAACTTCCAGAAGAAAACATAGGCAATAAGTTCTTTGACATAGATCTTGGTAAAATTTTTTAGTATATGACTCCTTGGGCAAGGGAAACAAAAGACACAAAAGCAAAAATAAACAAGTGGGACTACATCAAACTAAAAGCTTTTGCACAGTGAAGGAAAATTATCAACAAAACAAAAAGGCCATCTACTGAATGGAAGAATATATTTGCAAATAATATATCTGATAAGGGGTTAATATCCAAAATATAGAAAGAACTCACACAGCTCAACATCAAAAGAACAAACAACCCAATTTAAAAAATGGATAGAGGACCCAGATAGACATTTTTCCAGGGAGACATACAGATGGCCAATAGGCACATGAAAAGATCTCAACATCACTAATCAACAGAGAAATGCAAATCCAAACCACCCAGAGTTATCATCTCACACCGGTGAGAATGGCTATTATCAAAAAGACAACAAATAACAAGTTTTGGTGAAGATGAGGAGAAAAGGGAACCCTCATGTACTGCTGGTGGGAATGTAAATTGGTGCAGCCACTGTGGAAAAGAGGTTTCTCAAAAAACTAAAAATAGAACTACCATATTACCCAGCAATACCACTCCTGGGTACAAGCCTGAAAAAAACAAAAACACTAATTCAAAAAGATACATGCACACCAATGTTCATAGCAGTATTAGTTACAATTGCCAAGATACAGAGGCAACCTTAGTGTCCATCAACAGATGAATGGATAAAGATATGGTATATATACACGATGGAAAACTACTCAGCCATAAAAAAGAATGAAATTTTGCCATTTACAACACCATGGATGGACTTGGAGGGTATTATGCTAAGTGAAATAAATCAGACAGAGCAAGACAAATATCACTTATATGTGGAATCTAAAAAATACAACAAACTAGTAAATATAAAAAAAAGAAAAGAAGGAGACTCACAGATATAGAGAACAAACTAGTAGTTACCAGTGGGGAGAGGGAAGGGGCAATACAGGGGTAGGGAATTAAGAGGTACAAACGATTATGTGTAAAATAAGGTACAAGGATATATTTTACAAAACAGGGAACATAGCCAATATTTTATAATAACTACAAATAGAGCGTAACCTTAAAAAATTGTGAGTCACTATACTGTACACCTGTAATTTATATAATATTGTACATCAACTATACTTCAATAAAATAAATAAATAACTTTAAAAAATCACTATGTTGTTTAACAGGAATCAATATAGTGTTGTAGGTCAATTATACTTCAAAAACAAACAAATAAGCAAACAAACTCATAGAAAAAGAGATCAGATTTGTGGTTACCAGAAGCAGAGGGTGGGGGTAGGCGGAATTGGATGAAGGCAGTCAAGAGTTACAAACTCCCAGTTACAAGATAAATAAGTACTAGGGATGTAATGTACAACATTACAAATATAATTATCACTGCTGTATGTTATGTATGAAAGTTGTTAAAAGAGTAAATCCTAAGAGTTCTCATCACAAAGAAAAAATTTTTTCTATTTCTTTAATTCTCTATATGATATCATGCATGTTTACTAAACTTATTGTGTCAATCATTTCATGATGTACGTGAGTCAAATCATTATGCTGTACACCCTAAGCTTATACAGTGCTGTATGTCAATTATATTTCAATAAAAATGGGGGAAAAAAAGTCTGCAGAGGACTGGTCTAAGCCAATAAGGAGAAGCCAATAAAAATAATCATTTACTGTGCTATGTAGCAAACACTTTTTAGGTATCACCTTATCTGAATTTCACAACCATCCTAGGAGATTTTACTATCATCATCCCCACGTTAAAGAAGGAGACACTGAGGCTACACAAGATTAAATAATCTCAGCAGATCACCCAGATAGCAAGAGGGAGGGCCTGAAACACTCAAACCCTGGACTTTTGGATTCTAAAAGCTGTTTGGATTCCACTTTTTATCACTTCCATAAACCAAGAAATGGAGGAAGTAACTCTAGATTGGCCCACAACCACCACTACCCTGTAGGATCTGAAGATGTACAGTTAGATTTTTCTCTAATAGAGTGTGCTTACACTGACACCACTGTATGCCAACTTGCAGCTGGGGTTTTATATCTCAAATGCACACAAAAAAATTTTGCATAATGATCTTTGTTTTAAATATCCTAAGTAAATATCCTTGTGTGTTAAAATATACTTTGGTGCAATAACATTAGCAATGACAACAGTGGCACTGGACACACGAGCTAGGTTCTTCTTCCTCTCCATCACCTTGTTATAAGACAGCAAATAGTTACTGGCTCCAAAGAAAGGAGATTGGTTTCCATCAGTCATTTGTGAAATCAAGTTTGAGTCCTTAAATTTACAACATCATTTTTTGTGTTCAAAATTATTAAATTTTCATCATAAAACAGGAATAATGTTGTCACCTAAATAACAGGTTGCTATGATAAAACTCATATCCAAAGTATTTTGGAAAGATTTAAATGAATAAATTTTACCTATGTTCTTCAGCTTAAACTTTAGAAAAACTAAAATTCTAACTCAAGAAACAACAGCCTACATCAAATTCTATGGGGAGGGGGTGGGGTGAGATGTGACAGGGTAAGAGAGTGTCATGGACATATATACACTACCAAATGTAAAATAGATAACTAGTGGGAAGCAGCCGCATAGCACAGGGAGATCAGCTCGGTGCTTTGTGACCACCTAGAGGGGTGGGATGGGGAGGGTGGGAGGGAGGGAGATCCAAGAGGGAAGAGAAATGGGAACATATTGTATATGTATAACTGATTCACTTTGTTATAAAGCAGAAGCTAACACACCATTGTAAGGCAATTATACTTCAATAAAGATGTTTAAAAAAAAAAAAAAGGCAGTCTAAAGAATGAAAGTTTTATATTAAGATATCATGCCAGTAAATACAAAAGATCCAGCTTCTCGCTCCTATTCTTTGCCCCTCATAGAACATACCAAGCAGCCTCTGGCACAGTAGGTGAGCCGCTCTTACAGATAAGTCAAACCAGACTCCAATTTACAGTCTCATCTAAAGAGTGGACATCTGGATCAAAACCAAACACTAAGAAGAGAAAATCCAATAGGAAAATGCCTTCATTCAACAATGCTAAAAAGACTACTTTATCTAAGGTTTCTGATAATTGCTTTTCTGAAATGTTGGCTAAGCTTAACTAAGTCATGTCATAACAAAGGCAGCTGATGTAATTGTTGAAGTCAGAATAAATAAAATATTATCAAATCATGTTTTTATTAGGAAAATAAAGTTACGCTTCCCTAATCACCTCAAAAAAAAAAAAAATTCTAGATCTTGACAATGACCATTAAAAAACGGCAGATGTCAATTGTGGCTGAAATCACAATCTCAGTAAACACTTCAAAAAATATACTTCCTGTCCTTACAGTAATAAAAATAAACATCCCAAATTTCCAACAACAAACATTGTAGCAGCTTAGCTAGCTAATAAAGTATTCCAAAAAACCAGAAAGTTCTCCCTTTATTTAACCCAGGAAATATATAAGTTGCACAAATCTGTAGATCAGAAACTGAAGCAATGATGTAAAATACTCTGAAAGGCTCCAGGCTCTGTCAGAGGAGGTAATGCCTACGCAGGGTTGGTGTCTGTTAGACAAGCACATATACACAGATAGAGGAACAATGAAACAGGTAACTGCCAAATCTCTTCAAATGTTCTTCCCAATGACCTACAGAAGAAAAAACCTTTATATTGTACATAAACACACATGTATATGCACACAAGCCTGAAACAAAAATTCCGTGAAAAAAATCTGTCCTGTACGCCTATTTTCTATTCTATGCTATTCTGTCAAAAAACCAAAAACCAAAAAAAACAATGCTGTTAACTGCCCACTACATTGATTTCTCCACCCACTAATGAGTCCACCTGAAGTCTGAAAAACATGTGTATGATTTTCAAAACCTTCCCACATTATAATGTATGTCACCTCTTCCCAGTGGCTTGGGGAAGAAGAGGAGGGCTGCTCACCTAAATTAATGAGAAAATTACCAGTGCTTCTGATGAAAAATGAGGTCATGATGGTATCTATTAAATATAAGTTTTAAAATCATATAATATAATCCATTGTTACAAAAAACTAATTTCTTTGAAAACCATGTCTTTATATCCCATAATTCGGAGAGCAGAATTTCTGGGAGAAGTATAAAGAGTTTAACCAGCTAGGCATGGGGCAGGCACAAATGTGCAATTTCCAGATGCCCTGGGAGATGAATGTGTATTCACAATCACTTCCCCTCCTGGAGAAGCATGAATGAATAATGTGTCCAGTGTTCACCGCAGTATGATTGCTATTTGGCCCTAGAAATACCAAGTGCTATTACCAACCACTAACTCCAGTAACCTCAGGAATTGATGAGGTTGTCTCCAAATTTGCATGCCAGTCTAAATCAGAAAGGCCAGCCAAAAAAATATAGGCCTCAGGCCTATAGTATGTCCCCACGCATGTGTAAGATAACCATTAACTAAACCATGGTATCTCCTAAAGAAAATATAAAATGCCTTTCAGATTCTTATCCTAAGGTGGTTTAAAAGAATATTTCAGTGTTCAAGAAAATCCAAATCATTTCCTAGGCAAAAAGACTATCTCAAGAGATAAAAATCCAAAACTTGACTTCATTGTGTTTGGGCTTTCAGTTTCTTTAAAAAGACTTCTTAAAAAGTCTTTCTGTTCTTAAAATACAGGGTGACCACCAAGTCTTGAAATATTGACAAATACGTAATAAATGGCTTATTGATATTGCATTGTAACACAGAATATTATCTATGTTTCCAGACTTTACAGCCATCCTGAAGATCATAAAATAAACTTTAAAAAAATGTAGGACTTCCTTGTCCACCATGCTACCAAGGCAGTATCACAGCAGGTCTCCATTACATATTCTCACTCTCACTGTACTTTTTCTCCTCGGTATCACAGTGTTATTAACTGTGCATGACTTCTTTGCTTATTTAATATGCCTCAGTAGTCTGTAAACTCTGTGCCCATAGTGACTGTTTTACACACAGGGAGCATTCAATGTAATCTTCCTGTTGGATGAACTTCTTTGTGTTCTTAATTGAGATAAAAGGTAACTTAGGGCATTTAGGGTTATGTGAATTTCTTTGTTTTTTAAAAAAAAATTTTATTAAAGTATAGTTGATTTACAATATTGTGTTAATTTCTTCTATACAGCAAAGAGACTGTTATACATATATATTCTTTTTCATATTCTTCTACATTATGGTTTGTCACAGGATATTGAATATAGTTTATTTCTTAACACTAGCAACAAGAAAAACTTTTAATAAAATCAACTCAGATTTTGGAGTTGAGAAGATTAGAGGGCAAAAGATGTATTTAGGATTATAAAAAAAAAAAATCTATCCTCATCTGATGTTAGCTAACATTACAACATTAAAAGCAAGGCAATGCTATTTTATTGACATTGACAGCGGGATAGAGTCAGTTCTCCAGCCTTCTATTCCCTTTTACAAAACACTAAATAAGTGAAAAACAAATTTTTAAAAGGCTCTAAAGTGGACTAAAATTATTCAAGCAGGGAGTTGCAGAAATATAAAGCACCCCTGATTTCGCAGTTTCAAGTAAAGTGATGTCATCAAATTACCTTACAGTTTATAGCCCAGAAAAATGTCTTGGGCCTTTGAAATACCTTAGATGGAAGCATTCATTTAATAGGCACTCACCATATCCCAAACTCAAAGTACTTTCACAGGGGCAATCTTGCTGAGTATTTGTAATTATTTTCATTTTACCGGCAGACACTGAGGACAAATATTACCTGCTCCAAATCCCAACTCTGAGTAGCAGACTAGGGTCTGAAATCACATCTCTCTGAATGAAAGCTCATATTACACAGCAGTGAACAGTGCAGAATCGTTAAGTCTTCCTAAACTAGCATTTATTTCTCAAACTTTTCCTGATAATACACATGTGAGCATACGTATTTTATGCTTGTTGAAGCCCAAATTACCGAAGGTGACACTCTAAAGAGCAAAAGGGCTCATATAAGTCAGGGTGTCATAACCTGAAATTGGACCTTTAAGCTCCTTGCAGGTCTTTCTCAATAAAAAGTGCTGATTCAGCTGTAGTTATGTTATGGTCCATGCAATTTCCTCCAACGTACTTCAGGACACTCTGCCCCTGTTTCACATTTCAGGGTTCATACAAAAGTTAAGCGGGGAAAACCAGCCTAACAAACTAAATGGCCAATTTCATGAAAAGTAAAATCTCTTAGGTTCACAACAACTTTCAACCCCGCCTGGAGGCCTAAGAGCAGTTCCCTGCACAGCTGTGACCCCAAAAGCTAGCTCGGAGGGGCTGGATCCAGCTGGGCCCACCAAAGGCAGGGGCGGAGCAGCCCCCTCCGGACAACATCCCATCCCGGCGCCGCCCCCTCTTCACACCGTCCACCCCAGCACCGTTCCGAGGGCAGCCCCCGCGGGCAGGGGCGAAGCAGTGAGCGCGGCCGGGGCGGGGTCGGGGAGGCCCGGTAGGGCCCTGGCCAACAGCTGCCGCCCCTCCCGGGCGCTCCCCCGGCGGAGGAGGCGCCCCGGGCCGGCAGCGAAGTTCCAACACGCAGCCCAGTATCGGGACCTTAGGGCCGGCAGGCGGGAGGCCTGAAGGTCACCGCGGGGCGGCCAGGGCGGTTGGGCGGCACGAGCTCACCATTCGAACGACGTTCCGAGGCCGAAGCAGGAGGACTGCCGCGCCAGCCGGGCGGGGGCCAGGGCTGGGGTGGGAAGCTGGAGCGCGCGAGAGGAAACGCGAACGCGCGAGGAGCCGCAGCGAGCGATCCATAGCGCGGCGGCCTGGGTAGAACTTCCGGGGGCTATGGCCACGCCTCCGCACCGGCTGTCAGAACCCGTCCCCTCCACCGTCCTCATTCATATCCAATCAACGGCCTCAAAGCCGAGCTTGTGGGGCGGGACCAGTGGCCAATGGCCAGTGAAGCGTAAGGGGCGGGCTTAACTTCCTCACTGTAGAGCCCTGGGATTCCTGGGAAACTGGTGGGAAAGGAATGATGGGAAAGGGAGTTCGTGGAGTCCTTGAACCAGTGTTTATTTGGTTTGGCTTGGTTTTACTGCGTTACTGTGCCTAACAGAGAGGTATTAGCTAATGAGTCAGTATTTGGTTGGTGGCGTAGCCTAGAGAGGAGAATTTGCTTATTTATCTACCATGTAAACATTACATGTTCTATTTGCTCTTTTTTCATCTGTTCCACATTACCTCTTCCATACAGAAATGTTAGAAAACAAAGTATAGAGAATGAAATCATAATTATCCATAAAAAGCCAACACTAATTACCCAGTTCGTTTAACTTGTTTTGAGGTCTGTACAGTTTCCTTTCTCTTCTTAGTAGGTACTCTAAGAACTCTATTTTTAAATGTAATGGGGAAGATGTCCATAATCATAGGTGATTTCGGAATTTTAATTTTTTGCATTCAGGTTCTCCAAGTCTTTTGCATTGATAACATATGTTTTCAGGTTAAAGCCATGTTGTTTTTATAGATGATGATAGGAAAGCAGGAACGGATATAAAATTGCATAGGAACCACAATTTTTTCTCTCGTTTTCTTCTTTGAACTGCTTGGAACCAGATGACAGTTAATCAAGAAAGAGAACCATTGGATGATGTCCAGAAGTCAAAAGTCCAGAACCTGCAGAGCCAAGCTTCTTAGAGTTAGTCTCTGTCAAACCTCTTGGTCACACTGTTATTTTGTGGCTTATGAACTTGACTCGTATATATTTAAAATTTGAAAATTTAAATGAAAGAGCATAATAGTTGAACTACCATCTAAACATTCCAGAACCACCCCCCTCACCTCTTTGTATCTCAGTATCTCCTCCCTCTGTCAAACAAACCAAGATTTATTTAGAAGTTAGAAGGTCAGAATAAAAGAAATTCAGAGTAAAAGATAGTGGAATGGTTTTAGAAAACAATGAACCATCCATCCCATATGTTTATGCTTTCCACCATTAAAAAACAGACAACAGTAAACAAGAAGACAGCACACCAAGGTTTAGTGTGAAGGTAGTATTGTTAGCGTTGTCATCAGTTTGACAGAAAACTACAGAAACAAGCACTTACTACTAATTACTCTCATTTCCTAGGAAATGCTAACATTTTGATATATTTGCTTCATACCCTTTGTAAAATAAAATAAATTACTAATAATGGAGTGGCATTTTCTTCCCCATCTTCCCAGAAACTGTCATTATTTTGATATAATATTCACCAGTGTACTTTTTGGTTTGCATATTGGTATGCAAACAACGGTTTTTAAAAATTTACAGTTTTACTGTTCTATAACTTAATTCTGTTTTTAACATCTAGCCATGATTTTTTTTACTTAATAGTATTCCATCACATGAATTTAGCACATTTTATTTATGACATTTTCTTAATAATCTTTTAACTTAACAGTATTTCTTTGAATGTAGAACTTTTTATTCATACAGTTTTTAATGAAGGGTAATTTTTTGCTATTATACACAATGCTCCAATGATTTCTTTATAGTTAGTCTCTCTTCATTGGATAACATCACTCTTTATTTCTGTTACTTGTTATTTTAAATTCTTTTAAATATTGTTTTCTATGCCAGTTTTATAGTGGTTATTATTTGCTTGATATATGTTTCTCATTTTATTTTAGATAATTCTGTTTCATTTTATTTTGTGTGTATCTTCTGTTTCCACCATACATTTTAATTTTTTTTTTATTTATTATTTATTTATTTATTTATTTATTTATTTATTTATGGCTGTGCTGGGTCCTCGTTTCTGTGCAAGGTCTTTCTCTCTAGTTGCGGCAAGTGCGGGCCACTCTTCATTGCCGTGCGTGGGCCTCTCACTATCGCGGCCTCTCTTGTTGCAGAGCACAGGCTCCAGACGCGCAGGCTCAGTAGGTGTCGCTCACGGGCCTAGTTGCTCCGTGGCATGTGGGATCTTCCCAGACCAGGGCTCGAACCCGTGTCCCCTGCATTGGCAGGCAGATTCTCAACCACTGCGCCACCAGGGAAGCCCCCACCATACATTTTAACTTAAAATGTTAACTGACAGATGTTTTATAAATGGGCTATTTTAATCCCTTTTAACAATCACCTATTGATACGTGTTATGATCTAGAAAATTTTCTAGCACTTATATGTATTAATTCTTTTAACACTGAGAACAACCCTATGAGGTAGGTCCTATTATTATTCCTATTTATAGAAGAGAAGATTGATGCCCAGTATCATACAACTAGCCCACAATCTTAACTATTTTGCAGGCATGTAGTGGGATTTGTTTTTTGTATCATTATTAATATTTCTCAGGAAATGGAGCCTGGCACTGCAGAATGATTAAAAATAATTTTAAAAAATAAATAAATGGGTGTGGCAAAATTTATTTTCCAACAGCAATATCTCGCATCCCATCTGCTTTTCTACAGTGTGACTTTTTCACAGGTGAGTCTAAATAGTATCTTCCCCTTTAATTTAGCCTGGTCTTATGACTCACTGATAACCAATAGAATCTGAGTGCTGCTGAAGATAGGTCAGAAAAGGCTGTGCTACTTCCCCGTGAGTCTTTTGAGACATTTACCTTGTGCTAAGTCAGCCACCATGTAAAAAGTTTGACTGCCCTAAGACAGTTGTGCTGGAGAGGCCACAGGCAGGCATTCTAGTCAACAGCTTAGCTGAGCTCACAGCTGGCACCCAGCATCAATTCTCAGCCATGTGAGTGAGCCGTCTTGGATATCCAGCCCAGATGGACTCACATAACTAAAACTGTTACCCAACTGGACTTGGGTCTGCTTGCCTGTGCACAGTAAAGCCAGTCTACTGACAACGGGTTGTGGTGAAGGGAAGTGCAGCATTTATTGCAGGCACCAAGCAAGCAAGGAGTATGGGCAGCTAATGCTCAAAACCCCCGAACTCCCTGATGGGTTTCAGGGAGGGGGTTTTAAAGGGGAGATGAGGGAGAGGAGTCACAGAGAATTGTGCATGATCAGCTCATGCACAATTCTCTGATTGATTGATGGTGAGGTAACAGGGTGGTGTCACAGGGATTAACATTATCAATCCTCAGGCTCCAGCATTTGTGGGAGCTACATGCTCATGGTCATCATGCCATTAGCTTCTTCCATCTGGTGGTGGTTTTAGTATCTGTAAAAAAACTCAGGAATGTGCATCAGATACTGCTATCTATATCCTTCAGAGAAGAACTAAATATTCTGCTATATGCCTGATTTATTGTTCAAATTGTTACCAGTTCTCCTGGCTCAACTGCTATTTTTTGTTACTACATGTTCACATTCTTTCAATCATTAATTTTTGAGCCAGACTTTTGCAACTCAGGGGAGCCTGGGACACTAAAGCTTTTCTAAAACAAGAGGCAGGTGGAGGACATTGGTAGCGGTTCTGTCCCAGGAAGGTCACATAGTGTCCTGCTTGGTTACAAATCCACAGATAGAACAGTTTCCAGACTGTGATCTCATTGTTGTAGTTTTATTTCTCTTATGTTATCTTCATTCTGCCCTTTTCTTTGTGTAGGCTTCATCTTCAGATTTTGACAAGATGGCTACAGCAATTCCAAACCTTGAATCTGCATGTAATAACTTTCAGTGAAAGAGGGTCTCTCCAGAAAAAAATCCCCAAAAAATGAGAAAGAACTTTCCCAGAAGCCTTTAGAAACCCTCTCTTCCCACATTTTTAAGCTCTTGTTCTTTTCTTCAATATTCTTTCTTAGCTTTCTGCAACAGAAATATTAAATGGTATAATACTTAGATTATAAATTAAATCTTTTGTTCAACATTCATAGCATTATGCCCCATTTTCAGAATTTCAGCTGACTTTGACTGCCACTCTCAAGGGACTTGCTTAGGTTTAAATTCAGGCTAGACTTAAGGTTGCTAATGTGGTTATAGTTGTACTATGTTACTAAGAGAGGAGTACTTTACATTTATTCTTCATTTTCATTTCCTTTCAAAGTCTCTGCCTACTTCAGGAAGAGCAAGACCAATTTACATTTATTCTTTATATAAGGAGTCATATGTGTAGCTCCCTGCTCACTGGAACCCTGTTTACAATTTATCCCAGGGGTATTTGGTTGCCTTTTACTGGGTTGGCACACTGTGTCACTAAGCCCAATGAGCCAGCTCTACCTTGTTTGCTGTTCCTCTTAATTTCTGGGGATATTGCACACTGGCTTTATAGAACTTCTAAAATTAATTTTTAAAAAGTTGCAACTAGTTGCTCTAGCCCTCTTGGACCCATCTTTCTCACCTTATTAATTTCCTGTGACTTCTGGTGAGCCTACTTCTCAAAGTAGAGAAAAGGTAGCCATTACAAGGAGTTTGTCAGGGAAGGGGCCCACTTCATTTCACATTTCCCATGACAATTTGTATTTTCTAGAGATCAAATAATGGCTCAATATATATCAACTCCTTTTTTTCCCTGTTATTTTGAAAGTGCTTTTCTGATTATTAATTTCTTCCTATTTTCTTTTGGTTTATTTTGTATTTCCTTATTTTTGCCACAACTTCCTGACTTAAGTCTAGTTCAGAGTTTCTGCAAGGGTGTGATATAAACCAATATTGCTACCTGTACATGACCCAGGAATGCAACATTAAGTAACACTGGCCATTATCCCATTTTCGATCTCTGTTTAGTAAGAAAGAGTCTTTTAGGTGTATGTGCAAATGTTTATTTTACACTTCTCCAACACTTGCTAATATCTCTTGTAAAAAGAGAGGGAAAGCCTTTGGCTAAAGTTCATCCACAGGTGAAGAATTCAGCTACAAT